>NC_044549.1:177873574-178510833 GCF_007565055.1 Rhinopithecus roxellana
GCCAGGGTAGTCTCCATCTGTTGACCTCGTGATCCGCCTATCTCGGCCTCCCAAAGTGTTGGGATTGCAGGCGTGAGCCACCGCACTGGGCCAGGAAAACATTTATGTAAGCAAAAGTATATGAAACAGCCAGGCACAGTGGTTCATGCCTGTAATCCAAACGATTTGGGAGGCCAAGGTGGGTGAATTGCTTGAGCCCAGGAGTTCGAGACCAGCCTGGGCAAGATGGCAAAACCCCATCTCTACAAAAAATTAAAAATTAGCCAGGTGCAGTGGCACGTGCCTGTAGTCCCAACTGCTCAGGAGGCTAAGATAGGAGGATTGTTAAGCCTGAGAGGTAGAGGATGCAGTGAGCCATGATTGCACCACTGCATTTCAGCCCAGGCAAAAAAGAGAGACAGTGTCTCAAAACAAAACAAAAAAAATATATGAGACAGTATTATAGTATGTAAGGTCAACTATGTAAAAATATATTTGCATACAAAAAAAGAGTGGATGAAAATATGCCAGGATATTCATAATAGTTTATAAGTTGAAAGTATTATGGGGTGATTTTGTTTTTAGCCTTATACTTTTTCTGTTTTTTTCTGGATTGTCTACAGTGGACTTGTACTAATTTTTCTAATTATAAAAAAGTAATAAAAGAGTATAGATACAGCTTATGGTAATTTTTTTAACTTAATTTATATTTTAGGTAACTATTTATATAGAATGGTTTTATAAATTATTTTAGCTTGAAAGATCAAATATACCCTAGAAGCTGATTCTGAAGTCTGATGTAAGTTCCAAATGATTTAGACTTTTCAAATACTTTAGAGATAAATTTTAGAATAATTCAAATAAGAAATATAGTTATACTTTTATATCAATTTTTTTAATAGGGCTTTGCAATTTGCTGATGTAATTGTGTTATTTGGTGCCAGACTAAATTGGATTTTACATTTTGGACTGCCTCCAAGATATCAGCCAGATGTGAAGTTTATCCAGGTACTTAGGAGGAACTTAAAATCAGAAATGTCTGTTCATTATTCTCCCTATCAGCCATAATCAGCTCTGTTTTCTTCTTGATTTCTATTAAAAAAGCTGTTCTCTTTTTACACAAGTAGAATTTTATAAATTGTCTAACATA
This sequence comes from Rhinopithecus roxellana, assembly GCF_007565055.1. Lineage (NCBI taxonomy): Eukaryota > Metazoa > Chordata > Mammalia > Primates > Cercopithecidae > Rhinopithecus > Rhinopithecus roxellana. The sequence goes on from NC_044549.1 coordinate 177,874,704, forward strand.
ATTACAGGTACCAAAGTAAGCTTCCTTTTCTAACCTATGAAGCATAATGTGCTGCTTTACTTCTAGCCAGAAAACCTTTCAAAATTAAGTTTCAAATAGTTTAAAAAGCAGAAATTGTCTTTTCTGCACAATTCAAGTATATTTAAAGGTAGAGAAAAGAAACTGTAGGATGGTAGACTAGAACAAAACATTTGGCCTTGTTAGGGAGTGAGGTTTTCTTTCAGATGCCAAAACTTTTACCTTTCCAATGGGAATTTCTAAATGACACTGTTTTATATGTCATTAAACAGTATCCGGAATGTATTCTGACCTGTCTTTGATGATTCTTGTATCATTATGACCCACCTTATAAGCCAGTTTCTTTACTGATGTGGAAAATACTGCCTGCATAGTGGCACACAAACCTTTTTGCTCTACACGGATTGGCCCCATTTTGCTTGATGTTTTTGCTTGGTTGGTGTTTTTGAGACAGCATCTTGCTCTGTCACCCAGGCAGGAGTGTAGTGGCATGATAATGGCTCACTTCAACCTCAATCTCTCGAGCTCAAGTGATCTTCCCACCTCAGCTTCCTGACATGCTGGGACTATAGACGCGTACAACAATGCCTGGCTAATTTTAATTTTTTTTGTAAAGACACGGTCTCACCATGTTGCCCAGGCTGGTCTCAAACTCCTGACCTCAAGCAATTCTCCTACCTCAGTCTCCCAAAATGCTGGATTACAGACTTGAGCCACTGTGCTTAGGTGGTTTTAATATTTGATAAGCCAGCTACAGTTGCCCTTTTCCCAGTCTACCTTTTGCTACTTAAGGAGTCAACTTCTAATTGCTCCTTTCCCAGCTGAGCGCATTGAGAACTAAAACCGCAGACAAGCAAGACTGAGTTAACTGGAAGATGCTGATACCTCTTGATTGCCCCACTTGATTATAGAATGAGATACATCCCCTTTGGGGTGGCTAAATTATTCCTCTTTGCAGAAGCCATTTTCATTTATCCATGGCCATCCAGAAATGGAACTTCTGAGTAAATGGAGAAGTAATTACACCATGTTCTTGGAGTGATTCTCTAAATGTGATTCCCTGGGCCAGCTGCATCAGCACCACCTGTGAAACCTGTTAGAAATGCACATTTCTGGACCCTACCCCAGACTTATTAAAATAAAAAACTCTGAGGTAGACTCCTACAGTCTATGGTTTATCAAGCCCAGGATACACCAGGTGACTCTGCTATATGCTCAAATTTGAGAACCCACACTCTAGATAGGAATTCCAAATGTAATTCAATAAAACTTACTGATTAGATGCAAAACTATAATTGATCAGGTCAAATGTATTCCGTATGGGTATAATGAAGCAATACCAAAATTCCGTAGAATAGATTTTTAAATGAGGCTCTATACTAGCTATGACACTAATATAGTTCTATGGACTTTTGCTTTTTTTATTAAGGAACTTCTGAATATCAAATCTTCTTTATCATGTGTTCTGTATACACAGTTCATTTATTCAGTCTTAATTGACTTCAGACATATTTTTCAGAATAAACATGGATTGTTCTTTAGCCTTGTCTCTTTTTTAGGTTGATATCTGTGCAGAAGAATTGGGTAATAATGTAAAGCCCGCTGTTACTTTACTAGGAGACATAAATGCTGTCACTAAGCAGGTGAGAACTTTTGTTTTAGTTTGTTTGGAATGCTCTTTAGGTAATAGTCAATTCTTGAAAATGTTTTAATCTTGATTTAATCTGATTTAGTCAATTCTTGAAAATGTTTAATCTTGAAAATGTTTAATCTTTAATCTTGTTTTAATCTTGATTAAAAATGATTTAATCTTGATTTAATCTTGATTCACTTGGTAACAGGTCTACTATTCATATCTGTTTTAAACAAAATGTGTGATTGAAAACTATTCTTAAATACAACTTTGGAACTTGGTAAATCCAACTTCTGGTACATAGCTCATTTTTATGTAAGTTAAGCATTTTTGGAAGGTGATCGAAAATGTAACATCTTTCAGTAGGCGAACAGTAATTTACTAAATAGGATCCAGCTAGCTGAAAAAGTATACCTTCCAAAGGAACTGAACTTACTGCCAAGAAATGGCTTAGCCCTGGAAAAATCTAACAGTATTTCTTTAGGTAAAAAAGAGCTTTTTACTCTTTAATCAGTGACTTTTCAGGTTCTTATTATTTGTACATAGTTTGTACATTTCACTGTGACAGGAGATAAAATATAGTCACATTTATCACTTGATTTTGGATGATACAATTTGGTATTGTTGTCATGATTACACAATATAGGATGTAATCCTGAATCACATGTTAAATCACTCTGGAGCATTTGGTCTGTATCATAGGAGTCTGTGGTTATTTTTTGGTTTTCCTATAAGAGTTCTGTGGAAGGAGTGATTTTCCTTCTAGTGTCAAAGACCGAGGAGGGTCTCAGAGCCCCTGCTTGAGGTGTGGAGGAGGTAACAGCACTCCAGTCTGTCCTAAGAGCATCCCAGCATCTAGCAGAAACCCACACTGACCCAAACAGAAGCCTTCCATGTTATCCATTGATCTTCTATCAGGTGTTTACTAAGTAGAGGAAGAAAAGAGTCTGAGTAATATGGAGAGTAGAATGGCCATATTGTCTTCTTTAAGAAGATATTTCCATGTTAATATGATTTAAATTTATTTTTTTTAAAGCGGACTGGGCACGGTGGCTCATCCCTGTAATCCCAGCACTTTGGAAGGCCAAGACAGGTAGATCACCCGAAGTCAGGAGTTTGAGACCAGCCTGGCCAACATGGTGAAAGTCCGTCTCTACTTAACAAAAATTAGTCGAGCGTGGTGGCAGGCATCTGTAGTCCCAGCTACTTGGGAGGTTGAGGCAGAAGAATCGCTTGAACCTGGGAGGCAGAGGTTGCAGTGAGCTGAGACTGCACCACTGCACTCCAGCCTGGGTGACAGAACGCGACTTCATTTCAAAAAAAATAGCAAAGAAAAAAAAAGCAAAGAAAAAGTTTATGTGTTTTTTTTTTTGTTGTTTGTTTGTTTAGCTTTTAGAGGAACTTGATAAAACACCATGGCAGTATCCTCCAGAGAGCAAGTGGTGGAAAACTCTGAGAGAAAAAATGAAGAGCAATGAAGCTGCATCCAAGGTAAAATAGGACCTACTGAAGCTCAAGAACAGGTCAGGCTCATGATTCAGTTACTCTGCCGTAATGTGACATGTGCATTCCTAAAAATCACCTTGCTGTGCAAAATTGTGCAATGAAAACCCCAGGGCTCATGGAAAAAGGGGTTTAGTGGCACAACTCTCAAAAACTTTGTGTAACATAAAAATAAGCGCCTAATGTTTTAAACATGTTAAATGGTTAAGAAATGTATGCCAATGAATATAGCATTTTATCTTGAAAAAGACCTGAAGTTTCTGAAAGGTTGTAGCTTGTGAGTTACTGTGAGCTGGTGGAAGGAAGGTGATCGGACGTCGGATGGAAAGTTATAATAGTGGAAGTGGATGGGTGTGTTTTCAGTTTGATCTTGGCATAGAACATCATATTTAAACACCTGTAATCTGAGTGCTTTAGGAGGCCAAGGCAGTAAGATCAGTTGAGGCCTGGAGTTTGAGAACAACCTGGGCATAGCAAGACCTTGTCTCTACAAAAAAAAAAAAAAAAAAAAAAAAAAAAAAAAAAAAGTAGCCAGATGTGGTGGCACACACCTGTTGTCCTGTCTCCTCAGGAGGCTGAGATTGGAGGATTGCTTGAGTCTAGGAGTTGAGGTGGCAATGCAGTAGATCATGCCACTGCACTCAAGCCTGGGTGGCAGAGTGAGACCCTGTCTCTAAAGGAAAAATTAACTATTAAGTGATTTTTTTTTTTGGGAGTCCTTAAATTTTGGGTTGTTTGAGATGTTTTTCTGCTTTTAAGATATAAGTCCTTCAGGGCGTGCTATTATAATAGCTGTTTCATAAAAATTGAAATTTTGATCCAATGTATAGCCTTCTTTTTTATTTAACTTTTGTATCACTGCTGGAAATTTTTTTGCAGCACTCTCATTTGCACTCTTGGCTTTGCCTGGTAGCTAAGGTTTTGGAAATTGTAGTGATGCTAGAAACCATCAAACTATCTACTACTAGCACTAAAATGAATTAGTGCTGTAGGATATGGCAATTTACAGTAAAGTGTGTGTGTGTGTATGTACATGCACCCGTGTGCATGTGTGTGTGTGCATGTGTGTGTGTATTGTGCTTTCCCTATGTGAGAAAGGTGATTTTTAAAAATTGTTTTGTGTATTCCTATGTATCTTTGGTCAACTGGGTGCAGTTTTCTGGTAGAATCATGTATAAGCAAATATAAAATTTGAGTTATGCTCACTTGGTTCCCTAACATATCAATTGTCTTAGAATAAATTCATGTTTTTGCATCAAGCATTATAGCAGAATTGATTATGCATTAATCTATCTTACACTGGATTTTTTTTTTTTTTTTTTTTTTTGAGACGGAGTCTTGCTGTGTCGCCAGGCTGGAGTGCAATGGCCTGATCTCAGCTCACTGCAACCTCTGCCTCCCGGGTTCAAGTGATTCTCTTGCCGCAGCCTCCCAAGTAGCTGGGACTACAGACACATACTACTATGCCCAGCTAGTTTTTGTATTTTTAGTATAGACGGAGTTTCACCATGTTGGCCAGGATGGTCTCCATCTCTTGACCTCATGTTCCCTCCACCAAGCCTCCCAAAGTGCTGGGATTATAGGCATGAGCCACCGTGCCTGGCATACATTGGAATTTTAATCAACGACTGTTGCTATCCGGAGCCAGTCTCTTTTTTTTTTTTTTTTTTCTGAGATGGAGTTTCACTCTTGTTGCCCAGGCTGGAGTGCAGTGGCGTGATCTCAGCTCACTGCAACCTCTGCCTTCCAGTTTCAAGCGATTCTCCTGCTTCACCCAGTAGCTGGGATTACAGGTACCTGGCACCATGTCCGGCTAATTTTTTTTTTTTCTTTTTTGAGATGGAGTCTTGCTTTTGTTGCCCAGCCTGGAGTACAGTGGCACGATCTTGGTTCACCGCAACCTCTGCCTCCTGGGTTCATGTGATTCTCCTGCCTCAGCCTCCCAAGTAACTGGATTACAGGCATGCGCCACCATGCCTGGCTAATTTTGTATGTTTAGTAGAGATGGAGCTTCTCCATGTTGGTCAGGCTGGTCTCAAACTCTCGACCTCAGGTGATCTGCCCACCTCAGCCTCCCAAAGTGCTGGGATTATAGGTGTGAGCCACCACACCCAGGCAATTTTTGTATTTTTTTTTAGTAGAGACAGGGTTTCACCATGTTGGCCAGGATGGTCTTGAACTCCTAACATCGTGATCCACCCGCCTCAGCCTCCCAAAATGCTGGGATTACAGGCGTGAGCCACTGCGCCCAGCCACCAGTCTCAATTTTATTTTCTGAGTTGTATCATGACTAATCTTTTCTTTCACATAGGAATGATATTGGTTTAAGATAGAAGGGACTTGCCTCTCTTCCTTGGTGCTGGAGTATAGGAGGGTCCCTCATTTATCGTGGGTATAACCTCCAGCAGAACAAAGTAGTATAGGTGAAGAGGCAGTGCTGGGACCAGATGGGACTGTTGCTGCTAAAACTCTCTGTGGCTTTCTCTCAGCCCTAAAAGGCATGTGGCTAAACAAAGGCATTTACCTTACTGTTTTTCTCTCCATTCAGGGACTCTTTAGAATAGTGGGGGTAATGTATCTCCTTTACTCTCAAGTGTGTTGGGGGAAAAACTAGATTTTCAGATTGTATTCTAAAATCGTGACATTTTAAGTTTAGGGTCATATTTCAGATGAAAATATTCTGAAATAAATTTCACTTTTTCTAAGGCACAATTTTCCTAAGAGTGCTCAAATAAGAATGTTTAGTTTTATTTAACCCAGTGCTTCCCAGCTCTCTTCACTATAGGACTTCTCAGAGTTTTTATTACGCTCCTGTGCATTGCGGATCTCCAAGAGGAGGGATATTCCCAAGCTTATTTAATTGTGTTCCAAACTGGGACTGTGGGACACATGTCCCCCAGGGCTGTTCACAGGTCAGCCAGCTTCTCAGAGTGGCCATTTTATAGCCATTTGGGAACCTTGTAGCTTTTGTAGTTGTTGCGTATTTCCAAGTAAGTTTGATAATAGCTTATTAACATTGGTTATTTTCATTGTATCCCAATTTAATTTGGTTACATTCCCATCTACTTTTCAGGAACTAGCTTCCAAAAAATCCCTGCCTATGAATTATTACACAGTATTCTACCATGTTCAAGAACAACTGCCTAGAGACTGTTTTGTGGTAAGCGAAGGAGCAAACACTATGGACATTGGACGGACTGTGCTTCAGAACTACCTTCCTCGCCACAGGTAAGACTTCTAAAGAAGAAAGAAGTTGTAATTCATTATAATGTGTTTAATATGAAACTACAATAGTGCAGATTAAGAAGACATTTGAGAATTAATACATGTTCAGTATGTAAGGGCATATTTCATAAAAGTATTGTTAGGTGAGGTTTTGTAGAGTTTTTATGCTTGATGTGTTCTTGGTATCCTGTGATAATTATTTACTTAGTGTTACAGGAATATGTTTATAGTCTTCCAAGCAAACATGAGTGGCTTTTTTCTATCCTTGATAAATTAGTTCCTAACAGTCTAAGGATTTTATATTGAACAAAGAGAATGTTTTTATGGTTCTTTATTTTTCCATCAACCATGTAAATAGGACTAGAAGGTTTGTGCCAACCCCATCCTCTATGACATGCCCCAGAGGGTTTCATTTTAGCTTTGTTCTCCAACAGGCTTGATGCTGGTACTTTCGGAACAATGGGAGTTGGTTTAGGATTTGCTATTGCAGCTGCCATGGTGGCTAAAGATAGAAGCCCTGGGCAACGGATCATCTGTGTGGAAGGAGACAGTGCATTTGGGTTTTCTGGCATGGAGGTGGAAACCATCTGCAGGTAAAACATCATCCTGAATCAGAGCATTTGATTCTCTAGAATATGAAAAATGACACAGAAGACCCAGTCATCTGACGAATACTTACCAAGTGTTCACCAGGTGCCCTGTGAATAGCACTGTGCTCTGTCCTGAGGATGCTAGTGGCAGTAACCCCATGGTCTTTCTCTTCCAGAACAGTATCTTTCTGGCCTCCCCATTGTATGGTAAAAACCTATAAAACTGTGGGGAGTGGTTTTGAGGTCACTGAGAAAAATATGTTGGGGACTGAAAGAAGCTTGTTTCCTGTGGGAAATAGCAAGTGTGGTGGTTAAGGGCATGGCTTCTGCTAGGTGCCTTGGCTCACACATGTAATCCCAGCCCTTTGAGAGGCCAAGGCAGGCAGATCACTTTAGGTCAGGAGTTCAAGACCAGCCTGGCCAACATGGTGAAACCCCATCTCTACTAAATATACAAAAAAAAAAAAAAAAAAAAATTAGCCAGATGTGGTGAAGTATGCCTGTAATCCCGGCTATTCAGGAGGCTGAGGCAGAAGAATTGCTTGAACTGGGAGGTGGAGGTTGCGGTGAGCTGAAATCACACCACTGCACTCCAGCCTGGGCAACAGAGCGAGACCCCATCTTAAGGTGGGACAAATGGCCTGGATTTAAAAACTGGTTCTATCAAGTCAGAGCCATGTGACTAAGTCACTTCACCAAGGTTGGGCGTGGTAGCTCACACCTGTAATCCTAACACTTTGGGTGGCCGAGATGGGCAGATCACCTGAGGTCAAGAGTTAGAGACCAGTCTGGCCAACATGGTGAAACCCCATCTCTACTAAAAATATTTAAAAGAGCCAGAGATGGTGGTACATGCCTATAGTCCCAGCTATTTGGGAGGCCGAGGCAGGAGAATCGCTTGAACCTGGGAGATGTAGGTTGCAGTGAGCCAAGATTGCACCACTGCACTCCAACCTGGGCGACAGAGCAAGACTCTGTCTCAAACAAACAAACAAAAAAGTCACTTAACTAAGCCTTAGTCTCCTCTCTTCTAAAGTAGGAATAGTATCCTTTAGGCAGAAATTTCTTGAAAAAAAAAAAAAAGTAGGATTAGTCATAGTTCCTACCTTAGAAAGATGATTATGAGGAACAAATGAGATAATCCAAACAATTTTTTTTTTTCCAAGACGGGGTCTCGCTTTGTCACCCAGGCTGGAGTGGAATGGCGCAATTGCGGCTCACTGCAGCCTCAACCACTGAAGTTCAAGTGATCCTGCTTCCTTAGGCTTCTGAGTAGCTGGGATCACAGGCATGCACCACCATGCTCAGCTAATTTTTTGTATTTTTTTTTGTAGAGACAGGGTTTTGCCATGTTGGCCACACTGGTCTCACATTTGTAAGCTCAAGCAATCCACCCATCTTGGCCTCCCTAAGTGCTAGAATTACAGGTGTGAGCCACCGTGCTTGGCCCCAGCTAAACTCTGAGATGATGCTCAGTGAACATAAGCCATTTGGATCATGTGTGTAGTTATGAGAATTCATGGAGAAACTCGTGAATTGTAGATCCTAACTATAGAAGGATGGGGGTTTTATTTTTCCAGCTATATTTAAACTGTAGTAAAACGATTTCTATTCTTAGCCAGGGCTCTTATTAGGGCTTTTGTGACTCATGTTTTTGGGCTGGCAAAGCTTTGGTAGATAAAACGTTCAAGATTTGGGAGGGTATAGTTGTCCCTCCATATCCATGGGGGATTGGTTCCAGGACCTTCCTCAAATACCAAAATCCAAGGATGCTCAAGTGAGTCCCTGATATAAAATGGTACAGTATTTGCAAATAACCTATGCATATCCCCCCATATATTTTTAATGATCTCTAGATTACTTTAAAATGCTGAATACAATATAAATGCTATATAAATAATTGTTGTGCTGTATCACTTAGGGAATAATGACAAGAACAAAGTCTGCATGTTGAGTACAGACCCAAATTTTTTTTTTCCAAATATTTTTGACCTGCAGTTGGTTAAATCCGCAGATGCAGAACTCAGATAATGAGGTCTGACTATATGTGTCTGTTAGAGTGTCTTTATTGACAACAAAGTGATATACATAAAAAAGATGACTTATGGGGAAGTCAGCCTTTTAGTGGATAATGATTCCTTTTGAGCATGGAGAGCAAATAATTACCACAGTCCTGTTATTTAACAATATGCAGTTTAGTTTTGTTTTTACCACTTGCCCTTGGAAATTATGTTAGAAAATAAAACCTACATTCTTTTCAGTCAGTAACATTTAATCAACCTTTTCTTTTTTGTCTTTGCTGTACTGTTTAGCACATTGTTAAATACGCCTTTTCTGTAATGATTACACCATGTAATGTGTTTCTGATTATGGGTGTGGTAGTTTGAGTGCAGATTGTGTGTGCTAGTCACTTGTGTATCTCCTACAGCATCTAGCAAGGGCTGGGTGTCTGTGGCGAGCTCAGTAAATAGAAAGGTACTTTTCAAACAGTGTTCCTAGGAACCAACTAGAAGTGGTCCTTTAGAGAGTATTGAATAGGGAAGGTGTTCTTCGTATACCATCTAGACTTATGAAAACCTAGATTCAGAAAAGCTCAGTGATTTGTCTGAGGTTCATAGCTAATAGCTAAAGGACTATCAACCCTTTTTTTTTTCTTTCTGAGATGGAGTCTTGCTCTGTCACCCAGGCTGGAGTGCAGTAGTATGATCTCGGTTCACTGCAACCTCCGCCTCCTGGGTTCAAGCGATTCTTCTGCCTCAGCCTCCCGAGTAGCTGGGACTACAGGCCTGTGCTACTATGCCCGGCTAATCTTTGTATTTTTAGTAGACACAGGGTTTCACCATATTGGCCAGGCTCATCTTGAACTCCTGACCTTGTGATCTGCCTGCCTGAGCCTCCCAAAGTGCTGGGATTACAGGCGTGAGCCACTACGCCTGGCCAGGACTAACAACTCTTAATCTTGCAATCTTTCTGCCTTTCCATGATGTTTCTGTTAATGATTTGATATTCTTTCTTAGGATAATAAATGCTTGACTTTTAGTCTTCCTCTAATATCACAAAAAGCTTATAGAAAACTATTCATTTTAAGTTAAAATTTCAGCCCAAAGAAAAGAAATTACTTTAGAATGAAGAATGATGTCCTTCATATTTTACTCTCACTTTAGGTACAACTTGCCAATCATACTCTTGGTAGTGAATAACAATGGAATTTACCAAGGTTTTGATAGCGATACTTGGAAAGAAATGTTAAAATTCCAAGATGCTGCTTCAGTGTAAGTAACCAAGACCAATGTCTGTTTACTTTCTCTCACCCATTTTAATCTCTTTTAAAAAAGTCTTCTATATTGGCAGTAATGTGCCTACATGGTATGAGTATTGTCTGTTTTGATTGTCAGCCCTTCTAAAGAGCAGAAATCCTGTCTTAGTTCCTCTTTGCACAAATATCCATGATTAGGTGCTTCAATAAATAGTTTATAATCAGGGAACAGCTGAAGACTCAGATAAATGAGTGTGATGTCTGAGCCTTGTTAATGAAAAGGCTTATTGCAAAATGCTGCCAGGACTGGGAGCAATAGTAGGACTACTATTCCTGTTACACTATGTAGAAATGTGGATGTGTACATATTATTTATGTTCCAGAGGCCTGCCTTTTACCACTTAGCTAAATCTTGATCATCTGATGGCAGAGCCAGATTAAGATGGTATTGTAGCTGGCGGTGGAATGTGAGATAGATGTGAATTTGTGAGCCAGCCTTGGGGTGGAACAGGGTGTGGGCATGTCTATTTATGCCTCGCTAACTTTATTTGTTGTTTTCTTGTTATGTGTTGTTTTGCAGTAATCTTTTTTTTTTTTTCATGTTTTTCTTCTGGATTCATAATAGTTGGTAGTGTAGCCTGTGCTATCTAGTGTAGTAGCCACTAGGCATATTGCAACTGTTGCAATTTAGATTTAAATTACTTCAAATTAAATGAAGTTAAAAATTTAGTTCCTCAGTTTAGACATGTTTCAAGTGCTCACAGCAACAGGTAGATATTGGCTACTATTTTGGATCACACAGGTTTAAAACATTTCTGTCATCACAGAAAGTTCTGCTGGACATTGCTTTATAGACAATTATAAACATAGGAAAAACTCAGTGTACTGGCATCTCAGCTTAAGTGTTGAAGTTAAAATTATGCCTTTCAGTTCAGCCTAAATTTTTTTAATGAAGTATTTCAGAGAATGACTTTTTTTTTTTTTCTACAAGGTTTAAGATTTAAATTTCATTAACTCGTGACCTTGTTTTTCAGGGTCCCTCCAATGTGTTTGCTGCCAAATTCACATTATGAGCAAGTCATGACTGCATTTGGAGGAAAGGGGTATTTTGTACAAACACCAGAAGAACTCCAAAGGTCCCTGAGGCAGAGCCTAGCAGACACAACTAAACCCTCTCTTATCAACATCATGATTGAGCCACAAGCCACACGGAAGACCCAGGTAAATACAGTTGCTAAGCAGAAAGCAAGAAATGCATCTGCTTCCCCTATCCCCCTTCAAAAAGTATCTACCACACAGAACACCCTCCGTCATGCACAGAGGTCTTTCTAAACCTTTTCTGAGTTTGGCAGTTTCATTTATTTGTTCAGTGAATATTGAGATATGTGTTAGGTGCTACGAATAGCATGGCAAGCCAAACCAGGCTCAGTCCTCACTTTCATGGAGCTTTTATGGTCTGGTAGGGGTGAGGGACAGTCTGGTAACCTCACAACTGAACACACTACGACAGAGTGAAGCAATTGCTTGGAAGGAAAGGAACCCAGTTCTAAGCAAACATACCACAAAGGAATCGATTTATGTTGGGGTTACAGGGAAGGCTTCTCAGAGGAGGTGATTCTTAAACGGAGATCAGAAGGATAAGCAGAGACTAACTCGGCAAAGGGGAGAGGGAAGAGATATGCAAAAGGCTCTGTAGCAAGAGGAAAGAGAAAGCATGGCAAGTCTGAGTAAGAGGGAGAAGCAACTGTAATACGAGGATTTGTGCAGGTACATTCAAAATTAGTTCGTTTGACCTCTAAAGTGAAACTACAGTGTTGATTATAGCAGTAAAGTAAATGACAAAGTTCATAGCATGAACCTCTCCTATCCCAGATTAAGTTGCATTTCATGCTTAATTTTCTACTGCCATCCTGGTTCTGCCACTTGCCTCCTCTTGTAACCTGTCATCCATGCGAACACTTTGCGTATCAGCCACTCTTTTCAGAGCAGGTATTTTTTGCAAGTACTTTCTGTCTTGGTTCTTAAACATATGGGATTTCTTTCTTTTGTGAACAAAGCAGTGGATGAATGGGCGAACAGATACCTGGATAATCAATGAAATATAAATTAACTAATTTAGATACTAAAATATATAGAATTCTACTGAAATTCTGTTTGTGTAAAAATAGATTTCAGCAACTTTGGCATTTACTTCCTAGCAGAGAGAGGAGACACTCAAGAAGCCTAGTGATGAGGAAGATGAATGCAGAAAAAGTAGGCCAGTAAGCTGAAGGGCAGGGGGCATTAGCAGGGATTTCTGTGGAGCAAGCAGGCAGACTGTTTTCAGGGAGCGTCAACAACTTTCAGAATCTATCTGTACTCCTGCGGGTTTGTGGATTGTCTTTTCTCTTTTTAAGTTCTATTTAAAATAATTTATACCAGTCAGACACTCAATAGACAGGCTTTTTCATCTCATGCCACTTTATGGATTTATAACTGGGTGTATACTTTCCAGTGACTGGGATGTTAGTTTGGTAACCAAAAACACCCTCCTCTGGGCACCAGGCTGTCAGAGCACTGGGGAAACTAAAGCCACTATAGAAGCCTAACGAATACATATAATCTTGATGGCTGGGCCCAGTGGCTCATGCCTGTAATCCCAGCCCTTTGGGATGCCGAGGTGGGCGGATCACTTAAGGCCGGGAGTTTGAGACCTGCCTGGCCAACATGGTGTCTACTAAAAATACAAAATGCAAAAAATACAAAAATTAACTGGGCATGGTGGTGCATGACTGTAATCCCGGCTACTCAGGAGGCAGAGGCACAAGAATCGCTTGAACCCAGGAGGTGGAGGTTGCAGTGAGCTAAGATTGTGCCACTGCACTCCAACCTGGGTGACAGTGAGACTCTATCTCAAAATCATCATCATCATCATCTTGAGACCTATGTTAATCACAGAAAAACCCTAACAAATTCTCTGCTAGTGAGTTCGCGCTTCTATTGATTTGCTTCCAATGATCTGTTCTACAATTTCTCTATGAATTTTGTTTGAATATTGCCGGAGAAATATAAGTTCTCGTCTTCCTCTTTTACAATTCTATGAGGATTATCTTTATATTTCTTATGTTTATCACTTTGAAATTATTTTCATTCCAGTGGAATTTACATACATTATACTTTCCAAACTGTTGATTTTTGTCTGTCTGTCCATCTGCCATTTGTCTTTGATTCTCAGTGTAGGCTGGCCACTTTCTGCCTCAATATGGGAATGCCTGTATCTGTGCCTGTGTCCAGGCCGTATGTGTAGGATGGTGTTAGTTCTGGAAGAGGCTTCCATGCACAGTTCTTCTTACTCTTGTTCTCAGACCCAGGAGCTCAGCCCTCTGTGGGCCTCCTTCATCTCCCTTCTCCTTCTGAGTGTACTTGTGGCTCTTTTAGACTATAGTTTTTGTGCTCTGATTACTGTTAATGGAAGAGGACCCAGAATGCCATTTTAGATTGTTTTATAGGACACAGCAGGAAGATTCACTAGTAGGTTTTAAGTCCTTTTTGGGAAAAGCACCAGAACAAAGACAAACCTCATTTTGCCACAATTGTGTAGGACTTTTAGGTTTTAGAACAAGTGAAACAATGAGGATATGATTTGAGACAATCATTTCTTTTTACTGAATGTTTGTTGTCTTCTTTTTCTAGGATTTTCATTGGCTGACCCGCTCTAATATGTAAATAAAGACGCCAGTTGGTGGTCTTGAGTTTTCTCTTTCTTGCAAGATGAAATTTTATTTTCCACAGCAAAATTACTCTACTGTTAAAATTGTGCAAAATAAAATAAACATTTTAAAATGACATTTTACAGTAAAGGAATTGATTAAAAACAGAAAAAGTTAGAAAAAGTAACAGAAGAAGTTATTCTGCCACAAAACTACTTACAGATGAATGGAGAGCTTTTATTAAATAATAGCATTGTAACTGCCTAAATGTTGATTTACATATCAATATTCTTTTACTGCCATAGCGTGGATGTTTGTTCCCCAAAACCTCATGTAGAAATTTGATCTCCAGTGGTGGAGGTAGGGCCTAATGGGAAGTGTTTGGGTCATGGGGATGGATCCCGCATGAAAGGTTTGGTGAGTTCTCAGGGTAATGAGCTCTCCTTCTATTAGTTACCACTGGGCTGGTTGTTAAAAGGAACCTAGCAGCCAGGCACAGTGACTCACGCCTGTAATACCAGGATTTTGGGAAGTTGAGGTGGGCAGATCACCTGAGGTCGGGAGTTCGAGACCAACCTGACCAAAATGGAGAAACCCCATCTCTACTAAAAATACAAAAGTAGCTGGGCATGGTGGTGCACGCCTGTAGTCCCAGCTACTCAGGAGGCTGAGGCAGGAGAATCGCTTGAACCCAAGAGGTAGAGGTTGCGGTGAGCTGAGATTGTACCACTGCACTCCAGCCTGGGCAACAAGAGCGAAACTCCATCTCAAAAAAAAAAAAAAAAAAGAAAAGGAACCCAGCACCTTCCCTGCAGGGAACCTAGCACCTTCCCCACCTATCTTCTGCTTCCTCTCTCCCCATATGGACTCTGCACACACTGGCTCCCCTTTACTTCTGCCATGAATAGAGGCAACCTGAGCCCTCACCAGATGCCCAGTCTTGAACCTTCCAGCTATCAGAACTGTGAGCTAAATAAACTGCTTCGTAAAACAAGTTACTTAGCTTTAGTAAATATTCCTTTATAGCAACACTAAACAGACTAAGGCAGTTACCTATCTTTTAAAAATTGAAGAAAAAAGCTGTAAGAATTATCTAATGTAGAGACATGTTCAATTAGTTGAGATACATAGGCTCTTTCTGCTTCCTATTTTATTTTTTGACCACTCAGTACCTAAGTATTTAGTGGGGCTTGTCCTGTATTTTGTGAATTTGGTTTTTTTTTTTTTCTGGAAAGAATTTACTGAGCCAAAGGCAAAGTCACACCACACCCAAACTAATAATTTCAGGATATATTTGGACTAGCGACCTAAGTTCAAGCATACCACGTTTAGACCAACGAAGTTAACCTTAATATATAAAGAACTCAGACCGGAGGGAGTGGCTCACACCTGTAATCCTAGCACTTCGGGTAGCCAAGGCGGGGTGGATCACTTGAGATCAGGAGTTCAAGACTAGCCTGGCCAACATGGTGAAACCCCATCTCTACTAAAAATAAAAAAGTTAGCCGGGCATGGTGGCACACTCCTGTAATCCCAGCTACTCAGGGAGCTGAGGCTCGAGAATCACTTGAACCCGGGAGGCAGAGGCTGCAATGAACCAAGATCCCGCCACTGCTCTCGAGCCTGGGCAACAGACTTAGTGCGCCTCCCTCTCAAAAAAAAAAAAAAATAAATAAAATAAAAAGAACTCATATATAAGAAAAATATTAAGGGGCCAGTAGAAAAATGGGCAGACGGGATGAATGTACAATTCACAGAAAAAATATAAAGGCTCAATGAAAGTATGAATATAAATAAATATGAATATGTAAGTTATATTGAAAATCCCTTTTTTTTTCCCCAGCCTATCCACCTGGCAAAGAACTTTCTAAATTAATCTGAATTGTGGTGAAGTGGAAGTGAAAATGAGACTCCCACGCTGCTGATGGAAGTTGAAGTTGGTACATTTCCATAGAGTAATTCTAGCATTGCTTGTATTTGGAATCTTAAAAATGTTCATACCCTATAAGTTTTGACCCCATGAGGGTTTTTTTTTTTTTTTCAAGACAGGGTATTGCTCTGTTGCTCAGGCCAGAGTGCAATAACATGATCACGGCTCACGGCATCTTTGACCTCCTTGGGCTCAAGTGATCCTCCCACCTCAGTCTTCCAAGTAGCTGGCACTACAAGTGCATGCCACCATGCCTGACTAATTTTTTTATTCTGTTTTTGTAGAGATGGGGTCTTAATATGTTGCCTAGGTTAGTCTCAAACTCATGGGCTTACGCTATCCTCTTGCCCCTGCCTCCCAGAGTGCTGGGAGTACAGTCATGAGCCACTGTGCCAGGCCCCAGTGATCTTATTTAGGGAATATATCCTAAAGAAATAATAAAATATTTGGTCAAATATTTATATGAAAGGCCATTTTGCATAGTTTTATTTAGGAACAACCCCAACGTTTAATAGTAGGACATTGGTTACATAAATGATGATCTATCATCATAAAATAAAAATTGTGTTATTTATTAATTGAGAAATAATCACAATACAACATGTGAAAAGAGCAGCAAGCTACAAAATGAAATGGAGTGAAGTAAGGAAATACCCATACTCATGCATACATGCTTGCTTACAGAACAGAGATGGGCACAAAATTAACTAAAATTGTAATACAACTTGGTAGATGGAATTGTAGGCAGTTTTTATTTCTTTAACTTTTTCCTTTATATAATTTTATAAATATGTAATTTTTATTATCAGAAGCAGGCATTATTTTAAAAGAATATTTGAAATTGAAAGGCATCACTTATTTTCAGGGTCATTCATGTTTTTTATCTGCAGTTTTACATACATTGAATCATAAGACTTTATATCAAAATTCAACTTGTTTGCACCACCCAGATCAGACTTGTCTACACTAGTTAGTT
This sequence comes from Rhinopithecus roxellana, assembly GCF_007565055.1. Taxonomy (NCBI): domain Eukaryota; kingdom Metazoa; phylum Chordata; class Mammalia; order Primates; family Cercopithecidae; genus Rhinopithecus; species Rhinopithecus roxellana. The sequence continues at coordinate 177,891,524 of NC_044549.1, forward strand.
TAGGCACAAGTGACCGCCACAAAGTGGTAGACTTCAGTTTTCGGGGTGAACCCAGAAGATACTGTGATTGGACCCCTGACAGGCTCATGGAAGCAGCCCCATTTTGCAGGCATTCTTATGTCCTGCACAGGGGGAAGACACTATGAAAAGGAGCATTTGAACTGGATAGCTCATGTAACCTCACGAGCCTCCTCCCAGTCTGCCTCTGGACACACCGCAGGCAGCCAAATGCAATATAAGATTTTGCCATTAGGTGGTGTAGAGGGCTTGATTAATATTTATAAATTGAACTGTGTAAATCTGTTACTAAATACTAGATAAAATTCGGGGAAAATACCCCTTTCCTAATCATATTCTCTCAGAGAAAAAAAAAATTCAGACAGGTTGTTAGACTGTCCAGCAGAGGTCAGTCTAAATGTATAAAGACCACATTAGTCCAGGGCACTAATGGACAGAATCCATTGACTATTTAGTAAAAATGATCTTGAAATTAGTCTCCTCACAGCAGATTTTCCTTGGATAAGATATTGAAAATACCCTTCTAAAATGGATTTATTGGTTGATAGATACTTGATAGAATATTTTGCAGGCCCTAGTTTAATAATGAATTTCTTATGTGAGCCTAGTATATGTGTTAGTAATACCCAATTGCCTCACAAAAACTGAGCTTCAAAAGATTATGGCAGTTTTCTTAATTAAGGAAAACCCAGAATCTAGGGTTGAGGAGATCAATGGGAAATGAGTTTTTTTATTATTTTTTTGAGACAGGGTATTCCTCTGTTGCCCAGGCTGGAGTACAGTGGCACAGTCATAGCTTACTGCAGCCTTGAACTCCTGGGCTCAAGTAATTCTCCCACCTCACCCTCCCAAGTAGCTAGGACTACAAGTACATGCCACAACACCTGGCTAAGTTTTTAAATTTTTTTGGAGAGATTTGTCTGTTGGCGAGGCTGGTCTCAAACTCCTGGGCTCAAGTGGTCCTCCCACTTCAACCTCCCGAAGTGAAATGGTTTCTTAGGTTACTTTCTCTGCTAATAGTCTTTCCAAAAATCTGTCATATTTCATGGGGTTATTTGGGGATTCAAAAAGCCACCCAGAAGCTCCTAGCATATAAAAGGCACTCAATAAGTGCCACTGCATTTTAGGAAGGTGAGAATTTAGAGAAGAGAACACCACCTGGAGTCTCAGCTTAGCAGTGAATGTAAAAGTATACATAGTGGTTTCCCTTTTCTCAAGTAAGTAGGTCTTCAAGTAAATTAGACATTTCCTGGAAATCAGGGGTTGTGTATTTTCACTTCTCTGTATAGCCACAGTGCTCTGTAAGAGTTCACTAACTACTAGTTGAATGGGAACTCATGATGGTTAACAATAGCTCAGTGGAGATGTTCTACAGCTATTTCATACATGCAACTTTGAAGTAGCTCAGCTTTTTTGCGAAGTGAGTGTATATGCCATAGGGAAAAAAAAGTCTCAAATCCATTGCAAGAAAATGATAGGACTTTTGGACACTGAAGGAAAAAGAAAATGAAAAGGAAAATTATATTGAATCCCAAAACATTTTTGTTCCTGTATTATTTTCAAGACAGCTAGGCAGTGGGGAAGCAGTGCATGTGAATGAAGAAGTAGCCCATGACTGAAATAATGCAAATGTAAAGTGATTACAGTAGAACATCATATGACTGTTTTAAGAAAGTAGGAAACCAGTTACTTTTGTGACTGGTTGGCAATTGTGACTGAGAAACCCCGAGAAAACTAACTACTGACTATTACAGAGAGTAAAATACAGACAAAGTGTGAATTATCTGGTGATTTTTTGGTTGCATTTGCTACTGCTAATGTGAATAAATGGAATAATGTAGAATAAATTGACAATCCTATAAATTTTACTTTTGGAAGAGGTGGAGATAAAAGCATATGCCTTGGATTCTGATCTGACTGGCAGGATTGCCTCTGGCTTTCACTAGATATCTTGACTCTTCCCTCCCTTCCAGGACCCTCTCTTTCAGAAGGGGGCCAGCTAGCCAGTGAACCCTTGACACATTCAGGTTGTGTGGTCACTCTTTCTGTGGTTAGGGAGCTATGAAAGGAACACATAGAAACTCCTGGATCTCCTGTTTCAAAGTTTGAAGGGACCACTTTAAATTTTGATTTAGGGCCTAGAAATACCTGCAGAGATGGCAAGATCCATGATTTTCCTTCTATGCAGTGGTTGCTGGAGCCTGCTCGGTGGAGTGGCTAATCTACAGCCATGTAGTTCACTCCCAAGGCTCACTTCCCTGGTCCCTCCATATTTCCAGGAATTGCCTCCCCATTGCATGGTCAAGTTGGGCTCAAGAAATCAGACCTGGTTTCGCCTTAGCCCAGCTTTGCTTGTGCTGTTTCTGCTGTGATGCTCTGTACTCACCCACCCATTTTTGCCGTGTGAAATTGGCTATATGCTTCAAGGCCCAGCTCAATAGTCCCTTCTTCCGTGAAGCCTTCCTTTCTCTGGATGCTCCTGCAGCCCCTGGGGTGCACCACTGTCACAAACTCACAGTGTTCATGGTGAGCTAAATTCCCATCTCCCTCACCATCTTGTCTTGGGAAGGAAGTAATCCAGGAAGGGTTTATATCACGAAAGCTATAGCAGACAATGTTCAACAAGGATGCAGGGTGGACAGATAAGCTACCAAGGATCAGAAGCCCACCCTGATACCTAGGTATTAAGTAAGCCCAGTAGTTCTTAGAGCAATGCTGGGGATGGGGGCTGGTGGGTGTGAGGCCCTGAAATGACTGAAGTTTTATTTCCACATGGCAAAATGAAGGTCAAAATTAAAATTAGGTAGAATTACTGAAAATAAATATTTCTTTCACACTGTTGTGGACTGAGATTTATACTCACTACATTCATCAAACCATTTAATGGTTCGTAGTGCCATCCCTGGCTCCCTACCCTCCATCAGCCACTCCATCTATCCCCTCTCCCCATCACCCTACATTACTTGTGCGTTTCAGAATTTTTATGGCTATTTTATTTATTTATTTATTTATTTTGAGACCAAGTTTCCCTCTGTCACCCAGGCTGGAGTGCAGTGGCATAATCTCGGCTCACTGCAACCTCCTCTTCCCGGGTTCAAGCGATTCTCTTGCCTCAGCCTCCCTAGTAGCTGAGATTACAGGCGCCCGCAACCACGCCCAGCTAATTTTTGTATTTTTAGTAGAGATGGGGTTTCACTATGTTGGTCAGGCCAGTCTCGAACTCCTGACCTCAGTGATCCACCTGCCTCGGCTTCCCAAAGTGCTGTGATTACAGGCGTGAGCCACCGCACCTGGTGGTTATTTTCACTTGATTCTTTTTCCATATTAACTTTAGTAGCAAAAAAATCCGATATTTTAATTAGAGTGTGTTTTAAAATAGAGTGTGTTAACAGAAAATCTTAACATTCAGTAAGGCCAACATATCAGGAGACTGTTGCCATTGAAAAAATAGTTATTACTCAGAGTTCCCAAGAAGAGGTCTCAGGTAGAAAGAGAATGAGAACTAGTGGGCTAAAGCCGTATCGTGATTATTGCAGGAAGAAGGAAGTGAGGCAGGGTAAACAAGTTTAGGATTGGTTTGTTTGAACAATGTTGATATGCTCAGGAATGGTGTAGAGGCTGTCCCTAGCTGTCTGGATATGGGGTGATTGGGCAGGGAGATAGTCTCCCAGAATGTGAGAGCACCATAAAGAGGGCCGTGAAGAAGGAAGCTGGGGTTATGAGCTCTGGATTGGTTGGCTTGTGTATGAAAGGCAAGTTGTTTGACCTCTCCATGGTCAGTAAGGCTCAAGCAGGTGAATCGTTTACTGTAACTGGGAATTGTCTAACCTGTGCTGGGCAGTTCTTTCAGGATCATTGAGGCCCAGTTGTCAGTGGGATTTTAAAGTTTTCATTATATTGATCTTACACAATTTTTGTTAAATTTGTTTCTAGATATTAATCTGTTTTGTTGCTATTTAGTGGCATTGGCAAGTACTTCCAAAACAATGGTAAATGGCATTCGTGGGCATGCACCATTTTCCTTCTAGGTGTTTTAGAATCAGCATGTCATGTATCTACTTTCCTCCTTCAGGAGGAGTAAAAGATGACAAGAAAACCTCCCTATTAGGAGTTAGTGAGGCTGCAGGGTTTGAATGTCTTTCCCAAAAATACATGACAAGATCAAAAAAGAATACCTACTACCATTTCCAAGTTGGGGCTTGTGGTCACCTGCAATGACAAGTGACTTATTGGCAATTAACCCTCAATCAGGGCTAGTTGAAATGCTAGTCAATTATTTGTTGCCTAAACCACCTTCCTTCATAGCATGGAGACCAATGACAAAGGCAAACATATTGAGAAAGCTGCTTCTCTGTAGTCTTCACCTTCAAAATCTCAGACCAGAAAAGAGGGAGGAGGTGGCACAAGATGACTGAATAGGAGCTTTCACCATTGTCCTCCTTGCAGAAGCACCAAGTTTAACTATCCACACAGTAAAGCACCTTCATAAGAACCAAAAATAAGGTGAGAAATCACAGTACCTGTTTTTAACTTCCTATCACTGAAAGAGGCACTGAAGAGAGTAGGAAAGATAGTCTTGAATTGCCGATGCCACCCCTCCCCCATGCCCCAGCAGTGGTTGTGTGGCATGCAACCAGCAGTGGTTGTGTGGCATGGAGAGAATCTGCATTTAGGGGAGGAAGAGTGCAGTAATTGTGGCATGGAGAGAATCTGCACATTTAGGGGAGGAAGAGTGCAGTAATTGTGGGACTTTGTATTGGAACTTAGTGCTGCTGTGTCACAGCAGAAAGCATCATGAGGAAGAATTCAGCTGGTGTCCATGGAGTCCTAGCCAGAAGGGCCAAAGTGCTTTGGGGTCCTAAATAAACTTGAAAGGCAGTGTAAACCAGAATGGCTTCAATTCCTGGGCAAGTCTTGATGCTGTGCTGGGCTTGGAGCCAGTAGACTTCAGGGGCACACAGTCCAGTGAGACACCAGCTGGGGTGGCCAAAGGAGTGCTTATACCACCCCTTCCCCTGCCCCAGGCAGCACAGCTCACAGCTCTAGGACAGACTCATTCCTTCTGTCTAAGGAGAGGGAAGAGTAAAGAGGACTTTGTCTTGCAACTTGGATACCAGCTCAGCCACGGTAGGGTAGGGCACCCATTCTAGGCCCTAGGTCCTTGATGACATTTCTAGACATACCTGAGCCAGAAGGGAACCCACTGCCTTGAAGGAAAGGACCCAATCCTGGCAGGATTCATCACCTGCTGACGAAAGAGCCCTTGGGCCCTGAATAATCAGCAGTAGTAGCCAGGTGGTACATGTCATGGGCCTTGGGTGAGACTCAGATGTGCTGGCTTCCAGTATGATCCAGCACATTCCTAGCTGTGGTGGCTATGGGGGGAGACTCCTTCTTGAGAAAAGGAGAGGGAAAAGTTAAGGTGACTTTGTCTTGTAGCTTAGGTACCAATTCAGCCACAGTGAATAGAGCACCAAGCAGGCTCTTGGAGTTCCCAGTATCAGTCCTTGGCTCTTGGATGGCAATCCTGGTCCTTCCCTGGGCCAGAGGGGAGCCCAGTGACCTGGAGGGAGAGTCCCAGGCCTAGCAGTGTTCATCACAAGCTGACTGAAGAGGACTTCAACCTTGGGTGAACATTGACAGTGGCCAGGCAGTAGTTGCTGTGTGCCTGGGGTGGTGGTGACAACAGAGAGACTCCTCTCCTTGTGGAAATGGGAAGGAAGAGTGGAAAGGACTTTGTCTTGTGACTTGGGTGCCAGCTCAGCCCCAGTAAAATAGTGAACCAGGTAAATTTCAAAGTTTCTGACTCCAGATCCTGTTCCCGGATGGCATCTCTGGACCTAGTCAAGGCAAAGGGGAACTCACTGCCCTAAAGGGAAGGACACAAGCCTGGCTGACTTTGTCCAGCTGATTATAGAGCCTTAGAGCCTCAAGTGAACATACACAGTAGCCAGGTAGTGGTTACTGTGGGCCTTGGGCAAGACCCAGTGCTGTGCTGGCTTCAGGTCTGAGCCAGTGCAGTCCCAGTGGTGGTGGCCATAGGTGTGCTTGTGTCATCTCTCCCCCAGCACCAGGCAGCTCAGCACAGAAGATTACATTTGTTTGGGAGAAAGTAAAGTAAGAGAACAAGAGTCTAGGCCTGGGAATTCAGAGAATTCTTCTGGATCTTATCCAAGAGCACCAAGGTCTTGGGATTACACAGCATTACTGGGCATGGGGTACCCCCTAATGCAGATATGGCTGCAGCAGCCAAAAATTTGGATCACAACACCCAATTTCCTTCAAATGCCTGGAAAGCCTTCCCAAGAAAGATAGGTAAAAACAAGCCCAGACTGTGAAGACTACAATAAATACCTGTATTAGTTCATTTTCATGCTGCTAGTAAAGACATACTGGAGACTGGGAAGAAAAAGAGGTTTAATTGGACTTACAGCTCCACATGGCCAGGGAGTCCTCAGAATTGTGGGAGGCAAAAGGCACTTCTTACATGGTGGCGGCAAGAGAAAATGAGGAAGAAGCAAAAACGGAAACCCCTGATAAACCCATCAGATCTCCTGAGACTTACTATCACGAGAATAGCACAGGAAAGACTGGCCCCCATGATTAAATCACCTCCCCCGGGGTCCCCCCCAAAACGTGGAAATTCTGGGAGATACAATTCAAGTTCAGATTTGGAGGGGGGACACAACCAAACCATATCATTCTGCCCCTGGCCCCCCAAATCTCATGTCCTCATTCAAAACCATGCCTTCCCAAGAGTCCCCCAAAGTCTTAACTCGTTTCAGCATTAACCCAAAAGTCCACAGTCCAAAGTCTCATCTGAGACAAGGCAAGTCCCTTCTGCCTATGAACCTGTAAAATCCAAAGCAAGCTGGGTACTTCCTAGATACAATGGAGGTAGAGGCATTGGGTAAATACAGCCATTCCAAATGGGATAAATTGGCCAAAACAAAGGGACTACAGGGCCTATGCAAGTCCTAAATCCAGTGGGGCCATCAAATTTTAAAGCTCCAAAATGATCTCCTATGACTCCAGGTTTCACACCCAGGTCACACTGATGCAAGAGGTGAGTTCCCATGGTCTTGGGCAGCTCAGCTCCTGTGGCTTTGCAGGGTACGGCCTCCCTCCTGGTCATTTTCATGGGCTGGCGTTCAGTGTCTGCGGCTTTTCCAGGTACATGGTGCAAGCTGTCAGTGGATCTACTGTTCTGGGGTCTGGAGGATGGTGGCCCTCTTCTCACAGCTCCATTACGCAGTGCCCCAGTAGGGACTCTGTGTGGGGCCTCTGACCACACATGTCCCTTCTGCACTGCCCTAGCAGAGGTTCTCCATGAGGGCCCCGCCCCTGCAGCAAACTTTTGCCCGGGCATCCAGGCATTTCCATACATCTTCTGAAATCTAGGCAGAGGTTCCCAAACCTCAGTTCTCGACTTATGTGCACCCACAGGCTCAACACCATGTGGAAGCTGCCTAGGCTCGAGGCTTCCACCCTCTGAAGCCACAGCCCGAGCTGTATGTTGGCCCCTTTAAGCCATGGCTGGAGCCGCTGGGGCACAGGGCATAAAGTCCCTAGGCTGCACGCAGCACAGGGATCCTGGACCTGGCCCACCAAACCACTTTTTCCTCCTTGGCCCTTCAGGCATGTGATGGGAGGGGCTGCTGCGAAGTTCTCTGACATTGCCTGGAGACATTTTCCCCATGGTCTTGGGGATTAACGTTAGGCTTCTTCCAAATTGTGCAAATTTCTGCAGTTGGTGTGATTTCTTTCTCCCCAGAAAATGGGTTTTTCTTTTTTATTGCACAGCCAGGCTGCACATTTTCCAAACTTTTATGCTCTGCTTCCCTTATAAAAGTGAATGGCTTTAACAGCACCCAAGTCACCTCTTGAATGCTTTGCTGCTTAGAAATTTCTTCTGCCAGATACCCTAAATCATCTCTCTCAAATTCAAAGTTCCACAAATCTCTAGGGCAGGGGCAAAATGTTGCCACTCTCTTTTTTAAAACTTAACGAGAGTCACCTTTGCTCCAACAAGTTAATCCTCTCCATCTGAGACCACCTCAACCTGAATTTTATTGTTCATACCGCTGTCAGCATTTTGGACAAAGCTATTCTACAAGTCTCTAGGAAGTTCCAGACTTTACAGCATTTTATTGTCTTCTGAGCCCTTCAAACTATTTCAATCTCTGCCTGTTACCCAGTTCCAAAGTCACTTTCACATATTTGGGTATCTTTTCAGCAACACCCCACTCTACTGGTACCAAGTTACTATATTAGCTCATTTTCATGCTGCTTGTAAAGACATACCTGAGTCTGGGAAGAAGAGGTTTAATTGGACTTACAGTTCCACATGGTGGGGGAGGCCTCAGAATCATGGTGGGAGGTGAAAAGGCACTTCTTACATGGTGGCAGCAAGAGAAAATGAGGAAGAAGAAAAAGCAGAAACCCCTGATAAACCCATCAGATCTTGTGAGACTTATTCACTATCACGAGAATAGCATGGGAAAGACCAGCCCCCATGATTCAATTACCTCGCCCTGGGTCCCTCCCACAACATGTGAGAATTCTGGGAGATACAATTCAAGTTGAGATTTGGGTGGGGATACAGCCAAACCATATCAGTACCTGATTTTTCAATGTGAATGCCCTGATGAACATCCACAAGCATCAAGACCATCCAGGAAAACATGACCTCACCAAACTGACTAAAGCACTAGGGACCAATCCCAAAGAGAGAGAGATATGTGACCTTTCAGACAGAATTCAAAATAGCTGTTTTGAGGAAAGTCAAAGAAATTCAAGATAACACAGAGAAGGAATTCAGAATCTTTTCAGATAAATTTAGCAAAGAAATTGAAATGATTTAATAGAATCAAGCAGAAATTCTGGATTTGAAAAATGCTGTTGACATGCTGAAGGATGTATCAGTCTCTTAATAGAATTGATGAAGAAGAAGAAATTAGTAAGCTTGAAGAATTAGTAAGCTTGAAGACAAGCTATTTGAAAATACATGGTCAGAGGAGACCAAAAAATAAAAAATAAAAAAAAATAAAGAATGAAGCATGTCTACAAAATCTAGAAAATAGCATCAAAAGTGCAAATCTAAGAGTTATTGGCCTTAAAGTCCAGGTGCGGGTGGCTCACGTCTGTAATCCCAGCACATCAGGAGGCTGACGCAGGTGGATGATGAGGTCAGGAGATCGAGACCATCCTGGCCAACACAGTGAAACCCTGTCTCTACAAAAAAAAAAAAAAAAAAAGAAAAAAATACAAAAAATTGGCCAGGCGTCGTGGTACATGCCTGTAGTCCCAGTTACTCGGGAGACTGAGGCAGGAGAATCCCTTGAACCCAGGAGTTAGAGGTTGCAGTGAGCCGAGATTGCGCCACTACACTCCAACCTGGGTGACAAAGTGAGACTCTGTCTCAAAAAAAAAAAAAAAAAAAAAAAAGTTATTGGCCCTAAAGAGGAGGTAGAGAGAGAGATGAGGGTAGAAAGTTTATTCAAGAGGATAATAACAGAAAGCTTCCCAAACCTAGAGAAAGATATTAATATTCAAATACAAGACGGTTATAGACTACCAAGCAGATTTAACCTAAGGAAGGCTACCTCAAGGCATTTAATAATTAAACTCCCAAACATCAAGGATAAGGAATCATCCTAAAAGCAAGAGAGAAGAGACAGTATACAATGCTGCTCCAATACGTCTGGCAGCAGACTTTTCAGTGGAAACCTTACAGGCCAGGAGAAAGAGTGACATGACACATTTCAAGTGCAGAAGGAAAAAACTTTTACTGTAGAATAATATAACCATCATAAATTTCCTTCAACCATGAAGAAGAAATACTTTCCCAAACAAAAGCTGAGGGGATTCGTCAACACCAGACCTGTCCTACAAGAAATGCTAAAGGGAGTTCTTCAGTCTGAAAGAAAAAGACTTTAATGAGCAATAAGAAATTATCTGAAGCTAGCCAGGCGCAGTGGCTCACGCTTGTAATCCCAGCACTTTGGTAGACTGAGGCAGGCGGATCACGAGTTCAGGAGATTGAGACCATCCTGGCTAACACGGTGAAACCCCGTCTCTACTAAAAATACCAAAAAAAAATTAGCTGGGTGTGGTGGCAGACCTCTGTAGTCCTAGCTACTTGGGAGGCTGAGGCAGGAGAATGGTGTGAACCCAGGAGGCAGAGCTTGCAGTTAGCCAAGATTTGCACCACTGCACTCCAGCCTGGGTGACAAAGCAAGACTCCATCTCTCAAGAAAAAAAAAAAAAAAAAAAAAAAGAAATTATCTGAAGCTGCAAAATTCACTGTTAATAATAAATACACAGAAAAACACAGACTATTATAACACTATAATTGTGGTGTGTGAACTCATATCTTAAGGAGAAAGACTAAACGATGGACAAGTCAAAAATGGCCAGGCACAGTGGCTCTTTCCTGTAATCCCAGCACTTGGGGAGGCCAAGGTAGACAGGTCGCTTGAGCCCAAGGGTTCAAGACCGTTCTGGGCAACATAGTGAAACCCTGTCACTACAAAAAAATACAAAAAGATTAGTCGGGTGTAGTGGCATGTGCCTGCAGTTTCAGCTACTCAGGAGGCTGAGGTGGGAGTCACCTGAGCCCTGGAGGTTGAGGCTACAGCCAGCCTGGGTGTTGAGTGAGACCCTACTTCAAAACAAAACAGTAACTGCAACAACTTTTCAAGACAGAGAGAGTAAAATAAGTGATAAATTAAAACAACAAAAAATGAAAACTAGGGAGAAGAAAACTAGGGAGAAGAAGTGTAGAGATTTTTAATTTTTATTTCCCACTCTACACGAATGTAAGAAGTGTAGCATTTTAATTAGTTTTCTCTTTGCTTGTTTATACAAGTGTTAAGTTATCATCAGTTTAAAGAAATGGATTATAAGATATTATTTGCAAGCTTCATGGTCACCTCAAATCAAAAAACATACAATAGATAACACAAACAATAAAAAGCAAGAAATTAAAACGTACCACCAGAGAAAATCACCTTCACTAAAAGGAAGACAGGAAGGAAGGAAAGAAGGAAGAGAAGATCACAAAACAACCAGAAAATAAGTCATTACTTATCAATAATAAATTGAATGTAAATGGACAAAACTTTCCAATTTTTAAGCATAGAGTGGTTGAATGGATTAAAAAAAAAAAAAAAGACCCAATGATCTGTTGCCTACGAGAAACACACTTAACCTATAAAGACACTCATAGACAAAATAAAGGGATGGAAAGAGATATTCCATGCAAATGGAAATCAAAAAAGAGCAGGAGTAGCTATACCTATATCAGACAAAATAGAGTTCAAGACAAAAACTGTAAAAAGAGACCAGATTATTATATAATTATAGAGGAATCAATTCAGCAAGAGGATATAAGTATATATGCACCCAATACTGGAGCACCCAGATATATAAAGCAAATATTATTAGAGTTAAAGAGAGAGAGACCCCAATATAATAATAGTGGGAGACTTCAACACTCCACTTTCAGCATTGGACAGATCATCCAGACAGAAAACAAAGTAACATTGACCAAATGGACCTAATAGATACTTGTAAAACATTTCATGCAATGGCTGCAGAATACACGTTCTTCTCCTCAGCACACAGATTATTCTCAAGCATAGACCATATATTAGGCCACAAAACAAGTCTTAAAACATTAAAAAAAACCTGAAATAATATCAAGTGTCTTCCCTGATCTCAGTGGAACAAAACTAGAAATCAATAATGAGGAATTTTGGAAACTATACAAACACATGGAAATTAAACAATATGTGCCTGAGTAACCAATGGGTCAATGAGGAAATAAAGAAGGAAACTGCAAAAATTATTGAAACACAGCTAATGTGATAATGGAAACACAGCACACCAAAACCTATGGAATATAGCAAAAGCAGTGCCAAGAGGGAATTTTATAGCTCTAAGTGCCGACATCAAAAAAGTAGAAAAACTGGCTGGGCACAGTGGCTCATGCCTGTAATCCCAGCACTCTGGGAGGCTGAGGTGGGCAGATCACCTGGCCAACATGATGAAACCCTGTCTCTACTAAAAATACAAACAACAACAACAACAACAACAAAATGCTGGGTGTAGTGGCACGTGCTGTAATCCCAACTACTCGGGAGGCTGAGGCAGGAGAATCACTTGAACCCAGGAGATAGAGGTTGCAGTGAGCCAATATCACACCACTGTACTCTAGCCTGGGTGACAGAGCAAGACTCCATCTCAAAAAAAAAAAAAAAAAAAAAAAAAAGAGAAAATAGAAAAACTTAAACAACCTAACAATACATCTTAAAGATTTAGCAAAGCAAGAGCAAACCAAACTTAAGATTAGTAGAAGAAATAATAAAGATCAGAGCAGAAATAAATGTGATTGAAATAAAACAATGCAAAAGATCAACAAGACAGTTTTTTAAAAGATAAAATCCTTTCACTAGATTAAAAAAGAAGAGCAGACCCAAATAAATCAGAGATGAAAAAGGAGACATTACAACTGATAGCACAGAAATTCCAGGGATCATTAGAGGCTACTATGAGCAACTATATGACAAGAAATTGGAAAACCCAGAAGAAATGGATAAATTCCTAGGCACATACAACCTACCAAGATTGAACCATAAGTAATACCCCACAAGCACAGGCAACCAAAGCAAAACTAGACAAATGGAGTCACATCAAGTTAAAAAGCTTCTGCACAGCAAAGGAAACAAAGTGAAGAGACAACGCACAGACTGGGAGAAAATATTTGCAAACTACCTATCAGAATATATAAGGAGCTCAAACAGCTCTATAGGGGAAAAAATCTAACACAATTAAAAAATGGGCAAGAGATCTGAACAGACATTTCTCAAAATAAGTCATACAAAAGGGAAACAGGTATATGAAAAGGTGCTCAATATCATGGTCATCAGAGAAATACATGTGAAAACTGCAATGATCTGTTATCTCACCCCAGTTAAAATGGCTTTTATTCAAAAGATAGGCAATAACAAATGCTGGAGAGGATGTGGAGAAAAGGAAACCCTTGTACAACTGTTGGTGGAATGTAAATTAGTACAGCCATACTATGGAGAGCAGTTTGGAGGTTCCTCAAAAAACTGAAAATAGAGGGCCAGGCATGGTGGCTCATGCCTATAATCTCAGCACTTTGGGAGGCTGAGGAGGAGAGATCGCTTTAGCTCAGGCATTTGAGACCAGCCTGGGAAATATGGCAAAACCCTGTCTCTACAAAAATATTAAAAAAAAAAAAAAAAAAAAAAAAAAAAAAATTAGCCAGGCATGGTGGTACACACCTGTAGTCCCAACTACTCAGGAGACTAAGGTTGGGGTATTGCTTGAGCCCAAGAGGTCGAGGCTATGGTGAGCCGAGACTGTGCCACTGCTCTCCTGCCTAGGTGACAGAGCAAGACCCTGTCTCAAAAAAAAAAAAAAAAAAGAAAAAAGAAAAAAAAAAGAAAACGACTAAAAATACAGCTAGAATATGATCCAGCAACCCACTCCTAGGCTTATACCCAAAAGAAAGGAAATCAGTACATTGAGTGGTATCTGCACTCCCATGTTTATTGTAGCACTGTTCACAGTAGCCAAGTTCTGGAAACAACCTAAGTGTCCATCAGCAGATGGATGGATAAAGAAAATGTGGTACATGTACACAATGGAGTACTATTCAGTCATAAAAAGAATGAGAACCTGTCATTTGCAATAACACGGATGGAATTGGAGGTCATTATGTTAAGTGAAATAAGCCAGGCACAGAAAGGCAAACTTCACATATTCTCACTTATTGGTGGGAGCTAAAAATTAAAACAATCGAGCTCATGGACATAGAAAGTAAAAGGATGGTTACCAGAGGCTGGCAACAGTAGTCAGGAGAGGGGGCAGTGGAGATGGTTAATAGGTACAAAAAAATAAAAAGAATGAATAAGACCTAGTATTTGATAGCACAACAGGATGACTGTAGTCAACAATTGTACATTTTACAGTAACCGGAAGAGTATATACTTTGTTTGTAACAAAAAGGATAAATATGTGAGGTGATGGATGCCCCATTTACCCTGATGTGATTATTATGCATTGTATGCCTGTATCAAAATATCTCATGTACTCCATAAATTTAGACACCTATGTGCCTACAATTTTTTAAAAAATTTCAGACCAGCTTCCTCTTGATGAGTCAGCAGATGACCTTTTCTCTCCTCGCCTTCCCCACTGTGATGTGTGTATGGTTGGGGGCACCATTAGGGAGGGGCATTTCTGTCATCCAGGTCCTCTGCAAAGTAGATGCCAAGGTAGGATTAAATACATGAGGAACTTTATTAAGGGAAATGCCTGTGAGAGAAAACAGAAGAGCTGGAAAAGGCTGACAGCCATCAGACTGCAATGCAGGTCACACCCCAGTGAGGAGAGAGGGTAGCAAGGATGGGCAGAAGCATTCTGGCTGGGTGCCATCTGAGGAGAATTTGGCAAGGCTTCTATCAGAGGAGTCCCATGCCTCCCAGGAACAGGCCCACCTTCGTATTTCTACTGGAGATTGGAGAGGAGCAGCACAATGCCTAGGAAATGTGGCCTCAGCATAAATGTGGGTGACAGATTTCAGAGAGTGGCAACTGGGGCTCTTGGTCAGTCATGTTCCTGTGGTTGGAGACAGATTCTCATGGCTGCACAGGTGCTTTCTGGAGGTCTCTTTGCCGCTGCCTTTAGACTGTTAGAACTGAAAAATTGGGAGGTGAAGTTTGCTTAGCAGCACTTAAAATCTAAGGATCTGACCCAAGTCCATCTGCATTTCTCCTTCTTTGACGGACAGATGGTATGTCAGAAAGTGTTGAGTGTGATAAGCCGGAGTTTCTATTCTGTCTCTGCTTTGGGTTTTACAACCTCTCTGAACCTCAGTTTCCTCATCTCTATAATGTGGGTTCCAGAATGCCTAACTCTACAGAGCTAAGACCATATGCTGTTTATAGAAATGCTTAGTATGAAACCTGGCACCAAATAGCTCCTTGAAAAACATAAGCCCCTCTTCCTCTTTTTTTTTTTTTTTTTTTTTTTTGAGACGGAGTCTTGCTCTGCCACCCAGGCTGGAGTGCAGTGGCCGGCTCTCAGCTCACTGCAAGCTCCGCCTCCCGGGTTCACGCCATTCTCCTGTCTCAGTCTCCCGAGTAGCTGGGACTACAGGCGCTCGCCTCGTCGCCCGGCTAGTTTTTTGTATTTTTTAGTAGAGACGGGGTTTCACCGTATTAGCCAGGATGGTCTCGATCTCCTGACCTCATGATCCGCCCGTCTCGGCCTCCCAAAGTGCTGGGATTACAGGCTTGAGCCACCGCGCCCGGCCAAGCCCCTCTTCCTCTGTTCCCTCTTTATGCCTCTGGTCCCCAACCCTCATAGAGTACAGGATGAGGAGAAAGCTAGCTTTGCTCCGTCATGGAATCCTCTGTTAGGCAAGTCCCTACATCCATATGGTTACCATGTACCATTGACACCTTGTCTGTTGCCCACTGGAGAATTGCCTGCAGCTGGCGTTTAATTCGGCCACCTTCCATCCACATCTCAACACAGAGCTGGGTTGTCAGTGTCAGTGCAGGAAAGAGCACATTCATTTCGACCCAACTGAATTAGCCAGGCCAGTCGGCAGCCAGGAAGTCATGTGCTGCTTTCCCGAACCAAATAGAAATTATTTTTAGATTATTCACTGTTTGGTATTGTCCATACCACAGCTCCCTCCTATTACAGCACATCAGAGAAAATTGGCTGCAGCCAATTAATGGATATTTAGCAAACCATGTGCCAGTCCTGGGCCTCTGTGTTCTCATTTGTGAGAAGAGTGGTTGAAATTGACCCATAGTTCTCAACCCTGGCGGCACATTGAAATCACCTGGGGAGCTTTAAAAAATCCTGATTCCCAAGTCACACCTCAGACCAATTACCTCGGAATCTCTAGAGTGGGCCCCAGGCATCAGTATTTTTTAAAGCTCTCCAGATGATTCCAGTGTGCAGCCCAGTTTGAGAACCAGTGAAGGAGGATTTCAAAGCTTCCTTCCATCTCTAATTCCAGGGGTGATGATCTTGAAAAGGGTATAGTCTACTTCTAATTTAACTCATTGAAATAGGAGTTACAAAAATGAGTATTCCGGCAATGTTATAATTTTATATTCTCAGGTTCCCTGTTCTTAATCATGTTTCTGTTTGGCATCTTGGTCACTCAATGTTTAAATTCATAAATAATACTTTTTTCTATATACATTTGTTTACTTCATGTATCTGCCATTCTTTGTTTTCACTTATGTTTGTTGCAGGTGTACATTTCACAGAATTGGTAAACTTTTCTTTATTACTCTGTAATAGAAATTAGCTCCTCAACTCCATTCCCACTTAGTATTTAAGTGTACAGCTCAGTGAATTTTTCATATATATGTGCCCATGTAACCACCACCCAGATCAAGGTATAGGGCACTGCCAGCAATCCAGAAGGCTCCCTCATGTCCTCTCCAGCCAACCCATCCATCCCCCAGAACTATTACTCTTCTGACTTCTATCACTAGGGGTTAAAACTCAAGTCTCTTTTGAGTAAGTGTTTAATTTAGTCTCATTCCTCTCCCTTGTTTTCTTCTTCTTTGGGGACGACCTAATTTTCAGGGGTCTTATTACCATCCTGCCATCAGGGCAGAGTTCTTCTTCAAGAATGACTGATTCAGCAATCCATGTATATGCAACAAACTGTCCTAAACCAGAGTGACTAAATCCAAGAAATTATTCTCTCACATTTTGTGGGTTGACTGGATTCAGTGGTTCTGCTTATCCCGCTTGAGCTATCTTATGCAGCTGCGGGCAGATGGCAGCTAAAGCTGGGTCCTCTTGAGGACAGCAGTGGGCTGGAAGGCCTGAGTTGCTTGCCTTCTTCACTTTGAGAAAATGAAAATGAACTTGGGCTAAGAATGTTAAAAAAAAAAAAAAAAAACTACCTAAATAGGCATCAGGCTGGAATAACAGATGCAGATTAACATGGTTTGAATCTGTGTCTCCACCAAATCTCATGCTGAATTGTAATCCCCCCGTTGGAGATGGTGGGAGGTGATTGGCTTATGGGGGCAGAGTTCTCATAAATGGGTTAGCATCATCCCCTTGGTGCTGTTCTCGTGATGGTGAGTGAGTGAATTATTGTGAGATCTGGTTGTTTAAAAGTGTGTGGTGCCCCACTCTCTCTTCCTCCTGCTCTGGCCATGTAAGACGTGTCTACTTCCCCTTCACCTTCTGCCATAATAGGTTTCCTTAGGCCTTCCCAGAAGCCAAGAAGATGGCAGCATCTACGCTTCCTCTACAGCCTGCAGAACCATCAGCCAGTTGAACCTCTTTTCTTTATATATGACCCAGTGTCAAGTATTTCTTTATAGCAGTGTGAGAGTGGACTAATACATGGATAAAGCCAGATGTGAAGTTAACAGGAGGAAATTTTTCATCCAGAGGCACACTGCAGCTATAAGTGGCTAACACCTGCCTTTCTTATTCAGTGAGAAGCTTTGTTTTCTAAAATCATAGATCATTAGAAACTTTTATAAGTAAGAATGACATACTTCACTTTTGCCTGGAGGAGCTAAGTCGCTTTGGAACAGAGAAACAGTTTTAATTTGCAACTCAGATGCAGAGGGTTTTCTGGACACAGCATTCTACATCTATCATAGCTTTCTAATATACAAGGAAGCAGCATCTCCTTCATAGTCCACAGCTGATGTTGAAACCTTTACACAGAGCCTGCTTTACTTTGAGACCATCAACACTCAGATTCAATACTAAAAATCAGTGAATTGTGTAGTCTAAAATGGTGACTTACGTGAATTTATGGTCTGTGGAATATGGCATCTCAATTTGTTAAAATGACAGACTTTAAAAGACTTGGAATGTTGTATATGGCTTTGCATCTGTTGGCACTTCCGGGGCCAGTATTGTCTTATTACTTGGCTCCCATCAGATCTCCATTGCTTCAGTGTGTAACTGGGCTAGTATACTAAGGTTCCCTCATGCCCCTCATCCCTCACCTTCTGGTGTATACCCACCTCATCCTTCTTTTATTATTTTTTTTTGTCAAGATTGGGTCTCGCTCTGTTGCCCAGGCTGGAGTGCAGTGGCACGATCTCAGCTCACTGCAACCTCTACCTCCCAGGCTCAAGTGACCCACATCAGTCTCCTTAGTAGCTGGAACTACAGGCATGTGCCACCGTGCCCAGACAATTTTTGTATTTTTTGTAGAGACTGGGTTTCGCCATGTTGTCCAGGCTGGTCTCAAACTCCTGGTCTCAAGTGATCCGCCTGCCTCGGTCTCTCAGATTTCTGAGATTACAGGCATGAGCCACTGCAGCTGCCCCCCACTCATTTTTCTTGAGTCCCTTTCTCATCTGTATAAGGCATATATATTCTTCAAACGCTTTGTGTGAAAATTGTTTGACTCTTAATGTAACTTTTGAGTTTTGTTGATGACTTCAATTTATAGAACAATTTTTCAGTTCAAAAACAAGCAAAAAAAGATCTACTTCATTTAAATTCCACCTTTCCCCCAAATCCTGTACTAACTCTACATTACATTTATTTGGCAAGCTGCCTCATGGTTCCTCTGGGCTGCTGTCTCCCTCATTGCAATGGGTGAATAAACCTGATTTTGTCAGACTTCTGATTTGTTTCTGACAGCCTTAAACTGATTGGTCCAGGACAACTGTGGCCCCTTGGTACTCCTCCATGTGGTCTCTCTCCAGTAGGGTACCTGGTTTTTCTCATGAGGGCAAAAGTAAAAGCTGCCAGACCTGGAACTGGCACAGTGTCACTTCTGCTGCATTCTAATGGTTACAACAAATGACAGGACCAAGCCAGGTTCAGTGTGCGAGGGGACTACACAGGAATGTGACCACTGGGAGGTGTGGTTGACTGGGGGCCACCTTTGGAGACCAGCTACTGTAATTGTCCCCTCTCCTCATGGAGTTCCCATCCTGAGGCTCCACTTCTAATTTGCTAATGGATCTACTCTTTGCAAACAGGACTATTCCAGTTTGCCATCTGCTCAGCCCCTTCCACATCCTTGTGGGGACATGGGAAGTTTCTGGCAACCTTCTTCATACTATGCTGGGATGTACAGATCTCTGCAGGTCTCAGGCCCTTCTGCCTGGACTTCTCCCTCAGACACTGGAATGCTGCCACTGGATGCCATGTTGGGCATGGGCTTCTCCTTGGGGTCCACACTCTGGAGAGTCAGGCAATGGTCTTTTCTGCTCAGGGGTTCCCCAGACTTGGCTGACCCATCCACTCCCTGAGATGACCCAAGGAATGGAGGACTTTGGGAAAATAAGAAGAAAACATGGAAGAGAAAATGGCTAATGTTCTGTTTTAGGTAACTATCAATGTTGATTACTGGTGTAGTTTTGATCTAGATTTGAGGGAATAATGATAAGTTTACATAACTCGTAGGAGCATTCATACACATAATTTTATTTAATTCTTCACAGAAACCTTTTGGAGGGAGTGGTATTATCCCCAGTTAAGGAAAGAGGCTTAGGGAAATTAAGTGGCTTTTTCAAGGTCGCATATTGTGTGGTTTTATCTTGAAGAGTGCGATTTTAAAAGACAAAAAATGCAAAAGAGAATAAATGGGGCTGTGGTTTTAAATTGAGAACTTTTGAATTTTTCCATTTTGATCTTCTTGTAAAATTCTGGGCTTAATATTTAGGTGACAAAACTCAGGATGACCTAAAGAACAAGCAATGGCAAAGTACAAGGAGGAGCGGTGATAAAGTGGTAAAGAAATAGATCATAACTCCTCTATGTCATTCAGCTTCTGATGAGTCACTGTTGTTTGCCATGCACTTTGCTAACCTTGTGTATAGCAAGAAGTGAGCCTCTAGATTGCTCACCTGAGAAAAGACACTAGACACATTTCCCACAGAACAGCTAAAGGGGCGACCAGACAAACTATTGGCTGAGATTTGATTCAGTGAGATTGATAAATAAGAGAAAGCAGGGGAGATGGTGCTCCTCACATTGCAGGAGACGTGAGGTGGGCTTCTCCAGGGACGCGGGCTTCAGGGCGCTGAGCAGTGACCATCTAGGGGAGACATCTAGTCCCTAAGCAACAATAACATATGGCAGTGTGCCTGGCGGTGTGCATCTGAATTTGCTCCTCAAAGTCATGGCAACATGGAACTCAACACAACAGGAGGGAGTTTTGATGAGTCCCAGCCAGTGTGGGAAAGTGCTCACCAAACACTTCGGTATTGGGGTCTTAATTTTGAAAATTTCTTCCCAACGATATTTTAATATATCTTCATCCTGTCATCAAGTCATTATGCAATAAATACTTTACATTCATTTTTTAAAAGACTTTATTTTTTAAAGAACAATTTTAGGTTCACAGCAAAATTGAGAGGAAGGTACGGAGATATCTCATACACCTCTGGTTTCCACACAGGCATAGCCTTCCCCACTATCAACAGCATTAATTATTAATTATTATTATTATTATTATTATTCTCGAGACAGAGTCTTGCTCTGTTGCCCAGGCTGGAGTACAGTAGCACGATCAGCTCACTGCAGCCTCCACCTCCCGGGTTCAAGGGATTCTTTTGCCTAAGCCTCTTGAGTAGCTGGGACTACAGGTGTGCGCCACACATGCATCTGATTTTCATATTTTTAGTAGAGATGGGGTTTTACCATTTGGCCAGGCTGGTCTTGAACTCCTGGCCTCAAACGATCCACCCACCTCAGCCTCCCAAGGTGTTGGGATTACAGGAATAAGCCACCGTGCCTGGCCAGCATTCATTCTTTTAAAAAACCAGACTCCATTTTTAATAGAAATAGATTACTAGCTGGCTGGAGAGAGAGGTTATTAATAAAAACAATGTTATATGCTGGTGTAGTTTTCTTTTTCCTTTTCTTGCAAATATGTTTAAAATCGTACATCAGGAATATAAACCATTTCAACTTTCTTTGACAATTTGACTCAACTGGAACAAATAGGGTTGAGAATGATCCAGAGAAAAGTAAAACAAATTGGCTATTTATGGAGCCAATTACTAATATAAATGGAAATGCTTTTAGAACATGCTCTTTCCAGAAATTTCCCAGACTGACTGAAATAGAGCAGAATAAAAATAGAAAATTACTTTAGAAGGTCATTTGCACATTAGATGCTACCATTTGTTAGTTGATTTAAGTTTGTGAAGTTCCTAAGTCAAGTACTTGGCAGATTCAAACTGATACGGAAGGGGAGAAATGTAAGGGAAAGTTGGAGCATGTAAGAAAGTCCAAAAAAAAGTAATATGATTTTAAGTTGGCCTCAATTCAAAATGTGTTTTTGAATTTGCAAACCACAGGGCCTCCTCCAAGGCCTCAATTCTCATAATCTGTGTACCAATAAAGTGAAAGGCAGTTATAAACAAAAATCTAAAAGAAAAAAATAGGTTGTATATGCTTTTAGGGTGGATGTATTTAATGGAAGGAGAAGAACATAGGAAGGAGATAAGAGACCAGCCACAAAACATAATTTTCCAAGGAAGTTGTAAGTTTGTCCAGATTACCCTGCTGAAAATGGCCACCTGGATAAGTGTGCCCCAATAATTCAATCACTGTAAGTGCATTCATTTCGCTCAATTAATCCTTATACCGGTGGTTCTCACAGTATAAGGACTGACTCATATTGCCTGACTCATATTGCCTGTCTCCACCCTCTGCTGCCTCTCCCACCCACACTTGCATTGGAGCCCTCAGTTTCAGTCTGTATTACATTTTAACATGCTTTTTAAAGAGCACTTTGTAAGAGGTTTGGGATTTTTTGTGGGACAAATGGTAAAAATCAAGTGAGATGTAAGTTTGTATTCAAAGGGGATAACTCAATTAGGAGAGTGCTTTGACTTGACCCTTGTATTGTGGCAAAAGTTGGAAGATCTGAACTTTTGGTGCTTTGAAGAAGTGTTAGGGATGTAAGATACCAAAGAGACAAGAAATAATAAGTACTGATAACTAGTTTATTGAAAGTTTGGGGCACTTAAAAGAGCTCTATCACATCTCCCTTTCCCAGATTTTGGGTTATAGTTTAGGCAGGACTCATAGCTTTCGTTGTTAGTTTCAGCTATTAACCAGATATCTCATTTTCAAGCTTTAGAAAGTCCAGTCTTGTCTATATCAAAACTTCTCATTCAATTCAAATAGCAAGGGAGGTCTCTACCTAAAGGGAGGTACTGGCCATCTCTATGTGCCTGATACTAGGTAGCCTACAACCTGATCTGTTTCCTGTGGCTGGCACAGTGATGCCCCCCACCAGCACAGGGGTAGGGAAGATGTCCTAATGCATCTGCTCCATAGAGGCCTTCTTTCTCCTTAGGGTAGGGCTGGGCTAAAGGGAGCCATGAGCACTCCTCCCTCTTCTCCTCTCTTCCCCAGGGCTCCATCAGCAAGTTGCCATGTGTATTCACGAGGCCAAACATTCCCATATGTAGGCTAAGCTGGAAACTTTCCACATGACCATACCTTTGATTCTCACAAACCCAAGAACCCCAGTTTGCAAATGAGGAAGCAAACACTCAGGCAGGTTTAACAACTTGCCCATGATCATATAGCCGGGAAATAAATGGACTTAAATTCAGGTCCTTCTGACCCCAGAGATGTGTGCTTTCTTCCACAGCCGAAACCAATTAAGCTGGGTGTTACAGGCTGAAATGTGTCTTCTCCAAATTCATATGTTGAAGCCCTAACCTCTAGTACTTCAGATATGACTGTATCTGGAGATTGGGTCTTTAAGAAGTGGTGGGGATAGGCCAGGTGCGGTGGCTTACTCCTGTAATCCCAGCACTTTGGGAGGCCGAGGCAAGCAGATCGTGAGGTCAGGAGTTCGAGACCAGCCTGACCAATATAGTGAAACCCTGTCTCTGCTAAAAATACAAAGAAGATTTGCCAGGAGTGGTGGCGTGTGCCTGTAATCCCAGCTACTCAGGAGGCTGAGGCAGGAGAATCGCTTGAACCTGGGAGGTGGAGGTTGCAGTGAGCCGAGATAACGCCACTGCACTCCAGCCTGGGCGACAGAATGAGACTCCGTCTCAAAAAAAAAAAAAAAAAGAGTGGTTAGGATAAAATGAGGTAATGAGAGTGGGCCCCAATCCAATCCAATTGGTGTCCTTATAAGAGGAGGCAATTTGGACACATGAGACACGAGGGGTGTGTACACAGAGGTAAGACCATGTGAGGACACAGCAAAAATGTGACCATCTGCCAGTCAAGGAGAGAAGTCAGAGAAGAAACCAACTCTGTCTGCATGTTGATCTTGGACTTCTGGCCCCCTGAACTGTGAAAAATAAATTTCTGTCGTTTAAGCCGCCCAGCAGGGGGTACTTTTTATTTTGGCAGCCCTAGCAAACTAATACACTTGGCTAATGCATTTTCCAGACAGTGTGTGGAGAATCACAGGCTGAGAATCACAGGCTGTCATTGAGGTTATGTCATCACGTCAGCATCTTCCCATCTGAAGACTATTTTTTTCAAGGATCAATGACCTGGCACTTCCTGAAGCCAGAGCTGAGGAGAGCTGGTTCTTTGTCCCAGGCTAGGTGGCATCCCTGATATGCGAGATGTCTGGCATATCGTGGAGAGAGCCTGGAGGAGGCAGGTGGGCATCAAGGCACTCACTCCGCTGCCAGCTCAAACAGAGGGCCCTGGAACCTCACATTCCTGGGCCAGACTTGTGCAAGGTGCCTTCCATGTGTCATCCCATTTAAAGCAAAGGCCCGTGAGGCTGCAAACCCATGGTTCTCTTGGCAAGAGGCACATCTGTTCGGAGACTTTATAAAGGGAAGCTTGATCCAGGCTGAATTACTTTTTTTTTTTTTTTTTTTTTTTTGAGGTGTAGTCTCGCTCTGTCACCCAGTCTGGAGTACAATGGATCTCTGCTTGCTGCAACCTCCGCCTCCCAGGCTCAAGCAATTCTCCTGCCTTAGCCTCCCAAGTAGCTGGGATTACAGACGCCCATCACCATGCCCAGCTAATTTCTGTATTTTTAGTAGAGATGGGATTTCACCATGATTGCCAGGCTGGTTTCAAACTCCTGATCTCAAATGATCTGCCTGCCTCCGCCTCCCAAAGTGCTGGGATTGTAGGCATGAGCCACCGCGTTTGGCCTGAATTACTTTTAAGGTTCTAGATATATGCAGTGTAGTTTGTCTATCTGGCATGCATCATGCAAATCAACTCATTAATTAATTCAACATTATTGAATGCCTACTGTGAATCAGACTTGGCACCTGGAGGAATAAAGAGATAAAGCAGCAAGGGCCTTGTGCTCAAGAATTAATAATCTACTTAGAGAAATAAATTACATGCCTAAATAGTTATGGCTATAAACCAAACATTTGTGTTCTCCCCAAATTCATATGTTGAAACTTAATCCCCAAGTGATGGTATTAGGAGATAGTACCTTTGGGACGTGATTAAGTCATGAGTTTAGAGCCTTTATGAATAGGATGAGTGCCTTTAAAAAAGAAGTGTCAGAGAGACCCCTTGTCCCTTCTGCCATGTTGAGGACACAGTGAGAAGACTGCCATCTGTGAACCAGGAAATGAGCTCTCTGCAGACACCAAATCTGCCACCACCTTGATCTTGGACTTCCCAGAGCTGTGATAAATAAATCTCTGTTGTTTATAAGCCACCTAGGAAAATATATTCTGTTATAGCATCCCAAACAGACCAAGACAATTATATTGCAAGGTTGAAAGAACCGACTAGAGCTTCTTTTACATTTATACGTATACATACACACAAACCTCAGTATTCATATTTTGGAATAGTTTAGATCACTCTTGCCACATGGCAAGGCATTCTATAAGGTTTTTTGTTTGTTTTTTTGAGATGAAGTCTCACTCTGTTGCCCAGTCTGGAGTGCAGTGGCATGATCACAGTTCACTGCAAATTCCGCCTCCCAGGTTCAAGTGATTCTCCGGCCTCAACCTCCCAAGTAGCTGGGATTACAGGCACGTGCTACCACACCTGGCTAATTTTTATATTATTGTTAGAGACGGGATTTCACCATGTTGGCCAGGCTGGTCTTGAACTCTTGACCTCAGGTGATCCACCCACGTTTGCCTCCCAACATGCTGGGATTATAGTCGTGAGCCACCATGATGATGATGATGATGATGATGGTGGTGATGATGATGATGATGATGATGATGATGGTGATGATGGTGATGATGATGGTGGTGGTGGTGGTGGTGGTGGTGGTGGTGCAACGCCTTATATAGGCTGGCAGAGGAAGAGGTTGGGCCAGGGCGGTGATGGGGGGGCCGGGTTTTCTCAAATTACAATTGCGCATGCGCTGTGGGTTTGTAATTTTCCCGGGCGCGGGATCGCGCCTGCGCGGTAGGCTGCATATCTTCCTAGGCAGGAAAAATGTTTGCGCGCGCGCGCGGGAAAAGTTAGCGCACGCGCGGGAAAGGTTAGCGCCTGCGGGAAAGGTTTAGGCGTGCGCGGGAAAACTTTAGGTGCGCGCGGGAACAGTTTATAATGAAGAACCCGGAAATGTGCCATCTTGTCTCCACTTTGTGGAGATCAAGCAACAGAGGTCGGCTAATTCCGGGCCTCATGGCTCTGGACAAAAAAGGAGTTATCAATTTGATCAGAATCAAGGATACTCTTTGGGTCATTTTACTCATGAGTGGGTGTCACCCTACCGTAATTATCAGCACCGTGGCACGGGCTACCTTTGTCCCATGCTTATGGTCAGGAGGCCTTCTAGCAGCTGCTTACTCAGATCTGGACTCTGTGTGCCACCTCTCTCCTTCCTATCCCTGGAGGGGAGGCAGACAGGAGCCCAAAGAGGAGCTGGCCGTCTTAGATTCCATGGGGAGGAAGCAGGTAATTCTTTGTGGTCTCCAGGCTTAACCCACATTCCCCAACTTTAGCAGAACTTGTTTGGTTGTTACCACAATTATTAAGGTGACCTTCCATTTCCATTTGGCTGCTAAGGCTTACATGGAGCTTCCCTAGTTAGGGGTCCTGAAGGAAGGAGGGAGGAGGATTGAGTCCTGAGATCTGGATAGTCGTTGTCCAAGGAGCCTCAGCAGTAATCTCTGACACTATCGAAACCCCAGAAGGATTTTTCAGAGGAACTCTGAAGAGTTTCCTAGCTATTGAGTGGCAGAGCCAGGAATCAAACCAGGTACTGTCCGCTTTAAACCATTTTGCTCTTGCCCTTAAGCACACTGCCCTACGAGTACCAAGGAAGAAAAGCAGAGCATGAACTAGGGAAGTTCCCAGAGGGAACACATTCCTCCTGGCAAAGGCTTTGTTGAGGGGGAAACTTTTAAATTTGGGAGTTGGGAGGATTTGGACATGAAGGGATGGGGCAGGAGGCTTTCCAGGTGGAGGAAGTGCAGGGATTCTGGAATAGCAGGTCAGGCCAGGGAAAACACAGGGCAAGCTGTCCTTGCTGGCAATTCCCAGCAGGAGCAGGAGCTGGAGTGCAATGAGCCCAAATAAAATGTTCCCCCATTGTCCAGCCGTCCAATTTGGAAGTGGCCTTCTGCTATGCTGAGCCACCAGAATCTGCCAGCAGTCTATCATCCCAGCATAGCTCATTCTATTTCTCTTCAACGGCTCCCAGCCAAGAGGCCCTGCCACTGGCCCCCAAAGGGACATGATCACGCCCACACTGTGCCCTGGGATGGGGCAGTTCACTCACCTGCCTCCCCATTTCCCTACTGTGTCTGGTCCTGGAGCTGGGTAGTGAGGTGTAAAGAATACAGGCTTTGAGGTATGTGGGCTGGCTTTGCGTTCTAGCTGTGTGACCTTGAGCAGATTACCTAAGCTACCTTTGTCAACCTCTATCCATAGAGATAGTAATACCTACCTCATAGAGTTAGCTCAAAAGCCTAGAGGCTTTCAAGAAATCACATCTGTAGGAACATCATAGGTATTTAATGATTGGTGGTTGTAGTTGGCATTTTCATCCCTGAAGGTCAGAAATGACTCTTCCATGAATTCTTCCCAGAGAACTACAATTAAAATTCATCTCTTAACCTTCCTCATCGACTCTGGCACTCCTCCTTCCAAATTCCTGTAATTCAGATGGCAGTGAAGCCTCCGAGATCACCAATGACCCCAGTGACCCCATAGCTCTGATCACACTAAGTCCCTTCCAGGTTTCCACAGCGTCTCGAGAAAGACTTTTCTCCCCGTCCCATCCCTACTTTGTCCTACACTAGCCTAGAAGCCAAGCCTGGCACCTGCACCTGTGTCTGTGAGAAGGCTGTTCACTGCAAGCCCTTTCTGTGTTCTGGTAACTTTAATAAAGGCCTGGAGGCTGGGGAGAAGGAGGCATCAGGTTGGGGTGAGTGTGACCTGGAAAACAATAGAGGTGCAGAGAGTTGTGAGGGGATGGAGCCAGAGTTCAGAGAAGGAAAACACACACCACCTCTCAAGGAAAAGTAGCAACATTCCATCAGAAGAAGACAGTGGAGGGTGGGGTATTTGGTGGCGCTGCAGACTTTGGAAAATACAATCTGCTACACTACCTTAAATATCTATCCAATCTGATCATTACCACCTCCATTGTCACTTCTTGGAACACCAACCATCATCTCCACCTTCAGTGTCCTCCTATTAGGTCTCCTACTTCCCCCTACAATCTACTGTGGTGAAGCCAGAGGTGATCCTGTTACAGCACAAGTCAGAGCTGCCACTCGCCTGTTCAAAACCCTCCACTGACTTCCATCTTAAAACAAAGTTCAAACTCCATGCATGGTCTACAAACACCACATGACCTGGCCCCAGCAGCTTCTTGGATCCTATTTCCTTCACTCTCCCTCTTGCTTACTCTGCTCCAGCCACATAACTCCATTCTGCTGCTCCTGGAAAAACCAAGCTTGTTGGTGCCTTAGGATGTTTGCACCTGATGCCTTAGAGTGCTTTCCTCCTAGATAATTTGCATGGCTCATTTTCTCAGGTCCCTGCTCCGATGTCACCTCCTCAGGGAGGCTCTCCCTGATCAATTATTTCCCTCCATTATTCTGCGTTACACTAAACACCAGTGTGCTTCTGTCTTGAGACCTCCTCAGAATGTAACTTCCCAAGGGTGAGGACTTTTGTACATTCTGTGCATGCTGAGTCTCCAACTTGTAGATCTTGGCCTGTGTTATGATAGGAACACAGTAAATATTTATTGAATGAAAAAATAATGGGCCAGGCGCGGTGGCTCACACCTGTAATCCCAGCACTTTGGGAGGCCAAGGCAGGTGGATCACATGAGGCCAGGAGTTCAACACCAGCCTAGCCAACATGGTGAAATCCCGTCTCTACTAAATACACAAAAAAATTTGCCGAGTGTGGTGGTGCACATTTGTAATCCCAGCTACTCGGGAGGTGAGGCACGAGAATCGCTTGAACACGAGAGGCGGAGGTTGCGGTGAGTCAAGATAGTGTCACTGCACTCCAGCCTGGGTGGCAGAGTGAGACTCTGTCTCCAAAAATAGATAAATAAATAAATAAATAAATAAATAACAGGAAAAAAAGAAAAATAATGAATGAATGAATTCTCTGACCTGTCTCTTACCTTCCTGAATCATTGCTTTTCTGTTTCTGTTTTCTCCAGTTTAACCTTGTTCATACTTCCTGAGGACACTCTTGTGGTTTTAAGACATCACAGTTACATTTGGTAACTCTTTATATAATGAAACAGATTGCCACATAATCCATGATAACTGGGTGGAAAATGTTTAATCTCTCTTGTGCTTAAAAAAAAAAATCACCCGTTCCTCATATCTCGCATATGTTTACATTTGGCCTTGGAGATAACCCTTTCCCTGTGGCTGAGTATTTTTAAAGCACTTTAAGGCCTTAAGTGGATTAAATCCGGAACATACTGAGACCTCAGGTTTGTGCGACTTGTACTACAACCTGCAGGATGGGAAGAACCTCCTTGTCACAGGGATTGTAAAGCTTCACTGGGGCAGCGTGGGTGCCTATGGATGTTCTGGTCCATCTCTGAGGAGATTATTCCCTTCATAGCCAGCCTCAGCTAGTAGGTGACTGCAGTGCTCCCAGCAGTGCCTGATAATTGCACACATTGGCTAAGATCTCTCTTCTCATAAATGGAATGCAGGATGCATAATTATATGCAATAAGAGCGGTTCCCTTTCTTACCCTTTACTTCTCAGTCTTGGTCAGCACTAGCCTATTGTTGTTAAAGGTTTTGCCAGACACAGCCACATGCCCTCGATCTCCACCTTTAACTGAGCAGAGACAAGATCCAAGCTTTGAAAATGGCTTTGGGCCAAATGAAGTTGTTAGTTGGGCCTTCCTCCCCACCCCATCCAATCTCCTCAAATTGCAAGAGGAACCATCTCTCCAGGAGGCAAGGTGGTGGGGTGGGGGAGTGGGACTGAGGAAGGGGCCGGTGATGGGCTGAGGTGTTGGGGGAGGTGATGGGATTGTGGGTGGTAATATTATTTCAATAAGTATATAAAAATAAAAATTTGCAATTAACTTGCGTTAAGTACAAATAGTATACTAGGAATATGCATTTGAACTGGCTAGAAGAGTTTGTAGTGAATGTCACCTAAGTTTCCCAGGGTTCACCTTAGGGGAAATCTGGGGCAAGCTCCACCTGACAGAGTGAGGCAGATTTGTTTTGCCCTTTGGTGGCTTATTAAATATTATGAGCTTGTATATTCCTATGATTATTGAAATAAATAACAGTAGGATTTATTTGTTCAGGATTCAGGATGTTTTTCCTTCCTGCGGGCTTTAGTTCAAGAACCATCAATCCTCAGGTTGTCATAAAGCATTTTGGGGTCTCCTCAGAAGTCCCTGACTTTCCCTGACTTCCTGTCTCCCTACCAAGAATGTGGTTTTGCATCCTCAGAGTTGAGTGATTCTTGGACTCAACAGCCTTTCTGAGTCTGGTTTCAGGTAAAGACAAGGTTGATTGGTGCTCCATGGAGAACATGTCTAGCCCTAAAGGCTAGAGCACTGGTGACATCTGATTCGATGTGTC
Organism: Rhinopithecus roxellana; assembly: GCF_007565055.1. NCBI lineage: Eukaryota > Metazoa > Chordata > Mammalia > Primates > Cercopithecidae > Rhinopithecus > Rhinopithecus roxellana. Next base: position 177,921,570 of record NC_044549.1, read on the forward strand.
ATTCAGCAGCCTGCACGGCTCATATCTAGTCTTGCTAGTCATTGTTCCAGCCAGCCAATGACCTGAACCTCTGCTGCCGTCCCCAGAACTTCACGTAAGTCTTCGTTTTCTCATTTGTAAAATGGGAATTATAATTCTAGTCTTGCTGCCTCACTTATAAGTATCAAATGAAAAAAAGATAAGGATTTTATACAAAATAAAGCCCTGTATAAAAAGTATTTATCGTACCAGTAACGTGTTTAGTGTACAACATGCAGATAAGAGAAAAATGGGAAGCTAAATAATAAGACTTAAATAAAAATGGGTTTGAGGGTCAAATATGTTTGGGGTAAAAGCAAAGTCAATACTTTTCTTTTTTTTTTTTTTTTTTGAGACGGAGTCTTGCTCTGCCGCCCAGGCTGGAGTGCAGTGGCCGGATCTCAGCTCACTACAAGCTCCGCCTCCCGGGTTTATGCCATTCTCCTGCCTCAGCCTCCTGAGTAGCTGGGACTACAGGCGCCCGCTACCTCGCCCGGCTAGTTTTTTGTATTCTTTTAGTAGAGACGAGGTTTCACCGTGTTAGCCAGGATGGTCTCGATCTCCTGACCTCGTGATCCGCCCGTCTCGGCCTCCCAAAGTGCTGGGATTACAGGCTTGAGCCACCGCGCCCGGCTATGCATTTCTTTACTGCAGGACTTCTCAGTGTTTTTGATATGCCAATATATGTTGTAAGTTTCCAACAGTGACATAAAGCAGGCAGGGTTTCCTAATGTCCATGAACTCCTCTGCTTTTCAAAAACCGCACATCTCAGAATGAGCACACCTCCCAGCATAGTATGAAAAACACTGTATTGGATAAGATTACTGTCACTAGTGTTGTGATTGCACTCTAGATGGCTCAAGGCCAGCCTACTATCTCTGCCCTGAAAGTGAGGAAAACCAAGATCCTGGCCCTGGAGATGTAACTATGGGCGAGATGCCTGGGTTAGTCTGATGGGTCTTATCAGACTCATTAGCTCTTCTGGCCCTCTGACGAAGCTATGCTTTGCATTTCCAGGCCCCATCAGTTCTGGCTTTGATTTAAGCCCGAGTTGCCAGGGAACAGTGAGCTGTGAGGAGGGGCTTTCCTGGGGCTTCTCAGTTGCCCAGGCTTGCCTGGCTATGACCTCTGCATAACTGAAGTATCATCCATTCTGGGCCAGAGAGACCAGGCTCAGAGCTCTGTTCCTCTGCCAGGATCAATCAATAACTCTGTCTGCTCTTCACAACACGTCTGTGAAAGACTTGTTGGACCTCGGGCATGCAGGATTGGCGCCTTTTTCCTTTCTGCTGTTTTTTTTACTCCCAAGGCTGCCATAACTTGATTTTGTAAAAATAGAATTTTGTTTTTAAATTACAAATTAAATAAAGCTCATTGTAAAAATTTTAATACAAATATGTATAAGCTTGAAAAGGGAATTCTCCTTTTATCTTCCCTCATCCCATATACTGTGGGATGTACATCATTCTACATCTTTCTCTATGTACATATAAAAACTGATAAACAGATTTGCTTGTTGGTTCAGAAATTTGGTCAGATATACTGCCACTTTCCTATTTCACTCGACAATGTTCCACTGACAGTATTCCATTTCAGTGCACACATGTGACATTTTTCTTATTTTTTAAAGTCAAGTTTACTGATGGAAAATGTACGTATAATAAAACTCACCCTTTTTGAGAGTATGGTTTGATGAATTTTGACAAAATATACAACCACTCTAATCAACATAAAGAATATTTTCATCACCGCTAGTTCTCTTGGGCCCCCTTCTCTTCTCACAACTCTAACCCTTGGCACCATGGATCTGTTCTCCAGCTCCATAGTTTTGCCTTTTCCAGAATGTCCTACTAATGAAATTATACAGTATGTAGCCTGTTGTGTCTGGCATCCTTCACTTAGCATAATGCACTTGAGATTCTTCCATGTTACTTAGTTTATTCCATTTTATTGCTGAGTAGTTTTGCATTGTTTGTACACATGCAGTTTGTTTATCCATTCACTGGTTGATGGCCATTTGGGTTGTTTCTAGTTTTAGCTATTACCAATGAAGTGGTTATGAACTTTCATGTACAGTCTTTCTGTGGACATGTGTTTCATTTCTCTTGGATAAATACTGAAGACTAGAATTGTTGGATGTATAATAAGTATATATTTGACTTTTTAAGAAACTGACTTTTTTTCCCAAAGTGGTTACACCATTTTGCATTCCCACTAGCAATGTTTGAGAATTCCAGTTGCTCCATATCCTCACCAACACTTGGTATTGTCAGTCTTTTAAATTTTAGCTATTCTAGTAGGTGTGTAGTGGTATCTTACTGTGGTCTTAATTTGCATTTCCCTAATGACTAAAGATGTTGGGAATCTTTACAAATGTTTGTCATTAATGTATCTTCTTTGGTGAAATATATATTTGCATCTTTCTCCTTCCTTCCTTCCTTCCCTCCCTTTTTGAGACAGGGTCTCACTCTTTTGCCCAGGCTAGAGTGGTGCAGTAATGGCTCACCACAGCCTTCACCTCCTGGGGTCAGGTGATCCCTCATCTTCAGCCTCCCAGGTAGCTAGGACTACAGGTGTGCACCACCACACCCAGCTAGTTTTTTTTTTTTTTTTTTCCATAGATACGGGGTTTTGCCATGTTGTCCAGACTGTGTCCATTTGTTTATTTCATTTCATTTTTTTTTTTTTTGAAACAGAGTCTCGCTCTGTCACCCAGGGTGGAGGGCTGTGGTGCGATCCTAGCTCACTGCAACCTCTGCTTCCTATGTTCAAGCGATTCTTGTGCCTCAGCCTCCTGAGTACCTAGGATTACTGGTGTGTGCCACCACACCCAGCTAATTTTTGTATTTTGTGTTGAGATGGGGTTTCACCATGTTGGCCAGGCTGATCTCAAACTCCTGACCTCAAGTGATCCACCCACCTTGGCTTCCCAGAGTGCTGAGATTACAGGTATGAGCCATGTCTGGCCTGCCATTTCTTTTAATTGGTTTTTTTATCTTATTATTATTGAGCTGTGAAAGTATTAATATATTCTAGCCACAAATCATTTATCATATATGTGTTTGGCAAATATTATGTCCTAGTGTTTGGCTTGGCTTTCAATTTAGTATTATATTTTGAAGCACAGAAGCATTAAAGTTTTTATAAAGTCCAATTTAACCTTTTTAAATTTAAAATTTGTATCTGCATCTTAGTTAAGAAATCTCTGCCTAACCCAGGGTCATTAAGATTTTCTCCTGTTTTCTGCCAGAAGTTTAATATGTTAGCATTTACAATTAGGTCTATGGTCTATTTTTAAATAATTTTTATGCATAGGGCAAGGTAAGGGTTAAGCTTTGTTTTTATTTGTTTGTTTTGCATATGGGAGTCAGATTTTCCCAGCACCATTTGTTGCAAAGACTTCCTTATTCTTTCTAGTCACTGCATAACATTTTGAATGGATGTCCCATGATTTATTCCACCAATGTTTTATTAATGGACAGTTAGGCTGTTTCCAACTTGAGGCAACAATGCACATCCTCGCACCGAAACCACTGTGCAGTTGAATGAGTATTTCTGAGAACTTCTGGGTCAGATGGCATGTGCATTTTAAGTTTGATGGGGCCAACAGATTGTTTTCCGGTATACACAAGGTCTGCCAACAAGGTCTGAGAGGGAAGACTCTGACTTTGAATGGCTTTATTGGTGTGAGCTTTTCTCAAATCTCAAATAATTTCCTTTTGGACAAATCTAATAGTCTATGTTATTAGATTCTGGAAGCATCAGAGCCCTTCCAGGAGGATTTGAAGAAATATGATAATTTCTGTCTTGGTCAGTTAGGGTAATCTTATAAGAAATAGGCTCATAAAATACGAGATACCTGAGGAAATGGAAATTTACTAAAAATTGTTTAATAAGTATTGGGGCCTTGTAAATAACTCTGTGATGGGGCCTCCCCAAAGGGTAGAGGCTCCTGTAGTAACTTTAGATCAGCAGTGACTCATTCTCCAGTGACTTGAATTATAAATTTACCCTCTCTGTCTGCGGGTCCTAACTCAGGGTGGCCGTCCATAGTCCCTCTCACGCTCTCACCGTACTCACCAAAGCCCTCCCTTGTACCAGGCCCAGGTCAGCCAGCTGTATATGCAGAGGCTCCAAGGGGTGCTGGGGAAATGCAAGTTGTGCAGGAAGCTGGAGCATAAAGTTATGCTACTTTTGTACATTCTTCTCTTTTCATTCTATCCAGTGGTGTGATTTGATCAAAGTAACTTACATTGTTGAGGATCTGTTAGGTGACAAGGACTGTCCTGGGGGCCTTGAGAGTACACAGAGCTGTGCAATAGTCCCCTATCTTAAGGGATGTTAATGCCAGCTAAATAGCAACACAAGGTGGTGTTCAAAAACAATAGCAGCAGGTGTCACCGGTAGGACATATTGACAGAATTCGTTCCAAGAGTATGGTCAGTGGTGAACTCTTTGTGCTAAGAGAAGGAGGAAGTCATACTGGCTTTGCAGAGGAGGAATCTGAGCTAGATAGTGAAAGTTCATATTCTGACACCAAGTTACTCAAGAGATACCTTCCTCCCAGGTAGACTCTACCTTCTCCAAGCCACCAGAAGCTGGCTGCTGGGGCTCCAAGAGTTAACAAGAGTGAGCCTGAGAATGTCCTGATTGGGTTTGGCCAACAGTCACAGCTTCTTCTGGTAAAAATTTTGGGAGCAGCTAAATGGGGGTACCCTCTCTTTAATCTGTCCTATAAATTTTGAATGTAGTTCAAGTATATTTTTCATGCTTTCAAAAGCTTTCCTTATCAACTCTGTGTCAATTAGCTATTGCTGCATAACAAGTCATCTTAAAACTTGTTGGTTTCAAACAATAGCCGTTTTAGCTCATGACTTTGTAATCTGGGTTGGACAGTTCATTAGAGGGTCTCACTTGGGGTCACTCCTGTGGCTGGCATCATCTGAAGGACAGGGCTAGATGTTCCAAAATGGCCTCACTCACCTGTTGATGCTGCATCTGGGATAGTCAGAACAGCTGGAGGCTGGCTGCTGCCCCCTCCATGTGGCCTCTTCAATAGTCCAGACTTTTTAAAGTGGCAGCTGATTTTCAAGAAAAGGCAAAAAGCAGGAGCTACCAGGCCTTTTAAGGCCTAGGCTGGGACGTGGCACAGTGTTCCTTTAGCCACATTCTATTGGTCAAAGTAAGTCACAGAGCCACCTCAGATTTAAGGGAGGGGAACCAGCCCTGCTTTTTGTTGGGAAGAGAGGCATGCACATACTGGGATGGGAGTATTTTTGGAGGCCATCTTTGCACCCAGGCTACCATGGCTTCCTGGGTCTCCTTTGTGCTGTCTCTATATGCAAGTTCTAATCCGTGTAGGATTCATCCCCGTTACCTCACTTAACTTTCCAACAAACCTGTAAAGGGAACATTGTCTCCATTTTATGGATGAGAAAACTGAGGCTTAGAGAGGTGAGCTTGTCCACTGCCACTCAGAGCTGACAGTCAAGCCCAAATGTGGTGGTACAGCTGTAAAGTATCGCTTTATACCATGTCCTGACCCAACTCCACCTTCCCCACAATGAGCATGGGGGCAGGATGCCCACCCCAGCGTCCAGTAGCTACCAGACTGTTTCTGAGTTAACTCCTATGAGGCATGTAATATGTAAATTAAAGCAAAATGAACAGCTCTGTGAATTATTGTTTTGTTTTAGTAATCTAATCATCTCTATAACAGGCGTTTATAAACTCATAAAAGGTATTAAGAGTGTGATAATTTTTATTTGAAGAATTTTGTCTAGCCAAAGATTAAGCTAATGATGTTATTTTTCTGAATATAGTTTGATAAAAATCATTCACTTTTCTATCCTTTTACTGTTTTATTTTATTTTGCCTTGCATTGAATCAAAAGGTTGCAGCTTTTGGAGAGAGAAACACTTTTTCACAGAGAAAGCGGTTTGAAAATAGAAACTACTTCCTTCCTCCTTTTTATTGGATGATTAAAGAAAAAAATTAAACGTCAACTTTACATTTGTTACACAGTGGGTAAAAATGTCCCAGGCTGACAGCGGAGGGGCTTTTCTTCATGAAATTGGGTTTGAATCAGGAGAGTGGTTTCTGCCCAGTTCCAAGCAATTAGATGGTGGCGCATAACCAATTAGGAATCTCTCTGCCCTTGAGGACAGCCTCCAGTGAACATCTGAGACTTGGCTGCCTTCTCATCACCTCTTCACTAGCCACTTACCTCAGTCTCCAAAAAAGAAAATTTTGACATCTTAATTTTAATGTGGGCATTTGATATGGTGCTTGAGATAAATATAACTCTATGTAGTATGGAGACAGTTTAATGGGAAATGGTTGGCATTCTTTCTTGATAAAGGCATGGGGGACAGGAGAGGTGGGGGAGGGAGAGAAAGGGAGGGGGTAAGGAGGAGGGAGAGAGAGAGAGAAAGAGGGAAAGACACACACACACACACACACACACACACACACACACACACACACACAGCAGTGAGGAAGAGAAAAGCAGAGATAAGCAAGGCTCCGCAGCAGCCTCCTTTCTAACTTGACACTCGCCAGACCCTGGCCAGCATGGTTGTCCTGAATCCAATGACTTTGGGAATTTATCTTCAGCTTTTCTTCCTCTCTATCGTGTCTCAGCCGACTTTCATCAACAGCGTCCTCCCAATCTCAGCAGGTAAACGATGGCCACAACTTTCCTCTCTTCCATCTGTCAGGGGATGGGGGAGGAAGGAAGATTGTTTTGCAATGTGTCCTAATGTTTTTGCCATTCAACTCCCGGTGGAGGGAGGTTGGAAGGGAGACGGCTGCCCCAGCAGCTTCCTGACACCCGAGCTTGTCGCGGAAGCCCTTTCTGTCCTTGTTCCAACCTGCTCCTACCTGGCTGCTCAAAGCAGAGACGCTTTGAAAAATGGTTTCTGCCTCCCCTACTTCTCCCCATTTGCTGCATGATTTCATCTTGGTCGGGAATTTGGGAGAGCTTCAAAGAGACAGAGGAGTGCAAGTGATAGAGAAGTGAGTCTCAGATGTTTCTATAAATACATCTCTGACCTCTTCGAAGGGGGCTTGCCTCACAGGGGCTGTTGTGGAATAAACAAACCTCTTTCCAGACCTAGGCAGCATCCATGGCCACAATAGTCCCTCGAAGGGAAAATGCAGGTGGCAGGGGACAGTGGGGTCAGGGGTGGGCAGCGGGGGGGCAGTTGCAGCCTCAGGACTAGGTTTTCCCTTTCTTCAGCCCTGTCTTCCTGGGTGCGACTTCCCTTCAGCCTCAGACAAGGCAGCTGGAGGTCCTGAGAGAAGCGAGCTTTCCAGGGAGAAGTGGAGGGGGTTCCACAGAGACAGCCAGGTCTGGAGTGGAGTGTGTCTCCCGGGTATGAGGCTGGGAGATTTGGGGAAGGGGCTGTTCTGCCAGCCTGCAACCTTTTCTGAGGTCACCAGGCTGTTGCCCTTGTCCTGTCTGGCCCAGAGCAGGGGAAGTATTGGATTACTAGGATGGCCTATTTAAACCTTTCCGAGGAAACTCAGATGTTTCCGGAGGCTTGCAGGAGGCAGGCAGACCCTCACAGCCCCGCTTAGTTCACCGCAGTGACTCCCGACTCTCCCCGGCAAAGTTTTAGTTATGCCCTCCAACATGAGTCTCATAAATACTTCAACTGAGATAGAAATTTCACGTCACTGCCTTTGCTGGAAACACAGGGAGGGCCAGAAATGCCAGGCTCTCGGAGAGGGCACATCTCTGAATCCAGCTCCCAACTGCTGTCCATTGATAAAAACAGCTCATCAGCAAGTTGTGTAGCCAATGTTTGTGGGCCGTGAGGGAGTGACTCAGAGACTGGTGTGGGGCTAATTATAAAAGTGTGAGAAACAGAAGGAGGCGGGGGCGGATTTGCGGAGAATTCAGGAGGGTGGGCAGGAAAGGTGGCGTGGTGGTGTCACCGTGGGTGTGTGCCCACATACCCCTGCAAATTCAAGTTAAGAGCATCAAGCCTCTTCTAGGAGTGAGTAGTCATTATTCCCCAGTTGAAGGGAGAAGCTTGAGAATTAATTTGGCCTAATTTGGTGGTTCTTATCATGTTTGGGTCATAGATTCCTTTGATAATCTGCTGAAGATTAGGACTTAAGGAAACTCAGTTTTCTGGTTCCAGCCCTGCCTCTGATGAGCTCCCTGACTTCTGAGAGACAGTGGCCTTACACTATAAGCACCATGTGGGCAGGGCATGTGTCTCTCTTGTACTTTACTGTTTTCCCAGGGTCAGAACAGTGCCTGGCACATAGTAATCAATAAATATTTGATGAATGAATAAATAAAAGCGTCTCATCTACAAACTGGGTTTACCATCATTTTGCATTACTTAATGTAAATAGCACCAAAGTGGTTAAGGAGTTCAGAAAACTAGAGAGAAAAGAACCTTTGGTTTTCTTTTGAACTCTTTGTCTTGGAGAGCGCCCTGGCACAGCATAGATATCTCTTAGGTAAGGTTTTTGCAGACTGTACCAATCAGGGCAACAGCAGAATAAAGAAGCAACTCAGATGGTTCAGATAAAAAGATTTGAATGAAGAGATCACTTTGAGAGGTGTGGGTGGGGTTAAGGGAACCAACAAGGAACGCTGAGGCACCTAGAAATTAGCAACTGCAATACGCCTTTACCACCCTGTGCTTGAAGAGGCAAGAGGGGAAAACAGGAAAATGGATCCCGGGGAGATTTGGAGCTTTGGAGGAGAGGCCATCAAGCAGGAGCATTGGTCATGGAGGGACCTAAAGCAGGGAGAAAGTGAAGGAGAAATACACCATCTTCTCTCTCCTCCCATCCAAGCATCTATTGGCAGCGCCTCTCATTGTCCATCCCAACTTGAAGGCAGAGGGCAGAGCATGGAGGTCAGGGACCGGAACACTGAGGGCAGAGAGCCAAGGGGAGGGTTGGGATGGAGAACAACCAGTGTGCACATACACAGACACTTCTGGCTGGGAATGTGGTCATTAGACATTTGGTAAAACAATGGAATAGACCTAGGGGGAATCACTAAAGTAACCAGCTCAGTATCACAAAGATATATTTTCTCTGGTGGTCACTTGGCTTTGTCCCCCTAATTTAGTCACCACGGCTTTATGAAAGCACAGTTCAGAAATAAACTCAAGCTTAAAAACAATGGAAACTGTTCCTTGAAAAGACAACTTTAATCCTTTGAAAATACTTTCCAGCAGTTTGATGTAAAATATTCTATATTCAGAAGCTTATAGACTTGTATTCTTCTATAGATAGTCTGTGTATACACAGAAAATAAGGGCAACCAGGAAAATCTTTCCATTGTATGCATATGACTTAGTGAGTGCCTACTGTGTGCCTGGCACTCTAATGTGTGCTTCAGGGGACACAGAGACAAGTAGGATGTGGCTTCTGCTTTGGGGGATTCCATGATCACCTGCTTTTGAAACACAGGTGGCATGTAGTAAATGCCCCAGAAAGGGGCTGCGATGGAGGAAGAGCTGTCACGGGCCTGTAGGCCAGTACTTACCGTCATAGATAATCCACTCCTTCACTGTCTTCAGGAAAGACTATTCCAGCAGTGCTATGCACAGCACCAGCTATCTGGATCTGAGGTTCATTACCTGGCAACCTCCGCCGCTGGGTCCCAGAGGAGAACCAGGAATGGAGCAAGAAATGTCAGAGGCCAGAACTGAAAATAGAAATGCCAGCGCTAAAGCACATAATGTTTGATACACACAAAACTATTTCAGGCCTTTACTCCACGCCTATTAATTCTTACTTTGGACACCACTCTAATAGACATAGATAATACGTGACTTGAAAGGTGGTGAATTCCATGTAGTATATTAAATTGGGGAGGGAGGAGTTGCTGCTGAAGATAGACACAATGACAGATGATAAGAATGATTACAAGAAAAACAATAGAGAATTAGGAAATGGGTCTGAGATTTCAAAAAGAATAGTAGGTCAGACGTGATGGCTCATGCCTATAATCCCAGCACTTTGGGAGGCCGAGGTGAGTGGATCATCTGAGGTCAGGAGTTTGAGACCAGCCTGACCAACATGGAGAAACCCTATCTCTAATAAAAATACAAATTTAGCCGGGCGTAGTGGCGCATGCCTGTAATCCCAGCTACTCAGGCAGGAGAATTGCTTGAACCTGGGAGGCAGAGGTCACAGTGAGCCGAGATTGCGCCACTGCACTCCAGCCTGGGCAACAAGAGCGAAACTTCTTTTCAAAAAACGAACAAACAAACAAACAAAAAATAGTGGACTAGAACTAACTCTAGAGACTCTGCTCTATCTGTAACCCCTGAAGGCATCATTGACTACAGCACATTAACTGGTTTTCATTATGATGAGCATGAATGATGACTGGATTGTGCCTGCTTTATCTTGCTTAAGAAGGTAGATAAATGCCATTTATATATTAGAATGATTTCTGTTGACATGGTAATTATTTAAAATGCCCAAAGCCCCACGTTTGGTGTATTGCCTTAACCATTGGTGGGTAACAAACCACCGTGACACTTGGTAGATTGAAACAACAATCATTTATTGTTGAAGTTCCTGTGTTTGTGGGTAAACTAAGGGTCAGCTAATCTAGCCTGGGTTTGGCTGGCCCTGGCTGGACTCACTTATGGGTCTGTGGATTGACTTGGCTCCAGTATCCACCCACAGCTGTAGCTTAGTAGTAGTACAGTTTCCAGAATGTGGAGGCACAGACACAAAGACAATAGTATTTACAGGAGGGCAGGCCTTCCACACAGTTTAATTTGTGTAATTCTCACAGCACTCCTGAGTGGGGGCAGCACCACTTCCCCTTTCAGATGAGGAAATGGCAGCTCAGAAAAGTTGAGTGGCTTGCTCAGGGTCATGCAGCTGGTATGTGGGAGAGCTGGAGACTGGAATCTGCTTCTTTACTCTAGGTTCAGGGCTTTCACCAATACAGACCAAATCTGCTTATGGTTTTGGATAAATAGTGATATTGGCTTTTAAAGTCCTGTAGGCTACCCTCCTATCCTCTGGAAACTCTCCTCTGGATTCTTTTTTGTTTGTTTTTTTGGGACCAAGTCTCACTCTGTTGCCCAGGCTGGAGTGCAGTGGTGCGATCTCAGCTCACTGCAACCCTCCGCCTTCCAGGTTCAAACGATTGTCATACCTCTGCCTCCTGAGTAGCTAGGAGTACAGGTATGTGCCACCAAACCCGGCAAATTTTTGTATTTTTAGTAGAGACAGGGTTTTGCCATGTTGGCCAGGCTGGTCTCGAACTCCTGACCTCAAGTGATCCAATGGCCTTGACCTCCCAAAGTGCTGGGACTACAGCCACCATGCCCGGCCTGGATTCTTTATTTTCCATTCCTTCCTACTTTTTCCTCAGGGTATCAATGCCCAAAGCTCTAGCAAAAGATTGAATATTGCTTTATATTAAAGTGTGCATGACTTGCCGGGATACTGATTTATCTCTCCTTTGATGGTTCTTGCATTTTAATGGAGGTTAAGGATCTAAGCTAAACAATACTCCAGGGAAATGGTGTCAGCCAGGGTGTTTGGGGGTGGGGAGCCAGGGGAATCCACTTCCCAAGCCTTCTCTTTAGGCATGGTGAGCCGACCCATGGATGTCCCTGCAGACACATGTGGCTTCCCTCATTGAATACAGGATTTTCCAGGAAGGCAGGACACTCCAGGTGATGTTTGGGTCCGGGTGTCAGAAACCAGATGGTAAGAACACCCAAATCCAGTCCTGTAGAGTGAGATCAGATGGAAGGATGTGATTTCTGTCTGGGTACTATAATCTTCTCCTGTTGCCTGCTGGGACGTAACCCAGAGCAGGCATTTTGTGGCCTATAGAGCCTGATGTCCATCCTCGTGCTCCCCTGCCTGGAAGCCAGCCAGGCCACCACTTGGGAACTATCCATGTTCTTGGCACTAGATTATGGACCATTTATTTGTGTCTGATGCTGATCAGCTATTGTTTAATGCTCCGTAATGCACTTGCCAGCCATCTCCTCTGATTTACCGCCCCATATTTCCTATGGATAATAAAATCAGAGAGGGTTCTTAAATTAAAAACTCTCTGAGGGGTCCCAGGCTTCCTGCCAACCCCATCCCAAGCCTCTGCATGCAGCAGTGGGCTCATGTTCCATTCAGACACAGAGATAGGTGGGTGTGAGAGGGGGAGACTTTCCCTTCTGATAAGTTGGGCCAACCCTCCACCTTACCATTTGCCACACTTACACCTCATTTTTCAGATCCACAGCCACCACTGCCACATCTATACAAAAACAACATAGCTCCAGAGTGAACAGAGAGCTGCTCTGGCTTTGATGAGACACCGAATAACCTCATGTCCCATTTTCTTTGTTTTATTTTATTTTTTATTTTGATTTTTTTGAGACAGAGTCTCGCCCTGTCACCCAGGCTGGAGTGCAGTGGCACGATCTCAGCTCACTGCAACCTCCGCCTCCTGGGTTTAAACAATTCTCCTGCCTCAGTCTCCTGAGTAGCTGGGATTACAGGCGCCCGCCACCACGCCCAGCTAATTTGTATTTTTAGTAGAGACAGGGTTTCACCTTTTTGGCCAGGCTGGTCTCCAACTCCTGACCTCGTGATCTGCCTGCCTCAGCCTCCCAAAGTGCTGGGATTACAGGCATGAGCCACCGCACCCGGCCCCCATCTTCTTTAAATGCAATTCAGTCATAAGTACCACTTGTATTTCTCCTATGGACTGGCATCAATGATCCCACAAGCCTCTTGTTTTACAAAGCACTTTCACAACTACAGTTGTCTTGCTCTTCACAGTAGCTCCTACTGTGAGGGGTCCTGGGTGCAAATTGTGCCTCCCTTGGTTATGAACTGTGTGATGGTAGAGAGCTCACTTCATGCAGTGAGCCCCAAGTTTCTCATCCGAAGAATGGATACAGTAGTCTCTGTCTCACAGAATTGCTATGAGGATTTATTAATTCAACAAACATTTCATGAGTGCCAACTATATGCCTGGGGATGCAGCAGTGAGCAATCAGACAAAAATATCCCACCCACGTGGAGTTTCTGTCGTCTCTCTGAGAATAACTTATCCAGTCCTAAGAGATGAATGAAAGACACGTGGGGTGAGACGGAGTTCGTGAACCAGCTACCCAAAGACTAAATCCAGCCTTTATGCTTAGCCCTTAGAGGACAAAAGGCGGGAGTTGGTGATTTCTAAAAACTGCCTTCGTGGCTAACATTTAAAAATTGAATGCTTTAACATTTTTTTTAAAAGTATTTCTGATATCTATTTAGCAAAAAAAAATAAAGAAGCAAACATCTTGAAAAGCGGGACAAACTGCTGGACGCACATTCTGGCCATCACTGGAATGGAGCTTCTGCAGCTCGCCAAGTCTGCTGTTAACCCCCGTCCACCTCCCTTACTACATCTACCTGTCTCGCCCCCTCTGGGCATGTGACTCTGGTCTCTGGGACCAGGAGCCCAACTGGCTTGGCCTCTGCCTTCCCCTTCTTCAGCATCTGTCTAGAATCCCAAAGCTCTGCACAGCTTAGTTTGAAAGTCAGTGTTCTAGATCAGAGAGTCTCAAACTACAGCATTGGTTCCCAGCCCTGGTTAGACAAAAGAATATGCACCCAGGTTGCATTATGAAAGTCCAGAGTCCAAGCTGAGCAGACGAATTAGATCAGAATCTCTGGGGTATTGAATCAGGCATCGGGAATGCTTAAAGTCTTCCAGGTGATTCTAATGTCTGACCAGGGCTAATCACTGAACTACGGCCAGCAAGGAAATCACCTGGAGGGCTTGTTAAACTGCAGACCACTGAGACACACCTAGGAATTTCTAATTTAGTAGTTCTAGTGTGAGACCCAAGAGTGTGATGCTGCTGGTCGGTGGACCACAGTGTAAAAGCCTCTGCTCTAGCTCACCTCCGAGTTCCTATATTAGTTTCCTATGGCTACTGTAATAAATCATCACAAACTTAGTGGCTTAAAACAGCACACATCTATTATCTTATGATTCTGGAGGTCAGAAGTCTGAAATCTGTTTTCATTGGGCAGAAATCAAGGTGTTGGCAAGGCCAAGCTCCCTCAGAAGGTTCTCGAGAAGCATCCGTTTCCTGCCTTGTCCAGCTCTAGAACTGCATTTCTTTCATTCTTTGGTTCCTGGCCCCTTTCTCCACCTTCAAAGCAAGCAGCATAGCATCTTGCTTCAGTGGTCACTTCACCTCATTCTGTGTCAAATGTACTCTGCCTGTCTCTTATAATGACCCTTGTGGTTGTATTTAGGGTCCACCCAAGTAATCCAGGATAAGCCCCTCATTTTAAACTTCTTAATTTAATCACATCTACAATGTCCCATTTTCCATATAAGGTAACAGTTACAGGTTCCAGGGATCAGGATCTGGATATCTGTGGAGGCCGCCACAGGTTACCTAGTTTTTCCACTAGGTAAACAGACCCACGAGTGTTTTGTTAAAGTGACATCAGAATCAAAGGCACAGGGATGTGCACTGTCTTCATTTGGGTTCCTTCTCAGATGCAGGAGCCTGAGACAAGGATTTGAGTGCAAGTAGTTTATTTGGGAGGTGATCCCAGAGGGGCAGTGGGGAAGTGAGACAGGGAAGAGAAGGCAGTCAGTATGGAGTGTGTTCGGGAACAGATTACTGCTATGAGCAACTGGGGCTCAATTCTACTGGGGACCTTAGGGAGACTGGGATATTTATCCATCAACTCTTGGGGATTTTCACCACTCTCTTCTTCCTGCTTACCCCAAACAATTTCCCATGGTTGGAGAAGCGCTCTGGCATAGACACAAGACCCTGTGGTGGGAAGCTGAAAGCATGAGCAGGATCAACGAATGGGTGGGACTGATGAATATGGGCAGGGAAGTGTCCTCTGTTGTAGACAGTGTGAGAGACCAACTATATCCTGCTGGCCCTTACACAGTGCCTTGCCTCCATCACCCCTCTGGACAGTAACAGTTACAGCTCAGCAGCCCTTCCCTGCCAGGATGCGGAAGTTGGGATCCAGCGGGCCATGGAACCACCACTAAAAACACTAAAGTCACCTTTCCTTGAGTGCTTTCTGGTCGCCAGACTATTGACACATACTGTTTTTAATCTTCACAACAGTGTCACAAGGTAGCCATTAGTACCCCTATTTTACCAAAGAGGAAAGGAACATTCGTAGAGGTGCAGTCACGCAGTGCCTGGGTCAACATGCCACATCAGGACTTCAGACCCCAAACCATGACAAAGGCAGAATCGCAGAGTGGTTAGGAGTAGGGCCTCTGGTGCCACACTGCAGGAGTTCAAATCCTGTGTTCCCTTAGCTTTGTGACCTTGGCAAATTACCCTGTTGGT
Organism: Rhinopithecus roxellana; assembly: GCF_007565055.1. Classification (NCBI taxonomy): domain Eukaryota; kingdom Metazoa; phylum Chordata; class Mammalia; order Primates; family Cercopithecidae; genus Rhinopithecus; species Rhinopithecus roxellana. The sequence goes on from NC_044549.1 coordinate 177,936,933, forward strand.
GCCTCAGCTTCCTCATCTATGTAATGGCTCTAAAAGTAGGATTTAACTCCCAGAGAAGTTGTAAGGATTAAGTGGTCTAATTATAAACATAAAGTACTTTCTTTTTTCTTTTTTTTTTTTTTTTTTGAGGCGGAGTCTCGCTCTGTCGCCCAGACTGGAGTGAAGTGGCCAGATCTCAGCTCACTGCAAGCTCCGCCTCCCGGGTTTACGCCATTCTCCTGCCTCAGCCTCCCGAGTAGCTGGGACTACAGGCGCCCACCACCTCGCCCGGCTAGTTTTTGTATTTTTAGTAGAGACGGGGTTTCACCGTGTTAGCCAGGATGGTCTCGATCTCCTGACCTCGTGATCCGCCCGTCTCGGCCTCCCAAAGTGCTGGGATTACAGGCTTGAGCCACCGCGCCCGGCCATAAAGTACTTTCAATAGTGCCTGGCATACAATGTGTGATATATACATATTTTCTGTCATTCTTTCCAGAACCTCATGGTGTCTCTACACATGGCAAGAGGTCATGATCTTTTTCCATAATTAACTGTGTCAAAAGGCAGAAATCCCAAATACAACCCAAAGAACTTTTTGCTTAAAATATCCAATGAGTTACGGCAAAAAAGAAGAGACTCAGCTTCCACCCACTTTGCATTTGTAAACCAGCCCCTAAAGAAGGAACAAGTTGCCCAGAGAAGGAGGCTCTTCTCGTGGTGACCGGCTTTCCCAGATGCTTTAAAAATACACCTGGCCCTCTTCCATCTCCCAGCCCAGGAGCATTTAGCTCCATTCAAGCCAGCACTTATCTCTCATGGCAACCAGCATAAACACAGGCATGGGGCGCGTGTTTGGGAGCTGGCGACAGCTGAAGGAGAGGCCTCGTGGCTGCTACAGGCTTTGCACCATCAACCAGCTGGGGGTTGCAAATGAAAAAAGAGAGGAAAGAAAAGAAGGAAGCATCAGTGTGAGTCGGGCAGGTTCCTCCCTCCCAGGCATCCCGCACTTTCCTCACTCATCCTTCTGTACCACTCTCCTCTTCCTATGGGTGTCTTTGAGAGGTTTGGAGAAGGCACCAGGAGCATTCCTGCTGCTGCTGGGAGTTCTCTCCTGGGATGGTGCTCCACAGAGGACTTTCCAGGGGTTTCGGGCCTGGCATGGGGCTTCTTGGGGACCCAGGAGGACAGGGAATGGGGTGACATTAGCCATCCTACTTGAAGAGACCTTCCTGCCCACCTGCTTTTCTTACTTCACTAGGATTCTGGGTTTGTTCCAGTGTTTGGACTTGTCCCCTGTATGAGGGGCCTGTCGGGTGGGTTATGATCATGGGGAGTTGAAATTGGACTGCCCATTGTGTCCAACAGGGCCAATTTGGCTTCTGAGACCATCCTTACTGGGATGAACCTCATGGAGTGGGCCCCAAAAGGTTTCCAGATTCTCTGTGGTCATCTAGAAATGAAATTCTCAATCATTGAGCACAGTGTCCAGGACTTAGGGAGGCTCCAGGTGAGGAAACAATCTGTTTTCCTTCTGTCGATCTTCTTGAGAGCTGCGTGGAACAAGGTCATGGTAGGAAACCAGCATGGTGGAAAACACAGGCGTCCCTGTCTAGAGAGCAGCAGGGCCCCGTAGGAGCAGCGCTGCTTGGATGGTTTGTCCCCTCACTCTTCCTGTCTGCCAGTAGAAAGTGAGGATTGAAGGACCGAGGTGACTTTAGGAACAATTTGGGCCCCAGAAATGCTCTCCCCAGAGTATCTGAGGGAAATGGTTTATTTGCCGTTCTTTTCTTTTCTTCCGTTATCTGAGTCCGCTGCTCTGGCCCTTACTTCCCTCTGCTGTGGAGTCCTGAGAATAAGAGTGCATTGACTGGACAGACTTAGAAGCCGGCTGCCCTGGGCATGACTGCCAAGATGATTTTGTTCCTGTCCAGTAGAAGGTCATATGGAGACATGTAGGCAGAGGGTTGGTCATTTGCCTGTTTACTTGTGTTTTTAGACAGACTTGCAGCGCAGTCCTTAGGAGTTCAGGTAAAATTAGGACACATCTGTAGTGTTGGACAAGTCATTTGCTCTCCTATAGGACCCAGTTTCCTCATCTGTAAAATTAAGGGGGGACCAGACTTTAAATATCCTTTTAGACTTAGACTTTCCCTGACTTTGTGGCTAACATGCTGTTTGCTAATTTACAGAATTAGCACCCACACAAAGAAGGAGTCTTGGCATGTGTTTCTCTTCTATTCTAAGCATTGTTACTGAGAACCCATGATGTGAGAGTAGAAGGCCTGGAGTTCCCATTTACACAGCTCTGGACTTCAGTGAGTCTCTGTAACCCATTAGCTGAGAGATCTTGGCCACGTGATCTTTGTTTTGGTTCCCTCCCTCCCTCCCTCCCTCCCTTCCTTCCTTCCTTCCTTCCTTCCTTCCTTCTTTCCTCTTGCTCTTGCTCTCTTTCTCCCCTCCGTTCCCCTCCCCTCAGCTCCATTTGCCTCCCCTCCCCTTCCTTCCCTTCCTCTCCTGTTCCCTCCCCTCCTGTTCCCCTCCCTCCTTGTCTCACTCTGTCACCAGGCTGGAGTGCTGTGGCAATCACGGCTCACTGCAGTCTCCACCTTCTGGGTTCAAGGGATCCTCCCACCTCAGCACTTCTTCCAGTAGCTGGGATTATAGGCACATGCCACCATGCCCAGCCAATTTTTGTATTTTTTGTAGGGACAGGGTTTTGCCATGTTACCCAGGCTCATCTTGAACTCCTGGGCTCAAGTGATCCACCTGCCTTGGCTTCCGGAAGTGCTGGGATTATAGGCAGGAGCCACTGTGCCCAGCCACGGTTTAATTTCTTAATATTTCAGTTTCAACATCTGTAAAATGGAGATAATAAGAGTCTCCACTTTAGATTGTGATGGGGATAAAATGAGCTAATACATACAGAGCTTTGCACTGCACCTGACATGCAGTTTGCTCTCAATTACTGGTTGTAACCATTATTCCAAATGGTGGAGAGAAACTGGAATTCAGCCACTTGCCTCCTCCTGGGATGCTTCATTCCACTATCATCCCATCTGCTTTTTTTTTTTTTTTTTTTTTTTTTAGACAAAGTCTCGCTCTTACGCCCAGGCCTGAGTGCAGTGGCGCGATCTCGGCTCACTGCAAGCTCCGCCTCCCGGGTTCACGCCATTATCTTGCCTCAGCCTCCTGAGTAGCTGGGACTACAGGTGCCCGCCACCACACCCGGCTAATTTTTTTTTTTTCTTTTTGGTATTTTTAGTAGAGATGGGGTTTCACCGTGTTAGCCAGGATGGTCTCGATCTCCTGACCTCGTGATCTGCCCACCTTGGACTCCCAAAGTGCTGGGATTACAGGCGTGAGCCACCGCACCTGGCCCCATCTGCTCTTAATTGGTGCTGAAGATTCCAGTTTCAGAATTGAGAGTCTCCATCTAAAGCCTGAGGCTGAGTTGGGGACATCCCAGTGCACAGGCTGTGGAACCGGAGGTCTGGGTTCAGAATCCCAGCTCCACAGGACCTTGGATGTCATAGAATCAGTTTTCCTCACCTGGAAAAGCTCACCTAACATTATTGGGAGGATCCAAGGAGAGAGCCTGGGAAGGGCACAGCTCAGGGCCCAGGTCAGAGTATGTAGTCAGCAATTATTGTTGTACTTTGAGGGGCAACATTTGACTTTCAGGACATGGTATGCTTACACCTGAGAACAACACCTTAGCTATTCTGAGTTCTCAGCAGAAAGGCCTACTAACCGGCAGAGTTCACAGGCAGGAGCTCTTCCTGTGGCGGAAAGAAAGAGCTTGTGGTGAGGGAGAAAGCATCTCCCCTTCTAAGACGGGGTGATCTTACGAGGAAACCCCACTAGGCACTGCAATCCTGAGAGTGTCCACTTTTTGGAAATTGTGCAACTCTATGCAAAACCTAGCAAGAAGACAAGCCACTTACTGTATCCAATTCATCTGCATCAGAGCAGGCCCTCTGTCCACATGGCATCTGTCTTGTATGCTTCCTTTGAGGTGACAATGGCCATTAAGTCAGCAGGCCTGCCTAGTGCAGGTCCTCCTGGGCGATCAGAGGAAAATGATTAAATATGAGATTTTCAAGTGGAATGCCAGCAAACTGTGTCTGATTTAACATAGATGCCCAATTTTCTGGCCATATACCCATCTGCTGCTGCTTTGCATTTTGCTCAATGTTTTTTTTTTAATTAAAATAATAAAATCCATTTGAATTAAGATCCTCCTTCTTATAGTTATGATGTATGTAATTTTTTTATTTTTATTTTTAGTAAAGACAGAGTCTCACCATGTTGCCCAGGCTGGTCTTGAACTCCTGAGCTCAAGCGATCTGCCTGCCTCAGCCTCCCAAAGTGTTGGGATTACAGGTGTGAACCACTATACCTGGCCTACAGTGTGGTTTTAATTTTCATATAATGAAAAGTATATACAATTTGTAATATATAATTTAATTCTTATATAATGAATGAGACTCAAAATTTGCCCATTTTTCATCTATCGGATGGGCACAATTCAAAAGGTGCAACATCAGACTGTTGGTGAAGGTGTGTGGAAACAGACACTCTCATCCACTGCTCCTAGGAGGGGATGTGAATTGATGCGGGCTTTGTGGAATTATTTGATGGACAAGTTGATGAATTATTCATTCGTCAAACCTGGCTTTCAGTCTCTAGATTCATTATGACCATTACTTAAGATACATAGCATTTGAGATATTTCCCCTCAATCAGATGACCAGTATTTATTGTACCGCCTACAATATGCTTGTTATACAAGTGGTTGGAGTTTGTGTGAGAGCAAAGCAATTAAGACAAGGAGACAACCCACCTGTGTTCAAGTCAGACTCTACTTTGAGCTTCAATTTACTTATCTCAGATAAGTAATGTTTCAAATGAAGGCAACATTTGGGCTGTTGTAGGCCGATGCTTAGCACATAGTGAGTGCTCAAAATGTGTTGCTGAGAGTTGTGACAGCTGGTGTTGGCAGGCTACCTACGGTAGTTTAAAGACTGTTTTTGTCTTCTGCTTTAGGCCACAGGAAAACACCAGAATAAGTTACAAATGAATTAAGATTTAAATATAAAATATGAAACTATAAAATTATTAGAAAAAATCTTGGGAGTTTTTTTTTTGAGTAACTTTGGTGTGTGGAAAAACCCAGAAACCATAAAAGAAAATAATTATACATTAAATTCTGCTACATAAAAAAATTATGTGTGGCAAAAACAAACTCAAAAGGCCAAAACAAACTAGGAAAAATATTTGCAAGTCATATAATAAAGTGTTTCTTTCCTATGTGTAAGAAAAATAATGTAAGAGAAAAATTGACAACCCAATGAAAAAAATGGAAAAAGTATAAATGGCTTCAAAATGTTTGAACATATTCTCAGTCTCATTCACTATATGAGAAATGAAAATTAAAACCACGCTGAAGGCTGGGTGCAGTGGCTCACATCTGTAATCCCAGCACTTTGGGAGGCTGAGGCTAGCACATCACTTGAGCCCAAGCGTTTGAGACCAGCTGGCCAACATGGCAAAACCCCATCTTACTAAGACATACAAAAAATTAGCTGCACGTGGTGGCACACACCTGTAGTCCCAGCTTCTTGGGAGGCTGAGGTGGGAGGACTGCTTAAGCTTGGGAGGTCAAGGCTGCAGTGAACCGTGAATGCACCACTGTAGTCCAGCCTGGGCAACAGAGTGAGACCCACTTTTCACCTATCAAGTAGGCAAGATTCAAGAGGTCGAACATCAGACCGTTGGTGAAGGTGTGTGGAAAGAGGCACTCTCATCCACTGCTTCTAGGAGGGGATGTGAACTGACAGGGGCTTTCTGGAGATGAATTAGGCAGTATGTATAAAAATTTCAAGTGCCCATACTTTTTGACCCAGTATTTTTATTTCTAGGAATTCATATAATGGATAGTCTTACCAGCATACACAAAGATGCATGTGGAAGGTTATTTAGTTGCATTGTTTGCATCAGCAAATTTTGCAAATCATCCAAATGCACATCAATAGGGGGCAGAGTGAACAAATTATGGTTCTTCCAAAGAAAGGGATATTATGCAGCCATAGAAAAGAAAGTGGGGTGGGCACAGTGGCTCACTCCTGTAATCCTAGCACTTTGGGAGGGTGAGGTGGGAGGCTTACTTGAGGCCAGGAATATGAGACCAGCCTGGGCAACATAGCAAGACCTCATCTCTAAGAGAAAAAAAAAAAGAAAAGAAAACAATGTGCATGCATTTTATGTAGTTACAGAATAATTTCTTAGAAATACTGTGAAGAGCCTGGTGCACTGGTGTGTGCCTGTAGTCCCAGTTACTCAGGAGACTGATGCAGGAGGATCACTTGAATCTGGGAGTTCTGGGCTATAGTGCACTATGGTGATGGGATATCCACACCAAGTTTGGCATCGCTACAGTGTCCTTCCAGGAGCGAGATGTCACACTGCTCTGGGAGGGGTGAACCCGCTCAGGTTAGAAACAGCAGGTCACAACTCCTGTGCTGATCATTAGTGGAATTATGCCTGCGCTCCAGCCTGGGCAGTGATGAGATGCCGTCTCTTAAACAGAAATACTGTGAAGAAACCGAGAGGGAGTACCATGTGTATAACAGAATGTTACACGTAACCCTTTGAGTAAAAGGGGGAAAATATTATACCTACCTGTTTGCTTGTATGTGCATAAAATAGTCCCAGAAGTATACATGGAAAACTAAGTAATGATCGATAATAAATAATTGGAACTGGGTAGCTGAGGGAGAGGGGTGGGAGAAAGAATTTTAATGTATACTTGTTTATATGTTTTGAATTTTGAATCACATGCATGTATTACCTATTCTAAACAATTAAACAAAACACTATCTGTACGTACAAAGTACCACCTTTCATCTGGAGCACAGGATGGGATTTTTTGTCTTTAAAAGTCCTTAGATCCAAAGCAGCAAGGAAAATTGAGATCTCAGAGAGTTTCCAGATTGGTAGAATCACAGGATTATAGTGCTACAAAAAGCCTAAGGTTTATCTTGCCAACTTGCTCAGTTGATAAGTGCTAGTGCTCAACTGAGTCCAGAGGGATCAGCCCTAGGTTCCCCAATTTCTAGAATCTAAGAGTTTTAGTGACTTTGAGACCAATGGGTAGAGATGCCAGTCTGTGCCAGTGGGCAGCCATGGGGCTCCCAGGAACCCAACCTCCCTCCTCCCCACCTGTTGTGGACCCTTGAATAATAGATCCTGGAGGTGGGGTGGGGGTGCTACAGGGATGGATCTGGGGAAAGGAATAAGTGAGCCAGGTGGTTTTGAATTACAAGTGCCTATAGAGCTGAACTGTCACCATGGAAAAATGAAGCCATGGAAACATAGCGGCTGGAAGCACCGGGTCTTTCCACGCAGTCACAGTTGTCAGCAGGTGTTGGAAATAACCCACCCTTTGGACTTGATGCAGCTGGAAGCTTTTGTCTCTGACCTATGTATGGCCAGATCTCCCGAATAATTCTACAAACTTGTCCTCCCCTGTCAAGCCCTGGCAGAAGATTTAATAGCACCGGCTGATTTATGTTGGCCGCTGTAATCAAATTCAGAATCAAGGCGCAGCCAGCCATGGAGAGGTTTCTTTATGTTCCCTTGGCTCCTAATAACATTGTCTCCTCCTTCCTCTCTACTTACCACATGCCATTTGGTCAGATTAGAACTTGAACTCAAAAAGCAGATGGCTTTCTTTAGATAAGGTCCAAAATAATTCCCTGGTCAGGGGAAAGGGGGATGGATTTGTTTTCTTGACTCTATGTGTGCAAAGGAGGTATTTTTGATATATGACTTATATAAAATAATGACCTGATATGAGATGACTGATTTTCTTTCATCCTCATAGTGAGAGTAGACTTTTCCTCCTCAAGACATCTCTGTGGGTTAGGGGTGGGAGACAGAAGAGAATAACCTTCTTATATTGTTTGCAGTGATTCAACAACCTGCTCAAGGCCTCTCGATGAGCGGCTTTGGGTCCCTCCAGGAGGCGCTGGTGCCTTAGCTCTGTGCAGCTCCAGGGGCCCCCTAGACGTTTGCTAACAAGGGAGTTGGGCTGACCTGCTCCCAGCCCTAATCCTTGTGAACATATCTTCTGGTTCTCTGTTGCCTACCTAAAATTTTTAAATTATATTCTTTTTAAAATGAGGAACAATTTCAAACATTCAGAGAAAGTAAAAGATAATTGTTCAGGGAACACCAATATGTCCACTGTTTGGGGCTGAGTTGTGTCTACCCCAAATTCATGTTGAAGCCCTAATGATACCCAGTACCTTAGAATGTGACTGTATTTGTTTTTGTTTTTGGTTTTGTTTGTTTTTTGAAACTGAGTCTCGCTCTGTTGCCCAGGCTGGAGTGCAGTGGTGCGATCTCAGCTCACTGCAACTTTCACTTCCCGGGTTCAAACGATTCTCCTGCCTCAGCCTCCCGAGTAGCTTGGATTACAGGCATCCACCATCACACCTGGCTAATTTTTGTATTTTTTAGTAGAGAAGGGGTTTCACCATGTTGGCCAGGCTGGTCTCCATCTCCTGACCTCAAGTGATCTACCTGCCTCGGCCTCCCAAAGTGCTGGGATTATAGGCGTGAGCCACCATGCCCAGCCAGAATATGACTGTATTTGGAGATGAGATCTTTATAAAAGTGATTAAGATCAGGCCATTAGAGTGGGCATTAATCCAACTTGACTGGTGTTCTTATAAGAAGAGGAAATCTGAACACACAAAGAGACACGAGGGATGCGGGCAGAAGAGAGGCCATGTGAGGACATGACAAGCAGGTGGCCATGCCCAAGCCAAGGAGAGAGGCCTCAGGAGAAAACAAACATGCCACACCTGGGTTTTGGCCTTCCAGCCTCAAGACCTATGAGAAACAAGTCTCTGTTGTTTAAACCATTCAGTCTGTCGTACTTTGTTACCTCAGCCCTAGAAAACGAATCATGTACTGCATCGATTCTGCACTGGCTATCATTTTGCTGTGATTACTCTATCATATATCTGTTTATTCATCTTTTTATTGATGGACTTCAAGTTAGTTGCAGATTTGTCAGCCACTTTGGAGAATAGAATAGGGGAAGTAAACCCATGTTTGATTGAAGACCACCAGCACACCTGATTGAACCCTGTCTGTGTTTGGGATAAGCAGAGATTATTTTACTCATGGGAGTTTACAAACCAGGAAACTGAAACCCAGAGATGAACAATCATTGGGTTTGATTAGAAAGACGTGATTCTGGGCATTGGTAAGTGGTTCCAACCTTAGCTGGCTGAGGCACCACTTCTGACTCCTTTGGGTGCCATTTGTTCTGAGGTTTCCTGCTCATTCTCTCTAGGTGGTGGTGGCGGTGGAAGATCTCCACTGTGTGCTGGTAACTGTTGTGTTTGACCTTGGGTGCATCCCTTAATCTCCCTGAGCCTTACCTGAAAATGAGGATGACAGTACTAATATGTACCTTGTGGGGCTGTTGCGGGGATCAAAGGATTGAATGGGGAACATCAAGGAATGTCTCGCATTGTTGGTACCTCACTACTGGGTTAGGGCAATGCTATCTGCTATAACAGGTAAGCATTTTAGTGGCTTATCCTAATCAAAATTTATTTTTTGCTCACCTAACAGTCCAGTGTCCCTGGTTGGGGCCAGTGCACCTCCATTCTGGCATTCAGGGGTGCAGGCCCTTTCCATCCCATGGCTCCACTGTCCCTCAGGAATTGAGTCTGTGTACCCAGGCAGAATCATTGGCAAGAATAATGAAATGCCCCCACCTCTCTAAACTGCAGGGGGCTGGAAAATGCAGCTACTTCACAGGGATCACTCTGGCCTATGGAAGAGGGAGCACACATTTTGGGGGGAATGTTAGCCTTTTCCACACAGCCCCAACTCCGAGGAGGTCCTCTGATGGGAAATCAGTGGCTGGGAGTTAGTAGAGGAGGCAGCCAGCTAGCCCGGGAAACTGTCCCACCAGACCAGAGCAGTGAAGGACAGGAGGAAGGTTGGAAGTGGTTGGGAACCAGTGAGCCATCACCAAGGGTCAGGGTCAGATGACCACAGGAGGGCACTTCCTCCTAGGGCTGTGTGCAAGGTGCCTTTGGAGCTCTGACTCCAATTCTGTACTAGCTATGTGGTCCAGATCAAGTGACTTAGCTTCTCCAAGAGTCATTTTCTAGTCTGTAAAATGGGGATAATCAGCTGTGAGGGTTAAATGCAATAATGCCTGGGAAATGCTGAGCCTGGGTCATTGTCATTTCGTGATGTGGGTTTTGCCAAACAAGAGTCTGCAAGTATGCAGCGCAGGCAATGCTCCTTCCTCTCATCTCAGGAAGGATGATACTAACAAGTCATGGCCCTCTTTCCTCAGAGTCTTTCTTAACACAGCATTCTAGGAAACCTGTATTAATCAGTGCAAGTTAGGCTGGGCATGGTGACTCACACCTGTAATCTTGGCAGTTTGGGAGGCCAAGGTGGGCAGATCACAGGAGGCCAGGAGTTCAAGACCAGCCTCGGCAGTATGGTGTGACCCCGTCTCTACTAAAAATGCAAAGAATAGCCAGGCATGGTGTTTTTCCTGTAATTCTGGATACTCCAGAGGCTGAGGCACTAGAATCTCTTGAACCCAGGAGGTGGAGGTTACAGTGAGCCAGGATTGCGCTGTGGCACTGCAGCCTGGGTGACAGAGGGAGACTTTGTTTGAAAAAAAAAAATATAAAAGGCTGGGCACAGTGGCTCATGTCTGTAATCCCAGCACTTTGAGAGGCTGAGGTGGGTGGATAACCTGAGGTCATGAGTTCAAGACCAGCCTGGCCAACATGGTGAAACCTTGTCTCTACTAAAAATACAAAAAGTTAGCCAGGTGTGGTGGCAGGTGCCTGTAATCCCAGCTACTCAGGAGGCTGAGGCAGGAGAATCGCTTGAATCCAAGAGGCAGAGGTTGCAGTGAACCAAGATCATGTCATTGCACTCCAGCCTAAGCAACAAGAGCAAAACTCCATCTCAAAAAAAAAAAAAAAAAAAAAAAAAAAAAAAAAAAATCAGTGCAAGTTAGCAGATGAGATGAAGACTCTTTGTCCCCTAGAGGTTAGTCTTTTACAAGACTCTCCTGAGTAAACAAAACCATTGGATCTAGAGGTGAGATTAAAGAAAAAATTATTCTGACACTGGTTAAAATGGTAAGGAAGACTTTATCCAAGACTATTGCAATAGGTTTAAAGACTATTGTAATAGGACACAGAGATCAACCTTAGCTCCATTACAAGGACAAGTGGGGATTTATAGCCAAAAAGCAGGTTGGGTGGGTCAGTGGATTAAAAACTACTAAGAGGAGACATCATGATAGGGGGATTTTGACTGAACCAACTTAACAGGATTCTTGCTGAAGGCAGACCAGGATGATCAGTTCTCAAGGGTGGGGGATTCTGTCTGAACTGACTTATCAAGATTCTGGCTGTAACTGGACTCTGCAAGGATGGACACGGAAGCCCACGTTCAAGGCCTAGTCAAGAAGAGGGCTCAGGGGAACCTGACCAAAGCTTGGCCAAGGAGGGAATGGTTGTCGGTGGGAAGGTAGAACTTAGGTCCTCCTACCTATTTCTCTGTCTACCAGGGTTTTGGGATGGGACAGCAGACGTGAAGTGCTCCAGGGCTGGTGGGAGCCTTGGCACTGCCCCAAACAGGTAGATGTCTTTGCCTTTGGGTCCCTGGGAAGAGTGTGGGAGTTATCTATGCTGCACAGGCTCTCTGTGCGGTAGTGGTGTGAGACACAGAGTGAGGAGCATGCAAAGCAGAATCAACTTTGGCCCCATCAGCAGGGAACAGGCCTGTGTGTGGCAGCAGCAGGGACAGGAGTGCCTGGAATAGCTCCCAGGGATGTCGTATTCCAGAAGAGGTCTCTAGCCTGGCTGATAAATCCCAGAGCTGTAATTAAGACAAAATACTGTGAATGTGACACCTGCTGACAGCTGCAGGAAGGCCCCGGAAACTTGTATTGTGAATTCAATTTTGCAGGCAGCTCTGCTATGGTGAACTGGTGCCAGGCTAAGGCACCTGAGGGAACTTGAGGGCAAAGATTGCTCACTAAGGGGGAAGAGGGGAGATCCTTCACCCCTGTCTGGGAACCATCGATATCTCAGGAATCACAGACCGTGGTAGATGCCAAAGTTGGGAAGGGGTTAGAGCTCATCTGGTCCAAGGCTTTCATTGTACATCTAGAAAAATCCAGACCCACAGGGGAAATGGGTTGACTTAGGTCACACAGTGAGTTAGTGCCAGGGCTAAAGACCAGGGCTCTTAATCCCGGGCTGGCACACTTGGCTGGAGAGCAGTTAAAAGTAGTTGAACATATATCCATAAATTTGACTTAAATTCAATGGTACGTGCTTGGGAAGACAGAGACAATGCCAGAGGATGAGACAAAGTTATAGACAGAGACCCAGAGACAGAGAGAGTAAGACAGAGACAGAAAAGAGAGTGGCAGAAGGAGAGAAACACAGAGAAGAGGCAGAAGATATTCGTGAGCCTGAACCATTAGGTTCAAATAGAGATTCAACACCTGCTGAGTTGGACAGGACCCCAGCGATCATCTAGTCCAGCTACTTTTGTTTTTACAATAATGAAACAAAGCACAGCTGAGTGGTTTACATATGTCAACCTTTTTAGAAAAAGTTTGATGCCATGTGGTTAAAAAAAAAAAAAAGTGCTTTTGGTATGAAAAGTGGCAAAACTTCCATCTCCAAAGGTTTGTGAAATGAAATTTGAAAAATGAAGAGCTGTAAGAATATGACTCAGAATAGAGAAAGTTGGGAAAATGTGATGCAGATATTTCTGCAACTCTCTAGGACTCAGGACTGAGGACTCCCTGAACTTATTGCTACTTTCTCTGAGGTCTTAGACCCAGTTTCTGAGAAGGACAAAGGGGAATTCCCCAGAGAAGGAACACAGCCTAAGCCTCACCTCCCACTCCTCCCATCTTGACACAGCAAATCTCTGCTTTCAAGTATCAGCTCAAATACCACCTCTTCCAGGAATCCTTCCTTGATATCTCACTTGGACCCTCTCCCCCTCAACTGTTACCCATTTCTTCCTTCTATAAAGCCCTTCAGGCATCCCTGCCCTATGTTGGCCAGTCTTCTTTTTTAGCCTTATACAACAGTTATCCAAGAATATGTCGATAAGAGAGCCCTTATTCTGTGCCAGGAATTCCAAAAGCTGTAGCTCTAATTCTCACAACAAACTATTAAAGTCGGCTTTGCACGCCCACTTTACAAGTAAGAAAGCTTAGACTCCAAAAGAATGAATAACTTCCTCAAGGTCACTCAGCTACTAAGTGGCAAAACCAGGACTAAAGCCCAACTTGGATGACTCCAGGGCCAGTACTCTTCCCATGAAACTGAACAACACATTCCAAGGGCAGGAACTGTGTCTAGTCATTGTATCTTCCACAATTTGGTACTTACTGTGTTTCTGAATGAATAAAACAGTAAATGAATGAATGAATGAACGTAAGTGTCCTTTCTTTCGAAGTTTATAGTGTAGGGCTTGGCAAACTACAGCCTGTGGGCCAAATCCAGCCTGCCTCCTATTTTTATATAAACTTTTATAAAACATGGCCACACTCATTCCTTTATGTATTGTCAATGGCTGCTTTCCTGTACAATGGCAAAGTGAGGTTGTAACAGAGACTATGTGACCCACAAAGCCTAAATATTTACTGTGTGGCCCTTTATAGCAAAACTTTGCTGACTCCTGCCATAGCTTATGGTCTTTACTAAGCTGATTAAAACAACACTGCTTATTGCTAAGTAGTATAATAATAATCTTGTCTTTTATAATCTAAAATATTTTGTGTCCATGCTTGTGCACTGGGTGTGCCTATAAAGAACCAGATAGATTTAAATGTGTAACTGGTATATGCCACCTTACTATTTTATAGGCAGGCTTCATCCAAAAAGACTTGCCCACATGTCCTCTGGAAATCTATATATTTTGTTTATTTGTGGTTTCGTTGTTGTTGTTGTTGTTGTTGTTGTTGTTTTAGTTACATTTAGCTTTGTCAGCAACACTTTGGCCCAGATGGGATGAGAGCTGAGACCCCTGGCCGTGAAGGTCTTCCCTGAAGCAGAGGAGGGCAGGCTCCCTTTGGACAGTCTCGGTGGGGGTTGACTTTGAGGCTTACCAGAGCAGTATTGACAAGGCGGTTTTTGAGCCAAATGAAAAGCAGCCTGTTTGACTGACTGCTCTCCATTTCCTCTTGGCTTGCAGGGGCTAAGTATCCCCAGGCTCCCAACCTTATGTCCTCCCCTGGGCTGAAGGCACTCTTGTACTCCAGGCCTCCCCTACAGCAGTGTTCATGGGCAGCTGGAGCAGGGCTGCCTACCCATTGCTGCTCCCAGGAGCTGGCCCCAGACCCCTGGCATCTGGGGCAGAAACAACATCAAAGCAGGGATTGGCCAACTCCCACCCCTAATGCCAAACAGGCCAGGCACTGGGAGCACTCGGAGGCGTGACGAATCTCAGCCTGTCTCCGGCTAGTGTTCCCTGGCCAGTCCGCTTTGGGCCTTGCCTCACAATGACGGGCTCATCATTCAGCCTCGCTCATCTGCTCATCATTTCAGGACTGCTCTGTTACTCAGGCAGGCTGCTTGGGTGAGTTGTGTGTGCATGTGTGTGTGCACGCGGATGCACATGCACTGTTTTGGAAAAAAGACTCTTGGAAAGCAGACTGTACTAGGAGGTTTCAGTAGCCTTTAAATTTTTTTCCTTTAAGTTTTTTTTTTTTTTTCTTTCACAGGGCTGTTTCTCATTGTGAAAGCCTTTAAATTTTAAACTGCTCAGCTAGTGTTGAAATTGCAATGCAAAGGCGTTTCACAGTAGAGTTGGTGGGGACCTAGTGTACTTGCTCACGGGTGTGTGCACTTGTCTGTGTCCCTCTTGTGACCTTGACTTCAGGCTGGCCGGCTGGCAGCTGGTACCTTGGCTTGGAAGTAAAATTGTATTCTGTGGTCTGGGCCCCCGCCGGCGTTGGGTGGCTGAGACAGTCTCCATCACTCTTGAGTGGACTGCCTTGGGTAATGTGGCTCAGAGGCACAGCCACCAAACCACCAAATTGTTCTTTGCAGGCTGCATCCTTGCCTGCTCGGGGGCATACAGCAGAAGGCAAACTCTACCATGTTCTTTCAGAGAAGTTCAAATTATGTGCAACTTTTAGGATCAGAATTTGTTTCTCAAGGTTTGTTGTGGGGATTGAAGGAAAATTGTAGGGTGCAGCCTTCTCTGGAACAAGTAAATCGGGGGGAATTTTGGGCAAATTGTATTCAGTTAATGTAAGAACTTTACTGTAGCTGAGACCCAACTCACTACAATAAAGTCACAGCACTCCAAGATGTCATAAAGCATGTACCCTTGGCCTTCTCTCTTCTCTTGGGTCTCCCTCTCTCATGCAAGTTCCCACAGGCAGGGAAAGGCCCCAAAGGAGGAGGAGGAAGTAAAAAGCTGACTAGTCCACCAACTAGACAGGCAGGTGCGGAACAGTTATGTGACTGCACTTGTAATTCTCCCAACCTGCTGAGGCAGGATGCTTATGTCAGTTCTTTCCTTTGGCAGTTTCTAATGACACATTTGTTGGGTTGAGGGGGTGGGAGGGAAGGCTACTTGATGGAAAAACAGAAGGCAGAAATGGAAAATGCTGTTTCCAGTAACCTATTGTGGGGCTGGCCTTGCAAGAGGGGAGATGAAGATGGACACAGTGGTGGTTCTGGTGTTATACTTATCTTAAAAAGGGACTAAAGGAGGCCAGGTGCAGTGGCTCACGCCTGTAATCCCAACACTTTAAGAGGCTGAGGCAGGTGGATCACCTGAGGTCAGGAGTTCGAGACCAGCCTGGCCAACATGACAAAACCCTGTGTCTACTAAAAATACAAAAATTAGCCAGGCATGGTGGCGCACGCCTATAATCCCAGCTACTCAGGAGACTGAGGTACGAGAGTGGCTTCAACTCGGGAGGCGGAGGTTTCAGTGGGCTGAGAACACACCACTGCACTCCAGCCTGAGCAACACTGTGAGACTTTGTCTCAAAAAAAAAAAAAAAAAAAAAAAAAAAAAAAAAGACTAAAGGACTTTGGAGATGATTTGGACAAAACTCCTTGTGGTACAGATGAGGAAACTAAGTTTCAGATTGAGTAAGTGAGTTCTACTGGCTCACATGGCCACTTGCACCCGGACTTAACACTCTTTGATTCAAATCCATGTCTTTCCAAGAGTAAATTGGAGAGAATCTCTTTCCAAAGATGTGCCTCAGTTTCTTGAAATGAAACAGGAGAAAGTCTGCTTTTCAAGAACGGGTATTGAGTCCAAAGGGTAAAATCAGCATCATCAACAGCAAAAGCCCCAAACACTTGCCCAAAGCCTGCATTAAACAGTTACCCAGAATTTGGCAATGCACTGGCCACATACAACATGACCTTGATGTCTTTAAGTTGGGGCATGAGGTCCTGAAGTTCCGTGATGGTTGACGTTTCCAAGGCAGCTGCCTGGTGCTGAGCCACGTGCTGCACCCGGGTTTCTGCAGGCTCCACGGAGGTACGCACAGGATTGCTTTCAATACAAGAGCCTTCTGGGGCTTTTCCAGACTGGACCCTGAGCTCAGACACAGTTCTACAGAGATGGTCCATGATAGAGACCCACAGGCCACTCGGATGACACCAAAATAGACATGTGAAGTCCTGGCTTAGTTGACTGGGAGGGAGGAGGGAGGGGGAAGCTGCTCCCTACACGTCCACCTGATGGAAATATTCTGAGCAGGAATGAGCTGTAAATAAACTAGGCTCCTAAAAACAAACAGCTCCAGGGAGTCGGGGAGGGCAGAAATAGATGGCCTTCCCTGCTGGGAAGAAAGTGGGTCAAGGGGGAAAGGGTGAGGGGAATGGGATGGGGGAGCTGAACAATGCAGAGGCCTCATCCAGAAATGCAGCTGATAATTTGTGGTCACTGAAGAGGTCTCCAGTTTCCAGGAAGAAAGGAGAGAAGTGATTGCTTTAAATGATACAAGGTCCTTCATCAGTGGAAGCCACACAGGGTGCTGGGTGAAGGAAGGCACTGGAGGCCATATATGGTCTGGAAAAATAATGGTGATGAATGCATATTAGCAGTGTGGGCCTGCCAGCTTACCAGGTGCTTTTGGAACACCACAGCCTCAGCCTTTAGCTGTGTGCTGAGGCAAAAGAGAAGCAAAGGAGAAACTGTAGCCAGGGGACCTTAAAAACATTCTGGGATTGGTGTGAACCTGCCAGCCTCCTCCACCCTATAACTGAAGCTGCCCACTCCTAGCAACTCAACACTCTAGGAAACTTGGAGAAGCTTAAAGAGGAATACATTGGTATTAATGTCAAGTTCTGGAACAATGTATCCATATTATTTTACCGCTGAGAAAAGTAGCCCATGGCTGCTGGAGCTGCCCTGACCCTCAGAGCTCACCATGGTGTTTTGCAACACGGAAGCGATGTCACAGAACACCAACATCAGACAGGGTCACCCTGTGACCTTGATGGATTGAGACGAAAATAAGAATCACTCAATCACAACTTAACATAGATGAAAACAGGACTATCGGCCGGGCGCGGTGGCTCAAGCCTGTAATCCCAGCACTTTGGGAGGCCGAGACGGGCGGATCACGAGGTCAGGAGATTGAGACCATCCTGGCTAACACTGTGAAACCCCGTCTCTACTAAAAAATACAAAAAACTAGCCGGGCGAGGTGGCGGGCACCTGTAGTCCCAGCTACTCGGGAGGCTGAGGCAGGAGAATGGCGTGAACCCGGGAGGCAGAGCTTGCAGTGAGCTGAGATCCGGCCACTGCACTCCAGCCTGGGCGACAGAGTGAGACTCCGTCTCAAAAAAAAAAAAAAAAAAAAAAAAAAGAAAACAGGACTATCATCCAACCACAAAAATGACTAAACATTCTCCTGTCCTTGCTAATATGAGTGATTACTGCTGTTTAAAAAACCAATCACAGCTTTAGTCTTGCTCCACTCTCTTCTTCTAGATATGAATTAAGATACTCAATTATAGAATGACTCTTTCTTCCTGATGGCATCCAATTCAGAGTGAAGCCACACTTCGTTTCCTCATAGTCTCCGCTCAATCACCTAGCAAAAGCCCAACCCTAGGATCAGTCCTTCCCAGCATCCTCTAACTGAGATGCCCCACGGTTCCTTCTCATGTGTGTTCTCCCCCTTTGCAGTGAGTCAGTAACCAGCTTGGTTCCCTGAAGCCTTTGCTTGGAGGTCACTGATGCTTTAGCCCCAAGTTGTTATGGGACTTGTAGCTCCAAACCTTCATTTCTACCACATGCAGTCGTGGTGTAGAGCTCAAGAGGAAGGGCTCTGGAACCAGACTGCCTGGCTCTGTCACTTACTAGCTATATGACTTCAGACAAATTGCTTTAACCTCTTTGCCTCAGTTAATGGATCTGTAAAATGGAGATGATGATAACAAAAGTAGTACCTAGCTTTTAGGGTTGCTGTGAGGATTAGGTGAATTTATATGTGTGAATCACTTAAATGGTGCCTTGCATGTGGTGTCTGTCATTATTAATTCAGCAGATGTTTGTGGAGTGTCTAGTGTATGCGAGATACAGTGCTAGACGCTGGGGATAAAAACTGGCTCCTGCTCTCCCAGAAAGCACAGTTTGGTCAGAGGGATACAAGGAAATAGTTTTTCCCCTTGGAGAAAACCTAGCATAGGGGTAAACCCAGAGAAAAACATAGCAGGGCCACTCAATCTTGGCCTGGAAAGTCAAGGAAAGCTTCCTGTTAGAGGCAACACCTGAACACTTCTTGATGGACTGCTTATGGGAGGGCAGAGAGTGGGGTATAAGCAGCAGGCCTCTGGGCTCTGCAAGCCTTTCCAACTACAGATGCCATTTAGGTACTTTCTGCTTCCCACAAGGCCTGGCCCAGTGCCTGGCAGAGTGTGCTCAAATGAATAAATGTCTAACACTCATAAACTAGTGCCTGCTGTGACTTTTCTTTCTCAAACTCTGACCATTGTTGCCCCAGGTCCCCTGCAACTTCAAAACCACCCTTGAGTCTCTCTGCTCTTTCCCTCCTGCAACACAGTCCCCAGTTTCTCTGCATCAGTCCCTCCCTTCCTTTCCCATGCCCTGCTGTATGCTCCCATTCTCCAAGACTGTCTTCCGCACACCTGCACCTTCCCAGTGTTCTCCGGCACCATTTTGATCCTGTTACTCCTTTACCCTGCACCTGCCGTGGCTTCCTACGACTTTCCGATTAAAGCTTAAACCCAGCCGGGTGCGGTGGCTGACGTCTGTAATCCCAGCACTTTGGGAGGCCAAGGTGGGCGGATCACGAGGTCAGGAGATCGAGACCATCCTGGCTAACATGGTGAAACCCTGTCTCTATTAAAAATACAAAAAATTATCCGGGCGCGGTGGCGGGCGCCTGTAGTCCCAGCCACTCAGGAGGCTGAGGCAGGAGAATGGCGTGAACCTAGGAGGCCAAGTTTGCAGTGAGCCGAGATCGCACCACTGCACTCCAGCCTGGGCGATAGAGCAAGACTCCGTCTCAAAAAAAAAAAAAAAAAAAAACACAAAAACTTAAACCCCTTTGTGGGGTATCCAAAACGGAATGATCTAGCCCCAAATTAACTTTCCAGCTTTCCCTGCATCCTGACCCCAACACCCACTGTTCCTCCTCTTCATTAGGCGACCACCTTAAAGCGTCTTGCCTCTGTGCTGTGTTTAATGTTTTTTGTTTGTTTGTTTGTTTGTTTTTTTGAGATGGAGTTTCACTCTTGGCTGGGCTGGAGTGCAATGGCACAATCTCAGCTCACTGCAACCTCTGCCTCCCAAGTTCAAGCGATTCTCCTGCCTCAGCCTCCCGAGTAGCTGGGATTACAAGCATGTGCCACCACACCCAGCAAATTTTTGTATTTTTAGTAGAGATGGGGTTTCGCCATTTGGTCAGGCTGTTCTTGAACTCCTGACCTTAAGTGATCTGCCCACCTCGGCCTCCCAAAGTGTTGGGATTACAGGCGTGAGCCACTATGCCTGGCCTGTTTGACATATTTTGGAGCGCCTGTCTGCCTTGCCTTCTTCAGGAGAAACTCCTCCCACAGCCTCTGTTGAGCTGGTGACAGACCCTGAGATCCTGCTAACGACTGGATCTGAGCCGGTCCAGGGCAGAATCTGCTCAGCTCCCCCCATGACCTGTCATCTGGGGGCAAACAGATTCCCTGTGGTGGATGTTTGAACTAAGACCCACAAAGGGATGTTCCAGACAAAACAGATGGGGGAGGTAAAAGAGGTGAGGCAAGACTGGGTCAGCTGTCATGGGAAGATGGGCGTGAAAACGCCAAAGAAGATGGAATGGATCAGATGCACAGAAAGAAGCATAGAAGGGGAGATAGGGGACAGGGGATGGAGGAAGTTGAGAGAAATACCAGGACAGTGTCATGCTCCATTGACTCACTGGCTCCAGCTCTTTCTGACAGTTGTTAACTTTATGATAAATCTCCTTTTTCCCCAGAGGCCATGTGGGTGAAGCTCTGCTTCTCACAATCCAAGTAGCCCTGAATGGAACACGGTCTCTCTCCTGCCATTCCTCCCGCTCCCCAGGGAGTCTCCCTTCCTTCCATCATCCACCTCCCCAGCTGGCCCTTCAAGGCCTAGCTCAAGTACCCGTGACTTCCCCAGATATTTTTGTGGTCTGGAAGACTTCCTGTCTGAATTCTCCTTGCTCTTCCAGAATTAGCATGAGTGCCAACTTTCCCAAAAGATGGCCAGGTCCATCCCAGCTGGTGGCTACCTGTTGTTCCTGTTTTTCTGAATTCCTTCAATCCCTCGTTAACTTGTATGACCTAGAGTGGATGCTGCTTTGGTGTTGGGTGCTGGGTTCTATGGAACTTTTTGTGACCAAGCTAAGCACCAAGCATTAGATAGGCCAACAGTTTTCATTGGAGCAGTTTTGGAAATTTTCAAGGTATTTTTGGTTGTTTCAAAGGCTGGGATGGGTAGCACCACTGTGTTTGTTGAGCCGGGTCAGGAGTGAAAGCTGTCTTGCAAAGGGTGAGACAGAATTTTCCCACATCCTACATGACTTTGAAATGTCCCAAGGAACATTCATACCTATATATAATTACCTCATTCTGTAACTGAATTATCTTTTACACAGCATTTTTAAAGCACTGTTGTAATATAAATTGAGTTTTCTAAGACTACAATTACAGAGTAATGGTTGTGCTTTGTCTAGTCGGGAATTTTACCCAGTGTTGTTTATTATTTCAGAAAATCACATCACATGGTGGACACATTCCTTGTAGCATGGGAGTTGCCAGTACCATAATCTGTATTTGAGCTGTTGCATTCACTGTGATTTCACATAAGTGCAAGCATCAAACTACAGCATTATGTATTCTAATATTGTTGTGTCTGACCACTTATAATCAAAATGTTTACTTTTATATCATAAGTCACTTTTTTTTTGTTTCTTTCTTTCTTTTATTTTTTGAGATGGAGTCTCGCTCTGTTGCCGGGTTGGAGTACAGTGGTGCAATCTTAGCTCACTGCAACCTCCACCTCCCAGGTTCAAGCAATTCTCCTGCCTCAGCCTCCTGAGTAGCTAGGACTACAGGCGCATGCCACCATACTCAGCTAATTTTTGTATTTTTAGTAGAGATGGGGTTTCACCATGTTGACCAGGATGGTCTCGATCTCTTGACCTCATGATCTGCCCGCCTTGGCCTCCCAAAGTACTGGGATTACAGGCATGAGCCACCACGCCTGGCCCATAAATCACTTTCTTATATTTTTCTTTTATGTAGAATTAAGAGCACGATATTGATTTTTTAAATCGTGTGTCAGTGTGCTGTATTATTTATGAATTTCATTTCTGGATAATAAAGGTGTCTTTACACAATATTTCCCATAAAAGGTCGCATTGGGCCTGAGAGGGCTGAGGGCCTTTGGCACAGGCCAGTGGAATGCTCCATCATCAAGGGTGCTAGAGAGTGTGTGTGCACAGAGCCACCATTCCTGTGGACACCGCACGACCTGGCGATTTCTGGGGAGCACTCAGCACTTGTCTAGTGTCTGAGGCAGGTCCTGGAGCACAAGGTGGAGATGGTTGGCAGATGCTGGCCCCTGGGAGATAAGACAGAAAACTGGATTCAGGACTGAGAGCATGTGGTGGTCAACCTGGCGCGCATGTTCTGTGAGGTCAGAGGTATCATGAAGGGGTGGAAGTGAAGGTACATCGTGACACCAAAACTGAGAACTGAAAAACCATAGCTTTGGGTGATTATGGATATTGCTACTATGAACATTTTAGTACATGCATTTTGGCGAAAACACACCCACTTTTTTTTAAGGGCCATTTCAAGAGAAATTTTTACTTGTTGGTATAAAAATAAAACTATAACCATTCAAGCTGGCTCTTAACTAAAAAGTTTATCTTGAAACATTTGCAGTAACTCCCACTGGATTCATTAGGTAGGGACACAAATCAGGGCTGTCTCAGCGCAAACACCAGAGAACACATATATGGTCCTGGCCAATGCACATCATTCAGATATACTGGGGAGGAGATTCAAGCTTGGAGTCAGAACCTGAAATTTTAAAGATCACTTGCAATCATGATTCCAGATACACCCACTTTTCTATTGGTAAAAACCTAGGAGTGAAATTGCTAGACTAAAGTGTATGTCTGTGTTCAGCTTTAATAGAAGATAACAAGCAATTTTCCAAAGAGGTTGCATCGGTTTACATTCTGGCCAGCTAATGTGTGATAGTTGTGGTTGTTCCACATCCTTGCCACATTTCTTATGTTCTGTCCTTTTCATTTTAGCCATTCTGGTGGATGTGTAGTTGTATCAACCCAATGAACATCAGCAATGTTCAGCAGAATGGATGAGCAGGTTGTGATATAGTCACTCAGTGGGACTCTATTCAGCAGTAACAATGATAAACAACAACCTAGATGATTCCCATAGACAACATGTTAAGAGAGAGAAAGCAAAGACAAGAGTTCATATTGTATGATTCCATTTACATAAAGTGCAATATCAGTCAAAATGAATCTCTGGTGTTAGAATTCAGGATGGGAAGGGGTGCAGAGATTAGAGCTTGAAGGAGCTTCTGGGTGCTGGGGGATGCTGTTTGTTGACCTGGGTGCTGGTTTCTAGGATTCGTCCACCTTGTGGAGATTTATTGGGCTGTAACTTATTGATCTGTGTACTTTTTGTAAGGCATACTTCAACATTGAACATTTACTAACATTGAACATGGATGAGACTTTTTGTAAAAATAAAGCTACAAAGGTTCAGAGCCCTCCCTTCATTTCCTGACACTGTGGATTAGGCTACCCATATACTGAGACATTAAACCATAATTCTCCAGTGACATGAGTGACACGTGAATGTGTTTGTAAAGTCTAGAGTCAATATATGTGTTTTAAATCATGAGTGTGGGTGTCCTGTAAGTAATGCTACCACCAGCCTGGCTGCCTCCCTGTCTGAACAATTTCCTTCTGAGTACAATATTAAAGTCATTAGCAAGCACTTTCTTCTCCTCAACTACTGAGGGCATATGATGAGTCTGTTTGAACTTTGCATTTCCTGCTACATCTACAAAGTAACAAGTCAGTATCCGAGGAAGGAGAAATGAACCTTATAATGGTCACAGTTTCCAGACAAGTTATCTGCTTCTTTATGAACCATCTTAATCCAGCAAAGGCAAGGGCAAGGGCATAATTGCTATGTCAAGTAGCCGACAGGAGTGGCTAGTTCAAGTTGAGATGTACTGTAAGTGTAAAATACACACTGGATTTTGAAAGAATTAGTATGAAAAAGGAATGTAAACTATCTCATTAGTTAACTTTCTAATATTAAATATATGTTAAAATGATAATATTTGGGTTTTGTTGGGTTAAAGTATATTATTAAAATTAATTTCACTTTTTTCTTTTTACCTTCTTGAAAGGAAAAAAATGTGACTACTAGACAATTTAAAATTACATCCAACAGGCTAGAAATTAGATTTGGAAGTCTGGGGTGGCAGGATGGGTCTTCCCTGGGCACGGTGGGTGTGACAGAGGCCCCAGCACTGACCACATGCTAACGAGCAGCAGTTTTCTCTGAACAGCCCTCCCTGGCCTGGATCAGAAGAAGCGTAGTGGCCACAAAGCATGCTGCCTGCTGACGCCCCCTCCACCACCACTGTTCCCACCACCATTCTTCAGAGGTGGCCGAAGTCCGGTGAGTACTTTGGGATTTATGAGAGGAAAAAAAAAGTGCAGGTACTACTCATTTGCACACCACACAGCCCCGCCTGCCTGCCCCACTCCACCTGAGCTGCCTCCGGAATCTTTTGTGACAGCCTTAACTCTCCACGGTCACCCAGAGGTTGAGCCCTGGAATGGACATTTTACAGTTCCTGGGGTGTGTGCATTCTCCAAATATCTTAAATAAATGATGGAGGGAGGGAGATTCTTCTCAGCAGGAATTGGATTTGGCAAAGTTTCTCATCTTCTCAAAAACCACGAGGTGAATTT
Source organism: Rhinopithecus roxellana (assembly GCF_007565055.1). NCBI lineage: Eukaryota > Metazoa > Chordata > Mammalia > Primates > Cercopithecidae > Rhinopithecus > Rhinopithecus roxellana. The sequence goes on from NC_044549.1 coordinate 177,961,498, forward strand.
ATAATATAACTTCCTGGGTTCCCATCAGCTGCTCAAATATGGAATTTCCCCTTCTGTTTTTCTTCTCCCCAAGTGTTTATGAAATTCCATTCTGCAGCCCGTGTCTAACACAGACCATTTCCATGAGGTGACTCAGGAAATAGTTCTCCTGTAGCCACACTGAGGTGTGAGAGGGAGCAGAATTTGGAAAGAAAGGACAAGGTGAGGAAAAGAGCAAGATTCGGGAAACTGGCCTAGAAGGCAACAGCCAGGGCATTCTGGGAACTTGGGATTCTCAGCTCTTTCCCAACGCTGTTTCTCCTGTGCTGTCCAGTTCAGGAGCCACTAGCCATATGTAGCTATCTGGCACTTGCAATGTGGCTAGTTCAAGTTGAGATGTACTGTAAGTGTAAAATACACACTGGATTTTGAAAGAATTAGTATGAAAAAGGAATGTAAACTATCTCATTAGTTAACTTTCTAATATTAAATATATGTTAAAATGATAATATTTGGGTTTTGTTGGGTTAAATAAAGTATATTATTAAAATTAATTTCACTTTTTTCTTTTTACCTTCTTGAAAGGAAAAAAATGTGACTACTAGACAATTTAAAATTACAATGTTGCTCTTATCGGTGGCTCATGTTAGTTATGTTTCCACTGGACGGTGCCAACCTAGACATTGGATAGAGGCCCCTGAAATGAGCTTCCTAACTCTATCCAAAGTGGCTGCGAGGTGTCTGTAATTCACACAAGCCAGGTTTGTTTCAAGAGCAGATGAGAGAACAGAAACTGGTAGCCCAAGATGTCATCTTCTTGGGGCAGTCATTGGGGTGTCAGGGAACTGCCAGGCTTAGAGACCTGAACCCAGAGCAGGTCTGTGTCCAGGATGGTGACCCTTCCTATGTCCCCTACGCCTGACCTTTAACTCTGTGTTGCTTTGTACTGAAGCTTCTCTCCCCAGACATGAAGAATCTCATCCTGGAACTGGAGACCTCGCAGTCCCCGTGCATGCAAGGCTCACTAGGCTCCCCTGGGCCTCCCGGCCCCCAGGTTGGTGCACTCTACCGGACCCCTCTTGCTGTCTTCTGTTTAGAGCAGGAAAGCCCATTGCACAGAGCCTCTTAGTGTCTGCTCCTTCTCATGTGATACAAAGCTGTTTTTCCTTCTCTCGCTAACTTCCTGCTCCAAAGCCACATGGATAGAACACTGGCTCTTTGCTGGGTAAATTCTGACCTCCCGGCCTTGATTTCCTCATCTATCCAATGGGGATAATAATTGTCCCTACAGTACTGAATTTTGGGGGAATCAAATGAGGATGCCACCTCTGTGGATATGGTTTTTATTAGTTACAATCAGACAAACACTTGATGACGGTGCCCCTTATGTAACCATTGACCCCTCCTGTGGACCAGAGCTGCCTGCGTTCAGCACAGGGAAGTGGGGGTGCAGAGGAGATTGTTTCCTGCCTCACTGGGCCCCCAGGTGTTGCTACCAAGTAGCCCACCCCTGCCCACCAAAGCTAAAGGGGAGAGTGAGAAATAGGCAAAATGCTGGAGAAAGGATTTCTAGACAAACAAGAGTACCTTCCAGAAACCCCACCCCACAGACTCCTGGCCCCTCTGGCCTGCCTCCAAGAGGGTGCTCCATCGGTAAGGGACAGCTGGGCCTGAGCCTTCCATGGGGAGGAGAAAGAGGGTGTAAGGAGCAGTTAGTTCCCCAAGTGCTTTCCCATGCAGAAGGCATAAAAATGACATCACCCACCTGGGTAAACCCTCGTGTGGCTTCCAGACATTTGAAGGCTCACCTGGATTACAAAGCTCCACAAGAGGGGACTCCAGCCTGTATCTCCTACATCACTTCCTACCTCCATTGTCTCCTTGACTCAGCCACAGTGACCATCTCTCAGGTTCTCAAACACTCTAAACTTGCTTTAGCCACAGGGCCTTTGCACTTGTGGTTGCTGCTGTTTGGAATGTTTTTCTTTCTGGTTTTGATCATGGCAGCTCCTGTTGGCCACTCAGTACTCAGCTTCCATGCCACCTTCCATGCCACTTAGAAGTGCCTTCTACCACCCACTCAACCACTTAGTCTAAAGTAGTCTCCTGCCCGCACCCACCACCACAATCACTCTCTGCCACAATGACCTATTTTAATTCTCTGCATGATTTTCTCATCCCATTATGATTTTCTTATTTGTTTTTCTGTTCCTGGTCTCCCCTCTGTAAAACGTAAGCTCAATGGCAGGGGTTGGCAAACTATATCTGTGGATCAAATCCTGCAGCAAAGTTTCAATAAAACGTTGAAGTTTTATTGTCTGTGGCTGCTTTTGCACGACAAAGGCAGAGTTGAGTAGTTGTGACAGAGACCAAATGTGACCCACAAAGCCTAAGATACTGACAATGTAACCTTCTAAAGAAAACATGTGTCAAGCCTTGGTCTGTGGGAACAGAGACATTGTCCATCTCGCTCACTATTGTATTGCCCATCTACAACAGTGCACGGGGTCGAGATAGGTTCTCCATAATTACTTGTTGGATACAAGAAAGAAAACAGGACTTTGAACCCAGAGTTGGCCAGAGGCTGACACAGAGAAGCTGGGAAGCCTGCAGAAAAGCAAGATGAGAATCCTTGGAGGTGCATTTCTATCTTCCCACCTTCAGCCAGTCTACTCTAACAGGTCTCAGGCATGCTAGAACCCATGGAATATAGAAAAGAAAAGGGGGACTTTCTGCTGACCTCAGGACAGTGGCTCTCTGGTCACACACATCTGTAACTTCGTGCAATCCCCTTTGAAGCACCTGGAGGCTGTGTTGTCCAACTGCAGGGTCCTGTGTAGCCACCTTCATGTCCTTAGAACACAGTGTGGATGCTGTCCCTACTCAAAGTGAGGTCTGTGAACCAGCAACATTGGTATCATATGGGAGCTGGTTAGAAATGCAGAATCTCATCCCCCGACAAATTCATTCTATCAGAATCTGCATTCTAACAAGATACCGCCCCTCCACCAAGTGAACGGAGTGAGTCATCTGCACATTAAAGTTGGAGAGGCAATGAGCTAGTGTACAATGACCTTGTGAAATAGTTCTAGTCCACTTCAAGAAACAGAAAGGACTAAGGCTTGGAAGAATCAAGAGAATGGAATGAAAACCCCCCTCTTCCCTATCCAAAAATAGAAGGTGAAGAAACCAAAGATAGTGGTTCTCAAATTATCTACACATTACAATTCCCTGGGGGAGCTTCAAAAATTACTGATGCTTGTTCCTCCTCCCCTGAGATTGGTATTTATTATTATTATCATTATTATTATTAGAGAGAGGGTCTCACTGTGCCACCTAGGTTAGAGTGCAGTGACTAGATCGCAGCTAACTGCAGCCTCCACTTCCCAGGCTTAAGTGAGCTTCCTACATCAGCCTCCCACAGGAGGTGGGACCACAGGTGCACATGCCATCATGCCTGGCTAATTTCTTAATATTTTGTAGAGACAAGGTCTCACCACATTGACCAGGTTGGTCTCAAACTCCTGGGCTCAAGCAATCCTCCCACATTGGCCTCCCACAGTGCTGAGATTATAGGCATAAGCCACCCCACCCAGCCTGAGGTTGTTATTTAATTGGGCTGGGTTGGGGCCTGGGCTTTGGGATTTTTCAAACATCTCCAGAGAATTGTAATATGCTGATAGACTTGGGAACCACTGGCTGAGGGGAGCTCTTGTTATTTGGCCAAGTTTTGTAGAAATCATATTTCAGGGAGGGAGGTTCCAAGATGGCTGAATAGAAACAGCTCCAGTCTACAGCTCCCAGCATGAGTGATGCAGAAGATGGGTGATTTCTGCATTTCCAGCTGAGTTTTGAAGAGAGTAGTGGTTCTCCCAGCATGGAGTTTGAGATCTGAGAACGGACAGACTGCCTCCTCAAGTGGATCCCTGACCCCCGAGTAGCCTAACTGGGAGACACCTCCCAGTAGGGGCTGACTGACACCTCATACAGCTGGGTGCCCCTCTGAAACGAAGCTTCCAGAGGAAGGATCAAGCAGCAACATTTGCCATTCTGCAATATTTGCTATTCTGCAGCCTCTGCTGGTGATACCCAGGCAAACAGGATCTGGAGTGGACCTCCAGCAAACTCCAACAGACCTGCAGCTGAGGGTCCTGACTGTTAGAAGGAAAACTAACAAACAGAAAGGACATCCACACCAAAATCCCATCTGTACATCACCATCATCAAAGACCAAAGGTAGATAAAACCACAAAGATGGGGAGAAACCAGAGCAGAAGAGCTGAAAATTCTAAAAATCAGAGCGCTGCTTCTCCTCCAAAGGAATGCAGTTCCTCACCAGCAATGGAACAAAGCCGGATGGAGAATGACGTTGATGAGTTGAGAGAAGAAGGCTTCAGACGATTGGTAATAGCAAACTACTCTGAGCTAAAGGAGGATGTTCGAACCCATCGCAAAGATGCTAAAAACCTTGAAAAAAGATTAGATGAATGGCTAACTAGAATAAACAGCATAGAGAAGACCTTAAATGACCTGATGGAGCTGAAAACCATGACACGAGAACTACGTGATGCATGCACAAGCTTCAGTAGCCAATTCGATCAAGTGGAAGAAAGGGTATCAGTGATTGAAGTCAAATGAATGAAATGAAGTGAGAAGAGACGTTTAGAGAAAAAGAGTAAAAAGAAATGAACAAAGCCTCCAAGAAATATGGGACTATGTGAAAAGACCAAATCTATGTCTGATTGGTGTACCTGAAAGTGACAGGGAGAATGGAATCAAGTTGGAAAATACACTCCAGGATATTATCCAGGAGAACTTCCCCATCCTAGCAAGGCAGGCCAACATTCAAATTCAGGAAATACAGAGAATGCCACAAAGATGCTCCTTGAGAAGAGCAGCTCCAAGACACTTAATTGTCAGATTCACCAACGTTGAAATCAAGAAAAAAATGTTAAGGGCAGCCAGAGAGAAAGGTCGGGTTACCCACAAAGGGAAGCCCATCAGACTAACAGCAGATCTCTTGGCAGAAACTCTACAAGCCAGAAGAGAGTGGGGGCCAATATTCAACATTCTTAAAGAAAAGAATTTTCAACCCAGAATTTCATATCCAGCCAAACTAAGCTTCATAAGTGAAGGAAAAATAAAATCCTTTACAGACAAACAAATGCTGAGAGATTTTTGTCACCACCAGGCCTGCCTTACAAGAGCTCCTGAAGGAAGCACTAAACATGGAAAGGAACAGCCGGTACCAGCCACCACAAAATCATACCAAACTGTAAAGACCATCAACACTATGAATAAACCGCATCAACTAATGAGCAAAATAACCAGCTAACATCATAATCAGAGGATCAAATTCACACATAACAATATTAACCGTAAATGTAAATGGGCTAAATTTATGCTCCAATTAAAAGACACAGACTGGCAAATTGGATAAAGAGTCAAGACCCATCAGTGTGCTGTATTCAGGAGACCCATCTCACATGCAGAGACACACATAGGCTCAAAATAAAGGGATGGAGGAAGATCTACCAAGCAAATGGAAAACAAAAAAAAAGCAGGGATTGCAATCCTAGTCTCTGATAAAACAGACTTTAAACCAACAAATATCAAAAGAGACAAAGAAGGCCGTTACATAATGGTAAAGGGATCAATTCAACAAGAAGAGCTAACTATCCTAAATATATATACACCCAATACAGGAGCACCCAGATTCATAAAGTAAGTCCTTAGAGACCTACAAAGAGACTTAGACTCCCACACAATGATAACAGAAGACTTTAACACCCCACTGTCAACATTAGACAGATCAACAAGACAGAAAGTTAACAAGAATATCCAGGAACTGAACTCAGCTCTGCACCAAGCAGATTTAATAGATGTCTACAGAACTCTCCACCCCAAATCAATAGGATATACATTCTCAGCTCCACATCGCACTTATTCCAAAATTGACCACATAGTTGGAAGTAAAGCACTCCTCAGCAAATGTAAAAGAACAGAAATTATAACAAACTGTCTCTCAGACCACAGTGCAATCAAACTAGAACTCAGGGTTAAGAAACTCAATCAAAACTGCTCAACTACATGGAAACTGAACAACCTGCTCCTGAATGACTACTGGGTACATAATGAAATGAAGGCAGAAGTAATGATGTTCTTTGAAACCAGTGAGAACAAAGACACAACATGCCAGAATCTCTGGGAGACATTTAAAGCAGTGTGTAGAGGGAAATTTGTAGCACTAAATGCCCACAAGAGAAAGCAGGAAAGATCTAAAACTGACACCCTAACATCATGGAAGTAGAGGAGCAAGAGCAAACACATTCAAAAGCTAGCAGAAGGCAAGAAATAACTAAGATCAGAGCAGAACTGAAGGAGATAGAGACACACAAAAAAAAAACTTTCAAAAAATCAGTGAATCAGGAGCTGGTTTTTTGAAAAGATCAACAAAATTGATAGAGCACTAGCAAGACTAATAAAGAAGAATGGAGAGAAGAATCAAATAGACCCAATGAAAAACGATAAAGGGGATATCACCACCAATCCCACAAAAATACAAACTACCATCAGAGAATACTATAAACACCTCTATGCAAATAAACTAGAAAATCTAGAAGAAATGGATAAATTCCTGGACACATACACCCTCCCAAGACTAAACCAGGAAGAAGTTGAATCCCTGAATAGACCAATAACAGGCTCTGAAATTGAGGCAATAATTAATAGCTTACCAACCAAAAAACGTCCAGGACCAGATGGATTCACAGCCAAATTCTACCAGAGTTACAAAGAGGACCTGGTACCATTTCTTCTGAAACTATTCCAATCAATAGAAAAAGAGGGAATCCTCCCTAACTCATTTTATGAGGCCAGTTATCATCCTGATACCAAAGCCTGGCAGAGACACAACAAAAAAAGAGAATTTTAGACCAATATCCCTGATGAACATCGGTGCAAAAATCCTCAATAAAATACTGGCAAACCGAATCCAGCAGCACATCAAAAAGCTTATCTACCATGATCACGTGGGCTTCATCCCTGGGATGCAATGCTGGTTCAGCATATGCAAATCAATAAACATAATCCATCATATAAACAGAACCAAAGACAAAAACCACAGGATTATCTCAATAGATGCAGAAAAGTCCTTTGACAAAATTTAACAGCCCTTCATGCTAAAAACTCTCAATAAACTAGGTATTGAGGGGATGTATCTCAAAATAATAAGAACTATTAATGACAAACTCACAGCCAATATAATACTGAATGGGCAAAAACTGGAAGCATTCCCTTTGAAAACTGGTGCAAGACAGGGATGCCCTCTCTCACCACTCCTATTCAACATAGTGTTGGAAGTTCTGGCCAGGGCAATCAGGCAGGAGAAAGAAATAAAGGGTATTCAATTAGGAAAAGAGGAAGTCAAAGTGTCCCTGTTTGCAGATGACATTATTTTATATTTAGAAAACCCCATCATCTCAGCCCAAAATCTCCTTAAGCTGATAAGCAACTTCAGCAAAGTCTCAGGATACAAAATCAATGTGCAAAAATTGCAAGCATTCCTATACACCAATAACAGACAAACAGAGAGCCAAATCATGAGTAAACTCCTATTCACAATTGCTTCAAAGAGAATAAAATACCCAGGAATCCACCTTACAAGGGATGTGAAGGACCTCTTCAAGGAGAACTAAAAACCACTGCTCAACGAAATAAAAGAGGTCACAAACAAATGGAAGAACATTCCATGCTCATGGATAGGAAGAATCAATATCATGAAAATGGCCATACTGCCCAAGGTAATTTATAGATTCAATGCCATCCCCATCAAGCTACCAGTGACTTTCTTCACAGAGTTGGAAAAAACTACTTTAAAGTTCATATGGAACCAAAAAAGAGCCCACATTGCCAAGACAATCCTAAGCCAAAAGAACAAAGCTGGAGGCATCGCACTACCTGACTTCAAACTATACTACAAGGCTACAGTAACCAAAACAGCATGGTATGGTACCAAAACAGAGATATAGACCAATGGAAAAGAACAGAGCCCTCAAAAATAATACCACACATCTACAACCATCTCATCTTTGACAAACCTGACAAGAACAAGAAATGGGGAAAGGATTCCCTATTTAATAAATGATGCTGGGAAAACTGGCTAGCTGTGTGTAGAAAGCTGAAACTGGATCCCTTCCTTACACCTTATACAAAAATTAATTCAAGATAGATTAAAGACTTAAATGTTAGACCTAAAACCATAAAAGCCCTTCTTTTCAAGAAGAAAACGTAGGCAATACCATTCAGAACATAGGCATAGGCAAGGACTTCGTGTCTAAAACACCAAAAGCAATGGCAACAAAAGCCAAAATTGACAAATGGGATCTAACTAAACCAAAGAGCTTCTGCACAGCAAAAGAAACTATCATCAGAGTGAACAGGCAACCTACAGAATGGGAGAAAATGTTTACAATCTACCCATCTGACAAAGGGCTAATATCCATATTCTACAAAGAACTTAAACAAATTTGCAAGAAAAAAAATCAAACAACCCCATCAAAAAGTGGGTGAAGGATATGAACAGACACTTCTCAAAAGAAGACATTTGTGCAGCCAACAGCCACATGAAAAAAATGCTCATCACTGGCCATCGGACAAATGCAAATCAAAACCACAATGAGATACCATCTTACACCAGTTAGAATGGCAATCATTAAAAAGTCAGGAAACAACAGGTACTGGAGAGGATGTGGAGAAATAGGAACACTTTTACACTGTTGATGGGACTGTAAACTAGTTCAACCATTGTGGAAGACAGTGTGGCGATTCCTCAAGGATCTAAAACTAGAAATACCATTCGACCCAGCCATCCCATTACTGGGTATACACCCAAAGGATTATAAATCATGCTGCTATAAAGACACATGCACACGTATGTTTACTGCAGCACTATTCATAATAGCAAAGACTTGGAACCAATCCAAATGTCCATCAATGATAGACTGGTTTAAGAAAATGTGGCACATATACACCATGGAATACTATGCAGTCATAAAAAAGGATGAGTTCATGTCCTTTGTAGGGACATGGATGAAGCTGGAAACCATCATTCTGAGCAAACTATCGCAAGGACAGAAAACCAAACACCGTATGTTCTCACTCATAGGTGGGAATTGAACAATGAGAACACTTGGACACAGGAAGGGGAACATCACACATCAGGGCCTGTCATGGGGTTGGGGGAGGGGGGAAGGATAGCATTAGGAGATATACCTAATGTAAATGACGAGTTAATGGGTGCAGCACACCAGCATGGCACATGTATACATATGTAACAAACCTGCACGTTGTGCACGTATACCCTAGAACTTAAAGTATAATAAAAAATAAAATAAAAAAGAAATCATGTTTCAAACAGGCTTTGCATTTTGCATGTTCACCTGCAGATCCTGGGGGTGCTGTGGGGGCCTGGGGAATTTTGATGAATTTCCTCTCTGCTGTTTCGGAGAATTTGGAAAATAGCTGACTGAGCATTTTGCAGGCACATTCTGGCTGTGGATGTGCAAAGCTTTGATGCAGTGAGTTGTAGGGTCCCTGAGCTGGAGTCGGCTCCTCTCCAATGGACAAAAATGCACTCTTTACTTGCCAACATTCTTAGTGTCTTAAAAAAAGAAGACTTTTTTCCTGCTGAAGAAAGGCAAAAATTATTTGGCACCTAGTACCCACAAATTGACCATGGGAATTTCCAAGGTGGCAGCTGCTGCTATGTGTAAAACTTAACTTGTCTCTTGTCAGGCCCCCAGGAAAGTTTGGCAAGAGTAACTGAAAAGACATGAGAGGTGATGAAGCCTCTTGTTTTCAGCAAGTGGGATTTATTCAGACACTTTGGTTGCTCTCAACAAGCACTTGGCGTGTTTTAGGCAAACAAAGAGTTACAGGGAGAAAATTAAAACCACAGAGAGTAGATATGTAAGCATTGCAACCATGGAGCCACTGGAAACACAGCTCAGAGAAAGCTAAACAGGAGGAAGAACAGAGGAGGGGACTGGGCTGGAGAGCACAGGAAGAGCCTCCGTGGGTCCCTGGAGCCCTACATCTGCCCAGAGAATGAGGTTGCTGCTGTAGGAGCCCAGTGCACCAAGAGCCTCCCCACCCATACAGCTTCAGACTGACATATACTTTCTTCACTTTTTATCTTGATTGATTAAGGGTCCACCGGGGCTTCCTGGCAAGACAGGACCAAAGGGAGAAAAGGTATGAACCAAACCACTACTTTCTTCAACCCCTCTTTTCTTGGTAATTCCACCCTGTTTTCTGGGCGTCCCACTGAGAATTTCCTAGTTCAGATTTCCAAACATGTGCTTTGGTGTGGAAGGCTGGGCTTCATTATGGCTGAGCTGCTGCAGCACCTATGAGCTACCACTGGTGTATTTTGACGTAGCCCACTGACATGGCAGTGGGGCCGTGAGCAGCAGCCAAGCAGCTGAGCCACATGGCCATGCCCAGTCATCAGCTCTACTAAGCCTTCTGCTTCCAGAACGTCTCTTCCAAAGCAGCCTCTCCTTACCTGTCTTCTCCATCCATAGGGGGAGCTTGGCCGACCAGGAAGGAAGGTATGGTCTGCACTGTTCTGTGAGTGTCACATGGGCGTCTGTGCTCCACCTGCATGTGTGTGCATGCGCTCCTAGGGATGGGGGACCAGCAGTGCACTTCAGTGGCCACTGATACCCAGGTGGACAGCGAGGGTGCTGCCGTCTCAATGCAGGTGGACAGCGAGGGTGCTGCCGTCTCGATGTGGACAGTAGTAACCTCGCTCTTTCTGTCAACTTCTTTGTTCAGGAGCAGGAGCCTGCTACTGCCAGGCATTCAGACTTCTTCCAGGGGCTGCCAAGCCTGGCCAAATTCCACCCCTCTCAACCCAAATTCCACCCCAACCCCAGACCATCTCATTCTGCTACCCATCAGAGAAACCCTTCATAGCTCCAACCAGTGACACAGAATGACTCTCACTGTCTATTTGATTACATTTGAATAAAGTGCCAGAGCAGACAGAAACAAATGGCGTTTGCTTTTTGGCTCAGCTGAAATAAATGGAGGTTACTTAAGGTCACAGTGACTCTGAGTCAACCAAACACATGTTATCAAGGCTCTCATTAGTGTCAAGAGGGAGTAAATCAGCAGTCTATTGTATTTGCTGAGGTCAGTGGATACTGGCACTGAATTTCTAGGTCTTGATTATAGACAGGGGTGCAAAACTTTGTCCAAGAAAGATATCCATGGCTCTAAATATAAATTACTGTATTTCTTGTTAAATGGTTTATTAAATGGTTTCATTGTCCACAAATTCCTTAAACAGAGTTTTGCAAGACAAAGTTACAACTCTTTAGGGCACAGATGAAAACTATAGCCAAGGCACAGCGGCTGTCTGAAGTGCTGGGGTGGTCTCCATGGCAATGGTCAAAGGATATTCTGCTGTGGTGTCCATGCTCAGGCCTAACAAGGACTATGATTGATGAGTGATGTGTGCCATGGATGTGGGAGGCAACAGTAGAAACCAGTACACATGCCAGCATTTGGCATGTCTGGGTTAGGGGCTGAGCCCTTCGCATCTCTAGCTAACTGTGAAATTAGCTAATGGGCACAAGGTCAAGATAGGCCCTTAGCACCTGCACCCACTCTCTCTTGCAGGGCTTGCTCTTCCATAGCCCTGGCTTAGGCAGAGGCAGAGGTGACATGTACCATGTGCAAGTGAATACATTATTATGGGACCACTCTCGGGAGGAGCCTGTAGAGGGAATGGGAGAAGCCAGGCAAGGGTGTGGAATCAGGTGAAGTCCACATTATTTCTATTTAGCAGTCTGATCCTCTAGGGGGAGCTTGAGAGTGTGAACTGCCCAAAGTTAAGGGAGCTGGGCTATTGGCTGCAGGAAGGGGAGTTACATAAATTACTGGGCAGCTCCAACTGCTCAAGGGCAAACCGCAGTTACAGGTTGCAGAAATGAGCTGTTAGCAGCAAGGAAGGTAGCCTCTGGGTGATGGGCACTCTGAGCAGGTCAAAAAGACCTTGAAAGAGTGCTGACAACATCTGCTACTGCTCCCCAAATGTAATCCTATCTCATTCCATAGCACATCCTTGGGAAGAACCCATTGGAATGCAGGGGACTTTTGGGTGGGGGTGGGTAGAAGTGATAAAAATTGAAAAACCAAGTTTAGAATCCCTTTCTCACCGCTCTCCGTTTCTTGAGAAGAGTAAGGTCTTGTTTGGTGATACAGTGTGACACCAAGGGCTTGTCAGGCCGTCAGTCTTTGGAGAGTGGGGATGAAGGTCATAGTAGCCATGTTTAGAGACTCCACTCTCTCCTCTGGGCCCCAGAGACAAGACATATTTATTAGAAGTAAAGAAACAAACCCGGTTGCCCTGACTTTTGTTCTTGGTCTTTGAAGGGTAGACCTGGCCCCCCAGGTGTTCCTGGCATGCCTGGGCCCATCGGTTGGCCAGGCCCTGAAGGACCCAGGGTAAGTGTGGCATGCTCTCAGGGCTCATGTGGTATCAAAACAAGAGGGGGGAAGATGGCAGCTTTCCTGGCTCCTGGCATATAGTCAGGGAATCCCTTCTTCAAGAGGGGGAAGAAGAAGAGAGCTTAAGGGCCCTTGATATTTCTTCCTTCACTTGGCTTGCAAGACCTTGGTCAGTGCAACAGCTCTGCTCCTGTGGGAGGAGAAATAGGGGGCTGATCTCCTCTTCTACAGGGGCCCTGGTTCTCCTTTGTCCTAAGAACTAGCACCCCACTCTTGGTTTCCCTGAGATGACCTAAGAGGGGTTTGTGTCTGGGAAGCTCTTGCCTGTCATGCTGACCTGGCAGGGAATGGAGAGTTGAGTGGGTGGTGTTGGCTGGCTGAAGGATGGAAATCCTACATTCAGAGAGGGATTGCTGAGTGCTGATGAAATCTCCTTCCTCAGTCAGGCTATGGAAAGCAAGCACATCCCCATCTGTGCCTCTGTTTTTCTCACTGGTAGTCATAGACTAGAGGGTTCAGAGGCATGGCTCGGAGTTTTATCTGCGGAAGTCAGAGCTGGGCAGGTGGATCTCACCATCTGCTCTGATTCATTTATTGGCTATATTATGGCAGCAGAAAACTGTGTTTCCAGTCCTCTTAGGAAAAGTCCTAAGGATGTTTTCAAAATCCTCTGCATAGAGCTGAGCTGTCCTGCACAGCAGCCAGTGGCCACATGTGACCCTCAAGTCTGTGGAATGTTGCTAGTGCTACTGTGGAACTGAATTTTTAAATTTTAACTCTTTAAATTTCAAAACCTTTATTAAAGTCAGTTATTTGAAAACGTTATTTTTGGAGTAATTTGAATGTATGAATCCGCTTTTTCAACTATAAATGTTACGATCTCTAAATACAGATCAAATATTTTGGATGAAAATTTAGCACCTGAATGGAGATATGTAAATGTAAATTACACAGCAGATTTCAAGTACTTATTATGAAAAACACAATGTAAAATATCTCAATAATTTTTATATAGATTACAAGTTGGGATGATTAGATTAATTAGATTAAAGGAGATCTATTAAAATTAACTTCATTCATTTAGTTTTACTTAAGGTGACTTCTTTTAAAAGTTTTAAATTAAGTATGTGGCTCACTTTATATTTCTATTGGTTAGTACTGGTATAGAGTATTTTTAGTACAGAGGGTGGGTGCTGGAAGTCCCAACCACAAGTCATTCTGAGGACCCTTCCTATGCAAAGAGCAAAGCAGGCAATGTTTTTTGCATGTGTTGACACCTTGTTTTCTGAGGCCCCAGTTCCCTCATGCCTCCTCCACTACTCTCTCACTATCCTTGCTAGGAAAATACCAAGTATGGCCATATACAACATCTTAGTGAGCAGTTGGTGTGGAGATCTGCTTCACCTTGGGCATTTTCATTTTATGTTTAATCTTAAACACAAGAATGAAATGTGGAGTATGAAGCTTTGAGACCCCGGGAGGGAGAAAGTGGGCACAACTGGGGTCCTCAGATTTACAAGCCAGCTCTAATATCCCCAGTTCCTTCCCAGTCTTGCCTGTGACTCTCCTGGTTCAGTTTCTCTAAAAAATATCATCATGGGTCTTTTCTTCTTTATCTTCTAATTCGCACAGGGTGAAAAAGGTGACCTGGGTATGATGGGCTTGCCAGGGTCAAGAGGACCAATGGGCTCCAAGGTCAGTGTGTGGTCTGGATGGATGTTCCCAGATCTTCTCTAAGACTCTGGAGCAGCTGCTGTCTACAAACATAGGGACTGGGTGGGGCTGCCGTCCTGGACTAGGGAATGTCATGGATATTGGAGAGCCTGCCTTTACCAGCCCTTTGGAGAACATCATGCCCTGGGATGTGGGGACATAGGAATGCCATTCCTGCTGTTCTCTTGGGCAGGAAGAACCAAGCTTCTGGACATCAGAGCAGATGGAAACCTTTGATCAGGCCTTTGCAGGGTGATAAGAGCAATGCTCTTTTAGGGCTGGTATAACCACAACCCTCTGGGACATCTTTGTGTTTGGTGCTGTAACCCCACTAAAACTCACAGTGCAATGTGGAGACACACCTTACCACCACAGTCAGGGATTCCTCCTATTCTTGCACCAAACTCAAAAGTTCTACAGGGCTGATTGTAACTGTACCTTCTGCTTTCTTTTAGGGCTACCCTGGATCCAGAGGGGAAAAGGTTAGTGCCTTTCTGGGATGGTGTTCCAGAGCCTGGTCTGGGCTACTGGCTCTGGAATCAGAGTCGTGCAGACGATGGGCCTAGGTCTCTCTTTAGTCTGCAACTGAAGCCACCATCCCCAGCTATTCCCCGCCCTTTGTCAGTGGACTGAGAGAGAAGTGAGGGACCTCCTGAAACAGGGCAAGCTGGTAAGAGAAGGGCTCCCCATAGAGGCAGAGGCCACTCATGTGGAGCACATAAGCAAATGAAGGTCGTGCCAGGTGGACAACAAGCACAGTTTGCATGGGGTGCTGGAGGAAATTGGTGATGCATGTCTTTAGGCCAAGCTTCCACCACACAACCTTCTGACCTGGCCAAAAACCAAATCAAAACCAGCATCAACCTGTGGACAAATTTCCTACAGGATGAGAGAGGATTTGGGGCCCAGAATTTTCTGTGAGTTTTCCTTTATGAATGCAAGAGGTCTTCGGGGTTCAACAAAAAGTAGATCACAAAGCATTCCTTCCCTGGACAAGTCACCTGATATCTCTGAGCCTATTTCTTCACTTGTAAAATGAGGGTTTTGCTTTAGGGAGCTTTTCAGTTTGAAATGCTTGAATTTCCCTCCCAGGATATTAACTCATTGACTTTGTCCTGTGGTTTCTTCCTAGGGATCCAGAGGTGAAAAGGGTGACTTGGGTCCCAAAGGAGAAAAGGTAATGGAGAAAATCTTTCCATAGAAATGATAAATGTCAATGCAAGTAGCACCCCTACCCACCCCCATCTGTGGACTGATGATGGACTGATGGACAGGCCTCTATCTTGAAAATGACCAACCAAGCCTGTCCACAGCCGTTTTCAGGTGTTATTTCGGAGGCAGTCATAGTGTTTGTTGCTCTTTTCACAGGGTTTCCCAGGATTTCCTGGAATGTTGGGGCAGAAAGTAAGTAACCTTGAGGTAGTGAAAATAGACCTCAGTACAAATATCAGGTCCTCCAAGCACAACAAAAAGAGCTCTGCCTCCTTGTGAGCTCTGCCTCCTTGTCTATCAGGCAGGGATGGTGGGTTTAACCCTGGAAACTTCTGGTTTGGGATGGAAAGAAAGCTGCTTTTCACCCTGGGGAGAGGGTGGCGGGATGGTCTGGGGCCTCCCTCTAGCTCAATTGGAAGAAAATGACAACCCATCTGGGTTTTGGGTTTTTGTTTGTTTTTGCTTTTTTGCTTTTCCTACCTCTTAGAGGGCTGTGGTCCCATTCAAACGCAGAAACCTTTCTCACAAGGCACTCAGATCTAAGCCACAAGGGTCATAGCCCCTCTCAGCACACAGGCCCCAGTGTAAGGCACGGGTGTCTTTAGCTTCAGGTCACTGTGCCTTATTGCAGTCCTTCTTCAAGGGCAATGCACATACTGCCAGAAGGACACAAAAGTATTTGAACTGAAGACTGCTAACATTTTTTAATAGTTAAATTCTGTATTTAAATAGTTAAATATTGGCCAGGCATGGTGCCTCATGCCTGTAATCTCAGCACTTTGGGAGGCCGAGGTGGGCAGATGGCTTGAGCCCAGGAGTTTGAGATTAGCCTGGGCAACATGGTGAAATCGCATTTCTATCAAGAAAAATACACAAAACATTAGCTGGGCGTGGTAGTGTGCACCTGTAGTGCCAGATACTTAGGAAGCTGAGGCAGGAGGATGGCCTGAGCCCAGGAGTCAAAGCTGCAGTAAGCCATGATTGCACCACTGCACTCCAGCCTGGGCCACAGAGGCAGACCCTGTCTCAATAAATAAATAAATAGTTAAATATTTAATGGATATCTTGCTTGGGACAAGGCTTAATAAAAAAGGAGTCCATTTCAGGTAACTTAAAGAAAATTAATTATATAAGCAAATTAATGGAAATGTTAAAAGAGGAAAAGCAGTTTTACTTAAAAATGTTTAGATTAGCTTTTCATTCAGGGCAACAGTGAACGTCAAAGAATAATAAATTACTGTAAAATTAAGTATGGCAGCTTCTCTGTCCTCTGCACCATTTACTAGACTTCCCATCTGAAGAGTTGTCTTCCCCTTTTATGACAGGCTGTTTTAAGATAGAGCTGATGTGATGACCACAATTAGGTCTTGGGAGAGAAATTAGATCAAGAAATTCCTGACTGCTTCCCAGCCAATGTAGAGAAGGGCCACACTTCCTTCTGACAATCCCTGAAAAAAAAATTCTGCTTGTGCTGCTGTTTTCGTCCAGCTGTAAAGACATCCCTGAGCCTCTCTAAACAGCCAGGGAAAAACTGCAAACATCTCCATGGCCATGTAGCATCCATCCTATCCTCTCACACTCTCCCATTCCCTAGAGAATGTTGAAGGATGCGTGGGTTGGAAAGAAATCATAGATTTAAGAACAATTCTTTGTGAAACAAGACATTGGTGGCTTGGGTAGGGACACACTGGCTGAGTTGACAGATAATTTCAGAGCTTTACACTTGATCCTTTCCATATACAGGTGTTCCCTGGAATTTTGCATTGTGTTATACCTCCTCCGACTGCTGCGTTAAAAAGTGCCTGGGTGTTTTTTGTTCTCTCTGAGTGGCTGGGCAGCTCTTCATGGGAACTGGCTGCTGACTAACACTCATGGTTGCTATTGCTAAATTTTTCTTGTTGGCGGTGCATTCTGGGCTGTTGGGGGATTACTGGAGATAGGAATGAAGCGCCCTGAGGGTTCATGACCCAAAGAAACAGTAAGTGGGGCCGGAATCCATGTAGAAGAAAATGGGGAAGAAGGAGAGAAACTAAGATGGAGAAATGGGTTTTGTGAAATATTGGCCTTAAACTATGAAATTCTGCAATGAGTACATTGGGTTTTGATGGTTCAACATAGAGCTTTACAAACAGGAATATTGTTTCCATTGTTCTCCATGCCTTTTTCAATAATTATATTGAATATCTGAACATATGTTTGGAACATCTCTGCCCACAAAAGAGCTTTCATCTAAATCAAATGGCAGTGAGCTAGAACTCAAACCAATGCTTACTAAGAGTGGGCAAGCACATAATCCTAAGGAAGAGTCATTAAATGAGTAGAAACTTCCCAAAGATGACAGTTGGCAAAACTGTGTCCCATCATTTAAAAACTTCCAGATTTGAATTTGTGCTAAAAACAACACATAAGAAAACACAACATAAAATTGCAACTAGAAGGAAAGCATTTTCCCGGAAAGCGTTTTCCCAGACAGCTTGTAGTAAGTAGCACGGGCATGCTGTGCTGGATGCCCCAGCCTCTCACTGCCTGTTCTGGGTGATGATTTGTCTTTCCTATTTGGCCATCAAAATGTGTGCTGCTCCACACCTGTCCCTCTCAGGTAACAGATAACCCACTTAGAATTACCTTCTTCCTTCCCTCCTTTTCCTTGAAAGACATGTCTGCCTTTTTCATGACTTCATCACTCTCCCAACCTTCCAGGACAGCCCAGTTGGCATAGATTCAGAATGATCAAGTAGACTGCCCTCGTAGCCCATGACTAGCTAGATCTGTGTAGATGTGCCCACTCCACATGCCCTAAGTCCTCTCTTGCTTCTCTTTCCTTCTTTCCAGGGTGAAATGGGTCCAAAAGGTGAACCTGGGATAGCAGGACACCGAGGACCCACGGGAAGACCAGGAAAACGAGGCAAGCAGGTAAGGATCCCAGGGCTTACCACCCACCTGAGGTCAGAACTTCCTGACCTGGCTGTGTGTGGAGTGGCAGGAAGGTGGCTTTAATCAGAGATATTCTGTAGACCTAGACTCCAGTGTCCTCTGGGCTAGCAGACAGGAGCAGCACCACTTCCAGAAGCTGCTGGCATCTCTAGGCTAGCCATAGTTGGAAGTGGATGGGATAGGTTGCTCCATTAGAACTGTGCCAAGGCCAGAAGCAAGAGTAGATATTTGGTTCATAAAAACAAGTCTGTCTTAACCAAAGCAGCTAGGAATGGAAGGCAGATATGGTCATTTACCCAGAAAACCTATTTTATGCTTCAATGTCCCAGACACAAATGAAGTTTTAAAGACGAGCCTAGATATTTTCCTGCTGTTAAGAGGTCTTCTGGGTCTCAACAATAGGGTGGTTTTTCCCTACTCAGGCCTCCAATTTGTAAGTGACCTTTTTTCTTGGGTTTATTAACATGCTTAAGGCAATTGTTCATTCTGAACTTCCCCTGGTCAGAAAGCTCTTGTGTTAAGCCATGTGATGTGACATGACTGCTCTAGAGACAGCCTTGGCTGTCTTATATATAATCCTGAGAGGTAAACATCTTTGGACAGAAGCTTTTTCCATTCTTTTACTTATTTCCTTAGGCTATATCTGTGGCCCACAAACTTAATCTTACATCAAGATCACCTGGGGGTGGGGCCGGTGATTAAATACAGATGTACAGATTCCTCCACATCAGGTGCAATGGTTGTAGTTCCAAGCTTGCCACTCCTCGTCTCCAGTGCCTAGGCCTTATTTTCCAAAGACCATAATCTAATTGACCTGGAATGAACTTTCAGCATGGGTTTGGTTATTTTTTTTAAGCTCCATGTGATTTTAATGTGCAGCCAGGGTTCAGAACCATAATAACACTATGAAGCCAATTCTGGTCTTTTTCCAATCAATTTAGAAAGAACACAGGCTCCAACCTGGAAAATGGAGACTGCACAGTAACTTTCAAAGTTACAGTCTTCCAGTCCAGTTTTCAAACTTTGATCATGGGTAGCAGGGTCATAGGTTTCACAATAATGCCACAGATACCAGTTTCTTAACAGTAGGCTTAGATAAAAAAGAAAAAAAAATGGGGGAGAAATCTTTTCTTGTATCACTTTATCCCGTCCCAATGAATTCCATTCATGATATTTTAAGCTTGGGGTTCCAGAAGCTTCCTGGCTTCCTTCTGTCTTGGGCAGTGTTTGTCTTTTCCTAGTTCCCGGTAATAACCAAAGCCAGAAAGGCCATGTATTGAGCCTGCTGAGACTGATTCCATTGGAATCGTAAAAGCTACACCAAAACCACATCTGGGAGCTCAGAGAAGTTAGAGAAGTGAGTCCAAGCTTTCGACAAGACATTGTGAACAACCCGAGGATGCTGCAAACCCTCCGTGTTGGTGTCGCTCCAGTTGGCAGATAGCAAGTTGTTAGCCTTAGAAGCCTGCTGCGGTACTTGTTTTTATCATGAATTAATCTGCCAGCTTAGAGTCTTACATACTCTTTGTTGGCCAGTAGTGCTGAGAGTCTCTGAAAGTTATTGTTAAGTCAATCCAAAGCCAAAAATCAGAAATTCAGAAGGGATCTCAGATAGTAATTTCTGTGCCCGAAGGATTACAGAGACCACTTAATCCAGTCTCCTCAGGTTATTTACAAGGAAGCTGAGGGTCAGGGAGGTGGAGCTGCTTGCCCAAGACCCCTCCACGAAGTCAGCTTCAAAGCCAGGGTTAGAATCCAGAGAGTTGAGTTGAGACCAACTTTCCCCACATGACTTCTCTCAGATACTTTCATGCTTCAGGACTTGCCTTCGGGCAAGCCCAGGAAAGCAGCTGTTGACTTTATTATAAAAATTTTCTCGGTTGGGCGTGGCGACTCATGCCTCTAATCCCAGCACTTTGGGAGGCTGAGGCACGTGGATCACCTGAGGTCAGGAGTTTGAGACCAGCCTGGCCAACATATAGTGAAACCCCGCCTCTACTAAAAAATACAAAAATTAGCTGGGCATGGTGGTGCACGTGTCTAGTCCCAGCTACTTGGGAAGCTGAGGCAGGAGTCGCTTGAACCCAGGAGGCAGATGTTATAGTGAGCTAAGATCACACCACTGCACTCCAGCCTGGGTGACAGAGCAAGACTCCATCTCTCAAAAAAAAAAAGAAAAAAATCTTCTCCTGCCATGTCTGTTTAAAATGAAAAACAAAAAACAAAAATATTCAGTAACTGAGAAACAATTTCCTTGAGAGAGATCACCCAACTTTGTGGCAAATGAGGAATAAAGAATGCCTTTCCTGGAAAGCTCTACTCAGTGATTCCTGCTGATAGAGATATGGCTCATTCTGAGCGATGGCTGATAAGAGGAATATTCCATTACTGCTGGTGTCAGAATGAAGGAGCATTTCCAGCTCCTTCAAACTTTGGCACTTCCTGTGCTCAGAGCCAGCTGACAAGGCCGTTAGAAAAACAAGCCTGAACTGTGGCTATATTAAGATGGTGTGACTTCCTTTGCCATGCTGGGACCCAGCTTAGTTACTACAGGGAATGCTTCAGCTTGGGCTGAGGCTTAAGAACTCCCTCCATAAACATGAAATCAGAAATAAACTCTGACCTCACGGATCCCATATTCAGAGTTCAAGAACTCCTTGGACATTACCAAGAGGGCTCCCAGTGCCATGTGGACAAGGCGGCAGGTCACCTGTCACCGTTGTGGCTGGAAAG
Source organism: Rhinopithecus roxellana (assembly GCF_007565055.1). Classification (NCBI taxonomy): domain Eukaryota; kingdom Metazoa; phylum Chordata; class Mammalia; order Primates; family Cercopithecidae; genus Rhinopithecus; species Rhinopithecus roxellana. Next base: position 177,982,588 of record NC_044549.1, read on the forward strand.
GAGTCCCAAGCATGCCTGCTCCCCAGATTTGAGAAATATTACATTTCATCAGGTGGGCAAGCCTGCCAAGGCGCAAGTGTAGTAAGAAGAACCAGGCCAAAAATGTCATGTGTCAATCACTGCTCTGATTAGGCCTGAGGCAAGAGCAGACAATTAGCAAATTGCTCAGGGGAAGAGTCAATAGCATGCACCAGCCTTGGTTTCGGGGTGACTCCTAAGGGCAACCCTGAGGGAGAACGAAGAGCCCAGTCTTTGCTCTTGATGCTCCCAGAATAGACAGAAAAGAGGACACTCCATATGGAACGGCTGTAGCCACAGGTGTGCCCTTTTTAATAAACCAGGACTTGTTTAACTATGTGAAACACATGGAACCGGGCCAGTTGCTGTGATAATTGGCTTGCCCCACATAGCTCTTCGTTCTGTGCAAACCACATTTTCACCTCTGAGATCTTTGTTACTCTCACAACAAACCTATATGGGTGTAAATTTACTGGTCCCATTTTTAAGATGATGAAACTGAGGTACAAAGCAATGACATGAGTTACCCAGAGTCTCGAGGTCAAGGTGAAACCTCTGGATTTACAGATCAGCAAAGATGCCTACCTTTGTGTTTCTAGCATCTTTGTCCTCCCTCATTTCATCTGGGGAAAGGAGGCGAGCTAGACAGATTCCAGCTCGTAGGGTGTGCATGTCTCATGGGGAGACATCAATGAAATGACCACACAAATAATCCATATGCTATGATCTGGGATAAATGCCATGAAGGAAACAGGCTGAGTTATGAGAGCTTATGGTGGGGTGAACTGACTCTGTCCAGGAAGGTCAGGGAAGGCTTTGCCATAGGGCGTTTGAGCTGAGAGCCAAAGGGTGAGTGACAGTTAACTAGGCTGGGGGAAGGAGGAGATTTTGAGGCAGAGAGAAGGGTCTTGAGAAGGGAGATAATAGACATGGTGCCCTTGAAGACCAAAAAGGCCAAAAGGCTGGAATGAAGCTGGAAAGCCTGGCCATGCAAGGCTTCACAGGCTGCGGTAAAGAGCTAAGTCTTTATCCTGAGTGCAATGGGAAGCCAATGAGTGAAAATAGCTCATTTATAGGCCTCCATTTCCTCATCTGCCCGGGGCCTAGAGTAGATTTGTCTGGTTCCTTTCAGCTGCCCTGTGCCACATTTGTAGGACAGAGCAAGAAGTAAGGTCTGCAAACTTGTAACCATCGCTATCTCAAATGTCACTTGCCCTAAGCTTATTAAGAGCTTGATGGTCGCCGGGCGCGGTGGCTCAAGCCTGTAATCCCAGCACTTTGGGAGGCCGAGAGTTGAGCTGAGATCCGGCCACCGCACTCCAGCCTGGGAGACAGAGCCAGACTCCGTCTCAAAAAAAAAAAAAAAAAAAAAGAGCTTGATGGTCAAGACCTCTGGAGCTGCATCCCCCGCTGGTTAAGTGCTCCTTAAGTGCAAGGTGATCTCTGATTTAGTGGTAAATGGGGCAGGAAGCTTGCTATGTCGTGCTTTCATAACAGGCTCTGCCTTTCTCTCTGTCAGGGACAGAAAGGGGATAGTGGAGTTATGGGCCCACCCGGCAAGCCTGGGCCTTCTGGTCAACCTGGCCGTCCAGGCCCCCCAGGGCCCCCAGGCCCCCCATCTGCAGGTAAGAGCTACACTGCTTCACTTGATCCACTGCTGCAGTACCAGCCAGCCTCCCAGAGAGAACACAAGGAGATGCCAGCAGAGATGCCTTGTGTTTCAAGTTAGAAACTGCCAGAGGCACTCCAATATCTTTATAATTTCTCCACGATTTAGCACATTCAACTTTCATGCAAGAGAGATAAATGCCATTCTGAATTTGTTTTAGCATTCTGAAGAACAAATAGAGGAAACAAAAAAAGCACATTAATGATGTCATTTATACCTTAAGTGAAAAATAACAGGAACATATTTCATCAACTAATACCTTTTTCTAGATAAAAGTTTCATGGCTCCGAGCAATTCTCTTAAACCTAGAAGTAAAGGTGACATTGCAGGTTTTTCTATCTTACAGTGTCATACAAGAGTCCTTATTTGTTTCCGATAGATACAGAAAGAGGCCGGGTGTGGTGGCTCACACTTGTTATTTCAGCACTTTGGGAGGCCTAGGCCGGCAGATCACTTGAAGTCAGGAGTTGGAGACCAGCCTGGCCAACCATGGCAAAAACCCTTCTCTACTGAAAATACAAAAATTAGCCTGGCGTGGGGGCACACAGCTGTAATCCCAGCTACTCTGAGGTTGAGGCAGAAGAATCACTTGAACCTTGGACATGGAGGTTGCAGTGAGCTGAGATTGTGCCATCTTCAAACTCTGTCTCAAAAAAAAAAAAAGATATAGAAAGAAATTACTAAAATGAAATTAAAAAATAAAACATTGGCCAGGTACAGTGGCTCACGCCTGTAATTCCAACACTTTGGGAGGCCGAGGTGGGCAGATCACAAGGTCAGGAGATCGAGACCATCCTGGCTAACACAGTGAAATCCCGTCTCTACTAAAAATACAAAAAATTAGCCAGGTGTGGTAGCTGGCGCCTATAGTCCCAGCTACTCTGGAGGCTGAGGCAGGAGAATGGCGTGAACCTGGGAGGCAGAGCTTGCAGTGAGCCGAGATCGCGCCACTTCACTCCAGCCTGGGCCACAGAGCGAGACTCTAAATAAATAAATATATAATAAATAAATAAATAAAAATTAAAAGTCTGCTATTGAGAAGGGCATAGATATGCTGCTTCCTTGTTTGTTTTCGAGACAGAGCCTTGCTCTGTCACCCAGGCTGGAGTGCAGTGGTGCAGTCTTGGCTCACTGCAACCTCTGCCTCCCGGGTTCAAGTGATTCTCCTGCCTCAGCCTCCTGAGTAGATGGGATTACAGGTGCCCGCCACCACACCTAGCTCATTCTTGTATTTTTAGTAGAGATGGGGCTTCACCATATTGGTCAGGCGGGTCTCGAACTCCTGACCTCGTGATCTGCCCACCTCGGCCTCCCAAAGTGCTGGGATTACAGGTGTGAGCCACCATGCCCAGTCACTGCTTCCTTCTTTTACCTCATTCAATTTTATTAGCTAAGCCCTTTATTTCGTTCCCTTGTCAGCTCATGGTAGGGGCTTTCACAGCACATCAACTGTATAAAGACAGTATCAAGAAGATCATTTGTTGACTGCAACATTTTTTTGTCTTCAGTTATACAAAATGAATCCAAACAATTTGTATTCCAACTTTTTTCTTAAGAAAATGAAGACATTTATAATTCCATAGTGTATTCCCCCTCCTCCTGTGTTTATGGAAATATATTTGCAGCCACATCATGGGATGGGCAAGAAATGTCATATTTTGTTAGATCCTTTAAACTAAGTTCAGTCTGGCTCTGAGAGTCCAACCTGCTAGGATGTCAAAACATTTAATTCAGGCATTATTAGGATTTTCACTACTCTTCCAGCAACCACTAATGGGTTGGGCAAAGATCCTGGTGAATTATGGCAGAAAAATGTCAGGGAAGGTCCCTCTAACCTCGATTCACCTCTGAAATAGAGTAGAAATAGAAATAGACTTGTCACCCAAGTCCCTGTGGTCCACAGATACTTGGAGGCTGCTGTTATCATGCCATACATGGGTATCAGAACATTTTCAAGTCTGGGAGTCCTGGTCCCCACAGTTCAACTGTCCAAGGAGCACCCCACAACCATCCTTTCTGAGACCTGTCTGTTCCCCAGGATACTCTCCTGTCCTTGTCTAGGGAAGTCTTTCCTCTTCCATCCCTGACCCCCTCCTTCCTGGTACTCCTCATATACCCGCACCCCAATTAGGAGCTTTGTCCTTCAGAGAACAGAAGGCAGAAAGAAAAGTTTGTTTCCAATAGTACCTGCTTTTAGCAAGGGCAAGAAAGCACAAACTCTTGCTACCTCCTTGAAATAGGGAGAGGAGGAAGGAAATACTGGGAGAACAAACATTGATTAGTATGGGTAATAACTTATGTTTGCCACACCCGTTTCCATGTTGTTAGGGGAATCAGATCTGAGATGCAACCCAGGCCACGTGCCCACACTCCATAATTCAGTTTTGGAATTGGCTGGATGATCTGAATGGGGGTTCTTTCAACTAGTCCTCATCCTCTGTGGTTCTGGAAGGCAGGATGTCCCCCTGGAGTCACATGACTATGAGCTACCAACCCCAGAGACTGAGAGCATGGCCTGAGGTCTGGGTTGTGCCTTCGGAAGGGACTCTCTTGGCCCCTGGGGTACCTAGGGGCTCACAAAACTGGGGAGTAGGCTGGGCATGGTGGCTCACGCCTATAATCCCAGCACTTTGGGAGGCCGAGGTGGGCAGATCACGAGGTCAGGAGATCGAGACCATCCTGGTTAACATGGTGAAACCCCGTCTCTACTAAAAATACAAAAAATTAGCTGGGTGTGGTGGCGGGCGCCTGTAGTCCCAGCTACTCAGGAGGCTGAAGCAAGAGAATGGAGTGAACCCGGGAGGCGGAGCTTGTAGTGAGCCGAGATCGCGCCACCGCACTCCAGCCTGGGCGACAGAGCGAGACTCTGTCTCAAAAACAAAACAAAAAAATACTGAGGAGTAGTCCAGGGGCATGTGATGGGTGGATGCGTGGGAGGTCTGTCGAGGACTGGGATCTTAATGGTCTCACTGTGTTTATCTCTGTGTAAAGACCAACCCTCACCTGACCTGAACTCTGGTTCCCTCCTGGGGCTGGGGGATGGATGAGAAGGGCTAGGCCGGAGCTGTCAGCAGCTCCTCGGTGCCCGCTGTTTCTCTTGTCTTGTCAGTATTCTGTGTATTGCAATCCTGTCCTCTCAGCAGGCCCCACAGAGTCATACTTTTTCTCCCTGGCCTTCCAGCTCCCTCTCTTCCACCCAGTATGCCCACCTCCCTCTCCCTCGACTACCCCAGCCTCTGCCCAATCACAGCCTGCCCTCTACCCTTCAGAGGATGCCATCTATGGAGCTGGAGCTATTCCTGTGGTCTCTCTGGGTCCACATGGCCTGACATGGCACTCCTCTCACTTCCTGCCCATCCAACGAAATTCTCTCTTCCTTTGAAGTTCTCTTTTCAGTAAGGCCTTCCTTGGCCCCTAACAGGATAGATCACCCTCCCCTGAGCCCTGGTCACATATTGCCTCTCTGTTATGGCCTCTCCATTGGTAACATTTCTGCAGATGTGTTTCATCCTCCTGCTAGATCCTTGAGGGCAGCGTCAGCGGCTGAGTCAGCTTCACATCCCCAGTGGCACATGGTATGTGGGTGGATAGGGCTGCTTCCTGCAGGGGCTCCCAGGCAGGGGTTCTGTGGGTTCACAGTCCATCTCCTTAGGAGCCAAGCAGGATGGGGCCATCTCTTTGAACTGATGCCCCCGCCCCCCATTCTGTCCTTTGAGTCACTTCCTTTCTGAGGAGCCTTCCTGAGTGAGGGGGCTGAAGAGAGAAAAGAGAAGATGGGGCAGTAAATAATCCTGCTCTTTGGAAAATTTTGGAGGGGTCGGGAGAGAGGGCGAGGAAGGAGTTAAAAAGAGCTATCCGGACAGGTGCAGTGGCTCACACCTGTAATCCCAGCACTTGGGGAGGCCGAGGTGGGCGGATCACTTGAGGTCAGAAGTTTGAGACCAGCCTGGCCAACATGGTGAAACCCCCATCTCTACTAAAAATACAAAAATTAGCTGGGCATGGTGGCGGGCACCTGTAATCCCAGCTACTCAGGAGGCCGAGGCAGGAGAATCGCTTGAACCTGGGAGGCGGAGGTTACAGTGAGCCGAGATCTCGCCACTGCAGTCCAGCCTGGGCAACAGAGTGAGACTCTGTCTCATAAATAAATAAATAAATAAATAAATAAATAAATAAATAAATAAGATATCCCTGTGCTTGGGACCAGCTGGATAATCATCCAGAGTTGGACTAGGCCCCCTAGATTCGCTCCTGACATTACCTTTGACAGTGTAATAAAAGTCTCAAACTCACTCCTAGGCGGGAAAACAACTGTGTATACCTACACCCAAGGTTTTGCGCCCCGTTTCCCCGGGTTCCAGAACCCCTGCCCCAGTGCCATCGTGAGATAGCCTCGGCCTCTGCAGACCACAGGTTAAAACTCCCTGGTCTAGTCTTACACTCCGCTTAGAGATAAGAATCTTGAACCTCAAAGAGAAGTGATGCCTGCAAGGTCACAGCACTGACTGGGGGCCACCCTGCTCCAGAATCGGTCTGTGACTCCTGTGAGTGTCAGCCAGGCGACCTCTAGAGGTTGTCGTGCTGGTTTCTCTGCCTTCTCCTAGATTCCCCTCTGCTGATCTTTTCCCACCGAGGCAGCCAATGGAAGTGGGAGGCTGCCTGGGCAAAGATGGAGAGCTGGGTCCTCTGGCTGCAGGGGGTGGGGATGGAACCCGGCCGAGACATGATCTCCCAGAGATCAGGGTGGGGAAGTTCAGGTTGCTGTGTACTTCAGTGTAGCCTGGCAGAAAACAGGCGGGGTAATGGACACCCTCCAGCAACTGGGAGGAAGCTGCAGGGACACTGCAGTGGTGGCAGCAGGCTCCCTGCCACGTCCTGTCAGGAGGTGACCTCAGTTTCTGGTGCCCAGTTCTGTGGGACTGGATGTTGCTGGGAGAGGTGGAAAGGGTGAAAGCTTTGTACTTACCTGAGTTAGAGGGAAAGAGGGGCTAAGAGGTGGGAAGGGAATAAAGGCAAAATGCCTTTAGGATGTAATTTGCAATAATCAAATTACAAATTTGGCCGAGTCCTTCCTGTACCCAGACAGAGTATAAGTGAATCAACGTGGTACCTGGGAATTGCTGGTTTCCTGAGAGCATCAGTATTCTTGGACGTTTGTCTTTTGAACAGCATAGTGTAAAGTCAAACATGAATTCAAATCTCAGCCTCACCATTCATCAGCAGCTAATGGGACAAACTCCTGACTGTCTCTCAGGCCACGGTTCTGGAGGAGTTGTTGGGGTCACAGGGCCTTCTGGAAAAAACTGCTGCAATCCCACCCTCATATTCTTGGTCACAGAGCTTTTGCACTTCAGTTTCCCCAAGTGGTTAATTACCCAGAATATTCCTAGGCTGGTGGACTCCCTGTCTCTCTGGTCTTTTCTGAAAATATCAGAACACACGCTGGAACTCTTCCTACAGAATTATATTTGTATTTCTTGTTAGAACAAACAAGCATAGCTTAGGATAAGATGTTGGCACAGCTCCCTTCCCCTCGTGCTGTCAGCATTCTGATTGTTGGCGTACGTGTCAACCCGCTCGGGAAGGTTCAGTCTCCTTCTCTGGCTGCAGTGGTTTCCCTGGGGTCCTGGCCGGATCTCTCCCCTGGGGTCATTTTATTTCCTGCCCTTCTGTATCTGTGAACTGTGATCCCAGCCCCTGGCTGCCGCAGATGTCATACTACCTGACACCAATGACTGGCTGCCCTCCAAACCCACCCCCTGCTATTTTCCCAGAAGAAGGGATCCTTACTTATTTCTCTTCTCAGTCCCCATCTTTTCTTCTCTTTCCTCACTTCCTGTTGGATGGCTCTTGCTCTGGTGCTTTTCTGCCAGCCAGAATGTGACTTTTGCCCTTTTCCGAAGACTGTTTCTCTCCAATTAGTCTGCATTCATTCATTCAATCATCAAACACTTTCCATGCCCCTACTTTGTGTGAACCCTGGTGGATGAAAACAGGCACTAGCCCTGTCCTTGTGGAGCAACATTCTACTGGAGATCAACCTTGATGGAATAATTCTGCAGTATATAGAATCACAAACAAAGAGAAGTGCTGTGAAGAAAAGGCATAGGAAACCATGAAATTGTATCCCAGATATACATGACAGAGTCTGAGGATTCAAAAAGACTTCCTTCAGGGAGTGATGTTTGGACCCAGATCAGAAGGGAGTTGAGAGGCAGCTGGGGAGGGATGGAGGATGAAGGGAGGATGATCTGGCAGGGGAATGGCCCAGTTCTCAACCTTGGTGCAAATTGGAATCATCTTGAGAGCTTTTAAAAATATGGATGCCTGACCAGTCGCGGTGGCTCTCACCTGTAATCCCAGCACTTTGGGAGGCTGAGGCAGGTGGATCACTTGAGTTCAGGAGTTCGAGACCAGCCTGGCCAACATAGTGAAGCCCTGTCTCTACTAAAAACACAAAAATTAGCCAGACGTGATGGCACATACCTGTAGTCGGAGGCGGAGGTTGCAGTGAGCTGAGATTACACCACTGCACTCCAGCCTGGGCAACAGAGTGAGACTCCGTCTCCAAAAAAAAAAAAAAAAAAAAAAAAAAAAAAGATGCCTTATGCTAAAGTGGTTAAAAAAAACTTTTTTTAAAAATAAATAAGTAAAAGTATGGATGCTGCCTAGGTTCAGTTTAGTTTTCAGAAGTCTTGACAGAATTGGTCTGGGCATCATCAGAGCCTTTAAAAACCAAGGTACTGCCCTCACAGCTCTTCTGCATAGATAGGGAGTACACTTTCCAATCACGTCTTTTCAAGACATGTCCTCACTTCTTCAGCACCAGGGGAGGGTAAATGGACTGGGCATATACTAACGTTCTATTTTCTTCCAGAAGAAATGAAAGAAACCCACACCCAGAAATTCCTCTGTAAAGATCCTACATTGGCCGGGCGAGGTGGCTCATGTCTATAATCCCAGCACTTTGGGAGGCTGAGGCGGGCAGATCACTTGAGGTCAGGGGATTGAGATCAGCCTGGCCAACATGGCAAAACCCTGTCTCTACTAAAAATACAAAAATTAGCCAGGTGTGGTGGCACACATCTGTAATCCCAGCTACACAGGAGGCTGAGGCAGGAGACTCGCTTGAACCTGGGAGGCAAAGGTTGCGGTGAGCCAAGATCGCACCACTGCACTCCAGCCTGGGCAACAGAGCAAGACCCCATTTCAAAAAAAAAAAAAAAGATTCTATATATAAGAAAAACAAAAGTTTTTTAAAATAATAAAAGTTAACAGTCAATAATGTGTTTGTCAGCAAGAAGCCCTCTGTTAATAATAGTCTAAATGAATAGGGCATTGTTTTTCTCCAATAAAGAAATCCAGAGGCAGACAGTAACTGGCTTTGATTCAGCCTCTGACTGTCACTGTCAGGGCCCCAGGCCCCATGAGCCTTTCCTGCATGTTGGCTTATCTTCTCATGCTTGTGACTTCCTGGTTGCAACATGGCTGCTGCAACACCAGACATCTTGCCTGTCTTCGAGGCAGGAAGGAGGGGGAAACTGTCTCCTACCAGCTATTTTTCTTCCCTTATCTCCTCCATGTCTTGGATCAAAAGCATCTCTTTGAACCTCTCCCTCAGGCATTCCCTGAAATGCTGTGGACTTTAACCTTTTTTCTGTTGCAAAGGTCACTCACATCTCCCTGGGTTGTTTGGTCTTCTCTTCTTTGGCTCTAAACACAGCAGTCTGTTGCTTCCTAGGACAACTTATAATGGGACCCAAAGGGGAAAGAGGATTTCCCGGGCCTCCAGGAAGATGTCTTTGTGGACCCACTATGAATGTGAATAACCCTTCCTACGGGGAATCCGTGTATGGGCCCAGTTCCCCGCGAGTTCCAGTGGTAAGGCTTTCTGGGAGAAATCTGGGGTGGTTATCCGTGAGGACCTCTCACCTGATCCTTAGGGGGCTTTGTGAAATCCTTTCAGTAAAACTTTTTTTCCTGACTCCGGGTACATGCTCATTATAGGAAATTGGAAAATATGAGAAAATCAAAAGAGGAAAACCAAATTGCCCATTTGATTGTGAGTCCATTTTGGGGTATTTTCTTTGTCTTATTAAAATCTAACTTTTATATGGTTGAGATTATATTGCATACAAATGTTGTACTTTTGGCTGGGCACAGTGGCTCACGCCTGTAATCCCAGCACTTTGCAATGCTAAGGCGGGCGGATAACAAGGTCAGGAATTCGAGACCAGCCTGGCCAATATGGTGAAACCCTATCTCTACTTAAAAATATATAAAAAATTAGCAGGGTGTGGTGGTGCACACCTGTTGTCTCAGCTACTTGGGAGGCTGAGGCAAGAGAATCGCTTGAGTCCAGGAGGCAGAGGTTGCAGTGAGCTGAGATCGCACCACTGCACTCCAGCCTGGGTGACAGAGCGAGGCTCCATCTCACAAAAAAAAAAAAAAAGTTGAACTTTGTTATCTTAGTTGAAATCCTGCCGTGTTTCCACACTCTATAAATAACATTTTAAATTTTTTATTAGAGAAAATTTCAAATACATATAAAAGCAGAGCAAATAGTGTAATGAACCCCTATGTACCCTTCACCCAACTTTAATAATGATCAATTAATGGCGAGCCTGTGTCCTTGTTTTCTCTTTATGCCCACTCACTACCGCCCATCCTCTGTTGGATTATTTTGAAGTAAACCTTGGACATCAATTCATCATAATCATCCATTCAGTGTGGTTGTGCTACAATTTACTTAACCAGTGTTGGTGTTTAACCAACCTATGGCTTATTGGCCACCCCCAAGCTTTTTACTAATGTAAATAATACTGTAAAGAACATCTTTGAGTAGGATAATTTTAAGAATCACTTCCAGATGTCAAATTATTTGACTATATGACATTGTCTTTTAATTTAAATCTTGGGAACATTTTAAATATTTAAAAATGTTAAATCCAAGGCCGGGCATGGTGGCTCATGCCTGTAATCCCAGAACTTTGGGAGGCCAAGGTGGGCGGATCACCTTGAGGTCAGGAGCTTGCAACCAGCCTGGCCAACATGGCGAAACCCCGTCTGTACTAAAAATACAAAAATTGGCCAGGCGTGGTGGTACACACCTGTAATCGCACCTACTCAGGAGGCTGAGGCAGGAGAATTGCTTGAACCTGGGAGGCAGAGGTTGCAGTGAGCCAAGATCGTGCCACTTCACTCCAGCCTGGGCAACAGTGCGAGACTCCGTCTCAAAAGAAAAGAAAAAAGAAAAAAAATGTTAAGTCCAGTGAATATTTTAGTTTCAAACTTAGACATTAGGAACTGAATTGAGAAGGTGAGGGAATGAAGACACTGCTGTCACTTCAGAAGGAATGCTAGAGTGTAGTGTGCACACTCCTCTTCCCACTGTTGAGCAGCCCGAGGATAGTCTGTTTCCTCCTCCAGCTTTTTCCCTGCCCCCTGCAGAAGTGTTTTCTGGAATCCTCACCAGTGTGTTCTCTGGCAGATTTTTGTGGTCAACAACCAGGAGGAGCTTGAGAGGCTGAACACCCAAAATGCCATTGCCTTCCGCAGAGACCAGAGATCTCTGTACTTCAAGGACAGCCTTGGCTGGCTCCCCATCCAGGTACCCCCAGGCCATCACCTCAGGACATACTCCCTGCCCAGGAGAGAGATGCATCCATTAAAGGAAGGGAAGGCCACCCCACTGGGCCTGGGGAGGGCTTTCTGTAGTCTGTCTGCATGGGAGGGCTGAGCATCCTCCCTCAAACGGTTTCTGAGCAGCCCTCCATTCCCCCACCCTGACCCCCAAATAGAAGCCCCTCTCTGAGTCAGGGTTCCAGGGGGTCTCCACATCCCTGCGTGCCAGGTTACTGTCTTGATCTGACCCAGCATTTAACCAGCTACAGAGCTCCGGGCGACAGGAAAGGAGTACCTTTCCCACCCCTGGGAGGAAGTCAAGGCATGCCCCCAGCAGTGCCATTGGACCCGGCACAAATGACCTCCCTGCCTGCGGCTGCCTTGGTATGCCATGCTCCAGTTAATGCTGTGTGCTTCTTTGGCCAGCTGACCCCTTTCTATCCTGTGGATTACACTGCAGACCAGCGCGGCACCTGCGGGGATGGGCTCCTGCAGCCCGGGGAGGAGTGTGACGATGGTAACAGCGATGTGGGTGACGACTGCATCCGTGAGTGAGGCCCAGGCCAGGAGGACCTGAGGCCTGAACAGCAGGGGGGTGGGACTCGGGGCCAGCCCTGGACACCAGCTGTGGTGCTTTGGGACCTTTCTAGAGCCAGAGAAGGGTGTACCCAGGCTGCCTTGTGCCACCCACCCCAGCCCCTGCTGCCCCAATTTCAGCCCAAATGTTAACTCTTCCACCACCCAAGCACCTCACCAGAGGTGGATGTCAAGGATCCTGCCCCCAGTTAGGCCTTCTTTATCTCAAAATGTAGCCACCAGGTCCTCCCAGTCCTCCATCTTAGCACAACCCATGTTACAGGTGCAGAAGATAAAAGTGATGGGCTCTCACTTTGCATGGAGGAGTGAAAGGCAAAAGGGAGAGGCCAAGAATCTGAATGAGGGCTCATTTACCAGGTAGAGCTCTAGTAGCAAAGCCCTCCACAGGGGAAGCTGGGCCAGCCAGAGCTGCCATCACCCTTGTGGGCTGCTGCCTTAACTGGTGGGCAGCAGGCTCTGGAGGGCTTGCTTTTGTTGTTGTTGTTTTTTTTAATCAAGTAACAAAACCAGGAGGTGTGGTGGAAAGCATGAGCTTTAGAGTCAACAGAGGTTGAATGCAGGCCCTGAGAAACACCAACCACCCTCAGGCTCCAGGCAGAGGCCACATGATGGGTGGGGTAATGGGGGGCAATTTACAGCTCTGAGCCTCACTTTCCTTGCCTGTAAAATGGGTATGATGTGCTGGCTGCTCAAGTCCCTAGAGATCCTGTAAGCTAACATGTGCAGGAATTATCTGGATATGGTAAGGGTTCAACCACCATTCCCTGAATTCATTTAGGGCTTGTGGTTTAAGCCCCTCCTCTAAAGAGCCAGGCTGGGGCTCAGGGCTGTATGTGTGTGGATGCAAAGTCATGGTCCTTGCTCTCAAGAAGCTCAGGGGAGGCTGGGCACAGTGGCTCATGCCTGTAATCTCAACACTTTGGGAAGCTGAGGTTGGAGGATCACTTGAGCCCAGGAGTTCGAGACCAGCCTGGGCAATAGATCCAGACCCAATCTCTACAAAAAAATTAAAAATTAAAAAAATTAGCCAGGCCTGGTGGTGCACACTTGTAGTCCCAGCTGCTTAGGATGTTGAGGTGAGAGGATGATTTGATCCCAGGGGTTCAAGGCTGCAGTGAGCTGCGATTGCACCACTGCACTCCAGGCTGGGAGACAGAGCAAGACCCTGTCTCAAAAAAAAAAAAAAAAAGTTCAGGGGAAGGATGACAGGCAGAGTGGGTGGTGGGAGATGCTGCTGACTGTCTCAGTGTGGCCGAACTGTCTCCTGACAGCTCCAGGGATGGCATCCCCTAGAAGGCTGGCCCTGCCCAGAGTCCCTTCTGCCTCTGGTGTACAGTGTCAAATAGGAGCTCTCACAGTGGGAAGGAACTAATGGACTCTGCCCGCCCTGTGAAAACGAAGCTGGGGTCCATACTCCAACACCCTCCCATCGTGTGAGAGCAGAGGTCTTTGCTGAAGATCATGTGGCTCCCCAGCGACACAAGGCTGGGCTCACCAGTGTCACGCAGAAGCTCTCTGTTGACAGATGAGAGCCACCACGCACCCTCATTGGGGTTCAGCAGTCTCCCAGTCCTCACGCCCGGGACCCCACAGTGGCTTTATGAGGTGGAGGTCATGTCAGTGTCCCAGTTTTGCAGATAATGACCTGGAGTCTCCCCACCCCTCAGCTAGTAAGTGGTCAGGTGGGGCCAGAGCCAGGGTCTCCTTCTTCTTGTCCCATGGCACATCAGTGTGGGACCAGAGCCTGAGGGCAGTCCCTGGAGGAGTGTGAAGCCTAATGGAGGTCAGTTCCTTAAGGGGTGCAGCACTTAGGGTGGATCCCTTGGGCTGCGTGGTCCTTACAAGCTGAGGCAAGCCTGTCGCCTCTGCTCCTTCTCAGGACTGCACCTCCTTATGTCCCCTCAGGCTGTCACCGTGCCTACTGTGGAGATGGTCACCGGCATGAGGGTGTGGAGGACTGCGACGGCTCTGACTTTGGCTACCTGACGTGCGAGACCTATCTCCCTGGGTAGGGATGACTCCTCTCCCTCTCTCTCCTCCCTCTTTCTCCCTCCCTCCTCTTTGCTTTCCTTCTTTCCTTCACAAATATTTTGAGTGCCTCTCCACTTTGTGGTGCCTTCTAGACGCTGAGGTATGGTGACGAATGACACAGCACGTGCTCCCTGCCCACCACGTGCCCTCTTGGTCAGCACTGCCTGCATGCCACTGAGGCTGAAACACAGCACCCACAGCCACCTGCTCTGTCCAAGCCCAGAGGGGAGCTGCGGTCTCTGTGCTCAGCTGCTGCCATGTATGAGCAGCCCCCAAACCCAGTGGTCACAATGCCTGCTTAGTCTTCTGGGCTGTGGGCGAGGTGGGAAGCCCAGTGGAGAGTAAAGGTCTCAGGGCATTTCCAAGAATCGACGTGTCTACCTAACCTGACTTCCCTGGAACACCCTCAGGCATGCCTGTGACTGCAAGTGAGATCAAATCAGTCTTTATATCTAATTTTGCAAGCTCGTGGCCCCTCCAAGAAAGTACTCCCTCCGAGGACCCCTCTAGTTATTTCTGAGAATCCTCAGTGGCTATTTATGTTGCTCAGGACAAGTATTCTAGTGTCCTGGCTCCACGCTGGCACCTGCCAAACCAACTGAGGGCCACCGCCCCATGAGGTACTGATTCCATGCCCAGATTGTAACCGCCGGGCTCCTTCCAAGGTGCAGAAGGTACATGTCTCCCCACTCCTTACAGAACCAGAGTTGTACAAAGTTCTCAGGAAAATGGGGAGGCCGTTCCTTCCTACCCAGGCCATGCCCTGCTCTTCCCTGGGTTCCAGAGTGGATCTACTGGTGCCTCTGATCTCTTCTGTCCTTGAGTCCAGTCTCTTGAGCTTTTGCTCCCAACACATTTCCTCTTGCAGACTCGGACCTGGGCCCTTGGCAGGGCTGGGGAGGCACGCCTGTCTTTCCATTGCCCACTCTCTGCTGTCTCTTCCAAGGGGGTCTCCTAACACTCGCATATTAGCATGTTCAACCAGGCTGTGAAAACTACAGACCTGTAGTCTCCTCCGACTCCAAGCCTATTTAGGCTTGGCCAGGACCCCACTCCATGCATGTGTCTGTGTGCAGTGCTCCTCTCCCTGAAGGAAAGAAGGCCCCTGACAGGCCTCTGCCAGAGAGTTGGCTCTTCATGGCTCCACAGAGACAAATGAGTATAGACGATCAGATATGGAGTGCAGGATCGAGTAGAGCCCAGGGCTCCCCCACGCTCCCTGTGGTTACACAGCTACACCCCAGAAGCCTCACAGGGACGCTTGTGACTGTGCCTGTGAGGTTTAACACCCTGTCTCGGATAATCATCCGGGCCCACAAAGGTATAAGCTGCACTGTCCAATGTGGTAGCCCCCACTCACAGGCCGCTGTTCAAATGTAAAGTAATTATAAGTAAACTTAAAATGCGGTTACTCAGACCAGGTACTGTGACTCACACCTGTAATCCCAGCCCTTTGGGAGGCCGAGGTGGGTGGGCAGGTCACCTGAGGTTGGGAGTTCGGCACCACCCTGGTGAACATGGTGAAATCCCGCCTCTACTAAAAATAGAAAAATTAGCTGGGCTTGGTGGCGTGCGCCTGTAATCCCAGGTACTCGGGAAGCTGAGGCAGGCCTGGGAGGCGGAGGTTTCAGTGAGCCGAAATCATACCACTGCACTCCAGCCTGGGGGACAGAGCAACACTCCGTCTCAAAAAAAAAAAAAAAAAAAAAAAAAAAAAAATGCAGTTATTCAGTCACAGTAGCTATATTTCAAAAGCTCAATAGTCACATCTGGCCAGTGGCTTCACAGATACAGGACATTTTTGTCGGAAGGGTGCATTGTAACAACAGTACTGGAAACCTTTCAGGCCTTGAGAAGGAGGTGATTCCCTCATAGATGCTGTGCTAAGAGCAGGGCGACCACCTCCTTCCACCCAGGCCCCTAGCTGGAGCTCAAGGCAAAAATCCCAGAGACATGATTCAACTGCCCCAGCCCTCTCACTCCAAATGAGAACGAGGGAAGTTTTTATAGAACCACTGACCCTTGGCCACTATTGGATGAGGTTTGACTGGGAATCACCAGCATATAAGAGGTGGCCTTTTAGAACGTGTCTTTGCCTCCTTCAGGTCATATGGAGACCTGCGATGCACCCAGTACTGCTACATCGACTCCACGCCCTGCCGCTACTTCACCTGAGGGCCATGAGGAGAAGGTGGGCTGCGCCCCACAGAACTGGCAGCAGCTTCTCCACCGTCATCAAACTGGCCATGTCCTGGCCCCGTCTCCATCCACCTTTGTGTGACAAAAACAAGGACAAATTCCTGCTACTAAGACATGCTGTTAACTCAGTCTGACTGGAAGAATTTAGGACCACTGCATCCTGTCTTAATCCAAGGTACTGGAAAACCTTCCACATGCCCAACCTGAGACCTGTTCCCCATCGCTACCATCCGGCCAAACAACCGGCTACAATGCTCTTCCTCTTCTGGAATGTTGCTGACCCAGGCCGCGGACTTGGCTGAGCACTGTTAGACACACATAGACCTGCAGGCTGTTTTAGTACGTTTTGATCTCTTTGGGGAATCTGGAGTACAGGCCTCTCCGCCCCTGACCTCCAAAACGAGCAGGCACTCTCACTCACCCTGGGCAGCTCGCTGTCGGGTCTCTCTAGGCCTATGAACCACAAAGCAGGGAAGTGGGCACATTCTCTCAGGGCGGCTCACAGCGTTGAACCTGCCACAGGACCCCAGCCCAGCCTGACGTGGATGTGGCTGCCCAGGAAGAGACTTAACTGTGAAAAAGTACTGAGAACCCACCTGACCCAGGCTTGCCCCAAGCAGAGGAGAGAGAAGACGCTCCTCTTCTCAGTGTTTCCCAAAGGGATGGCTCTTGTGGTTCAAAATCTCCGGCACCATCTTGACCTCTTGGCTCTCTCTGCACTTTGGCCCTGTCTCAAAAATGTCCCTCATGTCCATTTCCTGTCCAGAAGACTCACAAGGACTGTGTGACCTGCACAAGGCCACACCTGGGCAGGCTGTTGCTGTCTCCTTGGTCCTTAGGCAGATACTTCCCTGGGTCCCCCATCTAGGGCCAGCTGCAGAGGGCTTCTCTCTAGGCAGAGCGTTCCTGGCCGGAGCTCTACCTCCTTGCCTCCTGCTGACCCCTGACAGCGTCCCATGGCATTTCTTTCCTGTCTGCATATTGCATAGCCTTGTCCTCCTGTGTGCCTGAGCTCCTCCCTTTTCAATAAGATTATTAGTCCTGCATGTCTGTGAGCTGCCTTTCATCACCATTTTTCCTGAGTGGGGCTTAATTTTATTTTGGAAAGATATCTCCAAGATGAGGTCCACCCCCACAGCAGATCTCAAGTAGAAATTGCCCATTTGTTACCAGCTGGAGGGACACCCCTGGGTTTTTGTATAAAGTTATTTGATGAGCCTGAGCCTTGGGGACTCAGCAGGCTGGAGCTTGGGGCCTGGTGGACCATCACCTGGTGTCTGTAAGTGGACCCAGTCTCCCACAGGTGATATCAACCTGAGGGTGGCATCTTTAGAGGCAGGCACATGGGCAGCCCTGTTCCCTTCGCCTCTACTTCAAGGCCTGGGGAGATGTTGTTTTCATGCTGCTTCTACTATCACACTGGGGTTTCCGGATGGAAATAAAAAAATAAAGGCAGTTCATTTCCCCGCTGTGGCTCTCTCTTCGTTGGGGGTTATGGGGGGCAGTGTCTCAGCATTGCTAGATGGAGTAAGGAGTCTAAAATCAAATCTGCTTCTCAAACTCTGTGGAGGGTTCTGGAATGTGGAAGCATTCCAGCTCCCTCAGGCAAAAGGGAGGAAACAGATCCAGAGAGGTCATGGACTTGCCCGAGGTCGCAAAACCCAGTCTTGCTAGGCCAGCCTTGTCCTCACCCCTAGTTTTAGGACCTTGTTTAGGATGGAATGGAGGGCTAGTACTACTCCTGGACCTGGCCAAGAGAGGCCCTGTCCTGGGTCCCAAGGCTGGAGGGCCCCATCCTGGCCCTCCTCTGTCCATGACCCTCTCCACAGGGCGAGGTGTCTGTGTGGCCAAAGTGACACACCCGCTGGAGCTTGCACGCCCCACTCCTGGACCATGCTCCAGGCACCTGGGAAACCACAGATCCCCACCCAAGTGGTCTTGAGCCTGCTTCCTGGACCTGCAGCCCTCTTGCCCATGTCTGTCCTCCTGAGTGTGACCTGTACACATGCAGGCCTGGGGGTGACCAGCAAAAAGTTGTAGGAATTACAGATGGGGCTTGGAATGTGGGCTGGGGTTTCCTCATGGACAGCACATGAGGCCCTTCTTAGTGTGGGATGGGCCAGGGGTAAAAACAGAAGGGGATCTGGCTGTGGGATGGACCCTCCTCTCCTCTTGCTACCACAGGACTTTGTGGAATCTAAAATTCCAGATTCAAACCTGGTCTTCCATTCTTTATGAAAGTATCCTTTTTGAGGGAAGCAGAACATATTGAATCGTTTAGTTGGGAGTGGTGGTATGTGCCTATAGTCACAGCTATTTGGGAAGCTGTGGCAAGACATCACTTAAGTCCAGGAATTTGTATTCATCCGTTTTCATGATGCTGACATACCTGAGACTGGGCAATTTACCAAAGAAAGAGGTTTAATTGGACTTACAGTTCTATGTGGCTGGAGAAGCCTCACAGTCATGGCAGAAGTCACATCTTACATGGATGGCAGCAGGCAAAGAGAGAGAATGAGAAAGAGCTTGTGCAGGGGAACTCCTCCTTTTAAAACCATCAGATCTCATGAGACTTGTTCACTATCATGAGAACAGCATGGGAAAGACTCGCCCCCATGATTCATTTACCTCCCACCGGGTCCCTCCCACAACATGTGGGAATTCAAGATGAGATTTTGGGTGGGGCACAGCCAAACCATATCAGGTGGCATGTGCCTGTAGGCCCAGCTACTTGGGAAGCTGTGGAGAGAGGATCACTTGAGTCCAGAAATTCAAGGCCAGCCTGGGCAACACAGTGAGACCCTCCCCCAACTCCACCTCTAAAAAACAAAAAGCAAAACAACAAAAATAGTCTGTTATTTGATTATAATGTAAATACCTAGACATTTGGTATGTGAGTGTCCATATATACTCTTTCCTGGACCCTGAAATATTAGAGATGGGCCTAGGGATCATGCCTGTAATCCCAGCACTTTGATAGGCCAAGGTGGGTGAATCGCTTGAGCCCAGGAGTTCGAGATCAGCCTGGGCAACATGGCAAAACTCCATCTCTATAAAAATCAGCAGGGTAGGGTGGCGTGCACCTGCAGTTCCACCTACTTGGGAGGCTGAGGCAGGAGGATCACTCGGGTCCAGTAGGTTGAGGCTACAGTGAGCCATGATCACGCCACTGGACTTCAGTTATTTCAAGGGATGGTTCTGAAAGGCTCAGGACATGAAAGGATTCAAGGTCACATGTTTTAAGAATATGTGTAATAGTAGTAATTCTGGCCCTTTGGCATTTTGAAATTGAAAGATGAGAGATTGGGGAAGATGGGCAGCTCCCAGCCCTTCCCTGAAATCCTAACTGTGAGGTAGGGAGCTGGTTCAGAAGTGGGTATGCTGCCCAGGGAGCCACAGAGTTGGTATCCAAGAGCTCATCTGTGCCAAGTAAATGTGTCCTGAGATAATCTGCTGGTCCAGGAGGAAGTTGAGGTGCTACTATGAATGTGGAGGGAAGAACATTGAACAGGGGGTACAGGTATCTGGTTGATCACTTCTCATGATCTCAATTTCCTCATCTGAAAAAGATTTTCAATAAGGGCTGAGTTTTCTTCCAACACTAACAGATTGTGGGTGTGATGCCTGCCCTTCAGCTTTGACAGAACATACCCTAGGAGCAGAATGGATTCCCTTAGCTGCTCCTGAGGCTGTCACATGGGGTGGCTTAGAATAAGACAGGGGCTCAGAGATGCAGTTGGTCACCAAAGAAGGCTATGCCAGTCCATATGCTTTCATTGGCAAGAACAGAAAATCCAATCTGAATACCATAAGGTGGTATTTATTGGTTCATATAACCAAAAGTCCACTGTGGTGGGGTGGAGATCAGGCATGATTCAATCAAGGTCCTCATTTTATTCCTCTGCTATCCTCTCAACTATTTGAACCTTTCCATTAATTTGATCCTTAGGGTGGATCCTTAGGGTGTTGACTGCTGCAGTTTCAAGCTTACATCTGCACCCTGCAAAATCTGGAGGAAGAGACAATGCGTATTCCAGTGGCTCTCAAGAAATTCCTTTCCAGCCAGGCATGGTGGCTCATGCCTGTAATCCCAGCACTTTGAGAAGCCAAGGTGGGTGAATCATTTGAGCCCAGGAGTTCGAGATCAGCCTGAGCAACATGGCGAAACCGTATCTCTATAAAAAATCAGCTGGGTGGGGTGGCGTGCACCTGCAGTCCCACTTACTTGGGAGGCTGAGGCAGGAGGATCACTTGGGCCCAGTAGGTTGAGGCTACAGTGAGCCATGATCACGCCACTGGACTCCAGCCTGGGTTACCGAGTGAGACCCATTCTCAAAAAAAAAAAAGAAAAGAAAGAGAACGTATTTTCTTGAATTCCCCAGCAAACCAAGGAGGCTCATAGCCGGTTTCTGAACC
Organism: Rhinopithecus roxellana; assembly: GCF_007565055.1. Lineage (NCBI taxonomy): Eukaryota > Metazoa > Chordata > Mammalia > Primates > Cercopithecidae > Rhinopithecus > Rhinopithecus roxellana. The sequence continues at coordinate 178,003,142 of NC_044549.1, forward strand.
AATTTCTATTGGTCAGGAGAATGGCACTTGCTGACGAATGAAGGCTGGGTTTCTGAACCCATGGAGACAAAGGTTATAAGAATTTAGGACCACTGCATCCTGTCTTAATCCAAAGTACCGGAAAACCTTCCACATGCCCAACCTGGGAACTGTTCCCCATCACTACCATACGGCTAAACAACTGGCTACAATGCTCTTCCTCTTCTGGAATGTTGCTGACGCAGGCCATGGGCTTGGCTTAGCACTGTTAGACACATTATTCTTAGCCTATCCCCTGGAGATTCTCCAGAAGCACAGAGGCTACATGGGGGTGACTTCTGGACCAAATATTGGGGAGTACAAATTGGGGGAATGGGTGCTGAGCACACATAATGTCCATTCCACTGGTTGTCTGGTTTTGCTTCTCCTTTTGGCAGGAATAGGTGCTGAGTTGCTTGAGGCAAACACTTGGGAAGACTGCTCACACAATACCCACAAGGCTACTGGTTGATTTTTTTTTTCTTTGAGATGGAGTCTCACTCTGTTGCCCAGGCTGGAGTGCAGTGGCAAAATCTTGGCTCACTGCAACCTCTGCCTCCCAGGTTCAAGTGATTCTCCTGCCTCAGCCTCCTGAGTAGCTGGAATTATAGGTACATGCCACCATGTCTGGCTACTTTTTTATTTTTAGTAGAGATGGGGTTTTGTTATGTTGGCCAGGCTGGTCTTGAACTCCTGACCTCAAATGATCCACCTGCCTTGGTCTCCCAAAGTGCTGGGATTACATACATGAGCCACCGTGCCCAGCCTTCTGGTCAAGTCTTTTAATTTTTTTTTTTTTTTTTTTTTTTTTTTTTTGGTAGAGATTGAGTCTCACTACGTTTTCCAGGGTGGTCTCAAACTCTTGGCCTCAAGTGATCCTCCCACCTCCACCTCCCGAAGTACTGGGATTTCAGGCCTGGTTGATTTTGACAGGTCCACTCACAGAGACTGACTTCTCACAGCGTGCCATGGGTCAAGAAAGATGTGGTGTAGTTGGTGAAAAAAGCGGAAGATTGGATTCACACATCTGAATTTGAAACCTGGCTCTGCCACAAACTCGCTGTTTAATTAACCCGCTTAATTTACTTAACTTCTCTGAGTCTCTGTTTTCTCACCTCTAAATGGGGAATAATAGAATGGTAGTAGTACCTTATTTCAAGGTTGTGGCGAATTGTAGTGATAACACGGTTTAAGGCCGGGTGTGGTGGCTCATGCCTGAATCCCAACACTTTGAGAGGCCAAGGTGGGCGGATCACCTGAGGTCAGGAGTTCAAGATCAGCCTGGCCAATATGGTGAAACACCCAACTCCACTAAAAATACAAAAATTAGCCAGGTGTAGTGGTGCACGCCTGTAATCCCAGCTACTAGGGAGGCTGAAGCATGAGAATCGCTTGAACCAGGGAGTCAGAAGTTGCAGGGAGCCGAGATCATGCCACGGCACTCCAGCCTGGGTGACAGAGTGAGACTCTGTCTCAAAAAAAAAAAAAAAAAAGAAAAGAAAAGAAAAAGAAACTGTTTAGGAAGTGTTGGATTTTATTTGTCATTATCATTATTTAGTGGCTCAGGCCAAATCAGTCGCCTCTTTGGGGATTTAGGGGTATTCACAAAGTTTCACAGTGATTTTTTTCAGGTGGTGGGAGTAACAAAGTGAGGCTAGAGATGTCACTGGAAAGAAAGCAGTAGTCACTCAAAAAAAGGAATGGTTGGTCGGACGCAGTGGCTCATGTCTGTAATCCCAGCACTTTGGGAGGCCAAGGTGGGTGGATCACCTGAGGTCAGGAGTTTGAGACTAGCCTGGCCAACATGGTGAAACCTCATATCTACTAAAGATACAAAAAGCTTAGCTGGGTGTGGTGGCAGGCACCCGTAATCCCAGCTACTCAGGAGGCTGAGGCAGGAGAATCATTTGAACCCGCTAGGCAGAGATTGTAGTAAGCCTCATGCATTGCACTCCAGCCTGGGCGACAGAGCAAGACTCCCTTTCAAGGGGGAAGAAAAAAGGAATGGTTATGACATTTTTCAGTTGCAGCAGTGTGGGAGAAATATTCCTCCTGTTAATGTTGCAGCTGGCTTTCTGAGTGTCGGCTATGACAGTCTGAGGCATGGTAGGGGCACAGAGCTGACTTACTCTATCTGGACTGATTTTTTTACTTTCAGGACTGGACTGGTTTTGATGCTTTCACCAGTAACAGAAGCTCAAGCTCTGCTCAACTGACCCCGAAGGATCCAGCCTGTCTCTGGGCCAGAACTCCTACCATGACCAGGGAAGTGTAGGGTTGGGATTTGACCCTAGGCCTCTTATCTATCCAACTGCAAAGCCGTTTTAGTAACAGATTTGTAAGCAAAGTGAGGTTTTTGATGGAAGCTTGGTCACCAGCACTTCACTTAAGAACCAGTGCTGGGGAAGGGGGTAGGGCAATTTCTGAGTGTCTCCTGGGACAGACACACAGGCCATCGCTCCGTTAGGGGCATGGAGGGTATGTGTGGGTCAAATTGCTAAATAATCTCCAAAGCTCATTACAATTAATGGGCCGACCTATTCCCCAATGCCCGCTTTACTGGAGTTGTTTGGCCCCATCCTTCCCCCACAGTAGAGTGAGCCAATTAAAATGTTCAGTGAAGCAGTTCTTCAGCACTTGCATGATAATAACCAGCTTACAGGTCAAGGACCTTGGCAATTCACCAAGGAGATTGTTACATTTGAGCAATTCAGCATTACAATCCATGGGCCCAGAGGTTTCAGGAGCCTGCTTCCAGCCACCTCCACCAGGGTGCCAGGCATGTGAATGAAGCTAGCTTGGACCCTGCAGTCCAGCCTATCTGCCAGCTAAGTACCACTGAGTGACCTCAGTTAAAGCCACAAGAAGCTCACCTGCCTAGCCAAGCTCTGTCCCAATTCCTAACCAACAAATCCCATGAGATAAAATGGTATTGTTTTAAACCACCAAGTTCTGGGGAGTAGCTCATTACTTAGCAACAGATAACTGGAATAGTGCTCTTGGTAAGAAATGGCAGTAGGGAAGCAAACTATATGCAGTGAATAAGGAGGGACGGCCGAATCAAGAGAAGCCATTGGGTGGCTTTTGGTGCCCTCTGCATGAACCATGAATAGGAATGTCTTAACTTCTACTGGAACTTTCTTATCTGGCCAGGGACAATGACAGAATTGGGAGGGGACTTAGAGATCATGTGGCCCAGTGTTCTCAAACGTGGCAGTCACAGGGCATGTGAATGTAATCGATGGCATTAATAGCCGCAATTCTTCCCACCTCCCTGTATCTACACCCTTTCCAATCTCTTTTACAACTCCTCCCATCAATTTTGGGGAATGGATTTCCCCACTTACTCCTTCATTCTGAACTTAGCTGTCTAACTTGCTTTGGCCAATGGCATCTTAGCAATTGTGACAGAAGCATTTTGTTTCCTCTCTTACACCTCTCTGCCTTTGCCATGACAACATGCCCAGGCTGGGCTGGTGGAGATGACATGGAGCAGAACTGTCGCCCCCACTGTGCTGTCAAGGCCATCCTAGATTAGCTGAACCTCAGTCAACTGCCAGGCGTATGAGGAGCCAATCAAGACCAGAACTGTCCAGCCAAGGCTAGTCTAAAGCCAACCCAGACTTGGGAGCAAAATAAATGCTTATTAGTCATTGAGTTTTGGGATGGTTTGCTACAGAACATTACGGTGGCAATAGTTAACTGAAGATAAAACTCCCTTCAGTGATGGACACCACCACTTCCCCCTAAGAAGGTTCAAGTCTAACTACTGTTGCCATCTGAGGGAACAAGCACATTGGAGAATAAGTAGCAGAGGATTTCTAGACTTAACATGTAATTTAATTCAATCCAAATGTATTCAGCACCCACTAGAGACACTACAGCAAATTAAAAAGGAATATGGCCACTGCCCACCTAGAAGTTTATACAGTCTAGCAGGGGAGCCAAGACCACAGGTAAATGTGAGCACTGCTGAAGCAGAAGTGGAGAATGGAAGCAGGAGGGCAGGATCACTTCTAGCCAAATGTCAACTGGGAGTCAGAGGTGTGTGTAGCGTGGCATTCCAGGCGGAAGGAATCTGGTAAACTAAAGTGACAATAGGATATGTCTAGGGATTCAGTGTAACTGTTGCATGGTTCTTAGACCCAAAACTAAGCCTTCCTTGTCAGACCAAGTAAAATGGCCTCAGATGCGATTCAGTTGTGAACTTCATACCTTTTAAAAACTGAAGTTCATCCTCCAGTTTTGAATGTCACACCTTTTAAAAGCTGAGGTATACTTCCTAATGATTATAAACACCAAATTAAAAAGGAATCCATTTAGTTAGCTATTTAGCCTTAAGCACAGAAGGTTCTTAAAAGAACCATATATTGCTCACTGATTTCTAAAAGAAAATGAAACCCACCAAGACATTAAATGTATTGCTGACTTTCACTTTTATTTAAATATAGTGATCTTTTAAGAGAATAAACAAAAAATACTTTATACAGCAAATATTTTACATAAATGTAAACATGCATGTCTACTTCACAATTAAGCAAAAAAACTTTCAGGCACAAGATTTTAAAAATAAAGAATGCGACAACGAAACCAAGACAGAAATAACAGAAGTAACAAAAACTCACATTTCATAACTCTTCAATTGGTCTTGTCTTCCAACCTATTGGTTAAGGCCTGAGTTTCAGAAATCCTACCTTCCTTGCCAAATAGAAACATCTACTTTGGCTGTACATAACATTATCCACGTAACACACTAATTCTCTTTCAGAAAATAATGTAATAAATACATCATTCACACACACACACACACACACACACACCCACACCCATACCCTGCTGAACCAGCTTCTCAAATAGGAAAATAGGGATTTTGGAATTTTCAAGTTTTCCTACAACCGAAGCACATACACACACGTTAACACCTTACACAGAAAAAATGATTCTGCTACAGCAATAAAATCGTTAATGAGTGGCATGATTACAAACATCTAGTTCATTTGTATTAAGTTTCCTCAATCACAACTTTTACTAAGGCTTACTAAGTGCCTCAGATACTTCAGATTTAATTAAGTCTTTCATCTCATCTAAATGACCCACAGTACAGTAGACATTGTACAGCGCAAAGAAAAGGCAATTTTAACAATTCAGTTAAAGATTTCTAAATCATGAAAGTCAGCATGGATACTTTCAGCTGTCTCCAAATGCCTGGAATGTTTTCCTATGTCTATCCACTGCACTTTACTGGCTGGGTAGTTTTCTCTGCCTTCTCCCCAACCAGGCTACAACCATTTGAAGGTCCATTCCTGTGGATACCCAGGGAAGAGATAAGAATGACAGTCCCTGCTTTTTTTTTTTTCTTTTTGTAGCAACAGGGTCTCGCAATGTTGCCCAGCCTGGTCTCAAACTCCTGGACTCAAGCAATCCTCCCACCTCGGCCTCCCAAAGTGCTGGGATTACAGGCGTGAGTCACCACACCCAGCCCAGTCCCTGCTTTTCAGGAGCTCATACCAATCAGAGTTCAAGCAAAAAAAAAAAAAAAAAAAAAGGTCAGTATGTACACACAGTGCACTCCATGTGGGCTGCAAAAGACAAGAGTCCACAAAGATGGCACCCACAGAGCCTCAGAAGTGGAGTTTGGAGGGAGAGAGAAGGAGAATGAGAGAAGGCACAGAGGCAGGAAGAACAAGTCCGGTTTGGCTGGCAGGAGGGCATCTGTGAGAAACCGTCTGTGAAGCCAAATTCTTGACTTCCAAAAAGAAAAGATTCCTTCTCTGGTGGGTAAAGCTGGAGGGCAGAGGGCAGAACCACCAAAGGCTTTGTGCAGAGAACAAAACTGAAGCCGTGCTAGAGAAAAACCATACAGCGTTGGGCAGGACAGATGATAGGACAGAGGGTCTGAAGCTCAGGAAGCTTGACTCACCAAGCCAGTGCCACATGCAAGCATTTCCTATAGAAACATGTCTTGACCCAACATGCCAAAAACCACAGTTCTGTCTACGGAAATCAAGGCTTTCAGAGAAAAGTTGGTGGAGAAGAGAGACAGAGAGGCTTAAATAGATATTTTTAGTTCAAGTTCCTAGAACCTGCCCCAGTTTGAGCAAGTTAAGAGCAGTGAAACAATTCCTACGTCCAGTAACAATTCAAGTCTCCTAATCGTGACCTTGCGAAACCTTCCCTGAGCTGTCATTACCAAGGAATTATAAAGCAATTATCAATCCACTATAAATAAGTTCCTACCTGCCTTTAAATCCACCAAAATCTCATGATGGGCTGAGAGCCCAGCACGGGGTCCTAGCTTAGACCTGTTACCTACACTAGGGTAGATGGTGTGAGCATGCTGCTGGGCAGTGGCTCCCTGGGCTCACTATCACGATGAAACAGTTGACTCTATGAGGTTTCACTGTAACCAAAGCCCCCACCACAGACCACCTCATTCCTTTCTAAGTCCAGACTGCTTCCCCTCCACTAGGTGGGGAGGGAGAGGCCATATGAGTGGAGGGACCTGTGGAGGAAAAATTATTATTACTATCTTGATGTCCGCTGAACCAAAGTGGATGGAAATTTCTCAGGACATACTCATCCAAACTACAAAATCCGGCTACTCCATACTGATTACAGGATGATTTATCACACATTCATCAAATATAGAACATTGACTAGTGACCAGTTTCCTCCAACAACAGATCCATTTGGAAACTGGCACACCGTAGAAGGCAATCTTGTGACTTTCTTCTAGTTGTATATAAAAAATACAAATTGGTTGGGGAGTCAGGTACAAATAGTGGTACAAAAGCATGAACAGATATGCCCGATCAAAGAATGTGCTCACTTTCTATTGCAGAACTTCTATCTAGATTCTGATTTTTAGAAACTCACTGCTGGTTCATTTGTTTGGAGAGGTTTCTTCACATCTCTCTTCCACTCCTACCTCCGCCTGCTAAAATCCACTGACTGAAGAATACTTAGTATGGATCCACATGGAACCAAAAGCCCCAACTGAATGCAGTCACATGCATTAGCACAGTGGCTACCGGTTTCATCTGCTCACCCAGCCTCATGTATTTAGGGACTGAATTCAAGCTAGAAGCACCCAACACTTTTGTCTTTTGAAATCTAATCAAAGTGCCAATGTACATCTAAAAGTCCCATGTATAGGAATCTCTTGATTCCTACAAATGAGACTCAAGGGAGAGAACATTGAGGAAAGCCCGGAGAGGGGGCAGAAGACTGGCCACAAGCTGGGTGTGTACTTCCCTTTCTTAGTCTGTAAATGACAGGTTGAGCTCACCGGACTCCATGGTCCTCACCAGCTGACACTCAGGGACTCCATTCTGTATTCTGAGGTCCATTTCTCTCTAGGCTTGTCAGGCTGAGTCAGACAAAACTTCCTTACCACTTTGTGTCAACAATTTAAAGTGGTTTTAACATATTTCTATGATGTAGTTTGAGGTTTTCCCTCTCTCTCCTACCCCTCAAAGACTTTCATTTCACTGGTACCAACCACTTGGCCAAACGGATGGCTGCTGAGGTTTAAAATTGAATCTCTGGCCTGGTGAAGATATGGCCTCTGAGTAACCTAGACCAGGGCACATTTATCTGTTTTTCATTAACAATGTTAACTAAATAGAAATATAATTCTGTTAGCTCTTCTACAGGTCTACTTAAACTTTGAAAGATGAGATTGTTCAAAAATGACACGAGAAAATCACCCATCATCACTAAGTTAAAGACTTGAATATGTGAGAGCTCCAGAGCCTCAAACTCCCACTACAGTCACTGATCCATAACATTTTCCTCTTGGCAACGGACACCACGCCAAAGTAGCTCGGTCTTGCGGCATGTTTGTGCACCAAAAAGTAGATTTCGAAAGATCCAGCGCTAGTCATCACTGTCACTGCCAGACTCACTCAACTGCAAGTCATTTCCTATTAAAAAAAATAAAATAAAATAAAATAAAATTGTAGAATCAAACAAAAGTACAGAATTTGAAAATGATTTCCTCACAATCCTTTTGGTTAGTTGCCTTGGCTATCACACTACAGTAAAACCTTGTTAGTTCAACTTAGGGAAGAAAACCAGTTTGGCTCACTGGAACAAAACGATGCTTTTGGTTATCTGCAATGCACAACAATACTGCTTATTAGGGTAGAGGAAAGGAGAAGTGAGCTAGATAGCTTTTAAATGGTTTAATAAATAGCAAGAAAATATTTAAAATATGGCTGGGTACAGTGGCTCATGCCTGTAATCCCAGCACTTTGGGAGGCCGAGGCAGGCAGATCATTTGAGGCCAGGAGTTGGAGACCAGCCTGGCCAAACCCTGTCTCGACTAAAAATACAAAATTAGCCAGGCATGGTGGCACGTGCCTATAATCCCAACCACTCAGGAGGCTGAGGCAGGAGAAATCACCTGAACCCGGGAGGCGGAGCTTGCAGTGAGCCGAGATTGCACAACTGCACTCCAGCCTGGGCGACAGAGCGAGACTCCATCTCAAAAAAAAAAAAAAAAAGAAAAAAGAAAGAAAATATTTAAAATAACTGATTCACCATTCAGTAGAACTGATCACATTAAGTTGCTTTATAAAGGCAACTTAAGAAAACATCCAGTAGGCTTCCCATTAAGAAAGGTGAATACTGTTAACACCAGTAATATGCTAATGCAGTTTCTGCTCTGGCACACCTCTGTCCAGGATAGTCACGTTATCTTAAACTTCAAATCTGAAGTAACGAACTTTACAAAGCCCAGATTCTTGTTTACTATGCAGAATTTAGAAGAATATAACTACTCAACATTTCAATCTAATACAATAGGGATACATACAACAGAACCCCAGTTGATACCACTTGTAACAAAAGGGATTTTCTTTATTTCCAAATTGCTAATCTCTAGGCCAGTTCTCCTCAAAGTCTATTTTGAGGACTCTAGGGTCCATGAAACCCTTTCGGGGGGTCTGATCCTGAGGTCACCCCTTTTCTAATTACCTACAATGCCAGATTTTCTTCATATACTTCAGTCTATGTTAAAGATGGGGCACATATGGCAATGTCTTGAGAGATTTTTGGTTGTCATGCGGCTGGGGAGGGGGGAGGAGATTGGTACTGGCATCTGGGGGTAGAGGTCAGGGATGTTCTTAAACATCCTACAATGTGCAGGACAACCTCCCACAAAGAAGACTTATCTGGCCCAAACTGTCCATAGTGCTGAGGTTGAGATTATCTCTGCTTGGTCCACAATAGTTAGATTAACTAGGTTAACTTCCCCACTGTTGCCTCTAGACCTTCCAACTTCCTCCAAGGAAGGTGTACCAAGAGAGAACATTCATCAGGGTTCCAAAGAGAGAAAAGCATAGAAAATTAGCCCTCTGCTCACCTTCAAAACAAATAAAGTTTTGTTCTTGTTTTCCTGTTTTACTTTAGTATCAACTGCATTAAAAGCTACTGAGGCCGGGCATGGTGGCTCATGCTTGTAATCCCAGCACTTCGGGAGTTGGGGAGATTACTTGTACTCAGGAGGAGTTCAAGACCAGCCTGGGCAAAACAGTAAGACCTTGTCTCCACTGAAAATTTTTAAAATGGCTGGGTGTGGTGGCTCATGCCTATAATCTCGGCACTTTGGGAAGCCGAGGTAGGTGGATCGCTTGAGTCTAGGAGTTTGAGACCAGCCTGGGCAACATGGCGAAACCCTGTCTCTACAAAAAAATAAAAAGATCATGCCACTGCACTCCAGCCTGGACAACAGAGCAAGACTCTGTCTGAAGGAAAAAAAAAAAAAAAAGCCACCACACTGTCTGGGGACAGCAGATTCTTTTTTATAAAAGTTCAAGATAGGCCGGGCATGGTGGTTTACACCTGTAATCCCAGCACTTTGGGAGGCCGAGGCAGGCAGATATTTGAGGCCAGGAGTTGGAGACCAGCCTGGCCAACATGGCAAAACCCCATCTCTACTAAAAATACAAAAATTAGCCAGGTGTGGTGGGACATGCTTGTAATCCCAGCTACTTGGGAGGCTGAAGCAGGAGAATCGCTTGAACCCGAGAGGTGGAGGTTGCAGTAAGCCGAGATTGCAACACTGCACTCCAGTCTGGGCGATAGATGAGACTCTGTCTCCAAAAAAAAGAAAAACCAACGGGCAGACAGCAGTATGGTGGCAGGTAGCTCCCCGAAAGCCTGGTATAAAAGCAAAAACGCCTACCTGTTCATGTTTTAGTGTTTTCCAGAATTCACACACACTGGTATGAGCCAGTAGGGAATAGAAATAGAAAGAACAGATTTTTCATCTCATTTCCCTTTTTTACTGTTTAGTAACTCACACCTTTCTGCTCCAAATTATTTTTAACAAGATCCTCTCCTATGCCTTAAACATCTTTAGGTTTGTAAGTTCTGGCATAGGATAAATAGAAGCTGCACCTATGGCCCTCTCTCAGCCATAAAAGGGGGCACACACTTACTGAGGGTGTTCATGAGCTGGTTGCTTCCTTGTGGCCGGCTGGTTCCGTTGGCAACGGCAGGCCTACTGTTGTAGGGCTGCTGGTGTGAAGGTTGCGGAGGAGAGGCTGGGCCATTGTCCTCGCCTCCACTGCTGGAGCTGTCGTCATCACTTCCCGAAGAGCTCTCAGAGTCTGAAGAGCTGCTCCCACTGCTGCTGCTCATCTGTTCAATAATGTCAACTTCAGCCCTTAGCTCTGGAATAAATGATATGATGTGGATCAGCACAGCAGCCGTTTTCAAGGCAGTGCATTGGAGCTTCTATAAATAGTAAATTAGCAAAACCAATAGCAATAAGAAATAATTTAAAACAAAGTCCTACTTCTCAATTCCTTAAAAAACGTACAAACAAAATTACCAAAACCAAAACACAACCTGTTTCCAGAGACACAATGGAAACATTAAATTCACTCAAAATAAACAAAAAGCAAGACTGTTTGAGAATAATGGCTGTTCTATGTAAGAAATGAATTAAGTCCATTTGCCTTTATCTACTAAAAGGAAAATTATGAATATTATGAACTATGGGATAAAACTGTAATTCCCACATAAGAGAAGACAAATATTATGTAAAGTGGTTGAAAAATATTTGACTAGGAGTTGAAAGGTCTGAGTGCTTGTTTTGGATTTACCTCTAACCAGCAGTGACACCCAGGTAGAAGTCAATGAATTTTCCAAGCCACTCTGGAAAAATGAAAGCCAGACTAAGGTCCTTTCCAGCTCTTATGTCCCATAAATAAATGGAGGCTTGCAGGAAGAACCACAGTGACTAAAGAAAAATAGTAAAACAACATTCTTCCTCTTCACGTATCTGACTGACAGCCATGACTGTCAGGTACTGCATTTTTTACAGATACAAACTAGGGAAGGAAAAACAAGCCTTACCTAACCATTTCAATGTTAACTAACCATTTCAAAAAAGGTGCCAGATTTTCCTGTCCAAGCACACACACCATGTGGGCTTAAATGGCTATGGCTGCTTTAAGCATAATTGGCAACAACTAACCACTCATGCTCTGATTCCTATTCACCTAAGTGAAAACTTCTGTAACAGCATTCCAGTATCCACGAGGAAAAAAAAAAACAAGGGACAAAACAACTGTGCACAATGCAGAGTGATGTCTGCAGCCATTCTACAGGGTAGAAAAGGCAAACTTCCCAGGGACAACTCTTTTCCTTTCCCTACTATTATTAGGGATTTAGTTGTTTTATAAAACTTATAAATATGAAACATGACACTTGGCCTCACAACTTCTAAAGAGTCTGGAGGACTAAAAGCATTCATCGTGTGAAGGAGAAAGCCAAGGTAAGCTTCTTTGTCTCAGGTTTGCAGTGGAGAGACCCAAACCAGACCTTTAAGGCTTTCTAGGAGAGTAGTCTGTTTCTATTGGTCCTCATGGCCTCTTTCATATTTACACACTTCGTCTTAGCACAGAACATTTGCTTATGGTATTTTAAATGGCACTTTAATCCTTGTTTTTTTTTTTTTTTTCCCAAAAAAGAGATGTTATTGCCCAGGCTGGAGTTCAGTAGCTACCAACAGGTATGATCATAGCACACAGGTAGCGTCCGAACTCCCAATTTCAAGCGATCTTCCTGTCTCACAGTACCTGAAACTACAAGTGTGCAGCACCACGGTCAGCTCCTCCAGCCTCTATACTAATGTAGAGCTCAGAAATGTTGCCACCTACGCTTACTTTTCACCTCCAACACCTAGAATCCTTTCTTTCTCCGGAGCCTTGGATATGCCATATGGAGCCATATGGAGCTTTAGATGGAAGTCATGCTTGTTTAAATCCCAGGCCTCTAAGCAGAATGCTACCAAGATAGCCACAAACTCAAGTCACTATTCCAGGACTCACCCTTGTCAAATGAGATAAATAGTAGAAGCCCCTATCTCTGAACAGTGAGCTCTGCAGACATTTTTTTGATGGCATTGAATGCCCCAGCCACTGTATCAATACAGCAGCCACGTGATCTCCACAAGAAAATCAACACTCTACTCCAAGTTGCTATCATGGATCCAGAAAACATTCTCTACCTCTTTTGATGTCATCCAACTGAGGTTCAGGTGAGGGGTTATCTTTCAAGGGAGAAGTTTTGGGTCCAACTGGAGGCTTCGTTGGAGCTCTGAATGGCATAGGTGGTGGAGGTGGTGGTGGCTGTGACGTCTGTGGAGGACGAGTGGGCTGCTGTTCCATTCGGGCCTGGATTTTACTGCTGCCCTCAGCTCTGAAAGGAGATACAGACATTAAATTAGAAGGGCAAAAACAGTGGTTCTCAAATTTGTCCAGGTGACTGAAAACTCATAAGTCTCTGTAGAACCCCATACTCTTTCCAGGCCACTTCAAAATATTGATATTTGCAATTTTATCATGTGAGCTATTCATTCAACATTTGAGTGTCTACTGTAATCCAGTACTATGTTATGTATCAGGGATAGATGAATAGAATATTTACTGCCCTCGATGAGCTCAAATGTAGGATACGATGCAACTCTGAGAATCCATTTTACTAGTAGAAAATACATTCACAGCATCCCTTAACAATGAGGGTAAGTTCTGAGAATTGCATCATGAGGTGATTTCATCCTGCGAACAGCAGAGTGTACTTACACAAATCTAGATAGTGTATTATATAATTTTTTCCCATGAAAACCCAAATGTCCCACCACCATTACTGAACATCAATCATTTCCCCTACTTGATTTGCAATGCCAATATCAAGTGCCATATATCAGGTTTCCACACATGCTCCATTAGAATCTTAAGGGACCACTGTCATATATGGAGGTCACTATTGACCAAAACATCATTATGTAGTTATAATCATGAGTGCATGAGCTCCTAAATAAAGCAGCTCTTAAAATACTGCCCAGCTTGCAAATTTTCCATTATCTATATACTGCTTGTTCATTTCATCACATGCCAGCTCTTGCTCACAGACAAGCAGAATTCCACCCCAAACTGAGAATATTCTATCAGTTAACAACTTCTTTTGTAAATGGACTAGCCTGATTCTTCTAAAACTTCTGTATATGCACAAACCACTTGGTGATCTCTGCAGATTCAGATCTAATAGGTGTTGAGATTCTGTATATCATCTAGGTGATATGATACTGTTAGTTCCCGTATCACACCGAGTAGTAAGGGAACATACCATAACCATCAAATATTGGAGGAATAACAGTAGTACCTGGTTCACTGTAAGTAATGAATACAAATAAATAGAGTGGCAGGATAGGAGCAAGGGATTCTGCAACATACTCTCTGGGGTAGGTCAAGCTTTGTAACCCTCAGTCTCCGTATCTTTTTTTTTTTAAAGATAATAATAGCACCTTTCGTACTTGCTTTGGCAGCACATATACTAAAATTGGAACGATTCAGAGAAGATTAGCAGGGCCCCTGCGCAAGGATGACACACAAATTCATGAAGGATTCCGTATTTTTAACAAAAGAAGTAAAACAAAATAATAATAATAATAGCACCTTTCTAAAAATTTCTTGTTAGATAAAACAATGCATATAAAGCATCTAGCAGAGTGCCTGGGACATGATACTCCCTCAATAAATGGTACCTATTTGTATTTTCTGTGGAATGAGTAAATGAAAAAAATGGCTTAATGAAGCATAAACAAAAAACATCAGATTGTTACAATCTTTACAATTTAATTGCTGTATAATAATAATTACTGTATTATAAGTGAGCTATGATCATGCCACTGCACTCCAGCCTGGGTGACAGAGCAAGAGACCTCGACTCTTAACAAAAACAACAACAACAACAACAACAAAAAACTGTATTATATGGTAACAAATAGAACCACTAGGTTATTTCTATTTATAGAATGAATTTTTATTTTCAGATAAACTCTTTAACTGGCTTCATTTTAGACATGTAATAACTGTTGAATTAAAGAGTTCACTATATTTAAAAATAGGCAAAGTTTTATTTTGGTATTACAGTGATCTCAAATGTATCTTGTAAAAAAATTAATGTTTTCACTCCAATTAAGTATAGTATATATTATTACTTCATAATTATAAGTTTATAAGTTATCTTATCCCTTAGGTGGTACTGTAGCAATCACGAGATTAACAAAATTGGCTTAATTATAAAGTATATCCCTTTCCCTAATGGTTCCCATGTTTTAGGTCTTAAAAACATTATTTCTTTTTATTGCATTTGAGGGAGACATATTTTCCTGATTTGTCTGAGAAGACGCAAGTAGAGTTAAGACTACTGATAGAACACTATGAGCAAGCAGATGTTCACAACCTTATAAAAACTGAATAGATAACAGAGGTTTGGAAACATGATATAAACCTGCATCTGGCTATTCACATACCTTGTTTTCTTCACCTGAATGCTGCTACTGAGTTTTTCCAGCACATATTCACCAGTGTCATGATTAATAATAAGCACACAGTCTTTCTGGTAAGGCCGTTTGTTCCCCTTGAACACAGTCATGGGTGGTGTGGATCCCTATTTGCCACAAAAGTATAAGATGATCAAACTAAACATACCAGTCATGAATATCAACTGAATTTACAGATGACTCTATCTGATGAAATCTTTCATCAGAGCTATTCAAAAAGAATAGGTTGAACTGATTTCTATTTTTAACTCCTGGTTTCCCAGGCAAAAATAAAGGAGAAATAACATAGCAAGCATCTGTGAATGTGCAACGCATTCTAAGTAATCAAAAAGGTAGTACAAAAATTTTAAATTACTATATACATTCCGAGAGAGAAAAATTAACCATTACTTGCATTATACTAAGCAGAGTTATCACTCTGTATAGTAAAACTGTGAGTGATCTCTTTACTTCTTTGTCATTAGAGAGACCAGGGTTTCCCCTTCTCATGTCAAGCAACCAACAGAGCATTTTCCAAGAGAAGATCATTATCCTGGTTAGCTCAGAATAAATAAATCATGTCACTCATCTGCCTAAGCCTTTCAGTTACTCCTCAATTGCTCTCAGGTCAAAGGATAAAATCTTTAAACTAGCCACTTGGCCTTGTACTACCGGGCCCTTCCCTGGCTCTCCACCTCACCCTGCGGCATACTCCCCTGCACACGTGCTTCACAGCAGAAGGCAACTGGCTTCTCTCTGATCCTCAAGCTCTCTCCTGCCTCCGGGCTTTAACAAGGCTTCCGGCCGGCTATCTCCTGCCCTCTCTCTTGAAATGACCAAACCTCCAGATCTGCTCACAGCTTAATTCCTTAGGGAAGCCTTCCTGATTTTGTAGAATAACAGCTATATTTTCTTGTGTTTATTTAAACTCCAGACCATAAGCTCCATAGGGGCAAGAAATGTGCTTGTTTTGTCCAAGGTTGTATTCTTCATGCCTAGTAATGGGCCAGTGTGTGGGAGGTGTTTGATTAATATTTGTTGAATACAGTATTTAATATCTTGCTTAGAATCAAAAAAACCACTTGGCTCTTTGACTCCTTATTTATATAGTAAAAATATAGAGCTAGAAAGGACTTTAGGGACCATTTATCTAAACCTTTCATTTTACATATGGGAAACTAAGGTCCAAAGGGAGATGATGTAACTTGCCAAAGGCAACAAGTAATCAAACAGCAGTTTGAACAGGCAATTTTTCCTCAGCACAAAGCTTTCCAGATCTCTCTGTCCAGAGACTTTTCATTCTGTCACCAGCTACCAAGAAATTATGTTCCAGAACAGGGGTGTGACATGCAATAAAACATGTTCGCTAAGAGCATCATGTGACCCTTTGGTGCTTTGTCATTAGTGCTGCCTTGGGTAGGGCTTCACAAAAGTCTTTCTGCAAGGGTTCTTAATCCAGCTTTCAATTTAGTTCTTCATCCCTAAATCAGCTGAATGTGTCAATCTCTGGCTCTTGCCTGCCTTAACTCCTGGCTTGGTTGCCTCACACTCCTGAGCTGTTGTGGCCATATAATCAGCAGGGCACCTAAGGCTTTTCTCTCTGGAGTTGCTTGGGAGAAAAGCTGTATCTAAAAGAGGGGCTAGGTGTCCAGACAGGAACCTTGTCTACTTAGTGGCAGATAGGGGAAAAGGAAGATTGGGGAAAATGACGAATAATCTTTTTTTTTTTTTTTGAGAGGGAGTCTCACTCCGTCGCCCAGGCTGGAGTGCAGTGGCGTGATCTTGGCTTACTGCAACCTCTACCTCCCAGCTCAAGTGATCCTCCCACCTCAGCTTCCCAAGCAGCTGGGACTACAGACATGCACCATCACCCCCAGCTAATCTTTTGTATTTTTGGTACAGACGGGGTTTCACCATGTTGCCCAGGCTGGTCTTGAACTCCTGAACTCAAGCTGTCTACCCACTTCCACCTCCCAAAGTGCTAAGATTACAAGAATTATTTTTAAATCAAGCACCTGCCTAGCATGAAGTCCACCCCACCCCACTCCCCAAAATTCCTTTTTTCCTTATGTTGCCACTTTAGAAATCTAAACATTTTTAAAAGTAGAAAGTTTAAATTGCAATAACATAAAAGATGAAGATTCATTGTGATCCTACATTTAAAAAAACAATGAAATAAACTCACAGGGATATGTGGCAGTGTAATTGTGACTTCATCTCCTTTGCCAACTTGAAGCTCTCCTTCACAGGAAGTGTCTATAGAAGCTGGTTTAAAATCATCTAAAGGGAAAGGAAAGAAAACACTTACCCACCAGGTTACTTATAATAAGGGCCTCCTGGACATCTCCATTTAAGAATTAAATTTGTTATTACTCAGATGAATGAAAAATAAAAATAATTCAGAATTCTTAAAAACTGGTTTCATTATGGAAAACTTCAGATATACAAAAGTAGAGAAAATCGTACAATGAGCCCTGGTGTACCATTATCTAGTTTCTATTATTACCAACTCAGGGACAATCCTGTTTCATCTACACCTCTACAAACTTTTCCTCTGACCCCCTTTGGATTATTCTAGGGGGAAAAAAGAATTTACAGGCCATTTTATTAAAGATATTCCCTTCTCCCAAGGGAGAGATGAAAATTAAGATCTCATCATCCATAATAAGTTGCTTTTTTAGGGTTGTGAGGATCAAAAGTAACAGCATATGAAAAAGATCCTGTGACTGTAAACTCTATGAAATATGGAAGGCCACAGCATCATCAAAAGCTGATTTCACTCTGCATAGAAACTGTCAAAATTAGGATTTGCCATACTCAAGTTCCATAGCTGTTTTTTTTCTTTCTTTTTTTTAAAAATAGTGATGGGGTGTCACTACGCTGCCCAGGCTGGTCTCAAACTCCTGGGCTCAAGCTATCTGCCCGCCTCGGCCTCCCAAAGTACTGGGATTATAGTGTCAGCCACCACTCTCAGCCAGTTCTGCGGCTTTAACCAAGACACTTCTGTAGATGTTCATAGCAGACAACTTAACTGTATCTCAAGTTATCCTGCTCGTGTTTCTAAACTGCAGTTACAGTACAACATGAATAGCTATCTTAATTCACATTCACATCTGCCTCAAACTGCAGGGCAGGTGCACACATGAACTGTATGATTTAAATTCCACATTGCCGTTCACCAAAAGAGAACATCAACTTAGTAAACTCTTCAGGGAATGATGTTCTTATCTCATTCCCAATCTCCTCTCTGAAAGAGCTGGATCTGCTGTCAGTAGGAAGCATAGTAATGGCATGGCAAGTGACTACACAAAGATGGGATTTCATTATCTAAGACGCCCTCTTCACATGTGTTGAGTCACATCTATGAGGTCCTCTGACAAAAACAAGTCTTAACAACAGCGTTAGCGCCACGGAAACCAGAAGTTCATGAATCACGGAGGATGCTCTGTCAGCCAATTCCTAACTGCCAAACCTTCACCCAGGACATAGGGTGGAAGTGCACTCTCAACAGAGTCTATAATCATGTAGAAAAAGGTCCGGCATAATGACTATGTCGACATTCCTTACGCCTGCTCTCTTCTGCTTCCAAACATAGACCAATCTTTAACCTATCCCAGGCTCACGAACTCTGATTTGACTCTTTACCCACAAGGAACTTGGTCTGGAGGAAAAGCCCGGATGGTATAGGTGACCTCAAAAGACATCCAAGTCAAATGAAGCACAGAAAGGAGATGGAAGAAAACTCTGAGGCGCAGAGAGGATGCCAATTCTTTGGCTGTAAAGGGGACAAAGCGCAGTATTTGGGAGTTCAGAACCAAGTCGGAGGAGGAAAGCAGGGAAGAGAAGGGGTTCGGAGGGAGTGGATGAGGGTCGTAACAAACAAGAAGCTTCTTTTAACTGTGGGGAACCCTGATGGAAGCATTGGAAAGGGGAGGGGTTTCGAGGAAGAAGCGGACCCGGGTAAGAGCGGGGAGGTTTGCCTTGGGGGCGGGAGGTTTGCCTTAGGGGCGACGTGGGGGGCGGGGAGGGATGGAAACAAAAAGAGGCCAAAGACCTTTGGAACTAGTGTTTGAGACTATAAAGTAGAAGAATAGTAGGGAGTGACGAAGATTTGGGAGAAATAATCTGGGTAAAAGAAGGGCCAACTCGAGGTCCCAAAGGATTGGGGGTCCGAGAGAAAGTAACTGACGCTGGCAGGGGGTTCCCTGGAATCTGAAGGGCGGAGGGAAGAAAGGAAGGAGTCAAGCTTGACATGTGGCGGCTGGAGCGGCCGAAGGGAACCGTGGGGAGCGCTGACTTACAACGAATAGTGTGAAAGGAGGCCCGCGGTCGCTTCTCGAAGCTCTCCCCGAGTCTCAGGCAATGTTCCTCGCGGTCCAGCAGCGGGTTCGCGGTCCCATTCATGGCCCCACACCGGCCTCGCACCCAGATCGGCGCTCTCCTGGCGCAGCCGCGATCGGAGCTTCCGGCGCTGGCGTCTGGGAGGACTGTGCTCCCGGGACACCGCTCTAGGGGGCAAGGAGAGCAAAGTCTGCACCCACCCGGGTCCAGAAGCAAGTCCTGTTCTCTGCGTCGGGGTAAGGGAAGAATCTGAGGAGGCAAGGCCGCGGGACTTCCGGCGTCGGGTAGGAACTTCCGGGTTCCTAGCGGAAGTGGCGGGGGCGGTGCCATGGCAAAAGAACTCCCGGAGAATCCCAATTCGTGATCCTCAGAATTGGCTCAGGGTTGTTTCGCGGTTCCTCCCATATTCTGCCTCCGAGATCTGGGGCTGGCTGTGGGGTGAGTGCGCCTGGCCCTACCCATACAGGTGAATTTAGGAACTGATGATGGTGATCCCTGAGCGTGGCTCACTAGATTAACGCCGGTCGGCTAGCTATCATGGACGCCCTCCTCAGGGTCCAGGGGCCCATGCGGCCTAGTCTATCCTGAGTGTCCTGAGATAGATCGTCGGAACCTCAGCCACGCGTCACTGGGTCTCTTTCTCCACTTTGCGCGGTGATGGCGGTGCGAGGGCTTCAGTCCCTGGAAAGTGACGTTCCCTCTGGTTCCTACGACAGCCTCTTGTGAGTGCGAACAGGAAGTGAGCCCACCCAGGCTTAGCTTCATTTCCCCCGAAAAAACGGAGCTCCGACCCCTGGGAAACGGTGACCTCACTTGTATCTGGCAATTGACCACCCGCTTCCAGCTAAGTCCGTTGTGGTTTTAAAGTCACCCCTTTCGCGGGCACCGAAAATTGAGTAATATTTTCTTAGCAAGGTTTCCCAGTCAGTTCGTGAGAGCGTCCTTTTTTTTTCTAAACTAAATAGATTTATTGTAATAGTTGACTCATCTGGTTTGAATAAAAGTATGGTGCATGAGATAGTCCTGCCCACTGAATGAATTTAAGCCCTCTGAAGGTAGGGACTGTGTCTTTGTCTTCTTTCTGACCTCTCATATAGCGGGGAGGATTTTTTTTTTTTTGTACAGTCTGCATCTCATAAACATTTGGTGAATTGAACCTGGCGTCTTGAACCGTTCTAGAACCACTAACCAGAATCTCATTCTTTTGTCTGCGAAGCCCCCTATGCTGTTTGAGGCGTGAAACTCACCTGAGGAAATGCATCTGATCCATTAGCATGGATTCGTATTATTTGGAGATGGAGAATCTTCAGCTGTGTTAAGTGTTACCTTCAGTTTCTGAGATGACTTCTTTGCAAAGGAAAGGGCTGCAGGCAAGGGTTCTCAGCCCTGAAGAAGAGGAGAAACTGAAAAGAGACCAAACTTTGGTGTCTGATTTTAAACAGCACAAATTGGAACAAGAGGCTCAGAAAAACTGGGATCTTTTTTACAAAAGAAATAGCACTAATTTCTTCAAAGACAGACACTGGACCACCAGAGAGTTTGAGGAGCTAAGATCATGTAGAGAGGTAAGCTAATATTACGCCTTATCTGAGGTGTTCTTAATTTAAGATGTGAAGAGGGCCGGGTGCGGTGGCTCATGCCTGTAATCCCAGTACCTGGGGAGGCCGAGGCAGTCGGATCACGAGGTCAAGAGATTGAGACCATCCTAGCCAACATGATGAAACCCTGTCTTTACTAAAAATACAAAAATTAGATAGGTGTGGTAGTGCACGCCTATCGTCCCAGCTACTTGGGAGGCTGAGGCAGGAGAATCGCTTGAACCCGGGAGGTGGAGATGGCAGTGAGCCGAGATCGCGCCACTGCACTCCACCCTGGCCACAGAGCCAGACTCTGTCTCAAAAAAAAAAAAAAAAAAAAAAGAAAAGGAAAAAAAATATGAAGAGGTGTGCTTGTGTTGTGTTCCTAGGGAGAGTGCCAAGTAGAGAGTTAAAGAAGCCTATCAAAATGCATTTTAGGAGAGAAATGTACTGTTCGGTCTTAACGTCAAAGTTTTAGCAGTTTCTGGTTTGGTTAACATATAGGAAAAAGAACTTTAGTGGACGTTTTCTATATCTTTAAGCTGATCTGATAGTTGTAAACATTATATATTAAATTCAAGAGCCAGGTATGGTGGCTATCACCAGCTAATCCAGAGGCTGAGGCAGGCGGCTTGTGCCTGTAAATAGCCAACGTGAATTAGCCGTCTAGGCAGCATAGTGAGACCATATGTTCTGAATTTTTAAAAATTTAAACATTAAAAATTTAAAAACCAAAATATAAATTCATACTGAGTGACTTCAGTGACATATTCAAAATAATAATAATAATAGTTCATGTTAGTGAACTGTTTACCATGGCTCTTTTCTACATGTCCTATCATTATAAAGAGTCTTTATACCAGCTCTGTGAAGTGTAAGTATTAGTATTGTACTCATTTGTCCCCAAGGTAAAATTGAGGCACAGAGCTGTTTAAGTGATTTGCCCAAGGATAGAATGCAGGGGAGTTGAGATTTGAGTGCTGGCAGTTTAATTCCAGAGCCATTGTGCTGTTTTTTTCCACTACACCAAACTGTTAATGTTGGATGACAAATGAAGTACCAGTATTATCTTTTGCTTATTAGTTCACTTGTTGATCGTCTGCTCCATGGGGTCAGAGACCTCTCATATTGTGGACCTTTTAGTTTGGTTTATTTCTTCATTATGCAAATGTAATGTACTATAACTTTGAGCTATCTTTCCCCAGTTTGAAGATCAAAAGTTAACAATGCTTGAAGCTGGCTGTGGGGTTGGAAACTGTTTATTCCCACTTTTAGAAGAAGATCCGAATATCTTTGCCTATGCCTGTGATTTTTCTCCAAGAGCGGTTGAATATGTTAAGGTTGGTGAACCATCTGCGTATTCTGCTGTGTTTCTGTTTTCTTGCCGATCTTGTTTGATCTGCCTTTTTTACCCATTTGCCCAATTCTGGTCTTCCCTGGAGCTAACCAGCTATAGTCACCATACATGTAGTTTTCCTGCTTACATACATATACAGTGCATGTAGAAACACAGCTTTATTCAAGAAAAGCAGGAAAAAAGACCGTAATATCCATGTAATTAACATACATAATTAATATCTTTTGCTTTACAATTACTATTTTAAAGTATATTACAAATGTCAAGACATTTCACTCCTAAATGTTTGCATACATCTCCCCTAAAAAGAAGGCCTTTTTCTACACAACCACAATAAGTTTATCATATTTCACAAAAATAACTATAATCTGGCCTGCCATGTTGGTTCACACTTGTAATCCCAACAGTTTGGGAAGCTGAGGCTGGTGGATAGCTTGCACCCAGTAGTTCAGGACCAGCCTGGGCAACACGGTGAAACCTTTTCTGTATCAAAAATACAAAAATTAGCTGGGCATGGTGGTGCTTGCCTGTAATCCCAGCTAATTGGGAGGCTGAGGTGGGAAGATCACTTGAGTCAGGGAAGTGGAGGTTGCAGTGAGCAAAGATTGCAGCACTGCACTCCAGCCTAGGTGACAGAGCGAGACTGTCTTAAAAATAAATAAAATAACTATAATCCCCCAGTGTCATTAACATCCATTCCAAATTCAGATTTCCCCAAATAGTTGCCGGTGTCTTTTGATTTTTTACTTTTTTTTAGAGACAGGGTCTTTCTCTGTCACCCAGTCTGAAGTGCAATGGAATGAACATGGCTCATTGCAGCCTCAACCTCCTGGGCTTAAGCGATTCTTACACCTCAGCCTCCCAAGTAGCAGAGACTACAGGCGTGTGCCA
Source organism: Rhinopithecus roxellana (assembly GCF_007565055.1). Taxonomy (NCBI): domain Eukaryota; kingdom Metazoa; phylum Chordata; class Mammalia; order Primates; family Cercopithecidae; genus Rhinopithecus; species Rhinopithecus roxellana. Next base: position 178,026,165 of record NC_044549.1, read on the forward strand.
CCATGCCTGCCTAATTTTTTAAATTTTTTGTAGAGATGGGGTCTCACTGTGTTGCCCAGGTTGGTCTCGAACTCCTGGGCTCAAGTGATTAACCTGCCTCGGCCTCCCAAAGCGCTGGGATTACAGGTATGAGCCACTGCACCTGACTTCCAGGTGTCTTGTATAGCTGGTTTTGGTTTGAGACATGGTTTCACTTTGTCACCCAGGCTGGAGTGCAGTGGTACAATCACAACTCACTGCAGCCCTGACCTCCCTGGCTCAAGCAGTCTTCCCACCTCAGTCTCCTGAGTAGCTGGGACTACAGGCATGTGCCACCGTGCCCAGCTAGTGTTTTTTATTTATTTATTTATTTTAGAGATAAGGTCTCACTGTGTTGCCCAGGCTGGTCTCGAACTCCTGGGCTCAAGCAATCCTCCCACCTCAGCCTTCCAAAGTGCTGAGATTACAGGTGCAAGCCATGGCAGATGACTCTGGCTAGTTTTTACATTTTTGTAGAGATGAGGTTTCCCTATGTTGCCTAGGCTGGTCTCAAACTCCTGGGCTCAAGCAATCCTACCTCCTCGGCCTCCTAGAGTGTGGGATTATACCCTGCCTATAGCTGTTTATAATCCAGTCAAGCACTACCTCTTACACTTATGTCTTTTATTTTTTATTTTATTTTATTTTTTGAGATGGAGTCTCACTCTGTTACCTAGACTGGAATGCTGTGGTGCAATCTCAGCTTGCTGCAACCTCCACCTCCCGGGTTCAAGTGATTCTCCTGCCTCAGGCTCCCGAGTAGCTGGGACTACAGGTGCCCACCACCACTCCTGGCTAGTTTTTGTATTTTTACTAGAGATGGAATTTCACCATGTTAGCCAGGCTGGTCTCAAACTCCTGGCCTCAAGTGATCCACCTGCCTTGGCTTCCCAAAGTGCTGGGATTACAGGCATGAGCCACCACGCCTGGCTCACTTATGTCCTTTAAATCTCCTTAACCTAAAATACCCTTGCGCTACCCCATACCTCTTTCCGCATTGATGATAGATGAAGCCCATTTTCTGTAAGTTTCGAAATTGGTCTGATTGTTTCTTTGCATTACTGTTTAGTTTATTCCTCTATGTTCTGTATTATCTGTGAACTAGAAGTTAAATCAGGTAAAATATTTTTGGCAAAAATGCTTTAATAGGTAATGTTGTGTCTTGCATATTACATCCTGTCATGAGGCAATAATATCTGGTGATCTTACTGGTTTTGATCATAGGGTTAATATAGTAACTGCCTAATTCCTCTATTATAAAATTCCCTTTGCCGTTAACCAATATGTGGGGGACACTTTGGTGACATTGCAAGTATCTCGTTCCCCATCAACCTTTCACAGTTTTAGCATTCGTTAGACTTTTTAAAATTTTAACTTATTTTTTTAATTTTTAAAAATTAATATTTTTTTTTAATTGACACAGGCTCTCGCTTTGTCACCCAGGCTGGAGTGCAGTGGTGTATATTAGAGCTCACTGCAGCCTCAAACTCCTAGGCTGAAGTGATCCTCCTGCCTCCGCCTCTCGAGTAGCTGGGACTATAGGCACATACTACCACCCCTGGCTAATTTTTGTATTTTTTGTAGAGACAGGTTTTCTCCATGTTGCCCAGCCTGGTCTCTCCAGAGAGACTCAAGTGATCTGCCTGCCTTGGCCTCCCAAAGTGCTGGGATTACAGGCATCAGCCACCGCATCCAGCCTATTTTTATTTATTTTTTGAGATAGGGTCTCACTCTGTCACCCAGGCTGGAGTGCAGTTGCACAGTCATGGCTCACTGCAGCCTTGACTTCTCAGGCTCAGGTGATCCTCCCACCTCAGCCTCCTGAGTAGCTGGGACTACAGATGCACACCACCACACCCAGCTAATTGTTTTATTTTTTGTAGAGATGGGTCTCACTACTTCGCCTCGGCTGTTCTCAAACTCCTGGGCTCAAGAGATCCTCCCATCTCTGCCTTCCAGAGTGCTGGGATTAACTCCTACCTCTGCCTCCCAAAGTGCTGGGATCAAAAGCGTGAGCCACCACACTCAGCCACATTAGACTTTTGAAAAAAGTAACCTTATCAGCCTAGGCAACAAAGTATGACTCTGTCTCTACAAAAAAAAAAAAATTATTTTATTTTATTTTTTAACTTGGGATGGAGTTTCACTCTTATTGCCCAGGTTGGAGTGCAGTGGCACGATCTCAGCTCACTACAACCTCGGCCTCCCAGGTTCAAGCAGTTCTTCTGCCTCAGCCTCCCGAGTAGCTGGGATTACAGGTACTCGCCACCACACCTGGCTAATTTTTTTGTGTTTTTGGTAGAGATGGGGTTTCACTATGTTGGACAGGCTGGTCTTTTTGAACTCCTGACCTCAGGTGATCTACCGGCCTCCCAAAGTGTTGGGATTACAGACATAAGCCACCACACCCGGCCAAAAAATTTTTTTAATTAGCCAGGTGTGGTAGTGTGTGCCTGTAGTCCCAGCTGTTTGGGAGACTGAGGTAGGAAAATCACTTGAGCCCGGAATTTGAGGCTGCATGAGCTATGATCATGCCACTGTACTCTAACCTGGGTGACAGAGCAGGACCCTATCTCAAAAAAACAAAATAACAAAACCCACACCCTTCATTTTTAATAAGTTAGTATGTTTACTGTCGGAAACTGAGAACCACAGGAAGCAAAGAACAGTCATCCACAATCACAAGCAGTTTACAGTTTGACTTGTCCTTCTAGGTCCTGTGTGTACATAGATACAGTATCCAATTTTATGGGATTAAGATCATGCAATATGTATCATGTTTTATCACACATTATGGATATTTACTAATTGAAAACCCCAAAGCTATATGAGTATTTTGATAACCAAGAACACCCTGCAGCAACTCAATCTATTAGAAGAAAATATAATTCCACCTGTCTTGGGACAAAAATTTCATGGAAGACAAAAATGGCAACAAACTTCTAGCTAGAATTTTTGGCAGAGTTCCCATTAGAGGACTGTATTGCCTTAATGCTCAATTTTAAATGAAACATAAAGCAACAGAGTATAATGCAACACTAAGTATAATGTTTCCATACTCTATAGTATTTCTATAATAAAGCAACACTAAGTGTAATGTTTCTGAGAAAATTTATTATGGAATCTTTGCCACTAAAATATTACCAGGAAGGTATGTTTCCATTGAATTACTTCATGTATTCCCATAGTACAGCCAAGAGAGACTCACATACATTAGTGGCTATTGTCAAAATGTAAATATGAATACATCTGCATACATCTCTCTCTTTATACTTTCTTCTACTCATCTGCTGCCAAACTAATGAACAAGTCCCAATATATACATTGCTCAGAGGTGGTTTAACAATTCCATGTCCAACATGCATCTTTTCTATCAGTTATAACAAAAAGATATTTACAAATTGGCAAATTCACTAGCCCTATTTTTAAAATAATTTTGTGGGTGCATAGTAGATGTACATAGTTATGGAGTAGCTCTGCTTTTTATTATATATTGTCACATCACGACATCTATGAAGCTTAGGTTTTTCAAAATAATGAACTCTGTCCACAATAAACACAGGTACTTCACTTAAAATGCACCTATAGACCTGTGGTTATCATCTAAAAACATCTTCTAGATATGGAGATTCTGGCAAGGAGCCCTTCCCTCCACCCCTTCTTCTTCATCCTCTTCTACCATTCTAATGACTAAGTACAGGACTATGTCTAGTTCCAAGAAGTCAATTAACAAAGGTCATTCCAAGAAGATAGTCCTTCCTAAGAACCAAAAAAGGGATTATTTTACTACCTCTACTTTTAGCATACTTTGAGCATCAGGGACTTGTTTATCCTTTAATACACAGCAGTATTAACTGAAATGCACATATAGAACAATGGCTAGACAACCTGAACTAATGTGACTCAAGGGCACAGAACCCTTCTCTCTGCATACTTCCTCCTCCCCCCCGCCCACTACCACCCAGTGAACAGTCAGCGTACCCTCTAAGACATCAGTTTTAACAATTCGATTCCCAAAATGCAACCAATCCTATGAAATAACAGAAAATGCTTAAAGGATGTTACATTAGTCCTCTACTTTTGTTACTTCAGCCCTCTACGATGCCAGAAGTACACATATGTTGTGTACTTTTAAATGTCTAGAAAGGCTAGATGTTTCAAATAGGACTTAAGTTTTCCACTATATATACCGTAGCATTGAATAAATGGTACACGTACATAATAAGCTGTCATTTGAAAGTGCCATCTAAATAGGAACATTCTGCCATAGAACCCTTCCTGCCTCTATCAACTCAGTGGATAGGTATAAGCATCTGTAATGCTTAGAGGGGATTTTAACAATTTCACTTCCCTGAGTGTTTTTAAGAATAGTCTTTCCTGTGAATTTGAACACAAAGTGTATTCAGTGTATTAGGTTACTGACTCTACTTTGATCATACATTGTCAACCTCTTTAACATCTAGAACTGGATGTTGTAAATTAGGACTCATTTGTCCTTCATATACACTATATACATAGCAAAGTAAAATAAAATGCATGGACATCAGGTACAGTGGTCAATCTTGCCTCGCTATAAACACATTGGTATGAGGCCCTTTGCACTTTATTCTCCTCCTTTTCTCCTGACCCAGTACAAATGTAATGATGTGTACTGATTAGAGAAGTGGTTTGATCATTCCATTTCCAAAAGGTAGTATTTCAGTGAATTTTAACAAAAGGATATATACAAAATGTGTTATTTACTACCCTGCTTTTAACATACTTTGTGCACTTTTAAACATCTAGAAAGTTTAGACGTTTTAAATAAGAACTTAAGTCTGCCCACTATATACACAGATTTTTTAAAATAGTGGTGGTATCATATTTACTATAACATGTTTTCCTCATTCTACATTATTTTATTTTGCAGAGTTTTCATGTTAGTACATGTAGATTTTATTTAACTGTTATAGTATTCCATAGAATGGATATACCATACTTTATTTAACAGTTACCCGACCGGGCATAGTGGCTCAAGCCTGTAATCTCAGCACTTTGAGAGGCCGAGGTGGGCAGATCACGAGGTCAGGAGATCGAGACCATCCTGGTTAAAACAGTGAAACCCCGTCTCTACTAAAAATACAAAAATTAGCTGGGCGTGGTGGCAGGCGCCTGTAGTCCCAGCTACTCAGGAGAACTGAGGCAGGAGAGTGGCATGAACCTGGGAGGCAGAGCTTGCAGTGAGCCGAGATCGTGCCACTGCACTCCAGCCTGGGCGACAGAGCAAGACTCCATCACAAAAAAACAAAAACAAACAAAAAAAACAGTTACCCTATTGATATTTATTTGGATTGTTTTTAGTTTTTTGCTCTTACAATAGGGTTAATATGATCAGCATCATACATATGTTCCCAAAATGTGTGTATGCATTTGTCTATAAAGAATAATGGAAGAAGTAGAATTCCTTGGAAGAAGAGCATGTACATTTATATTTTAATAGACAATGCCAAGTTTCCTTCCAAAAAGATCATACTAATTTATAATTTCACCAATAATATAAAGGTACCTTTTTTTTTATTGCCTCAACACTTGATATCCGTCTTTTTTATATTTACCAATCTTTTGGGCAAAAAATGTCTCCATATTTTAATTTATTTTTTTCTTATTACCAGAGGTTGAAGGCCTTGTGGAAGGTCGATAGCATTAGTTAGCTGTGGTTCCTTTAGTCCACATTTGTTTACTGAGAGCTTAATGTGTGCCAATCACTGTTCTAAGCACTGGAGTTAAACAGTGAACAGACAGACAAAAATTCCCACCCACATGGAGCTTATAGTAGGAGTTGTCTATTCATAACCTCTGCCTGTTTTTCTATTGGTTTGTCATTTTCTTTCTTATTTTCAGGATACATTCTAGATATTTTGGTATATGTTTTGCAAACAGTTCTTCCAGTGTATTCAGCATCACTTTACGGTATCTCTTTTTTTACACAAGGATTTTTTTTTTTTTTTTTTTGACAAGGTCTCACTCTGTCACCTAGCATGGAGTATAGTGGTACAAACGCAGCTCACTGCAACCTTGATCTTGTGGACTCAGGCGATCCTCAGCCTCCTGAGCTGGGACCACAGGCTTGCACCACAATGCCTGGCTAATTTTTAAAAAATTTTTCTAGAGATGAGGGTCTGCTATGTTGCCCAGGCTACACAGGAATTAAATTATCATGGCAAAATACTAATCTTTTCCTTTTGAAGTTCTATTTTATGCCTTGTTTAGGAGTCCTTTACTCCTAGGATTTACTTTATTTTTCTTAGAGATGAGGTCTCATTAGCCCAGGCTGCTTTCAAACTCCTGGGCTCAAGCAATCCTCCTGCCTCAGCCTCCCAAAGTGCTGGAATTGCAGGTATGAGCCACCGCGCCCAGCTATTCATAGGATTTAGACGTAATCACCTATATATTGCTCTTAATAATTTTTGTTTGTATAGTTATTTTATAATTTTGGTTATGTTTTTTAATCTGGAAAAATTAGGGTCATTATTTCTTCGAATTCTTTCTTTAGCTCTTGTTCTCTCTTCTCCCTCTGGGATTCCAGTTACGTGTGTAACATTTTCTATTGCCCCACAGCCCTTATATGCTGTTGTTTTAGGGTTTTTTCCCCTGCTTTTTTCCTTTTTGCATTTTCAGTTTATGTGAGTTCTGTTATCCTATCATCAAGTTCACTGACTCTTTCCTAGGTAGTACATGTTTTGTTGAGGAACCTATTGAAAGTGTTCATTTCTGTTACCATGTTTTTGGTTTTTAGCATTTCTCTTTGAGTCTTTTTATAATTTCCATCCCTGAAATTATGTGTCTGATTTTGCATGTTGTCTATCTTTTCCATTAGCATCTTTAACGTTTTAATCATAATTATTTTAAATGCCCAAGCTTTTGGATCCAACATCTGTCATATTTGAGTCTGGCTCTGGTGATGGCTTATTCTCTTCACACTATGTTTTCTCTTGCCTTCGGGGATGTTTTCTACTTTTTGGTTAAAGCGAGACATAAGGGCCAGTAGATACTGAACGATAGGGATTTGTAACAGTCTAGTCAGGAATTGGGCTGTTGTTTGAAGTCTCTTGCTGTCTGTGAGGTTTGTTGTTGCTGTGGGCACCAGAGACTTCTAGCAACTCCTCTAGCAACTTGTTTTTGTCTCCTCTCTTGGATTTGGGTCTTCCCTTTGTACTGTTTCCCAAAGAAACTGTCTGTTACGGCTCGGAGCCCCAGCTGCAGTTTACTGTTATTCTTGGAGACTTGGTGGTGGGGTGTGGGAGAGGAGGTTGTTCTCTAATGTTCTGCTTCTCCACATTTGAACTGGTACTGTGTGCCTGTGTCTCAAGGGTTTGTCCTTTAGTTCAAATAGGTAGCCAGTTCTTCTGAACACAGTAAATTGAATGAGAAATTAATTTTTCTTTATTCATAATTGTCATCTTTATTGTCTACTTTTTATCTAATTGTAACCTTTGTCTATCTTTTATCATATAACATACAAGATTCTTGTTTATATATGCAGTATACACAGGTCTGTTTTGGGACTCTCTTTTGTCTCGGTGATATGTTTGTCTCCATTCTCAAACTGTGTTATTACTATGTTTTGTAATATATTTTGATGTCCAGTCGTGAATCTTCTTTATTATTCTTCATTCCATTTTATTTATTTATTTATTTATTTATTTATTTATTTATTTATTTATTTTGAGACTACCCAGGCTGGAGTGCAGTGGCATGATCTGGGCTCACTGCAACCTCTGCCTCCCAGGTTCAAACAATTCTTCTGCCTCAGCCTTCCAAGTAGCTGGGACTACAGGCATGGGTCACCACACCCGGCTAATTTTTTTAGTAGAGACGGAGTTTCACCATATTGGCCAGGCTTGTCTCAAACTCCTGACTTCATGATCCACCCACCTTGGCCTCGCAAAGTGCTGGGATTATAAGCGTGAGCCACTGCACCTGGCCTATTTTTTAAAGATGAGATCTTGCTCTGTTGCCCAGGCTGGCGTGCAGTGGCACGGATCATAGCTCACTGCAGCTTTGAACTCAAGTGATCCTTTCACTTCAGCCTCCCAAGCTGCTGGGATTACAGGCATGAGCCACCATACCTACTTCATTGTTCATCATTTTAAAAGTTGACTTGGCTGTTCTTAAAGATTTTTACTTTCTGATTAATTAGATTCACCCTGTCAAGTTTCTAGAAATCTATTGGGAATCAGTTGAGATTGCATTGGATTTAGAAATGGAATTATGAATAGAATTGACATCTTTTTAATTTTGCATGTAATTTTCCCATCCAGTAACTTTGTATATCTATTTATTCAGGTCCTCATTTACACGAAAGAAAAGTTTAATATTTTTCTTCATAATACTCTTAAACATATGTTGAAGCCTACCAACCAAAATGTACCAGGAACACATTTGTGGTCAAAAAAAGGTTAAGTTTATTTAGCTTGCTGCATAAAGAGAAATTATACCCCAGAAGAACTGTGGGAGCATCTCAACAAGGGGAATTAGAAGGGCTTCTCATAGGGTTTACGCTTGTAATAGATGATTCAAAGGAGGATGAAGGAAGCCAGAGGCCAGCAGAACATGGTGGCTTGCGCCTGTAATCCCAGCACTTTGGAAGTCTGAAGTGGGAGGATCACTTGAGGCCAGGAGTTCAAGACTAGCCTGGATAACATAGCAAGACCCCATCTTCACAAAAATAAAAATAAAAATTTAGCCAGATGCAGTGGTGCGCACCTGTAGTTCCAGCTACTCAGGAGGCTGAAGTGGGAGGATGACTTGGACTCAAGAAGTGAAGGCTGCAGTGAGCCATGATCATGCCACTGCACTCTAGCCCAGTGGACAGAGTGAAACCCTGTCCCTTTAAAAAAACAAAAAGAAAGAAACAAGCAGAGGCCAGTTTTGAATCATCATCCCTCTGGAAATAACGTGCTTCTAAAATGCTCAATAATACGTAATACTCAAGAATACGTAATACTCTTATGCTCTCCTCAGCTAAAAATAATTTATTAAAGTCTTGCCCCTTGTAGCAGTAGTGAATATTACATGCGTTATATGTCAGTGATTTATTAATCAGTTTTATCTGGTAACAAAGTGATCATTTCTATGTATAGGAAATAGGATCGCCTTTTGATGTTGTATTTTTCCAAATGTATCAGCATAGTGGTTGCATTAAAATTCATGTGTTTTTTCCACTCTAGCAAAATCCTTTATATGACACAGAAAGATGCAAGGTATTCCAGTGTGATCTGACCAAAGATGATCTTCTGGATCATGTACCACCAGGGTCTGTGGATGTTGTTATGTTGATATTTGTGCTCTCAGCTGTTCATCCTGATAAGATGCACCTTGTCTTAGAAAACATTTACAAGGTTAGTAATTTGGGGCCTGTACTTGAGGGTTGGACAGTCCAGATTCTTTTACTTACCTTCCCTAATGAGGCTCGTGTACTGTCTAGATTCACATAGTGTCTCCATTCTCACTAGGTGTGCTGTGTAGTCAGTGTATAGAAAGGGGTTCTCTGGCATAAAACATCCACCCTAAATTCTGATTTGTGCAGTGCCATGGCTGCTCTTCAGAGCTTTGCGAGCCCTGAGACAAAGATGATTTTGCAGTTACCTGGGATCCATGGAGTCCTGCCATAACGTGAGAGGGGTTATGGTTCAGTGGTCGAGAGTACACAGTTTGGCCAGGTGCGGTGGCTCATGCCTGTAATCCCAACACTTTGGGAGGCCAAGGCAGGTGAATCACTTGAAGTCAGGAGTTCGAAACCAGCCTGGCCAAAATAGCGAGATCTTGTCTCTAAAAAAAGGCGAATGTATGATCATTGGCAGATCACTTAATCCTTTTGAGTATTGGTTTCCTTATCTCAAGTGAGAATAATAATCACATTTCTTTGTCCCACAACTGGGTGATGAAACAATGAGAAAATGTATGGTTGAGCTGTTAAATGTTAGGCATAGATCAGTCATTAGCACTGTGATTGAGCTATGTACATTGTGGCACAGTGAAATGAGAGCTGAGACTCAGAATAAGGAAAACCAACCTGAATCAGTAAAAAGCCAAAACAACATTCTGTTTTGTTTTTTTTTAAGAGGCAGTTGAATGCAGTTTGAATACTAGGAAATGGTGAATAAAATGTTGCCAGAAAGTGCTTCGATGAGGATAACACATTCATTTATTGTCTCTAACACTTTATTTATTTTTGAGACAGAGTCTTGCTGTGTCACTCAGGCTGGAGTGCAGTGGCATGGATGTGGCTCACTGCAGCCTCAACCTCCTGGGCTCAAGCAATTCTCCCACCTCAGCCTCTAAAGTAATTGGGACTACAGGATGTACCACCACATCCAGCTAATTTTTAATTTTTTTTTTTTTTTTTTTTTTTTTTTTTTTTTTTTTTTTTTTTTTTTTTTTTTTTGAGACGGAGTCTTGCTCTGCCTGGGTGGCTGGAGTGCAGTGGCCGGATCTCAGCTCACTGCAAGCTCCGCCTCCCGGGTTTACGCCATTCTCCTGCCTCAGCCTCCCGAGTAGCTGGGACTACAGGCGCCCGCCTCGTCGCCCGGCTAGTTTTTTGTATTCTTTAGTAGAGACAGGGTTTCACCGTATTAGCCAGGATGGTCTCGATCTCCTGACCTCGTGATCCGCCCGTCTCGGCCTCCCAAAGTGCTGGGATTAAAGGCTTGAGCCACCGCGCCCGGCCTAATTTTTAATTTTTTATAGAGATGGGGTCTCACTATATTGCCCAGATTGGTCTCTAACATTTTAATCCTGTGACATTGGACATTCCAGGGTGCTCTTGGAGGTACTTAAGAAGTGTCTTCAGGGCCGGGCGAGGTCGCTCACGCCTGTAATCCCAACACTTTGGGAGCCTGCGGTGGGCAGTTCACTTGAGGTCAGGAGTTCGAGACCAGCCTGGCCAACATGGTGAAATCTCATCTCTACTAAAATACAAAAATTAGCTGGGCATGGTGGCGGGTGCCTGTAATCCCAGCTACTTGGGAGATTGAGACACAAGAATCACTTGAACATGGGAGGCGGAGGTTGCAGTGAGCTGAGGTTATGCCACTGCACTCCAGCCTGGGCGACAGAGTAAGATTCTATATCAAAAAAAAAAAAAAAAAAAAGAGTCTTAGTGTTATGGAGCCCTGCCCAGTCTTACTATGTATTTAACTAGTAGGCCATTTTGGTTTCATATTATGGGCATTTCAGTCTGTCCCCTTAATAATTATCCAAATTTATTTTAAGTCCTAACTTAATCAGGTTTTATTTTGATGGAGTTCTCCAAAGTCATATTCAGCCTGCTTTTGTTTCATAGGTATTAAAACCAGGCAAAAGTGTCTTGTTTCGTGACTATGGGCTGTATGATCATGCCATGCTTAGGTTTAAAGCCGGCAGCAAACTTGGAGAAAACTTTTATGTTAGACAAGATGGAACCAGATCATATTTTTTTACTGATGGTAAGATGAATGGAATCCAGTCTTTAAATGTTTTATTCTTTGTTTCTGCTTATTTGATTGCATTATCACCGCAAGGCTGCTTGGAGAAGGCTTGCGACATGTGCATGAGACCCTGAAACAAGCCCTCTACTGTACAGTACTTACCCAGCACCTGGAAGGCACAGACCTGGCCTCTGCCCTTGAAGAGCTCACAAGCTTTCTCTGGTGTCAGTGACTTTCCTAGTGAGCTTGGGTTAATGGACAGCTTCTGACATGCCATGTGGATGCTCTACTAGGAATTGTGATGGAATAAGAGGGAAGGCAAGTCAGAAACTTCTCCTTGTCCAGTTAAAAGTAAAGCAAATTCGACAATATAATGCCTTGAGATTACTTTCCCATGGCACAAAGTCAGGAAACCTTTTTCTATAGAAATGATTGGCTCTGTTTTGGGGTTTGGGTTTTTTGTTGTTTTTGAGACAGAGTCTCATTCTGTCACCCAGGCTGGAATGCAGTGGTATGATCTCGGCTCACTGCAGCCTCCGCCTTCCAGACTCAAGTGATCCACCAAAGCCTCCCAAGTAGCTGGAACCACAGACACATGCCACCATGGCTGGCTAATTTTTTGTAGTTTTGGTAGAGTTGGGGTTTCACCATGTTGCCCATGCTGGTCTCAAACTCCTGAGCTCAAGTGATCTGTCTGTCTCGGCCTCCAAAAGTGGTGGGATTACAAGTGTGAGTCACCATGCCTGGCCTGGATCTGTTTTTAAATAAATATGCAAATTTGTTGTAAAGAGGTGTTTGTTTATTTATTTATTTATTTATTTTTGACACAGAGTTTTACTCTGTCGCCCAGGCTGGAGTGCAGTGGCGTAATCTTGGCGTATTGTAACCTCCACCACCCAGGCTCAAGTGATTGTCATGCCTCAGCCTCCCAAGTAGCAAGGATTACAAGTGTGTGCCAGCACGCCCAGCTAATTTTTGTATTTTTAGTAGAGATGGGGTTTTGCCATGTTGGCCAGGCTGGTCTCAGACTCCTGGTCTCAAGTGATCTGCCCACTTCAGCCTCCCAAAATCCTGGGACTGCAGGCGTGAGCCACCATGCCTAGCCTATAGAGGTATTTAAAAAGTCATTTTTGATAAGAAAATGTGGAACACCATTTCAGTCTTTTAGGTGTCTTGAACAAAGTCTACTTAATCGTCTAGATAGGGAGATAATTACCTTAACCTCTATTTTAACAAACATTTTTCTTCTTGAAATGAAATATTCTTTTAGATACCAAAAGAACTAAAATTGAGTGATTACTATTAAAGCTTCAAAATTATTTGGGAGACTGAGGCAGAAGGAAGGATCACTTGAGCTTAGGAGTTCGAGACCAGCCTGGGCAACAGTGAAACTTTACTAAAAATTAAAAACAATATATTAGCCAGGAGTGGTGGCATGCACTTGTGGTCCCAGCTGCTTAGGAGGCTGAGGCAAGAGAATCGTTTGGCCCCAGAAGATAGAGGCTGCAGTGAGCTGTGATCATACCACTGCACTCCAGCCTGGGCAACAGGACAAGAAGCCTATCTCAAAACAAAACAAAACAAAACAAAAAAACTGCAAAATTATCAAAATAGGTTAAAAATTAAAAGATGTTTTAATTCATAAAATTTAAACCAATTGTAAATATTGAGAAGATGCAGTGATACCTGCAAAGTGCTTCAGACCACGTTCTCTGGAGCAATGCTCCTAGTAAGAGTCTTTATTTTTGCTGCCTAGCCATTTATTCTACTTGTTTCATTTCATGTGTAGTGATGTATTATTTGGGTTAGATTTTCCTGGAGCTAGGTCACCATTGGGTGTTTTTCTCCACTCTGATCACAAATTTTCCTCCTTTGTGTTAGGATGAATAAGGTGTTTGATGTAAACAAGTTGAACACATGCAGACCTTATAGGAATACAGCCAATTTTTATGTTTTTGTTCACAGATGGGAAACAATAAGAAGAATTTTACAAAGGAATATAATTGGCTGGGTGCAGTGGCTCATGCCTGTAATCTCAGCACTTTGGGAGGCCAAAATGGGTGGATTGTTTGAGGTCAGAGGTTTGAGACCAGCCTAGCCAACATGGCGAAACCCTGTCTCTACTAAAAACACACAAAAATTAACCAGGCATGGTAGTGTGTGCCTGTAGTCCCAGCTACTTAAGAGGCTGAGGCAGGAGAATCTCTAAGCCCAGGAAGCGGAGGTTGCAGTGACCTGAGATCGTCCCACTACTCTAGCCTGGGTGACAGAGCAATACTCTGTCTCAAATACATAAATAAATAAATAAATAAAATATATATTTTTTAAATTTTTTAAAAAAAATATAGTCAATTTGGAATTGTTTCTTTTTACTTGGGCTTTTGTATTTGAGAATTCATAATAAGGCAAGATGCATACACCGAGTTGTCCTTCACCTTGTTCTGATTAAATTGTTTAATTGAAAGTTTCTGTTTGGGTAGAAGAGGAGAAGGAGTGTATTAGTTCCCAAATGAAAACCTTTGAATTTTAGCATTGAGGTTTTCATTTTAAAAAATATTAAAATAGCCTCAGCCCCTATCCCTCCTCCTCAAGGACTGCAAAGCAAATGTAATGTTATGAAGACTTTTGAGCATTGTTGATGCTTGTCTTACAGAATTCCTGGCTCAGCTCTTTATGGACACAGGTTATGAAGAAGTGATAAACGAGTATGTGTTTCGAGAGACGGTGAATAAAAAAGAAGGCCTGTGTGTGCCGAGAGTTTTCCTTCAGAGCAAATTTCTAAAGCCTCCTAAGAACCCATCTCCTGTGATCCTGGGCCTGGATCATAAGTCCTGACCTTTCATGAGGTTGGCATTCATACCTCCCCTTGAAGAGGATAATTTAAAATCACTCTTTTGGCTGGGCGTGGTGGCTCATGCCTGTAATCCCAGCACTTCGGGAGGCCAAGGTTGGGGGATCACCTGAGGTCAGGAGTTCAGGACCAGCCTGACCAACATAGTGAACACTATTATTATATATAATAATATATATATATAATATATCTATATATAATATATATAATTATATATAGTATATCTCTACTAAAAATACAAAAAATTAGCCGGGCATGGTGGCGGGTGCCTGTAATCCCAGCTACTCAGGAGGCTGAGGCAGGAGAATCACTTGAACCCAAGAGGCGGAGGTTTGCAGTGAGCCGAGATCATGCCATTGCACTCTAGCCTGGGCGACAAGAGTGAGACCATGTTTCATAAATAAATAAAATCACTCTTTTTACTTTATATATTTTTTGAGGCAGGATCTTGTGCTACGCAGGTTGGAGCGCAGTGGTGCGATCACAGCTGATTGTAGCCTCAACCCTCCTGGGCTCAAGCAATCTTCCTGCCTCAGCCTCCTGAGTAGCTAAGCCTACAAGTGTGAGCCATCATGCCTGGCCCTTAATTTTTTTTGATGAGCATGTACAGTAGTACCTCTTTATCCATGGTTTCATTTACCACAATTTCAATTATCTGTTTTCAACTGCAGTCAGTTACTTTTCTTAAGATATTTTGAAAATATCTTAAGAAATGAAATATTTTTATTTTGGGTGGCCGAGGCCAGCAGATCCCTTGAGCCCAGGAGTTCAAGACCAGTGTGGGCAACATGGTGAAACCCTGTCTCTACAGAAATAACAAAAATTAGCCAGATGTGGTGGCGTGTGCCTGTAGTCCCAGCTGGGGTGGGAGGTTGGCTTGAGCCTGGAAGGCGGAGGTTGCAGTAAGTTGAGATCACGTTACTGCACTCCTACTGCACTCCAGCCTGGGCGACAGATCAAAAGTCTGTCTCAAAAAAAAAAAAAAAATTTGGAAAGACAGATCACATTCACATAACTTTTATTACAGTGTATTGTTAAAATTGTTCTTTTTTTTTAGGGTTTGGTACTGTGTTGGTTTCAGGCAACCACTGGGGGTCTTGAAACATACCACCCGTAGAAAAGGCGGGGACTACTATGTACTTTTTGTGTTGAAAAATAGAAAGTGTATGTGTGTGTGAGACATGTAAATAAAACTTCAAGGCCTGAAAAGTAGTGAAAGTTTTATAGAATAACATAATTTAGCCATATTGTTCACTGTAAAATTCCACAAAGAAAAGCCTAAGGACCCTGTAGCACGTAAAGAGATTCTTGTCATTACTCATGTGACTGTAAGTGTTCCTCCAGGCAACATGTCAGACAACCATGGAGTAAAAATGAGGCCAAGTAGACTAAAATAAGACACTCATATGTATTTCTAGCCTAAAGGATTGTTCTGTTTTCTTTTTCCAGGTGTCATATTTGCCCATTGATCTCCCCTTTAGTTCATTTACGTATTTTTTCAAAACTAATGTTCCACAAATACCACTTTTGCTCTATCTGTGCTCAAGAACCCTCCATGGCTCCCTACCTGATTGTTGAGACCCCTTATCACTGGGCCAGTTCCTTGTCACACTGTTTGCCCTGGGAGAGAGGGGATGGTCATCACCTGTCCTCCCCTCTGCCCCATTTGTCCAGTGCTGTTTCTCTGAGAAGATGGCTGGGGTCTAGAGTTAGAATTTCAGAGTTGAGAGGGGCTTTAGAATGGATGTTCCAACTCCCTACTGGGAAATGAGGAAGCAGTAGCAAGGGGTAAATGATGAGTCCAAAATCATGTAGCTAGTGTTGTGGAATATGGGGAAATCCCTAAATTGGTCTGCTGACCTGTTTCCCAATCATTGCCTTTTAATGACTTTTCCTTTATGAAGTAAAATCCAGGTGATTTTGTTCTGCTCCCAAGAGTTAAGCCTGTAAGCCTTTCTGTGCGCCTTTCTGCAGAAAGCTGTTTGTGAGAACACTGTCTTGAGTACATGACTGGGCTGCACATGCAGCGGGCCTGGGCCCTTCAACTGCAACCACATCTGGAGGAGGGGTCCCAGTGTGAAGGGGTTGGATGATAGTCATAGTGGTTCCGTACAATCAGAATAAATCCACCTGGCTCCTGAAGAGAATAGGGGCAGGCCGCAGGGCTCAATCTGTGCTTGCTGGGTGTTGTGATTTTGCCATCTGTCCTCAACTTCTTGGGAGGGGCTGATGGAACTTGTAAAGAAGGTAGACCTATAGGGGTCCTCATGGGCCTTCTCACAGTGAGAGTCCAGCGCTGTCCAGAAGCAGCCTCAGGCTCCCCACTTTCAGTCCAGTGCTCCCTCCCAAAGCCCCCTCCACCAAATGAATCCCACAGCCAGCTACAGCCCCAGACGCTGCCCACTGCCCCCTCATGGAAGTTCTTTCACTTGTGTCTCTACTAGGTCTGGTCAATGTTTCTTGGATTTTAGTGGCTAAGCTGGATGAAGACAGGCCACTTAAAGTAGAAAAGTGAGAGCCTGGGTGATGTAGCAAGACTCTATCTCTATGCAAAAATAAGAAAATTAGCCGGGTGTGGTGGTGTATGCCTGGTGCTATGAGCCCAGGAGTTGGAGGCTGCAGCAATGGAGTGAGCCATTGTCACGCCACTGCACTACAGCCTGGATGCAGAGCAAGACCCCGTGTCCAACTGAAAAAAAAAAAAAAAAAAAAAAAAAAACAAGGAACAGTGTAGTATAGTAGGATAAGCCTGTGCTTCTGTTTTCAGAAGTCATTTGGAATTTTGGCCTCATTCCTTAACCTGTTTGAACCTCACATTCTTCATTTTTATGATGGGGATAGCTACTAACTTAAAAGTGTTCAGAGGATTAAAGGAAGTACATATATATAGCACATAAGTATTTCCCTCAGTCTTCATTTTTTGAACATAGAAGTTTAACATACATACAGAGAAGTACACAAATCATAAGTATTTAGCTCACTGACATCATAGTGATGTATGACACGTCCAGCATGACTGGCACCCCAGAACCCACCCCACCCCTGTGTCTCATTCTAGTCACTGTCCCCGCAAGGTAGTCTCTATTCTGAAGTTTAACACCAGAGAGTAGTTTGAGTAGTTTTTCTTCTATTTTAAAAATTCTCCCCAAAAGAGTTTAAGGACCGCTTACAAAAATACAAAAATTACACGATTTTAAGTAGGGAAATTGGGCTAAAGGAAAAAAAAAGTTGAGGCCAGGAAAATAACCTTATCCACACAAACTGCATTACAACAGGTCTTATACACTTAAGAATAAATAACAGATTTTGCTTCCTAGTGGTCAGCGTAAAGAAGGAAACAAGATCAAGTTCAGACTCCATGCAATAAACCTGAGGCAGCTACTCCTAATCTGGAGGTCTAAGGAACCTTTCCCTCTAGTTCCCATAAATAGGACACTATAACATAGCAAACTTAACAGCATTACTAGTAATAAAAACAAGTATCAAAGCATTGTTTCTGATAATATAGCTTAACATAGATATAACCCCCAAAGGACTAGTCAAATAAGTAGATGAAGAGGACTGAAAGGAGATGGTCTAGGTGGGTTTTAGAATCCCTAGAAGACTAACAGGCTGTTGGTCCTTCTGTCAGTTTTCCATCAATAGTATTCTCAGTGGAGGGTTTGTTGTGAATCTAGGAACCAGGAGGTCTAGGTTATTGTCCCTTAGAAGGGTAGCTATTGGGCAGACTGGCCAAGAGACAAGAATGACTTCAGAGAAAGCAAAACAGGTTGATGAAGGCCTCTTTGCCAGTGGTTGGCAGGGCGTATACCTGTGAATGGGGCCAGCAGTTTCCTCCAAATGCAACTTGGAGTTGTGTCTGCCCACAGGAGTAATTATGGCCCCAAATTCTAATTCCATAATCTAATTTCATGTATATATATACGTATATACGTATATATGTGTATATATATAACTAAGATTTATTTTTTCATGGGTGGGCCAGGGTTGGAAGTGAGCCAGGCAGCTGCCAACTTTAAGATACATTGATTGTAAAATGTACTTCTTATTAAATTAATGAAGTGACCCAGTCCATCAGTATTTTAACTATGAGTCAGTAGATTGGTTCATAAGCATTTTAAAGGCCAAACATAAAAATGGCTTCAGTCTCACTGCCTCTAGGTCCTTGTGTTCATTCCCCCTGGCCACATTTCCATCAGTGCACCCTAAATTAAGACAACAGAGGATCAGGTTCTCCCACAGTTTGGGTACTTAGGGACCAGGAAAGCAAGACCATGGTTGGTTTAGTAGCAAGCTCTGTGGAATCATATAGACTACAAAGAGTCAACCAATATTGCCTTGTCTTCACAGCCGGAAAACAGCCCCAGAAACATAATGAGTACTGGCTAACAGTACTATAAAAAATAGTATAAATACTATATTATATTAAAATATTCCATATAGTACTATATGTTTCTTTTGACCTTTTCACATATATTAATACATACAGTGATTATGTGTGTGTGTATATATATACACACTCCATACAGTAGTGCTAATGCAATCTTATTACAGGATTTGGAATATGAATAATGGGAATATGAATAAATGGGTTCAAGTGCAGGACTTGCCCAGTGCAAACTACCAACTTCTTTGAACTTCAGACTTCACATGTCTAAGACTGAGATCTTAGTACCTAGTACCTGGCAGGGCTACTGCCATGATTAAGTGAGATCATTCAGATGGGAGCGCTTGGTTTACAATAAAGTACCAGTCAAGTGCTAATTATTTCTATTATTTCGTATTTCTCCAGAAAGTATATTGTTACATCGAAATGGTAGAGCAGCTCACGAACCAACTCTTTTTCAAGAAGGTTTAATCTTGGGGTCCTTGCAAGGGCTCAGGATTTGAATGTTGTACCACAAGGTGGTGCTAGACACTAGATGTTTTTATTGGCCTTCTACTCCCGTCTTAATTAGTTACATACTGTTCATTTTTTATTGTCATTGAAGAGCATGGAAAATATTGATTACAAATGTGTTTTCTAGATCAATATATAAGCTCATAAGATCAATCCCATCTTAGTTATATAGTGTCCATTTTTTAATTGTCATTGAAGAGCATAGAAAATATTTATTACAAATGTGTTTTCTAGATCAACTCATGAGCTCATAAGATCAATTTTGGCCTCACTGGAGATTAGAAAGCAAGGGTGCTTTTACCCAACGTTCAGTCTACTTTGCCTACTGAAGGTGTTTGCTTTCAGTTAAATCTGGGAAGCATTTTAAGGTAATGTGTGTGATGGGCTCCGAAGGTGTCTGCAAGGCCCCTGGGACACTGGGGAGCATAAATATGGGCTGGACACCAATCAAGGGTCCTAATTTTTTTTTCCTATGAGTAAATACCCCTTTGTACTTTCCTATCCCCAAATGGTTTTGTGGATTTGCTTTTTAATGTTGTTTGGAATTAAGGCCAAAGCAGAGAAAAGGGACTGCAGTACAGATAATTGTCTGCCTCATGCAGATATTATTTATAGCTATCTTTGATAGCATTTGCTTCCCTATTTCACAGTTGTCAACCGAGGAAGGGAAAATTGTGAAATGAGTAAACCAAGAGTGTTTTGCAGGGCCGTGTTCTCTACTGGGGAGCAGACATTTCTCACAAATTTAAGTAAGTTCTGCTATTGAAACCAAATGTTCTGTTTAAAAGAAAATTAGTAGGGCACAGTAGCACATGCCTGTAGTCCCAGCTACTTGGGAGGCTGAGGCAGGAGAATCACTTGAGGCCAGATGTTCAAGACTATAGTGTACTATGATCTCACCAATAAACCAGCCACTGCACTCCAGCCTGAGAACATAGCAGAACCCTGTCTTTAAAATAAATAAATAAATAAATATTTAAAAATAAGGGCAGGGCAAGGTGGCTTATGCCGGCAATCCCAGCACTTTGGGAGGCCAAGGCAGGTGGATTACCTGAAGTCAGGAGTTCAAGACCAGCCTGGCCAACATGGTGAAGCCCTGTCTCTACTTAAAAAAATAAAATAAATAAAATAAATTAGCTGGGCATGATGGTGCGTGTCTGTAATCTGAGGCAGGTGAATTACTTCAACTTGGGAGGCGGAGGTTGCAGTGAGCCGAGATCGCATCACTGTACTCCAGCCTAGGTGATGAGCAAAACTCCGTCTCAAATAAGTAAAATAAATTGGAAGTTTTTCACTTTTCCTTCCTGTCCTTCTCAAATATGTGGCATTTCATTAAATTGTGTTCAGTGGGTACCAACTGGGTGCAGGGCACTCTGGGGTCACTATGGCTGGAGTGCAGGGTAGGGGTGAGGGGATAGTGTGGGTATCATAGGCATTTGAACCAGAGCAACTCCATTTTGAATAGGGGCTGAGTAGAATGAGGCTGAGACCTGCTTGGCCGCATTCCCAGCAGGTTAAGGCATTCTTAGTCACAGGATGAGATAGGAGGTCAGCATAAGATATAGGTCATAAAGACCATGCTTATAAAGCAGGTTGTAATAAAGAAGCCAACCAAATCCCAGCAAAACCAAGATGGCAACGAGAGTGTCCTCTGGTCATCCTCACTGCTACAGTCCCACTAGCCCCATCACAGTTTACAAATGCCATGGCAATGTCAGGAAGTTGCCCTTTATGATCTAAAAAGGGGAGGCATGAATAATCCACCCCTTGTTTAGCATATAATCAAGAAATAACCATAAAAATGGGGAACCAGCAGCCATTCGGGCTGCTCTGTCTATGGAGTAACCATTCTTTATTCGTTTACTTTCCTAGTAAACTTGCTTTCACTTGATGGACTCTGAATTATTTATTATGCTAGATCCAAGAACCCTCTCTTGGGGTCTGGATTGGGACCCCTTCCCAGTAACATGCGCCTGTGCTGGAAGGTAGGAAAACAGCTCCAGTCCTATGTTCACTCAGCCAGAGTAAGATAAACTAGGAAGACAAATACAAACACTCAGAAAACCAGCAGAAGAAAAAAGAGGAAGAAACGCTGTGGAAAATATGAGTGCCATACTGTCACTGTCATTTGGAAAGAATATTTCCACATTTTCACAGTGGAGGCGTTATATTCTCTGGTCTGGGGCATGGCCATGGAGAAGAGAACATGACACGTAGCTCCTTGGAACATGTTGCCAAACATGTCTACATCTGTAAGAAAAATATTAGGACTGGCAAAATGAGACAACTCCTGAAAGAGACTGCTGACAAAATGGGCAAAATGGTCAATCCTAATTAGAAATAATTATAAATTAAAGGAGGCCTGGCACGGTGGCTCATACCTATAATCCCAGCACTTTGGGAGGCTGAAGACAAGATCACTTGAGACCACGAGTTGGGAGACCAACATAGGATAAATAATGAGACCCCTACAAAAAAATTTTAAAAGCCAGTCATGGTGGCATGTTCCTGAAGTCCTGAAACCACCTTTGCAAAATATAAGAGTGAGAAAATTAGAACAGTGAAATAAATCTGACCTAACGGACTATATCTTGCTTCTAACCTCCAAGCTGCCCTTGTTCATTCCTGGGTGTTGGCTGAACTAACTTTGGGAGGAACTTAGTTTATAGTTTAACTATGAAATGAAGATGATAACAGCTCTTTCCTGAAATAAATCCCCTTCTTGCCTGGTGACCAGAGTGTCTTTTTAGGATGAACAAATTAGCCACAAGATTTGCAATTCCCCAATTACTCCTACAGTAACATCATTATTGTAGAACCTGAGATTGGCCTTTTAAGGAGTCTTCTCAGGTTTTTGCTTTTTTTTTTTTTTTTTTTTTTTTTTTTTGAGATTCTGTCGCCCAGGCTGGAGTGCAATGGCACCATCTCGGCTCAAGCGATTCTCCCACCTCAGACTCCCGAGTAGCTGGTACAGGCGTGCACCACCACACCTGGCTAATTTTTGTATTTTTAGTAGAGATGGGGTTTCACCATGTTGGCCAGACCAATCTCAAACTCCTGACCTCAGGTGATCTGCCTGCCTCAGCCTCCCAAAGTGCTGGGATTACTGGTGTAAGCCATCATGCCCGGCCAGGTTTTTGCATGTCTGATGACTGCCACTCAGACCTGCCAGCTGTTCCTGTGGTCCCCACCCAGGAATCACTTCAGCCCAAGAGGATAGCTTCAACTTCATAAGATCTCATCTCTGACCCAACCAATGGGTACTCCCCATTCCCTAGTCCTGCTGCCCACCAAACTATCCTTGAAAAACCCTAGTCTCTGAATTTTCGGAGAGACTGTTTTGAGTGATAAAACCAGTTTTTCGTTCAGCCGTGAATGAAAGTCTCTCCGCATTGCAGTTTCTCTGTCTTGACAGATTGGCTCTATCTGGGCAGCAAGCAAAATGAACCCATTGTGTTACTGGAAAGGGGTCCCAATCCAGACCCCAAGAGAGGTTTCTTGGACCTTGCACAAGAAAGAATTCAGAGCGAGTTTATAAAGTGAAAGCAAATTTATTAGAGAAAGAAACAAAAGAATGGCTACTCCATAGGCACGGTAGTGGCATGGGCTGCCCAACTGAGTATACTTATAGTTATGTCTTGATCATATGCTAAATAAGGGGTAGATTATTCCTGAACGTTCTGGAAAAGGGGTGGGCAATCTCCAGAACTAAGGGTTTCTCCCCGCTTTAGACCATATAGGGTAACTTCCAGACATTTGTAAACCGTCATGGCACTGGTGGGCGTGTGTTTTGCCATGCTAATACATTATAATTAGTGTATTTTGAGCAGTGAGGATGACCAGAGATCACTTTCATCGTCATCTTGGTTTTTGGTGGGTTTTGGCTGGCTTCTTTACCGCAACCAGTCTTATTAGCAGGGTCTTTGTGACCTCTTTTCTTTTCTTTTCTTTTCTTTTCTTTTCTTTTCTTTTCTTTTCTCTTCTCTTCTCTTCTCTCTTTTCTTTTCTTTTCTTTTCTTTTCTTTTCTTTTCTTTTCTTTTCTTTTTTTTGGCATGAACATAGCTCACTGCATCCTTCACCTTTGAGGCTTTGTACATAACATTATAAAACTGGGCCAGACACAACGGCTCATGCCTGTATTCCCATCTCTTTGGGAGGCTGAGATTGGTGGATCAGCTGAACCCAGGAATTTGAGACCAACCTGGACAATATGGTGAAACCCTATTTCTATAGAAAATACAAAACTGGGCCGGGCGCTGTGGCTCACGCCTGTAATCCCAGCATTTTGGGAGGCTGAGGTGGGCGGATCACGAGGTCAGGAGATTGAGACCATCCTGGCTAACATGGTGAAACCCTGTCTCTACTAAAAATATAAAAAATTAGCCAGGCGTTGTGGCAGACGCCTGTAGTCCCAGCTACTCAGGAGGCTGAGGCAGGAGAATGGCATGAACCTGGGAGGTGGAGCTTGCAGTGAGCCAAGATTGCACCACTGCACTCCAGCCTGGGCGACAGAGTGAGACTCCATCTCAGAAAGAAAAGAAAATACAAAACTGATCTGGGTGTGGTGGTGCGTGACTGTAGTCCCAGCTACTCAGGAAGCTGAGGTGGGAGGATCACCTGAGCCTGGGTAGGTTGGGGCTGCAGTGAGCTGATATCCAGCCACTGCACTCCAGCACTCCAAAACTGTTCACAAGTATAGTTTCAGTTATGTTTAATGATAAATATTATTAAAGGATAGGGAGATGCTATATGGGGAAAAAAAAACTTCATGCACAAGAAGGAAGCAATCCAAAACAGTTACAGTATTTATTTCAGGTTTGTTCAATTATAGCTGTTACTTTTTCTTCTTTATACTTTTCTGAAATTCATGTTTTCTGTAATGACCCTTTATTACTTTTACATTACCAAAAAAAAGTAGTCTAGCAACCTTCGAACTTCTTTCTGAACTTCTTAAAATCCTTGTGACAATTCTACTAGAAATGCTATTTCAACCTGTAAGATTCTTACCTATCATGAGCTAAATGATACCTCTCAGAAATAAGAGAATAGGTTCTTTTAGTATATTTTCTTTTTTCTGTAGGGAAAAGGGGAACTTTTCGTTCACCCTCTAAAGGTTCTATAATTTGAGTCTCTGGAATAAACTTGACAGTAGACAGATTAACAAGAGGAAAGACATACAAATGTATTATGTGCAAATATGCATGGAGGCCTCACAAAATATGAAACTCCCAGAAGAGCCAGTGTGCATACCATCTTGAGGCCACGGAAAGGAATAGGGGACCTGCGGCTTGGCAGGGGTGCAGAGAAGGTGTGGAGAGGGTACACCTGGTGCTGCACTTGGTGGGGGTGTGAAAAGAGGAGGTCATGGCACCAATTCTAGAAGGGAGAGGGGAGGAAATGCACAGCCCACAAAGGTTGCCTTATGCAGATAAAATCCCTCAGGTAGCACCCTTCAGAAGGGTGGCTGCCTGTGGTAATCTCTTTCTGGGACGTGTCAACCCACAATCTCTTTTTCCTGTGATATGATTTTTCCTAGCTCCATCTCTAGGCAGATAAGGGGGCCTCAGAGAAAGCCTCCGCTTGCATCAGCTGTTTGCTAATGTAGATTTCCTTTTACAAAATTCTTTTGTAAATTTCTTTCACAAAAGGAGATCTTTTCAGAGCTATTCCTGTGTCTTCAGTTTCTTGGAATAGCCATCCCAAAATATGCCAAAGTATATTTTGAGGTGGCATTCATTTTCATCTTCCACAGTCATATTTTGGGGTGGTGTTCTGAGCCAACATTCCAGTCCCCTGGTCCCTGAATGTCATGGTGAGGTACCTTGGATGGGGATATTTTCACCTGTTCAGGGGCTGGACTCTCCATGGCTGCTATGATTTTGGAAATGTTTATTTTTTAGTTTGGGGAAATTTACTTATTTGAATTATTTATTTAATGATTCCCTAACACCTAACACTTCCAGGACTACCCCCCCGACCACCCTCTGCTCCAACCTCCAACACACACACACACACACACACACACAGACGGTTTCTCCTGGAACTCTCTTTTTTTTTCTTTTTTTTTTTTTTTTTTTTTTTTGAGGCAGAGTCTCGCTCTGTCGCCCAGGCTGGAGTGCAGTGGCCGGATCTCAGCTCACTGCAAGCTCCGCCTCCCGGGTTTACGCCATTCTCTTGCCTCAGCCTCCCGAGTAGCTGGGACTACAGGCGCCCGCCACTTCGCCCGGCTAGTTTTTGTATTTTTAGTAGAGACGGGGTTTCACCGTGTTAGCCAGGATGGTCTTTTTTTTTCTTGTGAGACACCGTGTCACTCCCGTCACCCAGGCTGGAGTGCAGTGGCACGATTGTTACTGGAAAGGGGTCCCAATGCAGACCCCAAGAGAGGGTTCTTGGACTTCGAGTAAGAAAGAATTGGGTAAAGAAAGAATTTGAGTAACCTGAAAGCAAGCTAGGAAAGTAAAGGAATAAAAGAATGGCTACTCTGTAGGCATAGTGGCCCCGAGGGCTGCTAGTTGGCTATTTTTATGGTTATTTCTTGAGTATATGCTAAACAAGGGGTGGATTATGCATGAGTTCTTTTGGGATGCGGGGAGGGGGGAGGAAAGGGTGGGCAATTCCTGGAACTGAGGGTTCCTCCTCCTTTTAGACCATATAGGGTAACCTGACATTGCCATGGCATTTGTAAACTGTCATGGCACTGGTGGGCGTGTCTTTTTGCATGCTAATATGTATAATGAGCAGTAGGACCACCAGAGGTCACTTTCCTCACCATCTTGGTTTTGGTGGGTTTTGGCCAACTTCTTTACCACATCCTTTTATCAGCAAGGTCTTTGTGACTTGTGCATTGTGCTGACCTATCTCATCCTCTGACTTAGAATACCTAACCTCCTGGGAATGCAGCCCAGTAGGTCTCAGCCTTATTTTACCCAGCCCCTATTCAAGATGGAGTCACTGTGGTTCAAACACCTCTGACATGATCATGGCTCCCTGCAGCCTCAACTTCCCAGGCTCAGATGATCCTCCCACCTCAGCCTCCTGAGTAGCTAGGACTACAGTTACATGGGACCATGCCTGGCTAATTTTTTGTACTTTTTAATAGAGTTGTGGTTTCACCATGTTGCTCAGGCTGGTCTGCAACTCCTGGGCTCAAGTGATCAGCCCACCTTGGCCTTTCAAAGTGTTGGGATTACAGGTATGAGCCATGGTGCCTGGCCTGGAACTCTTACTGTAACTGCCTGACAGGTTCTTCCTACCCACTGCACAAAGAAAATGAATTCTCAGCATTGGGCCAGGTGCAGTGGCTCATGCCTGTAATCCCAGCACTTTGGGAGTCTGAGGCAGGCAGATCACTTGAGGTCACGAGATCAAGGCCAGCCTGGCTAACATGGTAAAACCCTGTCTCTACTAAATATACAAAAATTAGCCCAGTGTGGTGGTGCACGCCTGTAATCCCAGATACTTGGGAGGCTGAGGCAGGAGAATCACTTGAACCCAGGAGGTGGAGATTGCAGTGAGCCAAGATCACTCCACTGCACTCCAGTCTGGGCAGCAGAGCAAGACTCTGTGTCATACACACACACAAAAATCTCAGCATTGCAGTGGAGAGTTCAATTGATGCCATGCCATGTGGGAGATGGAGTCATCATGCAAATTAGTCTCATCGAAGGCTTATAGGTTAGGAGTTTTTCAGAGGTCATTTGGGGGAAAGGGTGGGGGTGGCTAGACAATGGGTGCTTGGTTGGGGTGCAATCACAGGGATGTGGGAAACGATCTTCTTGCATGCTGAATCACTCCTGGGTGGGCCACAGGAGCTGTTGATCAGTAGGTCCAGGTAAAGCATGGGTGTCGGACATGCAAGAAACCTGAGACAGTATCCCGAAAGGTCAATCTTAGGTTCTGAAACAGTAGTGATGTTATCTGAAGGAGTAATTGGGGAAGTTGCATATCTTGTGACCTCCAGAATTATGGCTGGCAATCGTTTATGTCTACACCTTAGCAGAATTCAGGCTCCTCCCTGCCCTCTAGCCTAGTGGTCTCTAATTAGCTTTACAAAGGTGGTTGAGTTTGGGGGAGGGGCTATTATAATTTAAACTATAGACTAAATGTCTCCTAAAGTTAGTTTGGCAGCTTGAAGGCTAAAAGCAAGATGGAGATTGGCTAGATCACATCTCCCCCACTGCCATTGATACAGAAGGGCTGGGCTCCTGGCTAAACCCCACCCTTAATCCTGGAACCTCAGCTGTAAATGAAAACAGGAGCCCCATTTTTCCACCCACATGTTGCCTTTTTGGCCTGGCATTTCCCCATCCTGTGCTCATAAGAAGATTTCAGCTGGCAGAGTAACACAGCAGCTGAGCATCAGGGATACAAACAGCTGATTGTCAAGGATACAAGTGGCTGAGCAGTGAGCAGAGAAGCAACTGAATGTTGGAGACTATGGGTAGATTTGGCTAACTTCAGATGATGCAGCTTTGGAGAGGGGCCTGGCCTCAGACTGCTCAGCTTCAGGGAAAAATCACCTTCTTCCCGCATCATCCCCTTTTCAACTCGCCATCCCGCTGAGAGCCACTTCCATTGCCCAATAAAATCCTCTGCATACACTACCTTTCAATCTGTTCATGTGACTTGATTCTTCCTGGATGCTGGACAATAACCTGGGTGTTGAGAGGGCAGGGGCTGCCACCCTGACCCTCCACTGAGCATGGTTGTAACATGCTTGGACGCTGTTATGGGGCCCGCACTGAGCCTGCTCCTGCCAGAGAGGAGCAACTGGCTAGTTCCAGCATTCGCTTTTTCCAGTTCCTGCACTCGCTCACTCACAAGGGGTTTGAGCGTGAGGTGGCCAGGTAAACAAGCCACACCCCAATAGCAAGTACTGCAAGGGGCTCAAGGGAATGATCCTGTCTCAAAATTTTCTGTTACAATTTTTGCAAAGGTGGTTTCACTATTATTATTATTATTATTTTTTGAGACAGAGTCTTGCTCTGTCACCCAGGCTGGAGTGCAGTGGCACGATCTTGGCTCACTGCAAGTTCTGCTTCCCAGGTTCAAGTGATTCTCCTGCCTCAGCCTCCCAAGTAGCTGGGACTACAGGTGCGTACCAGCACGCTCAACTAATTTTTGTATTTTTAGTAGAGATGGGGTTTCATCATATTGGCCAGGCTAGTCTCAAACACCTGGCCTCAAGTGATCCACCCATCTCAGCCTCCTGAAGTGCTGGGATTACAGGCGTGACCCACTGTGCCCCCCAGCCTCATTATTAAAATGTTGAACCTACTGAACTGATGCTATAAATTTACATTCTGCACTCTTCTTTTTTCACTATCTCTCAAGTGTTTTGCTTTCTAGGAGATTTAACTTACAATCTTTTTTTTTTTTTTTTCCTTGAGATGGATTCTCACTCTGTCACCCAGGCTGTAGTGCAGTGGTGTGATCTCTGCTCACTGCAACCTCCACCTCCTGGGTTCAAGCGATTTTCCTGCCTCAGCCTTCCGAGTAGCTAGGATTACAGGTGCACGCCACCATACCTACCTAATTTTTGTGTTTTTAGTAGAGACAGGATTTCACCATGTTGGCCAGACTGGTCTCAAACTCCTGACCTCAAGTAATCTGCCTGCCTCTGCCTCCCAAAGTGCTGGGATTACAGGCAGGAGCCACAGCACTCAGTCCAACTTACAGTCTTTTCATTGAGTTCCTAACTTCTGCTTTCATATTTTTAAATTCTGAAGGAGGCCAGGCACAGTGGCTCACATCTGTAATCCGAGCGCTTTGGGAGGTCAAGGCGGGAAGATCACTTGAGGCCAAGAGATCAAGAGCAGCCTTAGCAATATAGCGAGACCCCATAGCTACCAAAAAAAAAGTAAAATTAGCCAGGCATAGTGATGTATACCTGTAGTCCCAGCTACTCAAGAGGCTGAGTCGGGAGGATCCCTTGAGCCCAAGAGTTCAAGGATGCAGTGAGCTGTGATAATTCCACTGCTGTCTAGCCTGGGTGACAGAGTAAGATTCTTTCTCTTAAAAAAAAAAAAAAAAAAAAAAAAGGCCAGGTGTGGTGGTTTATACCTGTAATCCCAGCACTTTGGGAGGCCGAGGCACGTGGACCACTGAGGTCAGGAGTTTGAGACCAGCCTGACCAACATGGAGAAACCCCGTCTCTACTAAAAATACAAAATTAGCTGGGCTTGGTGGCGCATGCCTGTAATCCCAGCTACTCAGGAGGCTGAGCCAGGAGAATCGCTTGAACCCAGGAGGTGGAGGTTGTGGTGAGCTGAGATTGTGCCATTGCATTCCAGCCTCGGCAATAAGAGCGAAACTCTGTCTCAAAAAAAAAAAAAAAAAAATTAATTAATTAAAAAATAAATTCTGGAGGAGTACAGGCAAGGCAACCTCACCCCAATATATGGCTCCCTGGTATAATGAGTATTTTGAATTAAAGATCCTAAAAGATCAATAGATGCTAGAAGAGACTTTTTCTCTATCTACATAAAGACCTGAAGGACCCACCAAGGAAAACAATCATTTTTCCTTCTGCTTCTTGCTTTCTCATCTATTGCAGAAAAGAAGAGCAAGAAATTAACCACACCTGAACAGACTTATTCACAAGATAATATTCTTCTCTCAGGCTCAATTTCCAAAGAGCACTTTGGGGAGCCAAAGTGGGACAATTGCTTGAGGGCAGGAGTTCAAGACCAGCCTGGGAAATGTAGCACAACCTACAACAAAAAACTTAGAAAAAAAAAAAAAAGGCCAGGTGTGGTGCCTCATGCATGTAATCCCAACCCGTTGGGAGGCTGAACAGGGAGGATTGTTTGAGCCCAAGAGTTTGAGACAAGCCTGGGCAATACAGTGAGACCCCATCTCTCTAAAAAAAAACAATTAGCTGAGCATGGTGGCATGTGCCTATAGTCACAGCTACTTAGGAGGCTGAGGCAGGAGTGAAACTGCCATTGCAAAATTATAACTGAGACAGTGAAGGAGATCTGACCGAACCAACTCTATCTTCCTTCTAACCTCCAAGCTGTCTTTGTTCATTCCTGGGCTTAGGCTGAACTAACTTTGGGAGAAAAGTAGTTTATAATTTAAAACTTAGTTTATAGTTTAAAACAAAGATGACAACAGCCCTTTCCCAAAACAAACCCCCTTCTTGCCTGGGGACTAGACTGCCTTTGTAGGACTGAGAAACTAGCCACAAGATTAGAAATTATGGTTTAGGAGTCATACTGTCTAGGCAGCAGGCAAGGTGAACCCATTGGGTGGTTACAGGAGGATCACATGAGCCCAGTAGGTCAAGGCTGCAGTGAGCTGTGACCACACCATTGCACTCCAGCCTTTGGGACAGAGCAAGATCCTGTCTCAAAATAAAATAAAATAAAATAAAATAAAATAAAATCTTTTTTTCAAAGAGAACCATTTACAAGCTAATCTCTGTTCCCTGATCCATTCATTCTCCCTAGTAATCATTTATTGTACCTCAACATAATTACCTATATTCCCCTTCTACTCACTTCTTTCTCAAATAAGGCTATGTAAGTGTCTGGGCCCCACTGGGATATTGAGTGATCACTCTGATTCTCCCCTGTGTACACATTAATAAGTTTTTATACCTTTTTCCTACTAATCTGCATTTTGTGAGTTGATTTTTCAGTAAACCTTCAGAGGACAAAGGGGAAGTTTTTCCCTTGGCCCCTACTGTCAGAGGCATTTGAACCAAAGTGACTCCATCTTGAATAGGCGCTGGGTAAAATAAAGGTGAGACCTACTGGGCTGCATTCCTAGGAAGTTAGACATTCTTAGTCACAGGATAAGATAGGAGGTTGGCACAAGATACAAGTCACAAAGACCTTACTGAGAAAACAGGATGCAGTAAAGAAGCTGGCCAAAACCTGCCAAATCCAAGATGGTAATGAAAGTGATCTCTGGTCATCCTCACTGTTCATTATGTTAGAGTCAGCAGTTAGGCAGACATGAGCAGGGCAGGGGAGGGCCCCCTCTCCAGGAATGTCAGGTGACCATCAGATGATGGTCAGGCAGTTGTGAAACTCTCTCTCTAAAATAATAATTGGTTGCAGCCAGTGCTAGGGAAAGACAATCTCCCAACAGATAGAAAACACCTGAAACTAGCTGGGCACCATGGCTCATGCCTGTAATCCTAGCACTTTGGGAGGCTGAGGCAGGTGGATCACCTGAGGTCAGGAGTTCAAGACCAGCCTGGGCAACATGGTGAGACCTGCCCCCCTCCATCTCTACTGAAAATACAAAATTAGCTGGGTGTAGTGGTGCATGCCTGTAATCCCAGCTACCCAGGAGGCAAGGCTGGAGAATCGCTTGAACCTGGGAGGCAGAGGTTTCAGTGAACTGAGATTGCACCATTGCACTCCAGCCTGGGTAACAAGAGTGAGACTCCATCTCAAAGAAAAAAGGAAAAGGAAACACCTAAAACTGGTAATCAGCAGCTTCCTGGTAAGATCTTTGGAGCTGGACAAGTGGGCTAAGGCATGTTCAATAAGAGGCAAAACAGCAGAGTTTAAGGGTATATCACCTTCCTCTGGGAACACTTGACTGGTAAGGGAAAACTGCCTCAGCTGAGCATGCGTACAACTTCAGTAAACACACTGCACATACAGACAGCACACCCTAAGGGGAGAATTAAGGGAAGAGAAGTGGAAACCCTGGAACCATGCCCATTTATAAAACCTCAAGTCAAGGGCTGAACAGGGCACTTGGATCTCTCAAGTCACCCGCTTAGCCCTCTTCAAAGTGCACTTTGCTTCCTCTCATTCCTGCTCTAAAACTTTTTAATAAACTCTCATTCATGCTCTAAAAGTTGTCTCAGTCTCTCCCTCTGCCTTAAACCTACTTCTGCCCCTTGGCTGAATTCTGTCCTCCGAGGAAGCAAGTATCTAGTTGCTGCAGCCCCATATGGATTTGCTGCTGGTAACAATTATATACTAGTTATAATGTATTAGCATACTAAAAGACACCCCCACCAGCACCATGACAACTTATAAATGCCATGGCAATGCCTGGAAGTTAACCTACATAGTCTTTAGGGGAGGAACCCTCAGTTCTGGAAATTGGCCACCCTTTTCCCAGAAAACTCATGAATAATCCACCCCATATGTAGCATATAAGCAAGAAATAACCATAACTATACTCATAGAGCAGCCCATGCCTCTGCTCTGCCTATGGAGGAGCCATTCTTTCGTTTCTTTTCTTCTCTAATAAACTT
This sequence comes from Rhinopithecus roxellana, assembly GCF_007565055.1. Taxonomy (NCBI): domain Eukaryota; kingdom Metazoa; phylum Chordata; class Mammalia; order Primates; family Cercopithecidae; genus Rhinopithecus; species Rhinopithecus roxellana. Next base: position 178,058,610 of record NC_044549.1, read on the forward strand.
GCTTTCACTTTGCGGACTTGCCCCAAATTCTTTCTCGTGCAAGGTCCAAGAACCCTCTCTTGGGGTCTGGATTGGGACCCCTTTCTGGTAACACTACAATTCTAAGACTCTTTTTTATTGGTTCACCTATAGGAATAAACTGAGGCAAAATTAATATAAGCAGAGAGTTTATTTGGGCCAAATTTGAGGACTACAGCCCTGGAGACACAGATTCAAGTTAAGTTGTCCTGACTATATGCTGTGATTAGCAGCACTTACAAGTGGATTTTGTTTTTGTTTTTGTTTTATTTGGAGACAAGGTCTTGTTATGTTGACCAGGCTTCTCTTGAACTCTTGGCTTCAAGCAATCAACAAGTGGGGTTGTTTTGTTTTGGTTTGGTTTTAGATGGAATCTTGTTCTGTCACCCAGGCTGGAATGCAGTAGTGCAATCTTGGTTCATTGCAACTTCTGCCTCCCAAGTTCAAGCAATTCTCCTGCCTCAGCCTCCCTAGTAGCTGGAATTACAGGCGTGCACCACCACGCCCAGCTATGTTTTGTATTTTAATAGAGACAGGGTTTCCCCATGTTGGTCAGGCTTGTCTCGAACTCCTGACCTCAGATGATCTGCCCACCTCAGTCAGCCTCCTAAAGCACTGAGATTACAGGTGTGAGCCACCGCGCCCGGCCAACAAGTGGGTTTTTAAAGGAAAAAAGAAGGGGCAGTTCCTAAATTGAACATAAACTACTAATTGGCATATATTGTTCCTTGTATCACAAATTCCAGGAACATGAAGATAATGGGTGAGGGTCATATTGTGCAACTTGTGATAGTATTTTAGGTAATTTATCAGCCAGTCTGGAAACTACATGGAAGGAAAGAAAGAACAAAATGCCTTTAAACAATTGTTCCTAGGCATGGCTCTTTGGGGAGGGGTGGGTGTGACTGAAGATTCATTCTCTGAAGATTCTGTCTCTCTGGGCTTGATAAATTTTGCATACCACACATTTTTCAGACTTCTCTGAGCTACTTCTCTTTCTCACTTCAGTGTTCATTTTAAAAATAGTAACCTATTATTTCATAGATGCAATGTCTTATTGCTCTAAAGCATGCACTTCAGTAGAGAAGGGGTCTCTAAGAGGGGCAGCAGTTGTCCCCCAAGGGGGCAAAAATTGGTTCTTTTAGGATTGACAAGAGAATCTTTTATATCATAGTGGTCTGTGGCCTTCAAAAACTCAACCCTATTCAACAAAATCATATTCATTCTTCTAGAGTTGGAGTGTCTTTGCCTGGGCTGGAGTGCAGTGGCATGATCATAGCTCATTTCAGCCTGGAACTCCTGGGTTCAAGTGGTCCTCCTACCTCAGTCTCCCGAGTAGCTGAGACTACAGGTGTGTGCCATCACACCCAACTAATTTTTTTTTTCTTATAGACAGGTGGTCTCGCTATGTTGCCCAGGCTGGTCCTGAACTCCTGGCCTACAGCGATCCTCCTGCCTTGGCCCCCCCAAAGTGCTGAAATTACAGGTGTGAGCAACTGCGCCCAACTTCTTGTCCATTAATATTTAATTTCTGTCTGCGTAGTCTCATTTCCTCTATTTTTTTCTTTCCTGTTTTGATCTCTGTCTTTATTAGGGGCTTTTCTCAGATGTGTGGTGACCCTTGGTTTTCCATTCATACTTTTTTTTTAATGTGGAGCTAAAAGGCTGCTTGGAAGCTCTGAGCACATGAGGTGGAGTTGTCAATATGGGCTTCATTTTATTTATTTATTTTTACTTATTTTGTTTTCTTTTATCTCTTGTTTTGTTTCTTTTTCAGGTCTTAAACAATAATCTGGAATGTGGGCTTCTTCGTAGGTTATTTGGCTGGGATTTTGTATTATATGAACCACAGAAAATAATCTTCCAGTATGGTATTGTTTTCAGTATAGTACATCAACCCCAATTTTGCCTGGTATCCCTTTATCCAGAGACCTTTTGTTTTCAACTTACAATCTTATTCTGGGGTGGGGGATGTACAGTCTGGCTGTGTGGACTTGCAGGAGAGATTTAGGGTTCTAACTACTTCTTACTGACTTCCAACTAATCTCCTGTATTCAGTCTTATATGCACCCCCACTTATACTAGATGTAGCTGGTACTACCAAAGCCTGGTCACAAAACTCTATGGGAGTCTCAATGCAGGTTGAGTTCCTTCTTAACTTTCACCCCTGCTGGCTTAAGACTCAGCTTCACAAGCCTGCTAAGTCAGTTGTTATTTATCCTGTTTTCCAGCCCTTCAGTTTTTTAAATGAAAAATTGTATTTTTAATTGACAAATAATAATTATATATATTTATGGGATAAATATGATGTTTTGATATTAATAGATGTATACATTGTGGAATGATTATATGAAGCTAATTAACATATCCCTCTCCTCACGTACTTCTTTTTCTTTGTATTGAGAACATTTAAAATCTATTCTTGGCCAAGCATGGTGGCTCACACCTGTAATTCCAACACTTTGAGAGGCCAAGGCAGGAAGATTACTTGAGCCCAGGAATTCAGGGGTTCCAGACACCAGCCTGGGTAACATAGCAAGACCCTGTCTCTGATGAAAAAAAATAAAAGTAAAAATAAATGTTTAATTTAAAAAAATTATTATTGTTATTATTTTTACAATTTTGAAACTGTAGGGGCCAGGAAAAGATTTCCCCTTTGTTCTCTGAAGAATCACTAAAAAAATCACTCACAAAATGCAGATTAATAGGAGAAATGGCATAAAAACTTAGTAATTGTTTTCCTTGTTGGATCCCTCAGGTCTTTATGTACGTAGAGAAAAGGTTTCTTCTAGCATCTGTTGATCGCTAAGGACGTTTAGTTCAAAATACTCATTATACCAGGGAGCCATATTTGGGGGTAAAATTCCAGGTGTTCCTTCAAAATATACATTATTATTGACTATGGTCACCATGTACAATAGATCTCAAAAACTTACTTCTCCTGGCTAACTGAAATGTGTGCCCTTTGGTCAACATGTCCCCTACTCCCCTCCTCCCACAGCCTCTGGTAACCACTATTCTACTTTCTGCTTCTATGAGCTCAACTTTTTAAAATTCCACATATCAGTGAAATCATGTGATATTTGTCTTTCTGAATCTGGCTTATTTCACTTAGCATAATATCTTCCAGGTTCTTCCATGTTGTTGCAAATGATAGAATTTCCTTATTTGTAATGTTCCCTCAAATTTAATCAATTGTATAGGGTTTATGTGATAAAAAATCCTTTTGCTGTCATTTTCGTGGGGTTTCCAGAAGGAGCCTAAATAGGTACACGTGCTTAGTCTGTCTTTTTTTTTTTTTCTGTTTGAAGACAGGTGTCCCTCTGTTGCCAGGCTGGAGTGCAGTGGCCTGATCATGACTCATTGCAACCTCTACCTCCCAGGCCCAAGCAATCCTCCTACCTCAGCCTCCAAGTAGCCGGGACTGCAGGTGTGTGCCACCATGTGTGGCTAATTTTATTTTTGTAAAGACAGAGTCTCCTTATATTGCCCAGGCTGGTCTCAAACTCCTGGGCTCAAGATCCTCCTGCCTCTGCCTCCCAAAGTGCTGGGATTACAGGCATGAGCCATGGTGCCTAGCCTAGCCTGTCATCTTTAAACAATTGGGCTGGGAAGGAAAAGGTAGCACATAGATATTGATAGATTATTGAAGCAGAAATAGATGAGCATAATTGTCCATTGTAAAGGGGCTGAATGATCTGGAGAAATGGAGGCAACTCAGGAAAACTGAACTTGGTGATGTGTGCTTAGCACTAATGAAAAGTGGCCGGGCACAGATGCTCATGCCTATAATCTCAGCACTTTGGGAGGGTGAGAGGGAGTATAATTTGAGATCAGGAGTTCAAGGTTGCAGTGAGCCATGATTGTGCCACTGTTCTCCTGCCTGGGCAGCAGAGTGAGACCCCAACTCTTTAAAATAAAAAACAGAACCAAAGAAATGTTAGTTCCAGGGATTCCCAGGGACATAGGCAGGGTCCAAGAATGATGCCGAGTTAAGGTTAGGTGGTTGTTCAGAGAGCTACTTCATTTTGTATCCCATATTATGGATCAAGGACCTTAAAAATAGCCATAGGTTTTTTTTTGTTGTAGCAACTCAATTTGTAGGATTGTTTCCTAAGAGATAATCTGACATGTTCAAGGACTTCTTCACAAAGATGTTCATTAGCTGCATTATTTATAGTACCAAACATTAGAAATAGTCTAAACCAGAGATCAGCAAGCTATGGCTATAACAGTGACAAGGAGGCCTAGCATGACTAACTCCATTTTGCTCCTAACCTCCCTGCAGTGATAACCTGTATCTTTTAGGTTAACTGCTTTTGCTTATCTCTGCACATAGGCCAAGCTAACTATAGGAGGAATTTAGTTTATAGTTTAAAGTAAGGATGGTAATAGTACCTCCCCCAAAACTAACCCCTCAGGAGATAAGGAGGATGTATGCAAGTAATAATGTTATGTTAAAGATTTATAAGAGCATTGTGACCCGACCAAGGACAAGGTTTCACCACCTTCTTGGACCCTTGCTGCTACCCAGATGTCTGTGATCATTGGCCACTTCTTGACCTCAATTCCTTCCCTCTTCCCCTCACATAAAAGGAGCCTGAAATTTGTATTGACTTAAAATGGTTCTTTAGGACACTACTCTTCCATTTTCTTGGTTTGCTGCCTCTCTGAATAAAAGTCATTTTCCTTGCCTCAACCCCTTGTCTCTTGACTTATTAGATGTCATGCAGTGAGTGGTACACACTTTGGACTCGGTTACACGACCCACAGAATCATGCAGTCCTCCTTTTATTTTGGCAAAGTTGTGTTAAATACAGCACACCCGTATATGTATTGTTTATAGCTTATGGCTCCTTTCATACTACAAGGGCAGAGACTATATGGCCAATAAAGCCTAAAATATTTACTATCTGTACCCTTTTTTTTTTTTTTGAGAAACGGGGTCTTGCTATGTTGCCCAGGTCAGTCTCAAACTCCTGGACTCAAGTGATCCTCCTGCCTTGGCCTCCCAAAGTGCTGGGATTACAGGTGTGAGCCACCGCGCCTGGCTATCTGGACCTTTAAGGAAGTTTGTTGACCCCAGTTTAGATGACTGGTACGGGAATGGTCAAGCTAAGATATAGCCATATGATGGAACAGAATGTAGTCAATGAACATTGTGTCTAGGAAAAAAAATGCTTTCAACATTTTAATAGAATGTTCACATTATAATGTTAAGTTAAAAAAAGCTAGATATAAAATTATACAATCTGTTCTGAACTATATAAAAATATGTACAGAAAAATACACTGGCAAGAAATTTAGTACCATAAAATATTTTCTTTTTATTTCTTTTCTTTTCTTTTTTTTTCCCCAAGACGGAGTCTCACTCTGTCCCCCAGGCTGGAATGCGGTGGTGTGATCCTGGCTCATTGCAACCTCCGCCCCCTACCCCGGGTTCAAGCGATTCTCCTGCCTTAGCCTCCTGAGTAGCTGGGACTATAGGCACGCATCACCATGCCCAGCTAATTTTTGTATTTTTAGTAGAGATGGGGATCTCACCATATTGACAAAGTCCTGAACTCCTGATCTCAGGTGATCCACTCCCCCTCGGCCTCCCAAAGTGTTGGGATTACATGCGTGAGCCACCACGCCTGGCCTCAAATATTTTCATTTAGGTTTTTGTTGTTGTTAGAGAGACAGGGTCTTGCTCTGGCACTCAGGCTGGATTTCAGTGGTGCAATCATTTCGCACTGAAGCCTTGACTCCTGGACTCAAGAAATTGTCCCACCTCAGTCTCCTGAGTAGCTAGGGCTACAGGCACACGTCAGCTAATTTTTACTGTTTTTTGTAAGATGGGGTCTCATTATGTTGCCCAGACTGGTCTTGAACTTCTGGCTTCTCTCTTCACATACTTCTGATTTAAAAAAAAAAAAAAAAAAAAAGAACTCCTGGCTTCGCCGGGCGCGGTGGCTTCCGCCTGTAATCCCAGCACTTTGGGAGGCTGAGGCAGGTGGATCACCTGAGGCCAGGAGTTCCAGACCAACATGTCAAAACCCTGTCTCTACTAAAAATAAAAAAAATTAGCCAGGCATGGTGGCGCGTCCCTGTAGTCCCAGCTACTTGGGAGGCTGAGGCAGGAGAATCGCTTGAACCAGGAGGTGGAGGTTGCAGTGAGCCGAGGTTACAGTGAGTCAAGATTGTGTCACTGTACTCCACTGGGCGACAGAATGACACTGTCTCAAAAAAAAAAAAGAACTCTTGGCTTCAAGTGAGCTACCTGCCTCAGCCTCTCAAAGTGCTGTGATTATAAGCATGAGCCGCCACACCTGGCCATAAAATATTAGTACTTTTCTGTACAACAACCAGAAGGTCAGAGATAGAACTTTGTATGGGGAGAATTCCTCCTGCTGCAACATGGTCTGTGCCCTACAAACGTAAGTGTCAGCACAAGGCAAGGGAACAATAGGGGAAGGGGAAGGGCAACACCAATAATTCAGTTGTTTCTGTAGTGACAGTCAAAACCCGCCCAAACTTGAGGGAGCTCCAAGAGGAAGATGACCAACCATCTGGGTTTGCTGACACTGTCTTGACTTTAGCATGGCAGCCACACATGGCAGGAAGCTCCTTAGTGTGGGGTTCCCACCATTGGCCACCCTACAACCATGCTGTACCACCCACACACACCATTGGTTGACCTTTGCAAAGTACCTGAGAACGGATTTGTCTCTTGTTAGACACTTCTCCAGTGAACAGTTGGGTGGAACACCATTAATCAATGAGTGCTTTTGTGCAAAACAGAAAAGGGGCCTCCTCTGGGCAAATGCAGGCCTCACAGCTTGGTGAAACACCTTCGGTAGCAGGCAGCCTTCTGTTAGGCCCTAGCTAGAGCACACAGCTCATCAAGCAGAGCCACGGCTGGAATTCAGGACCCTGTTCTCTTAGCAGGCACCTTCGTACAGTGCACAAACCACACAATTGCAGGCAGCAGACCTGCCACTCAGACTCCAGAGGGATCTGCTCCCTGTCCCAGGTGCCTCTAACATCCACAGTGCCAGGAAACACAAAACTCTTTCTTGAGCACTGAGTTATGTGTTTTTGTCTGTGTCTGTGAAATCCAAAATAAACACCGGATTTTTTATTTTTTCCCACAGAATAAGGACCTACTGGAAATAGATGAAAAAGACATAAAAAGACATCTGGAGGGGAAACAGTGAAGCCAAGAATGAGACTGGAGGTGGAATTCGGCCCTTTTATTTTGATTCTCTGATTCCAAAAAGGAACCCACTGGGCCGCAGGAGCATGGCGACCACCCTGTCTCTTTACAGCAGCCCCGTGCTCATGGGCTCATGGGTGGTGCTGTAAAGGTCCTCTTTCCAGCCACTCCATCTTCAATGTTGTCACTGCCCATTCTCTCACTCCTCCTTCTGGGTGTCTGACAAAATGTTCATTAGATGTTTAAAATATGTTTTCTGAGTCTTTTTTTCTATTCCTCTGCACATCCCATCTTTTTGTCTCTTGGAAAGGAGGTAGGAGACCAGCAAGACTTGTCTTCTAGTCACAACTCTGCTGACCAAAGAAGACGGTCCACACAGAATGAAGTGAAGAAACTGGCAGAAACCAGCAGGTGGCGACAAAAGCAATCCCTAGCCGCCCTCATTGCTCATTAGCATTGGACACGCCCACCAACGCCATGACAGTTTACAAATGCCATGGCAACGACCCAGAAGTTACTGCCTCTTTCCATGACAACGAATTTTCTGGGTCATTGCCTTGGAAAGGAGCAGTAACTTCCTAGATCCTTCTAAATAATTGGCTTTCAATTTACATTAGCTTGCCCCTTAATTTGCAAGTAATTGAAAGTGGGTACAAGTAGATAGAGTTGTCAACAGCCCACACATTGCAAACTCTGGGCTCATTGCCTACAAGTTACCCCTGCTCTGCAAGAAGAGGTGCTATTCATGTAAGATTGCTGTTTAACACCACAGGCTTGTCCTTAAATTCTTTCCTGGGTGAAGCTGAGAACCCTTCAGAGCTAAGCCCCAATTTTGGGGCTCACTGTCCTGCAGCAGAATTACGTTCTTCTGTCCTGTTTCCCAATTCCCTACTTCCCTCTTCAGTTTTATATTTTTTGTCATTAAACCTATCTGCTGAAGTTAGCATGTAAGCATTTATATATGTATGTACACATGTATGTATGTTTGTTATTGCATTTTTCCCTAGAAGTTGTATTTGGTTATTTTAAAAATAGACTACGTAGGCCAGGCGTGGTGGCTTACGCCTGTAATCCCAGCACTTTGGGAGGCCAAGGCAGGCAGATTGGTCAGGAGTTCGGGATCAGACTGACCAACACGGTGAAACCCCATCTCTACTACAGATACAAAAATTAGCTGGGTGTGGTGGCACATGCCTGTAATCCCAGATACTCAGGAGGTTGAGGCAGGAGAATCACTTGAACCCTGGAGGCGGAAGCTGCAGTGAGCCGAGATCATGCTACTGCACTCCAGCCAGAGTGACAGAGTGAGACTCTGTCCCAGAAAAAAATAAATAAATAAAAAATAGACTACATTGCTTTTCATAGTTTCCAATTCATTGAATATATCCACAAGTTTGCCTTAAAAAAAATTCAGGCTGACTCTGGGTGCACTGCCTATGAGTTATCTCTGCTCCACAAGGTTAACTGTAATCTATAAATAAAAATAAAATGAAATAAAAATAAATTCAGCCTATTTGTTTAAAAAGTCTACATCTGATAATTCAATATTTGAACTCTTTGTGGATCTCTTTCTATTATTTGTCTTTTTTCCCTGCCAATTGCCAGTCTTGTACTTTATGAGTTATCTACGACTGTGTGTTGGACACTGCTTTGGGGTTTTTTGTTTTGTTTTGTTTTGTTTGGGAATCTCCTTCTGTTGCCCAGACTAGGGTACAATGGCTTGATCTCGGCTCACTGCAACCTCTGCCTCCTGGGTTCAAGATATTCTCCTACCTCAGCCTCCCAAGTACCTGGAACTACAGATGCCCACCACCGCACCTGGCTAATTTTTTGTATTTTTAGTAGAGACGGGGTTTTGCCATATTGGCCAGGCTGCTCTTGAACTCCTGACCTCAGGTTATCCACCCCCCCCCCCAGCCTCCCAAAGTGCTGGGATTATAGGCGTGAGCCACCGCACCAAGCCTAGACACTGCATTTGAAAAACTATGTGTAGAAATTATTTGAGGCCTATGTTGAAGGCACTTTCCTTCAGAAAGTCTTTACATTTGCTTCTTTGAGGCGTCTAGGGGTATAATAATCTCAAAGCACCTTAAACCAGGCTCAAGGCTTGATATTCCCTGACCCAAACAATTAGCAATGTCTGCCATATAAGTAAATAAATGAAGAATATAAAAGACCCTCACAAAGCAGCCCAAACGCTCCCAAATCGGAGACAACAGTGTCAACAGAGGTCAGTTACTGGGGCCCCCATGTTCTCACCTGATCAGTAAGAGCTAATAATGAGTCCTCTAGGCATAGCCAAAGGGCTTGTTGGGTACAAAGATCTGGCATCATAATGTGATGTGAAAGTTATAGGTGGACTGGTAAATGTGTCAATCCATCAGACTGGAGAGGAGTGTTGAATTTAGGTTTAAGACTTTTCTTATTTTAATGTCAATGCTGTGTTATCTGTATTATCTTAAAAGAATCACTTGCTCTCTCTGGGCCTTGGTTTGTCCATCTATGAAGCAATGGGATTGCACCGCATCAGTGTTTCCCAAATTTTAATGTTCACCTGTGCCCTGGGGAGCTTGTTACACTGTAGTTTTGATTCAGTAAGTCTGGGATGGACTCTGAGAGTCAGTGAGTCTATCTAAGAAGCTCCCAGCTGATTCCAGTACTCCTGATCTGTGGGCCACAACTGGAGTAGAAAAGTTGTACATAAACTCTACCTTCCTCTCCTGTACAAGTCTAGGCAAATAGGGACCTCTCTGGAGGCCCACTGATTAAACAAATCCCCTCCCTAACCGGATAATTCTGCCTCATATTTCAGAACTGGATTCCTGTCTCACGTCCTCTAGTCCTCTAGAAAGCCTTGCCTGGCGTCTTTGCTTGCAGGGCATCCCACCAACAGCCTGACCCTAAGCACTGTGAGCATGCCTCTGTCATATTGCACTGTTGTCACCTGCCCAGTGTCAACACCCATGTCCCCAGTACTAGTACAGTGCTGGGCACATAATTGGAACTCAATAAATATTTGTGGTATAAGTAAATGGAAGAACAAACCAATGTAAATTATAACTAGAGGTGGGAGTCAGGGGTGACTCAGCATATTCCTGATCAGGGCTTAAAAATGTCAGATCTCTGGACCGGGCACGGTGGCCCACACCTGTAATCCCGGTACTTTGGGAGGCCAAGGCAGGCAGATCCCTTGACATCAGGAGTTCGAGATCAGCCTGGCCAACATGGTGAAAACGTCTCTACTGAAAATATAAAAATTAGCCAGGTGTAGTGGCGCATGCCTTTGGTCCTAGCTACTCGGGAGGCTGAGGCACGAGAATCGCTTGAACCCAGGAGGTGGAGGTTGCAGTGAGCTGAGATAGTGCCATTGCACTCCAGCCTGGGCAACAGAGCAAGACTCTCAAAAAAAAAAAATAAATAGAAAAAGTCAGATCTCTGTTTACTCTCAGAGTTGGAGATATCAACTCGGCTCCTGCTATGGACTAAATTGTATCCCTTGTTCATAAATTGAAGCCCTAACCTCCTATCCCCCATGACTCTATTTGGAGATGATGGAGTCCTAATCCTCCAGGCTGGCATTCTTATAAAAGAGGAAGATGCACCTGGGATGCACATGCACAGGGAAAAGGCTGAACGAGGACACAGCTGGAAGGAGACTGTGTGCAGGTCATGGAGGGGGCCTCAGGAGAAGCCAAACCTGCCTTCATCTTGGATTTTCAGCCTCCGGAAGTGTGAGAAAACAAATTTCTGTTGTTAAAGTCACCTAGACCATGGCATTTTGTCATGGCAGTTCCAGCTGACTAATATAGCTCCTGACCTGAGAGTGGAATGGGAGCCTTTGGTGTCTAGGCTTCTCTGCCTGAAGAGAAGACTTTCTGACCTCCCGGAGCGGGTGCTCAGCTTCGTTCAGCTGTTCCTCTGAGGCAGGAGAGGAGATTCTCCTCTGGGCTAGTTTTGTTGGGAAGACTAGAGAAAAAGGGCTCTTCCAGATGGAATTTGTGACACCCCCAGCACTGCTAATTATTCTTGGTGGGACATGTCTGAATTCTAAAACTTGACCTTCAGGTACCACATTCTTGCCTGTTCACTTCCTTCTACTAACTATACCCAGTATTGTCTATGGCTATTCCTGCCTTTCCACATTCTCTTATTTTTTTGGAGATGGGGTCTCACTATGTTGGCCAGGCTGGTCTCAAACTCCTAGGCTCAAGGCGATCCTCCCACCTTAGCCTCCCAAAGTGCTGAGATTACAGACGTGAGTCATCACACCCAGCCCACATTCTCTCCTGTATCTTAGGGAAACTGCCTTTCCCAAACTTCCTTGTCAGCTGGGTTCCTTGCGAGGTAGGTTCTGCTAGTGGAAGGCACTTACGTGAAGCTGGTTGGAAGGTGGGAGGGAGAGGCCATTTTTTTTCTGTGTATGACATTTATCAGTAGGTTTGTAGGCAACTGTGGGCCCTGCAAGAGTAGGGTACTGGGGCGAGGGCAGCAGGGGTGGCTCTGGGTGAGTAAGGGCCCCAGTGGCTCTGGTGGCTGTTTCAATAGCACGAACAGGTGAACTCTTGGCTGCCTGCCCAATGGGAAAGGCAGTGATTGTCGTGGGAGTGACAGCATCAGCAACACTACAGATGCATTTGTTGTAAGCTCATGCACTCTGGGTAAAAACTATTCTCTCCTTTTTGTCCCTCCAGCCCAGTGGGGGTTCCAGAAGCTTCCTACAATCATTGGTTTTTTAATAGCATCGCTTTCCCCCAGGGTCACGGAGAAAAGCTGTGAACATCACAAAAATGGTCTGAATATAGAAGACCTTGAGTGCCAGGTAAGCACCACGTCTGCACATCGTTCACATCCAGTGACTGTGCTTGAATTACTGAAGTGCAGGGGGTGTGGTAGTAACAAAGGGGTGACATGCCTTCTATCCCTGATTGGATGCCCTGATGACCTGGTTCTAATCTTAACCTCTCCACTCTGCATAGGTGAATGATGTGCCTCTCTGGGCCTCAGTTTCTCCGTGTGTAAAATACTGTGATTGAATTACATAGTTGTTAAGCATAGTCCAGCTCTGAAACTATTCTTGGATTAGCTCTTTAGTGACATATTTTAACAGAATCTTCTGGAGTCAGCAACAACTCAAAATAGGTGAAATAATTGGAGTAACTGAAGCTCATTGACTGAATGTTTGTCACCCCTCCATACCCCACCTCCCCGCCAAACTCACCTGATGAAGCCCTAACCCCCAGTGTGGCTGTATCTGGAAATAAGGTTTGGAAAGAGGTGATTAAGGTTAAATGCAGTGAGGTCACAAGGATGGACCCTGATCTGATACTAGTAGTGTCCTTATAAAAAGTGGAAGAGGCCAGGCACAGTGGCTCATGCCTGTAATCCCAGCACTTTGGGAGGCCAAGGCAAGCAGATCACTTGAAGTCAGGAGTTTGAGACCAGCCTGGCTGATATGGCAAAACCCTGTCTCTACTAAAAATATAAAAATTAGGTGGTCATGGTGGTGGGCATGGTGGTGGGCACCTGTAGTCCCATCTACTTGGGAGGCTGAGGCAAGAGAATCACTTGAACCTGGGAGGCGGAGGTTGTAGTGAGCCGAGATTGCACCACTGCACTCCAGCCTGGGCAACAGAGTGAGACTCCATCTCAAACAAAAACAAAAAGTGGAAGAGACACGAGATCTTTCTCTCCTTGTGTGCGCATTCAGAAGAAATACCATGTGAGGAAATAGTGAGAAGGTGGCCATCTGCAAGCCAGGAAGTGAGCCTTCACCAGAAACTGAACACTGCTGGAACCTTGAACCAGTAGAAAATAAATGTCTATTGTTTAAGCCCACTCAGCCTGTGGCATTTTGTTATGGCAGTCCTAGCAAACAGGGGTCTTCGGCAAGGCCTCAAACTGGAAGATTAAAGGACAGTCGGCCCACAGATGTTTGGTTTGGTTGACTTAATTTCTTTTTCTTTTCATTTTTTTTTTTTTTTTTTGAGAGGGAGTTTCGCTCTTGTTGTTCAGGCTGGCATCTGGATTTCAGTTCACCGCAACTCCATCTCCCGAGTTCAAGTGATTCTCCTGCCTCAGCCTCCTGAGTAGCTGGGATGACAGGCATGCGCCACCACACCCAGCTAATTTTGTATTTTTAGTAGAGACGGGGTTTCTCCATGTTGGTCAGGTTGGTCTCGAACTCCCGACCTCAGGTGATCCGCCCACCTTGGCCTCCCAAAGTGCTGGGATTACAGGCATGAGCCACCGTACCCAGCCAATTTCTTTCTTCCTTTTTCTTTTCTCTTTTTTTTTTTTTTTTTTTTTTTTTGAGACAGAGTCTCACTGTCACTCAGGGTGGAGTGCAGTGGTGTGATATTGGCTCACTGCAACTTGACCTTCTGGGCTCAAGCAATCCTCCCATCTCAGCCTCCCAAGTGACTGGGACTACTGGCAAGCAGGTGCCACTGCACCTGGCTAATGTTTTGTATTTTTTTTTTTTTTTTTTTTTTGTAGAAATGAGGTTTTGCAATATTGTCCAGGATGGTCTCCAACTCCTGGGGTCAAGCAATCTGCCTGCCTCAGCCTCCCAAAGTATTGGGATTACAGATGTGAGCCACTGCACTTGACAAATATTTTTTAAACTTTGAATTTGAATGCTTAATAATTGCAGATGTGAGACAATTTAAAAGAATAGTAAGAGGTTATTCAATGTCACTCTGACAGCATATTTGAAAACCAAGAGAAACAGATGTCTCGCAAAACATATAATACCAAAACTGACAGAGGAAGAAGTGGAAAATTTAAATGGACTAAGTTCTACAGAAGAGATGGAAAGGTAAAAAGATTGGATATTGAAGAAAGTATCAGGATGAAATGGCTGAACAGCTGAATTTTATGTAACCTTTAAAGCACGGATAATTACAATGTTAAATCAAATCCTTGCTACTCAAACTGTGGTCCATGGACCAGCAGCAGTGGTATCACTGGGAGCTTGTTGGAAATGCAGAATCTCAGGCTTGCCCCAGACCTACTAAATAAGACTCTGTATATTAACAGGATCCCTAGATGATCTGTGTGCACATTAATGTTTGACAAGCACTGGACTAGGCCACTAGTTCTCAACCTTGGCTGTACATTGGAATAATCTATGGAGTTTTTAAAAAGTACTAGTGTTTGGGTTTCACCCTCAGAGATTCTGATTATCGCTCAGGTGCATGGCCTAGCATCTGCATTTTACAATACTCCCTAGGTAATTAAGAATCAGAGATTTAAACTGGACCATACAAAAATATGAAAGGCTTTAAGAAATAAAGCTGACAAAGAATGTAACATAGTAATTACAGTAACACATTACTGTAAAATACAGTAATGACAAAAATAATACAACAAGATCAAGCACAGTTTATTCCAGGAATACAAGCAGTAGCATGCTGGATTCACAACTAGCTATCTGAGAAAGAAGAAAACAGCCCCAATTTATAGCATTTGCCAATTCCCATGGTGTCAATACTCCCATCACAGCCAATTTTAAGCTACCAGCATGACCTCAACAACTTTAAAAAAATTCCTGAAAATGTAATAATTGACTGTCACCTGGTAAGAGCCAGCTACAGCACAGCGCTAGAGGCTGATCCAAAATTAGGAAATCCACCTATGAATCCATTCTGTTAATACATTAAAGAGTAAAACCAGGCCAGGCATGGTGGGTCACGCCTGTGATCCCAACACTTTGGGAGGCTAAGTGGGAGGATCACTTGAGCCCAGGAGGTTGACACTAGCCTAGGCAAGGGAGACCTCACCTCCACAAAAAATAAAATAAAATAAATTAGCCAGGTGTAATAGTGCATGCCTGTAGTCCCAGCTTCTCAGGAGGCTGTGGCAGAGGGATACTTGAGCTCAGGAGGCTGCAGTGAGCTGTGATTGTGGCATTGCACTCCAGGCTGGGTGACAGAGCCAGACCTTGTCTCAAAAAAAAAAAGAAGGAAGTAAAACCACATTATCATATCACAAATGTTTAGGATTTGAGGCCTTCTGTAGATTTGATCTCCACTTTGGCACAGACGTCATCATGCTATATCGTCTCTCACCCAGCTGGCTGCACCTATTCCCTGACTCGCTGGTCCCCATGGCATGTGAGTTTGTGACACCTGCTTTACTGCCAAGTCCAATCTAACCTAGTCTTATCCCCTAGTATTCCAGGCAAGGCCTAGACTTGATCATGTCCTTTGTAGGTAGATGATGAAGATGTTATTGTCACCTCCTCATCTTTCAGCAGGCAGAGCTGGCAGAGGAAACGGTGCTACTTCCTTAATCCATGGATACACTGCTTCAGACAAGGTTGCTCTTTCTCAACTCTGAAAGGAACAGAAGAGAGAAGGCAGGGGCCCACCTAGTGTGCCTGGGAAATACTGGGGTGGGTTTCCTATTCCTGCAAATGTTCTTGGCATGCCTTTAGATCCCCCGTGGTTCACCCACTCTGCCCTGCATTTCCTTACCTCGTTGGCTTAATCATGCCAGTTTCTCCTTCTAGAATGCTGAGCCTCTAATATCTTTCTGGTAAGTTCCCTTTTTGTTTAGATATCCAATGTCAATTTTCATTGCTTCTGAACTGGACTGTGATGGGACAACTGTGGAAGCAGGGGTCTGGCTGGGAGGTTCTGCTGAGGCCAGAGACAATGGACCACAGAAAACCATCTGGTGATGCCAGGCTGTGCTTAATCGAAGTCATTCCTCAAAGACATCTCCACAGTCAGAACCTATTGCTGCAACCCAGATACATAACAATTACTTACCAGAAAAAAACATTTGTGCTGAAACAATAGTAATTACAGGGCAACCCCTCTCATGCCTTCCTTGCTAACTCCTGATTGCCCTAACAATTAACTCCTACAAGCAAGTGATCTGCTCAGCCCACCTGCTCTTGCATTACAGGATGTTTGAATTTCTTAAGGCCAATGCTGCTCTTGTTCATGACTCCCTCCCCCAGTATTGTAGACTTTCATTACCAACTTGTTTTATACAGTATCAGAGGCATTGGGGATCGGATAGATTCTTGGAGGTAAGTTTCACATACTACAACCTATTTGATTCCCTTCACATAACTTATCTCAAATCCTTTACTAGTCTAGACAAGTGTTTTCACTCACTCATGGATCCATTTATTCATCCAATAGACAGTTGTTGAATTCCCACTTTGTGCCACATCCCATGATGGGTAGGAGCTGGAGATACTGAGGCAAAAGTCAAGATCATACCCTCCAATGGGGAGTGGCCATCTGCAGATTTCCTCAAGAATGGCTGTTTAGTGGGCACCAACGCCACCCTTAGTTTGTAGACCACAGAACTCTACTTCTTTTTTCTTAGAAGAAAGGAAGCAAAAATTTACATTGATTGAGTATTTACTCCATCAGATAGTAATTAAGATGCTTCTACCTACCTTACCTCCTTCAGTTTTCCCGGCAGCCTGGGAAGTGGTGATGATGGTTCTGATTTTCATCGATGAGTATATTAAGACTGGGAGAGGTTACGCTGTTTGCCTAGTATTATCTAGTCAGTAACAGAACTAGGACTGAAGGCAGCCTGCTTGACTCAAAAATCCATGCTCTTTGCCCAGCACCATAATTTAAATTTACAGAGGTAGATCAAACTCAAACAGAAGAGAAGGCAGGGTGCAGTGGCTCATGCCTGTAATCCCAACACTTAGGGAGGCAGAGGCAGGAGGTTTGCTTGAGCCCAGGAGTTTGAGACCAGCCTGGGCAACATGGCAAAATGCTGTCTCTACAAAAAATACAAAAATTGGCTGGGCGTGGAGGCGCGTGCCTGTAGTCCCAGCTACTTGGGAGGCTGAGGTGGGAGGATCAGTTAAGCCCTGGGAGGTGAAGGTTGCAGTAAGACCCTGTTCTCCACAAAAAGGAAAAAGACAAAAACAAACAGAAGGGAAGAGCTTGGACACTTGCTCAGTCCCTCTTTGGGCAAAGAAGAGAGAGGTCTGTCCTGTAAGGACAGGAAGAAAAGCACATATCAGGGAAGATAAAGTCTCAACAACAATGAAAAAATTATGAAAATAATAAACACAAAGGGACATGATGGAAAACCCCCAACAAGCTCACTTCATAGAATGAGTCATCCCCAGAAGAATTTGGAGAAAGATTAGAAAATAGGCTTTACATGATGATAAAGTGTGTCTGAGGGGGAAAAAAATGGATAGGCGTTGGAATCCTTGCGCATCTGAACTCTTTATTGGGAGGCAGAGCCCTGCCAGAGGCTTTGTATTTAGCATCCAGCTGCCTGGGGGAGGTAGGAGGATTCTTTTTTTTTTCCTTCAAATTTTACATTTGTTGATTTTTAAAAAAATTTGTTGTCTGTTTGAGACAGGGTCTCACTCTGACGCCCAAGCTGGAGTGCAGTGTTGGGATCACAGCATACTACAGCCTCAGTCTCCTGGACTCAAGCCATCCTCCTGCCTCATCCTTCTGAGTAGCTGGGACTATAGGCATGTGCCATTATGCCTGAATAATTTTTTAGAAAAATTATTTTATGGGCTGGATGCAGTGGCTCATGCCTGTAATCCCAGCACTTTGAGAGGCCAAGATGGGTGGATTGCTTGAGGCCAGGGGTTTGAGACCAGCCTGGTCAATATAGTGAGATGCCATCTATATTTTTTTTTTTAATTTTATAAAAAATAAATTTTTTTTTGGTTGCCCAGGCTGATCTTGAACTCCTGGGCTCAAGTAATCAGGAGGTTTCTCCTGGGACTTTTAGTTAAAGCCAACCAAATGATGCTCTTAGTTCCAGGATCAGGAAGAAGAACCTTCTAGTTCCCTGCATCTCAGCCTGGGTACCTGTACCCACAGGATTATTGGCAGGCCAGAGGGCATAAGAAGCCACAGAAAAAAGAAGATAGGTTATTAAGGCATATCCATTTTACTTAAAAATTTGGGCAAAGCCAATACCAATAGCATTTCAATAACATTAATGTATTATGAAAGAGACAGCCAGTTATACATGACATTTTAAAATAAACACAAGTCTTGCATTTTGGTGAAGACTGTTACCAGACTCCCAAAGACCTGGGATAACTATTGAGACACTCCATGCAGCTAATCTCATACTTGCGTCAAATGAACTAGTCGCTCCCACATGCCAATCAAGGGCTAGTTTTTTTTTTTTTTTTTTTTTTTGAGAATCTTTCTCTGTTGTCTAGGCTGGAGTGCAGTGGTGCAATCTCAGCTCACTGCAATCGCTGCTTCTCAGGCTCAAGTGATCCTCTCACCTCAGCCTCCTGAGTAGCTGGGACCACAGACACATGCCACCACACCCAGATAATTTTTGTATTTTTGGTAGAGATGCGGTTTCACCATGTTGCCCAGACTGGTCTCAAACTCCTGAGCTCAAGTGATTCGCCCGCCTTGGCCTCACAGTATTGGGATTACAGGCGTGAGCCACCACGCCCAGCCAAGTCCTGGGCTAGGTATTCTGCCCTATCCTATTTCAGATGAATAAAATATTGCTCATGTTGTAGGCCCTAATATATGTTCACAGTAATGATACCAGAATGTGTACACTAGAGTAGAGGCATGTGGGAAGAGTTATGGGAGCTCAGAGGAGGAGTGATTAATTCTGTCTGGGATAGGGGCTCTCGGGGAACTTTGAAAACCATTGCAGCCAGGGGCTCTCGGGGAACTTTGAAAACCATTGCAGCCGAGGGAAGGACTCTGCCATGAAGGCCTCACTCACTGCAGGCAGAAGGGGCAGTGAGCCGCTGAAATGCAAAGTGCATGGTACATGCAGGGAAGCAGGACTTTTGCTGTGACTGGAATGTAGGGAACATGGGAGGCACTGCTCAGAGGTTAGTAAGTGCATGGTAAACTCACCTGATGGCAATAACGTCAGCAAACCCTGAGAATGACCCTGTATAGCAGATGCACCTGAATGCAGTTTGGAGTTCCAAGCCAAGGAATCCAGGGGTGGCCAACCCAGAGATTCATTCCTTGTCTCTAAGGAACATCTGAGCCCCGGCCCATCCCATAGATCTGGGACATACAGGGCTCAAAGCCCTTTGTTTTGGGAATACGTGAAGGTTGCCAGGTGGAGGTTGTTGAGGGAGGGTGCTAAGTGAAAATGATATATTAGCCATGTGCTTTCCATAAGTGATTGATGGTTCTCCTGTCCAGCCCGCTACCACTGGGCTCTCTTCCCTGTAAGTATGGCTCCAGGAAAGCCCCATGTCTCATTTGCTGGTTCCAGGTCTCGGTCCCTTGAGCCTGGGGCTATCCCCATTGGAGTGGATAGGAGTTCGGCACAACAGTAAGGTAAATTATTGGGTTCAAGTCATGTGGGCCTTCAATGTCATCTTGGACACCCTACACTTCCTATCAGGGACAATAACTGGCAGGCACAGACAGACTTAGAATTGGTGAGAAATACAAAGCTGTTTTAGAAAGTTAATGAAGGTGAGGCTGAGCGCAGTGGCTCACGCCTGTAATCCCAGCACTTTGGGAGGCTGAGGTGGGTGGATCACTTAAGATCAGGAGTTCGAGACCAGCCTGGCCAACATGGCAAAACCCCGTCTCTACTAGAAATGCAAAAATTAGCCATGTGTTTTGGCAGGTGCCTGTTATCCCAGCTACTTGGGAGGCTGAGGCAAGAGATTCACTTGAATTTGGGAGGCGGAGGTTGCAGTGAGCCAAGATGGCACCACTGCACTCCAGCCTGGGCAACAAAGAAAGTGTTAGGGTGATCAGACCCAACACCAGGTCCTGAGGGGGACGAAGTCCAGCGGAGTCAAAGGATTGAGAAAAGACAGTTTGAGACAGAGAAGTGGGACCAGGGGGCCATCACAATTGTGGAGGCTGCGAAGGCCCCGAGCTCTGGGGGCCCATGCTATTGGTAATCCAACAAAGAAACAGGTAGTGAGAATGTGGAGGTCAAAAGGGTGCATTGCATTAAGCACATGATTGACAGCTGTGATGGTTTTAGAATTTGCTCTGCTGCTTGAGATGATGGAGAGCAGGTTCTTTTAACTCAAGATACAATAGATCCTGGGAGAGCAAGGAGTCAGCAAGTCTGGACCCATTCCAGAGCCACGAGCCCTGGAATCTATCCGCAAGATATTTTATGCCCTGGACTTAGATTATTGTGTGCCAAGGTAGCCTTCCACCCTTTAGCACAGAGCTTGGTGTTCCAAAGGTCACAAGGGGGTTTAGACCCTGGACCCCGCACGTGTTCCAAGACTCTTTTACATCATGTCAGATGTGCAAGCCCTGCCTCAGCTTCTCCCAACACTCAGCTTTTCCCAACAGCAAGACTCCGTCTCGAAAGAAAGAAAAAAAAAAGAAACAAAGTTAATGAAGATGGAGGTTGTCTCTGATGTCTGTCTTGAAAGCATCCAGCCAGCCATTTGGTCAACTCAGCCTATGTCCTGTCAGTGTCTAATGACAGAGAATTGACACTTTTATGGAGCCCATTCTCATGTGTAATCGCTCCCATAGAATGGATGTGTATACAGTTGGATCCTTGGATAACAGCGCTGAATTGCACAGGTCTACTTACCCATGGAGTTTTTACAATCCATTGTGGATGGAAAATACAGTGTTCACGAGATGCAAACCCCTGTAAATGGAGGGGTTTTTATACACAGGTTCTGCAGGTCTGACTACAGAGCTTGAGTATGCTCAGATGTAGGTATTCTCAGGGGTCCTGGAACCAGTGCCCTGTGTATACCAAAGGAGGACTGTATTCCTGTGTCACAATTTGGGGGAACATTTTGATAAGTGCATTTCAATATAATCGGTTTCCTTTGTAATTCTATGCATTTTCTTTTATGCACTTAAAAATACCATTCTGGCTGGGCATGGTGGTTCTTGCCTGTAATCCCAACACTTTAAGGGGCCAAGGCAGGAGGACTCCTGAGCCCAGGAGTTTGAGACTAGCCTGGGCAACACAGCAAGACCTTGTCTCTACTAAAAATAATAATAATGAAAAAATTAGCTGGTTGTGGTTGTGCGTGCCTGTGATCCCAGCTACTCAGGAGTCTGCGGTGGGAGGACTGTTTGAGCCTAGGAGGTCGAGGCTGCACTGAGCTGTATTTGTACCACTGCACTCCAGCCTGGGTGACAGAGCCAAGAAGTTGTCTCAAAAAAAAAAAAACAAGCCAAAAAAGTACTATTCTGGGAAAGAATCCACTCATTATAGAATTCTTCACCCAACCACCAGGGAGGTTCATTGCTCAAAGCCTTCAAGCGTTTGAAGTTATTGCATAGACCATCTTCTTTCCTTTCTCTACACATGGTAACCCCCAAATCAAGTAGACAGCTCTCAAATACCTCTCACATACTCAGGGCTGTGTCCTGGAATCTGGAACCAGGCTGCCTGGGCTGGAATCATGATTCCAACATTCTAGCCCTTGGATTAGAAAGGGTAGAAAGCACTGGGATGTTCTTAAACACCACCTTTCTAGCCCTGTGACCTTGGTCAAATTAGTTTAACCACTCGGTTTCTCCTCTATAAAATTGAGGACACTAACAGCACTCATCTCACGGGGTTGTTGTGAGAATGAAATCAGTTACCGCATGTAAACCTTCAGCAATGACCTGCTCTCTGCCATGGCGTGTTTACGGAATGTTAATAGCATGAGGCGGGAGGCGGACAACCTTGGGCAAACCTGCTAGAGAGCATAGCCCCTTGTGTATGACTCTCATCACTTGTGGTTTTTTTCCTCTGGGTCTAAGTCAGACGCAGAGATTTCTGTTAAAAAGTAGCAATAGGAGGCTGGGCACAGTGGCTCACTTTGGGAGGCCAAGGCGGGCGGATCACCTGAGGTCAGGAGTTCGAGACCAACCTGGCCAACATGGTGAAACCCTGTCTGTACTAAAAATACAAAAGTTAGTCGGGTGTGGTGGCGGGCACCTGGAATTTCAGCTACTTGGGAGGCTGAGGCAGGAGAATTGCTTGAACCTGGGAGGCAGAGATTACAGTGAGCCAAGATTGTGCCACTGCACTCCAGCCTGGGTGACAGAGCGAGATGCTGTTTAAAAAAAAAAAAAAAAGTCAAAGGATCCCTTTAAAGTCTCTTGCTATATAAAATTTTGTAGATGTCTTAGTAGGGTTAGCCTGAAAGTGGACCCTGAGGCAAAGGATTTTGGGCAAATCATCGATTTAAGAAGTAATTCCAGGAGGCAGAGTAAGGAAGTAAGATAGGGAAGAGAGAAAAGCCACATAGGGCACATTGATGAGCAGAATACCTCAGAGGACAACTGGGCCACAGTTCTGCTAAGGCCCCTCTGAGAGACTGTGCAGTGGTAAGGAGGCTGGCGGAATGACTCACCAGCTCCTAGCTCTCATCTGTTGAGGCTGTCCTGGGATGTTACCTCCCAGCAGTTCTGGCTAGTCCTGTGTGTGGGCTCAGCACACTGTGGCAGAGGAGCCCTGAGGCGTTGAGACACAGGCACGTGAGGGAAAAAGCCAGTGGGGACAGCAATTGTTTTCCAAAGCCGCAGCTGACAGCACACTGACACAGTTCGCTTCAGTGGCGCTGGCTGAGCTAAACACAGCTGTCAATAATAAGCAAAAGAGACATGAAACATTAGTTTTGACTTAATTTGATTAAAAATGTAACTGAAAGAGGTTTGACCCCAGCCTGGGTCTTTCAACTTCTCCTTCCTCCCCATCCCTATTAATCACAGTCTGACTTTCACCGGGTGATTCCTTTAGCGATTTATATGTGGTTGAATCTTTAAGGGTGTGCTTATGAGAAACTCCAGCCACCCACTCTTCAAATCACATTATTAATGGGTAAACTTTTCAGTGGTTTGAGGAAGGTAGTCAGAAGATACTCATTATTTAGTATCTGCTCATTAGCAAGGAAAATTGGCTTCCTAGAGTGTGTCTTTTTTTTTTTCCTATTATTTAAACAAATAGCATGACTTGCAATGCAAAATCTTAGTACTATGGGATGTTAGATTCATCTGGTTAGAGTTCAATATAAAGTAGAGCCATAAGAGCTTGCACTTTGTTTTTTTTGAGACGGAGTCTTGCTCTGTCGCCCAGGCTGGAGTGAAGTGGCCAGATCTCAGCTCACTGCAAGCTCCGCCTCCCGGGTTTACGCCATTCTCCTGCCTCAGCCTCCAGAGTAGCTGGGACTACAGGCGCCCGCCACCTCGCCCGGCTAGTTTTTTTTAGTATTTTTTAGTAGAGACGGGGTTTCACCGTGTTAGCCAGGATGGTCTCGATCTCCTGACCTCGTGATCCACCCTTCTCGGCCTCCCAAAGTGCTGGGATTACAGGCTTGAGCCACCGCGCCCGGCCGCACTTTGTTAATAAATGAATGACTGTCTTGGTGTTAAATTCCATAAAAAGCAGTTACCTCTGTTCCGTTTTCCAGGTAAGAGTGTGCATGCTGGTCAGCAAGTTTATGATCATTATTTTAAAAAACATTTTATGGTAAAGAAAGTGAAGTACAGAATGCTACATTTGTATCTACACTGTGAGTACATCATGTATAAATTATGTAAGTTTATAGACAAGACCAGGAAGGTAAAATGAGGAAATGAGTACTTTTGCCAACACAGTCAATTTTCTTTTAAAAACAACGAGGAAAGAGAGATGAGCAGTATCCTTAAAATCAATCCCAGTGTGACATGGAGCTTTCGGTGTGTTTTTCATTAACCTTGGCAACTTTTCTAGGCTCAGATCAAGTTACTGAGGAATTTCCCAAAATTTTCTACCACTCATTTTTGTTTCCTTTAAAAGTAGGCTGAAAAATTGGGACTGCCAAGAAAGCACAGTGCGTAAGAACGAACCTCAAAAACAATATCCTAAAGTGAAAGAAGCCACAAAAGACCACATATTGTATGATCTAATTTATATGAAATTTCTAGAAAAGACAAAACTATAGATACAGAAAGCAGATCAGGAGTTACCTAGTGGTTGCTGAGAACAGGGATAGAACACAAATGGCACCAGGAAAGTTTTTAGGGTAACTGAAATTGTCTTAAACTGAAATGTGGTGATGGTTGCACGACAATAAATTTAGTAAAACTCACCAAACTGGATTTTATGATATATACATTATGCAATAAATCTGTTTAAAAGAGAGACTGAGGCTGGGTGTGGTGGCTGACACTTGTAATCCCAGCACTTTCGGAGGCTGAGGCAGGCGGATCACTTGAGATCAGGAGTTCAAGACCAACCTGGTCAACATGGCGAAACCCTGTCTCTACAAAAAATACAAAAATTAGCCGGGCATAGTGGTGTGTACCTGTAACCCCAGCTGCTCGGGAGGCTGAGGCATGAGAATTGCTTAAACCAAGGAGGCAGAGGTTGCAGTGACCCAAGATCACACCATTGCACTCCAGCCTGGTGACAGAGTGAGACTCCATGTTAAAAAAGAAAAGAAAAGGGCTGGGCACAGTGGCTCATGCCTGTAATCCCAGCACTTTGGGAGGCCACAGCAGGCTGATCACCTGAGGTCAAGAGTTCGAGACCAGCCTGGCCAACATGGTGAAACCCCGTCTCTACTAAAAATACTAAAATTACCTGGGTGTGGTGGCGGGCACCTGTAATGCCAGCTACTCAGGAGGCTGAGGCAGGAGAATCACTTGAACCTGGGAGATGGAGGTTACAGTGAGCCAAGATCACGCCACTGCACCCCAACTTGGATGACAGAGTAAGACTCAGTCTCAAAAAAATAAAATGGCCCCCTGATGTTTCTTCCAACAAATTGTCTCCCTGAGTACTTACTATATAGACAAATATCAGCAGCACTGTACAACAGAAATACAATAGGAGCCACAGATATACTTTTTTCTTTCCAAAGATTAGGTCTTGCTCTATTGCCCAGGCTGGAGTGCAGTAGTGTGATCATAGCTTACCATAACCTCAAACTCCTGGGCTCGAGGGGTCTTCCCACTTTAGCCTTCTAAGTAACTGGTACTACAGGTGCATGCCATCATGCCCCTAAATTTTTTATTTATTTTTATTTTTCAGAGACAGGGTCTTGCTCTGTTGCCCAGGCTGAAGTGCAGTTTGCACCATCACGGCTCATTGCAGTGTTGACCTCCCAGGATCAAGTGATCCTTCCGGCTCAGCCTCCCGAAGTGCTCATATTACAGGTGGCCACTGTGCCCAGCCAAAAATTGTAGACTGGGTATGTGGCTCGCGCCTGTAATCTCAGCACTTTGGGAGGCTGAGGCAGGTGGATCACTTGAGGTGAGGAGTTTGAGACCAGCCTGGTCAATGTGGTGAAACCCCATCTCTACTAAAAATACAAAAATTAGGCAGGTGTGGTGGCATGTGCCTGTAATCCCAGCACTTTGGGAGGCTGAGGCTTGAAGATCACTTGAGGCCAGGAATTCTGAGACCCGCCTGGCCAATGTGGTGAAACCCTGTCTCTACCAAAAAATACAAAAATTAGCCGAGCATGGTGGCAGGTGCCTGCAGTCCCAGCTACTCGAGAGGCTGAGGCAGGAGAATCACTTGAACTTGGAGGGTGCGGTGAGCTGACATCGCGCCACTGCGCTCCAGCCTGGGTGAGAGAGTGAGACTCTCAAAAGAAAAAAAGAAAAAAGAAAAGAAAAAAAGTGTCTGTTGAATTATTTTCTGTAAATGCACACTCAATGCTGATCCTCAGCTTTTTTAAGAATTAATTTTTCATGGCTGGGCGTGGTGGCTCATGCCTGTAATCACAGCACTTTGGGAGGTAGACGGATCACTTGAGCCCAGGAGTTCAAGACCAGCCTGGGCAACATGGCGAAACTTCATCTCTATAACATTTTTTTAAAAAATTAGCTTGGTGTGGTGGGACATGACTGTAAGTCTCAGCTACTTGGGAGGCTGTGGCAGGAGGATTACCTGAGCCTGGGAGGCTGAGGCTGCAGTGAGCCATGATTGTGTCACTGCACTCCAGTCTGAATGATAGAGTGATAGCATGAGACTGTGTCTGAAAAAAAAAATTAATTTTTCACATGATCCTGAGAATTTTTTTTTTTTTTTTTTTTTTTTTTTTTTTTTTTTTTTTTTTTGAGACGGAGTCTCGCTCTGTCGCCCAGGCTGGAGTGCTGTGGCCGGATCTCAGCTCACTGCAAGCTCCGCCTCGCGGGTTCACGTCATTCTCCTGCCTCAGCCTCCCGAGTAGCTGGGGCTACAGGCACCCGCCACCTTGCCCAGCTAGTTTTTTGTATTTTTTAGTAGAGACGGGGTTTCACCGTGTTAGCCAGGATGGTCTCGATCTCGTGACCTCGTGATCCACCCGTCTCGGCCTCCCAAAGTGCTGGGATTACAGGCTTGAGCCACCGTGCCCTGGCTGATCCTGAGAATTTTTTTAATGTACTCAGTGAGTTTCATTTTCAGGTCTTGGGAGTTGAATTGCTATGGTCTGCTCATAAAGCAGGTGTTGGAAATTAACATTGCAGAAAAGCATTTGAGACTCAGAATTATGAAGAAAGGATTTTAACTAAGATGAAACGTTATGTCCTTTATCAGGAAACTGCATCCCATCCTTACACAAGAATACCTGTGATAGTCTACAGGAATTGACCTGATTATTATTATTATTATTATTATTATTATTATTATTATTTGAGACGGAGTCTTACTCTGTTGGCTAGGCTGGAGTGCAGTGGCGTGATCTCAGCTCACTACAACCTCCGCCTCCTGGGTTCAAGTGATTCTCCCACCTCAGCCTCCTGAGTAGCTGAGATTACAGTCACCAGCATCATTCCCAGCTAATTTTTGTATTTTTGTAGATGTGGGGTTTCACCATGTTGTCCAGGCTTGAACTCCTGACCTCAGTTGTTTTGCCCTCCTTGGCCTCCCAAAGTGCTGGGATTACAGGCGTGGGCCAGCACGCCCAGCCTGATCTGATTATTATAATTATTGAACTAAAGCTACTAGTATTAGATGATAGAAATTAGAATGTCACAGATAAAGACCTACAGTTTGGGAGAATCTTGGGGTCTTTGGTGGGCTTTTTTTATTTGGTTTGCTTGGGAGTGGGATAGAGGTTGTCCACTTTTGGATAATGCGACCATTTGAAGTACAGTCAGGATTCTTTCTTTAAAATTATTTTTATCCCGTCTCTACTAAAAAATACGAAAAACTAGCCGGGCGAGGTGGCGGGCAGCTGTAGTCCCAGCTACTCAGGAGGCTGAGGCAGGAGAATGGTGTAAACCCGGGAGGCAGAGCTTGCAGTGAGCCGAGATCGCGCCACTGCACTCCAGCCTGGGCGACAGAGCAAGACTCCGTCTCAAAAAAAAAAAAAAAAAAAAAAAAAAAAAAAAATTATTTTTATGTTGAGACAGGGTCTTACTCTGTTACCCAGGCTGAAGTACAGGTGTGTGTGATCATAGCTCCCTGAAACCTCCAACTCCCGGGCTCACACGATCCTCTTGCCTTGGCCTCTCAAGTAGCTGGGACTACAGACACACACCACCACACGTGGCTAATTTTTGTATTTTTTGTAAAGATGGGGTCTCTGTATGTTGCCCACGCTAGTCTTGAACTCCTGGGCTCAAGCGATCCTCTCACCTCAGCCTCCCAAAATGTTAGAATTGCCTGCATGAGCTACCACACCCAGTCCCAGTCAGGATTCTTATTTTATAGCTGTATTGGTGGGATCCAATCTGCTATCAATTCCAGGAGAGTCTGATATAGTCTACAAAATATTTACCATCAGATTTTGACAATTGCACTTGTAGCTGACCACCCAACTTTCTTGTGGAATTAAAATTGCTCTGCGGGAGCACAGAGGATTTTTAAAGTGGTGAAACTATTCTGTATGACATTATAATGGTGGATATGTAACATTAGTCATTTGTCAAAACCCACAGAACATACAGCACCAGGAGTGACCCCTAAGGTACTATGGACTTTGGGTGATAGTGATGTGTCAGTGTAGGTGCATGGATTGTAGCAAAGGCACCAGTGTGCTGCAGGATGTTGATGGGGTGGAGGCTGTCCGTGTTTGGGGACAGGGGTGTGTCTCTATACCCTAAGCCTCTATACTTGGAATGCTCTATGCTTTCCACTCAATTTTGCTGTGAACCTAAAACTGCTCCATAAAGTAAAGTTTATGATAAAAATTGGTCTTTGGCTGTAGGATCTGGAAAAATATTACTTCCCCAGAAACACGATAACTATACCTCCTCTGTAGACCCACAAATCTAAGTAAAATAGTGAAAAACAGCCTCATAAAATCAGCAGGAGGCTGGGCGCCGGGGCTCACGCCTGTAATCCCAGCACTTTGGGAGGCCGAGGTGGGCAGATCACCTGAGGTTGGGAGTTTGAGACCAGCCTGACCGACATGGAGAAATCCTGTCTCTATTAAAAATACAAAATTAGCTGGGCGTGGTGGTGCATGCCTGTAATCCCAGCTACTCGGGAGGCTGAGGCAGGAGAATCACTTGAACCTGGGAGGCAGAGTTTGCAGTGAGCTGAGATCGCGCCATTGCACTCCAGCCTGAGCAACAAGAGCAAAACCTGTCTTTAAAAAAAAAAAAAAAAAGGCCGGGCGCGGTGGCTCAAGCCTGTAATCCCAGCACTTTGGGAGGCCGAGACGGGTGGATCGCAAGATCAGGAGATCGAGACCATCCTGGCTAACACGGTGAAACCCCGTCTCTACTAAAAACTACAAAAAAACTAGCCGGGCGAGGTGGCGGCGCCTGTAGTCCCAGCTACCTGGGAGGCTGAGGCAGGAGCATGGCGTGAACCCGGGAGGCGGAGCTTGCAGTGAGCTGAGATCCGGCCACAGCACTCCAGCCTGGGCGACAGAGCGAGACTCCGTCTCAAAAAAAAAAAAAAAAAAAAAAAAAAAAATCAGCAGGAAGGAAAGCAGGTGATTGATTGTTGGATTTTTCAGTTATTGTTGGTTGTTCTTGTACCAAATCCCCTTTGGTAACAGTGAGCCTTTGTTTTATTCTTCCTTTCCCTGGGTTAAAATTATGCCCTTGGAATGCACGTGTTCCTACTGGGCGCAAATGCTTGTTTCCCTGTCTCCCCCCTCCTCCTCTTCATTTCCTTGTTTTCCCCCTGTCATACAAATAGATCCACAGTTGGGGGAAATGTTGTTATTAGGTCTACTGGGATTATTAGGGGAATTGTTCCATGGCAGGACCCTCGCACAAATGTCAGGAAGGGGGAGAAGGCCTTCCCTTGGCCTTCACCCTTGGTTCCTGAAATTAATCCAGACCACCTCCCACTTCATAAGCCTGTCTTGTCTGCTTTGTTTTCTTACTCTGTAACCTTGGTTCAGGTTTCCCAGGTCTCTATGATCTGTTTTGAACATTTGTCTCAGTTTCAACTCACAGCCTTTTCCCATCACACATTCCACCTCCAGCTCCCAGTGCTAGGACTGGGAAGAAGAAATACCTCCACACCACAATCAGCCAGGCCGCTCCTCTCCAGCCCAGGCCCTGGCCTAGATAACAGTCAGCCTGAAGGCTTAACTTTGTTACCAATAGTCAGAACTGAATTCCCACTTCTTCCGCACGAGGACAGCTCTTCTTAATAGTGACAGCTTCCCTTCTCCAGGAGCAACTTTATTTCTGAATGTTAAAAAAAGAATCCAAACACTTCCTTTTTTATTCAGAAACAAAGATTCCAGTGAGTCTCCCATGATTAAAAAAAGAAAAAAAAAAAGAGGAAAAAAAGTTAAAAACTCACCTGCTAACATGTGCATTGATGCATATCTTAGCTTAGGTTATCCCAAAGACGAAATCTCAGAGAAGGACCTGGGTCTTGGGTATAGAGAGCTTTTTGAAAGGGGACCCTAGGAAGTAGGAGTGAAGGAGTAGGGAGAGTAAGAGGAGAAATAGGCCAGGTAAGGATGTAGGATTCCACTGGTTCCTGTTGCGGGCAGCCAGGGCTCACTGTTGCTGGAGACGTTCTGCAGAGAATATACCTCAGAATTGTGCCTCTGAAGGGCCAGAGGCTGGGGCCTTCCCCCACTGGTTTCTTATTCCTCCAGTGATTGGAAGTGTTGACACGCCCGGGCACTTAGGGCTTCTCTGTGTATGGACTAAGTGAACTACCGAAGCTTCCAACAGAACCCGAGGTGGAAAGGTTGAGGGACTCCACAGCTGCCTGAGGTGGGAGCTGCTAGTGTGCGTGGAGAATGTCCACTCTGGCTGCAGCTGAAACCCTAGTCAGGCTGAGGGGAAGTGGAATACACTCCAAACAGCATCTGCTGCTATTCACAAATAGGAATTTAAAGCTATCTTCTTTACCCAACGCAAAAAACCCCAAACATTTTAAAATGGAAACAGCCCCGTGACCTGATAGAACTTCTGCTGATGTTTCTTCACATCAAGAAGATGGGATGCTCAAAGCCAGCTTGTGCACCGTCAGGGCCAATGGAAAGACCCTGTCCACTGGAGTTCCTCCTCTTCCAGCTCTTGCGTTTCTATGTACAGTGAATTTCACCAGCTAAAGTCAGACCAAAAAGATGTTCATTCCTAGCCCTGTTGTCACTCTTCATCAGAGTCTTTAAGGAAGTTGAGGTGGGCAAGACTTGGAGACAGAATTTTTTCCTCTCGTCTAAGCTGAGGTTTTGAAAACATTCAAAGCCAAGCTGCAAATTGGTTTAAATCGGGACTGCAGTTATTTCCACAGTAGAGCAGTTCCCAGTGTCTTCAAAGATAGAGAAGATGAGAGTAGAAGTTCTTCCTAATCGGAAATGGCTCATTGGGAAGGACTTATGGGGCAACCAATGCAAGTCTGGATGACTGCTGCGAGGTTTGGGACTGGGTAGAGGAGAGGTTGGGGTTGCTTAGCAGGAAGGCCTTGTGGTGCCATTTATGGAAGACACTTTACTATGCCAACAGATGACCTTCTGAAGCCTGTGACTCTCAGCTGGGTGTGGTGATTCACACCTGGTAATCCTATAGTTTGAGAGGCCAAGGCAGAAGGATTGCTTGAAGCCAGGGGTTTGAGATCAGCCTGGGTAACATAGTGAAATCCTGTCTCTATAAAAATTTTTTAAATGGCTGGACATGGTTGTGTGTGCATGTAATTCCAACTACTTAAGAAGATGAGGTGGAAGGATTGCTTGATCCCATAAGTTCAAAGCTGCAGTGAGCTATGATCACACCACTGCAGTCCAGCCTGGGTGACAGAGCAAGATCCTTTCTTAATAAATAAATAAATAAATAAATAAATAACAAAATAACTAAAGTGTGTGACCCTTGAGGGTACTTGCTTAAAATTACACTGCCTACTATAGGATTCCTCAGACAGCAAGATTATTCTTTCTTTTTTTAGAAACAAGATTTTGTTCTGTCACCCAGGCTAGAGTGCAGTGGCATGATCATAGCTCACTTCAGCCTTGATCTCCTAGGCTCAAGTGAGCCTCCCACCTCAGCCTCCCAAGTAGCTGGGACTACAGGTATGTGCCACCATGCCTGGCTGTTTTTTCTTTTTTTTAACTTTTAGCAAGAGATGAGGTCTCGCTATATTGCCCAGGCTGGTCTTGAACTCCTGAACTCAAGTGCTTCTCCTACCTTAGCCTCCCAAACTGCTGGGATTACAGACATAAATGGCTACACCCAGCCAAGATTGTTCTTTTGTTTTGTTTTGTTTTGTTTTTTTGAGACAGAGTCTCACTCTGTTGCCCAGGCTGGAGTACAGTGGTGCAATCTTGGCTCACTGCAACCTCCACCTCCCGGGTTCAAGCAATTCTCCTGCCTCAGCCTCCTGAGTAGCTGGGACTACAGGTGCCTGCCACTACACTCAGCTAATTTTCGTATTTTTAGTAGAGATGGGATTTCACTATATGGCCAGGTTGGTCTTGAACTCCTGGCCTTGTGATCTGCCTGCCTTGGCCTCCCAAAGTGCTGGGATTACAGGTGTGAGCCACCGCACCCAGCCAAGATTATTCTTTTTTTTTTTTTTGAGATGGAGTCTCGCTCTGTCGCCCAGGCTGGAGTGCAGTGGCCGGATCTCAGCTCACTGCAACCTCCACCTCCCGGGTTCAAGCAATTCTCCTGCCTCAGCCTCCCGAGTAGCTGGGACTACAGGTGCCCGCCACTATGCCCCACTCATTTTTTGTATTTTTAGTAGAGACAGGGTTTCACCATGTTGGCCAGGCTGGTCTTGAACTCCTGACTTTGTGATTTGCCTGCCTCAGCCTCCCAAAGTGATGGGATTACAGGCATAAGCCACTGTGCCCAGCTTCGGTCATCACTCTTTAGTTCAAACTTCCACAGATCCCTAGGACATGAATAGACTGCAGCCACGCTCATTGCTAAAGCATAACACGTGTGACCTTTGCTCCAGTTCCCAATAAGTTCCTCATTTCCATCTGAGACCTTGTCAGCCTGGTCTCCACTGTCCATATCCCTATTGGCATTTTGGTTACAACTATTTAACCAGTCTCTAAGAAATTCCAAAATCTCCCTCATTTTCCTGTTTTCTTCTGAGTGCTTCAAACTCGTCCACCCTCTGCCTGTTCGCCAGTTCCAAAGTCCCTTCCACATTTTCAGGTATCTGTAGAGCCATGACCCACTCTTCAGTACCAATTTTCTGTATTAGGCCATTCTTTCATTGCTATGAAGAAATACCTGAGAATGGGTAATTTATTTAAAAAAAGAGGTTGAATTGGCTCATGGTTCTGCAGGTTCTACAGGAAGCATAGAACAGGAAGCATCTGCTTCTGGGGAGGCCTCATGGAGCTTCCAAAGATGGTGGAAGGCAAAGAGAGAGCAGGCATGTCACATAGTGAAAGCAGGAGCAAGAGAGAGAAAGTATGTGTGGGGGAGGTGCCATGCACTTTTAATGACTAGATCTTGTGAGAAGTCACTATCATGAAGACAGCACCAAGCCATGAAGCATCTGCCCTATGGTCCACACACCTCCCAATAGGCCCGATCTCTAGCATTGGGTATTATAATTCAACATGAGATTTGTGCAGGGACAAATATCTAAGTTATATCAGCTGTGATTCCAAACAAGTTCATGGGCAAGGACAGAAATATGGCTCCTTTTATCATTCCATATACGCCTTTTTTAAAAAAAAAACTTTGGCTGTTCTATGGAGTAGTCATTCTTCTGTTTCTTTACTTCTCTGAAAAACTTGAAAAAATTAAAAAAGAAAAACTTTTATTTTACATTCAGGGGTGTGTGTGCAGGTTTGTTATATATGTAAATTTCCTGTCGCAGGGGTGTGGTGTACAGATTATTTCATGAGGTAGGAAATACAGTACCTGATAGGTAGTTTTTCAATTCTCACCTTCCTCCCAACTTCCACCCTCAAGTAGGCCCTGGTGTCTGTTGTTGCCTTTTTAGTGTTCATGTGTACTCAGTGTTTAGCTCCCACATATAAGTGAGAACATGTGATATTTGGTTTTCTGTTCCTGTGTTAGTTCACTTAGGATAATGGCCTCCAGCTCCATCCATGTTGCTGCAAAGGACATGATTTCATTCTTTTTCATGGCTGCATAGAATTCCATGGCATAGATGTACCACATTTTCTTTTCTTTTATTTTTTTGGAGACAGAGTCTCGCTCTGTCACCCAGGCTGGAGTGCAATGGTGCGATCTTGGCTCACTGCAACCTCTGCCTCCTGGGTTCAAGTGATTCTTATGCCTCAGCCTCCCAAGTAGCTGGGATTACAGGTTTCTGCCACCATGCCTGGCTAATTTTTGTGTTTTTAGTAGACACAGGGTTTCACTATGTTGGCCAGGCTGGTCTTGAACTCCTGACTTCAGGTGATCCACCCGCCTCGTCCTCCCAAATTGTTGGGGTTACAGGCGTGAGCTGCTGAACCTGGACTTTTTTTTATCCACTCTACTGTTGATGGGCATTTAGGTGGATTCCATGTCTTTGCTGATTACATGTTTTATAGACCCAGGAAGACAGGCCACCTAATGAGTCAGCTTGCACCTCTATCAAATAATATAGCAAATGGTTCAGAGCTCAGACTTTGGGGTCAGGTGATTCTTTTTTTCATTTTAATTTTTTGAGACAGGGTCTCACTCTGATGCCCAGGTTGGAGTGCAGTGGCATGATCTCAGCTCCCTGCAGCCTTGACCTCCCGGGATTAGGTGATCCTCCCACCACAGCCTCCCAAGTAGCTGGGACTACAGGCATGCACCACCATACCCAGCTAATTTTTGTATTTTTTGTAGAGACAGGGTTTTGCCATGTTGCCCAGGCTGGTGTCAAACTCCTGGGCTCAATCGATCTGCCTGCCTCGGCCTCCCAAAGTGTGATAATCTCCACCTGAAGATGATCAGGTGGAGATTCAGATTCAGATCACATGAATCTCCCTGAAGAGGACCAGGAAGTGAAATTAGATACAAAATTGTCTCCATGTCTTTCTTACAGTCTGTACTTACTCTATGTGCATGAGTGTGTGGTTTTGTCCTGGAAGTTTATCATGAGAAACTAAATGTTTTCCAGAAACAAATAACAAAATATTAAAGCAAAAATAATACTTTGTATCCTTCTACAAGATGCATTTTGTTCTGATTATAAAAATCTGCTTATTCATCGGATTGCACATTTATATTTGATAGCAAATTTCAGAAGTTTGCGTGAACAAGTTTCCTTGAGAAAGTGTGGAAGGAAGAGCTTGAGTTCATACCCAGCAGAAAAGAAACTGCTGGTTTTATGGGTTTGCAGGTCGCCTTACAATGTGGAGAAACCTGTTTGAAAATCTTCACTTGCCTCTCAAAGGCTGAAATTTTCTTCTTCTTTTTTTTTTTTTTTTTTCTGAAGCTATAGATATGTATTTTTGTTGTGTTTCATCCAATTTCCCAATAAGCCATGAGAAAGAAATTCCTTCTTGGGATCCTGGACAAGCAATGTGCTGGCACATAGTAGGTGCTCCACGGAGTCAATGCTCTTTAGTAGTGAAAGAGACTTTCATGAGCCTGCAGTGAACATCTGTGACTCTGACCTGTTCATTTGATAGCGAAACTTCTCAAAATAGATCTCTCTATGTTTGCTGTCTCCATTTGTCCACACATCATGGTTTTCTCAAACTCCGTCAATCAGGGTGTGGTCCCGTCCGCTGAAATCGCTGTGGTCAAGGTTTCAGAAGGCCCATGTCACAGAGCTTTGTGGTCACTTCTCTGTCCACCCGTTCTTCCACTACCCAGTAGCATTAGACACAGTGGACCACTCCCTCCAGCTTGAAATGTTTTTTCCAGGACTTTCATGAAACCACAGTCTCCTGGTTTTCTCCTCTCCACTCCTACTGCTTCTCTTTTACTGACTTTCTGCTGCTGTTGGCTTCTGATTTTCCCAGGCCCTAGGCTGTCTCCATTTTTTCCTCTGGAAATATTCCTTCCAGGCCTCTGGCTTTAAATACTATCTGTTTACTGATGATTCTCAAACTTATGCCTTGATCTCCAGTCTCAAGTGTTCAGCTGCTTTTGAACATATTAACTTTGAGGTTTTTGTCAGGTGTCTTGGATATCTGACAAAAACCTCAAAGTTAGTATGTTCAAAAAAGAACTCTTGACCGGGTGTGATAGCTCACACCTGTAATCGCAGCACTTTGGCAGGCAGAGTTTGGGGGATCACTTGAGGCCAGGAGTTTGAGACCAGTCTGGCCAACATGGTGAAACCTGGTCTCCACTAAAAATACAAAAATTAACTGGGTGTGGTGGCGCATACCTGTAATTCCAGCTACTCAGGAGGCTGTGGCATGAGAATTGCTTGAACCCGGGAGACAGAGGCTGCAA
This sequence comes from Rhinopithecus roxellana, assembly GCF_007565055.1. NCBI lineage: Eukaryota > Metazoa > Chordata > Mammalia > Primates > Cercopithecidae > Rhinopithecus > Rhinopithecus roxellana. Next base: position 178,094,487 of record NC_044549.1, read on the forward strand.
TGAGCCGAGATCGCACCACTGCACTCCAGGCTGGATGACAGAGTGAGACTCTGTCTTCAAAAAAAAAAAAAAAAAAAAAAAACTCTTGGTGCTTTTCCTCCCAATAAGCTCCTCCCCTGATCTTCCTCTACTTGGTAATTATACCACCCTTTACCCAGTTGCTCAAGCCAAAAATGTAGGTCATCCTTTCTTCCTCTCCTTTTCTCATCCCCATAGCCAATGGCTTAATAAGTCCTGCAGACTGCTTCTCCTGAATACATATGCAAAATCCACACACTTGTGTTTTTGACTCTCTCATCTCTCATCTGGATTATTGTCATAGTCTGCTAACTGGTTTCCCTGCTTTCATGTTTTTCCTCCAATAATCCATTCCCAGAGAGAAATTTTTAAATATGTAGGTGGGATATTGTGGCTCACTGCTTTAAAACCCTCTGGTGGCTTCCCATCACACTTAGAATAAAATTCAAATTCCTCAACAATACTTACAAGGCACTCCATGACTTAGCCCAGGCATCAGTAGGTTTTTCTGTAAAGGACCAGATGGAACATATTTCAGGTTTTGGGAGGCCTGTATGGTCTCTGTTGCAACTGCTCTATTAGACTCTACCATAGATGATATGGTAAACAAATGAATGTGGCTATGTTCCAACAAAAGTTTGTTTACAAAAACAGTCAATGGGCTGGGTTTGGCCTGTGGATTATGGTTGCCATATCCCTGATCCAGCCCCTTCCTATCTTTCCAATTCCATTGCACACCACTCTGCCCTTCACTATGGCCCAGCCCTACTCCCCAAGACTGGAAGCCAAGATGGTGGCCACCAGTTTCTTCCCTTCCTATATGCTAATGTCACGTCCTTTGAATATGCTGGCTCCATGATTGTGTGTGATTAAATTAATGTTCTGGGACTTCTGAGCTGAGGCTTTAAGATTAGCAGCTTCTGCTGTCTCTCTTGGAATCCAGCTACCATGTTGTAAGAAACCAAAAGCCTCACAGATAAGACACATGGAGGAGAACAGAGGAGCCCTGGGCCATAACCTCAGATGAGCCCCCAGCCAGCAGCATTGACTGCCGGCCATGTGACTAAGCCATCTTAGATGTTCCAGCCTAGTCAACCTTCCACGTGACGGCAGCCAGCTAGCATCACACGGAACAGAACTTTCTAGCTGAGTCTAGTCATCTTACAGAATTGAAGAGATAAAACAGTTATTACTTTTAGCCATAAAGTTTTGATGTTTTGTTTTGCAGCAACAGATAATGGAACACTGACCTGGTTTCTGTTCCTCAAACCTACCTAGCTCATTCCTGCATGAGCAGCAGCTGCTCTCTCTGCTTAGAACACATTTTCCCCCGATGATTCACTTGGTTGGTTCACGTCGTCTTTCTCTTCCTTATATATTTTTCAAATAGACTCAGAACCAACACACCATTTCATTTTCAGGTCAACCTGTAGCACCTCAGTTTTCCATTGGAAAGTCACCCTTTCTTTACTTTCAGCTCATGTGGCTGAACACCCGCTTTTCTCATCCCACCCTCCTCTGGACTCCAGGGCAACTTGTAATTGAGGCCAAGCCAATGAGTAACTTTACTCCCTGCCCCTGAGTCAATAACTGAGGGCTTAGTTATTGATTCAGGGAAGAGTGTATGAGCCAAATCAGTTCAATAAGAGTTAGTCCCAGGAGTTATTGGTGAGGAGAGTCTCTTAGCTGGGGTTGTTAAGCTGCTGTAACATAAGCCTGGAGCTGCTAGTGCCCAGCTGCTTAGCACAAGGGGCAGGTGTGTCTGGGAAGGGAGGCAACACAGAGGAGGACAGGGCAGAGACGACAGAGAAAGAATGCTGGATGTAACCATACCTGAAGCTAAATTTACTTGGGCTTTTCAGTTACATGAGCCAGTACGCTTTCCACTCCACTATTACCTCTCATTTCCTTTGGTGAAGTCAGTTTGAGATGTGCTTCTGTCACTTGCTCTTAAAATATCAATTACTTGACTCATCCTCTACCCTTTCCACCAAATATTAGGTTGAACCATATGAAATTGCCATTCTTGTAGATTAAAATGACTGATGGCCAGACGCGGTAGCTCAAGCCTGTAATCCCAGCACTTTGGGAGGCCGAGACGGGCGGATCACGAGGTCAGGAGATCGAAACCATCCTGGCTAACACGGTGAAACCCTGTCTCTACTAAAAAATACAAAAATCTAGCCGGGCGAGGTGGCGGGCGCCTGTAGTCCCAGCTACTTGGGAGGCTGAGGCAGGAGAATGGCATAAACCCGGGAGGCGGAGCTTGCAGTGAGCTGAGATCCAGCCACTGCACTCCAGCCCAGGCAACAGAGCGAGACTCCGTCTCAAAAAGAAAAAAAAAGACTGAATAACAGTAATTTTATCTGCAAATTTATTCAGACATTTCCAGAGATGGGGCATTCACTGCTATTGAGGCAGCCCAATTAATAATTGAACAGATTTATCCAACAGAATGTTTTAAAAAAATTTTCCAGGTGCAGTGGCTCACGCCTGTAAGCCCAATGCTTTTGGAGGCTGAAACAGGAGCATTATTTGAAGTCAAGAGTTCAAGACCAGTCTAGGCAACATAGTAAGACCCTTGTCCCTACAAAAAAAATTGGTGGCGCATTCCTGTAGTCCTGCCTACTCAGGAGACTGAGTCAGGAGGATCACTTGAGTTCAAGAATTAGAGTTTACAGTGAACTGTGATCACACCACGGGACTCCAGCCTGAGCAACAGAGTAAGACCCTGTCTCTATTAAAACACACATACACACACCACAAATCCATCTTCCTAATGCTTCTCAGTTCTGAGCACTCTCCTCTGAGCACATTTCCTGTATTGTGTAGCATTTGACAACAAAAATGCCAAGAGGGAGGTCCCCCCACCCAGGCAGAAAAGCATGATATTATCACCTTTTTATTATAGGCACAGTGCTTGTAGAAATGCATTCTAAGATGTCTAACTTTTAAAAAAATGTGCTGCTTTAAGCCATGTCTTCTCTATCTTGTTCTAGTTTATTCCAAACTAAGCTCAGGACTTTACAGTTAACTCCAGTGATTTTTACCATATTCAGTTTAGTGCACCACTTTTCCCCTTTTTGCCCACTGGGTCAAAGTTTTTATTCATTATTCTCTCCAAAGTTGTTAGGATACAACAACACAATGCAAATAAAATGCCAAGATATTTGTGGATTATGATTGTCCAATCCAGGGTGGATTTTGCAAGCTTGGGAAGTGAGCAGTCTTTATATTCATCCAAGTCACTACTACAAATGTTGAAAAGGACAGAACTGATAATTAAGCCCAAAGGAATGTATATGGTTGGACAGTGATTCACTAACCTTTAGGTTTGGTTGTTCAGTCAGTACTACTTCTCTGACCTGGATCAGCAACATCCTTGTTTCTCAGCCTTATCTACACAAAGTAATAGTGTAGTCTACATGAAGTAATCAATATCTTGCTGAAATCTATAATGGGGCTCCTCATGATTGAGTATTCATTATCCCGTTTCTGAAGTTAAGTAGAGCAGTGTGTCATTTAGGACAGACCGAGCTACCGTAGCAAATAGACTCAGATGTTTAATGATTCTACATGATGGAATGTTATTTCTAGCACAGGTAACAAGAAATCAGGGTGCTCAAGTTGGTGGGGGTGCTATCCTCCATGCAGTCACTCAGGGATCTAGGTTGTCTCCATCTTGTAAATCTGTCACTCTCCAGGGCTCCACTGTCATCTGCATCCAGTCAAAGAAGAGGAAAACACACAAAGGAGCACATGTGAGTGATTTTTGTCAGACAGGCATGAAAGTGGCATGTCACTGCTGTTCACTTTGTCACAAAGCCACACCTAGCCAAATGGTAGGTAGGGAAATGCTGTTGACTTTGTTGCGTAAAGAAGGGGAGAATGAGGCTGGGCGCGGTGGCTCAAGCCTGTAATCCCAGCACTTTGGGAGGCCGAGACGGGCGGATCACGAGGTCAGGAGATCGAGACCATCCTGGCTAACACGGTGAAACCCCGTCTCTACTAAAAATAATACAAAAAACTAGCCGGGCGAGGTGGCGGGCGCCTGTAGTCCCAGCTACACGGGAGGCTGAGACAGGAGAATGGTGTAAACCCGGCAGGCAGAGCTTGCAGTGAGCTGAGATGTGGCCATTGCACTCCAGCCCGGGTGACAGAGCGAGACTCCATCTCAAAAAAAAAAAAAAAAAAAAAAAAAAAAAAAAAAAAAAAAAAGAAGGGGAGAATGGATTTGGTGGACAGCTAGTTATCTCCACCATAGACAACTAACATCATTATGATACAAAATTAATCACTCATAAACTGACTATACATCCATTCCTTTCAAAACCAAGCTTCCACCACTGCCCATTGTGTCACAGTCTTTGTTCATTATTTTCTCTATAGTTGTCAGGTTACAACAGCACAATGCAACATAAATTACATAAATATTGATGGCAAAGTGAAACTGTCAGTCTTGGAAAATAAGCAAGATTTTAAAAAATTAGGAAAGCAATTTTGGGGAACTGCCCTAATCATTTGCTAAGCCATTGACATATGAGGGAACAGCAGCATTAGATGAGAGAAAAATCTTTGAGGATAAGGACCAAAAAGATACTTCAAATGAGAATGATTTGAATATCAAAGAGGTAAGAGAGACACCTGGGAAAATTTACAAAGACCTCAGCTATTTTTGCCAAAATTATACTGTTCATGATTGTGCTGTGAAAGTCAAATCTGAATTGACCAATTTTTTATTATATGAGCATATAATTTTACCAGAAAAACATATGCAAAAATTCCTAAACAGCTGATTGATTCATTTTTGTGATTATTGTTATTTTAAGAATCAGCTGGCTGGAGTCCTCTTGCCTGGCTTCCCCTCCAAGACTCAATCTCTAAATGTTGGGATGCCCCAGAGCTGTGTCCTGGTCCTCTTTTCCTCCACATCTCCCCCCTTCTAAGTGATTTCAGTCCCTTCATCTCATTCAGTCCCTTGGCTTTAAATATCATCTACATGCAGTTGACTCCTAAATTTATATCTGCAGTCTTGGCCTGTCCCCTGAGCTTCAGATGTCTATCCTACTGTCTACTTGACATCTCTACTTGAGTGTTTAAAAGCCTTCAGACTTGGGTGCCTGAAAACAGGCTTCTTGATTGCAAAACTGTTTCTTAAGTCTCCCCTGCCTCACTCTGTAAATGGCAGCTTCAGTCAGCTGCTTGCTCAAGCCAAAATCTTGAGTTATTCTTGATGTCTCTGCCTCTGCCCTCCCCTGCCCCCACATCAGATGGAATTGCAAGTTTTGTTGGGGCTAATTTCCAAATATAACCTAAATCAACTCCAGTCCATCTCCCCACTACCATCGGACCCCAAGCCCAGGCAGCCACATCTCTCACTAGGGCCCCTGGGACAGCCTCCTGACCTGTATCCTTGCTCCTGCTCTTGCCTTCATGGCCATTTCATGTCCACACAGCAGCCCCAGTGATCACTGAAGCAAATACATCAACTGTGTCATTCTTTGAATTCAATCCCTTCAGTGCTTCCCATCGCTTTTATAATAACTGTAAAAAGTTATTATAAAACCCATTATAAAGGCTGGATGTGGTGACTCATGCCTATAATCCCAGCACGTTGGGAGGCCAAGGCGGGCGGATCACTTGAGCCCAGGAGTTCAAGATCAGTCTGGGCAACATAGTAAGACCCCATCTCTATTTTTAAAAAATAAAAAATAAAAATTAAAAACCAAAATAGACTAGCTAGTGATAAAGATAATTGCTATGAAGAAAACAAAACAGGGTAATGAGATAGAGAGGTATTTTAATCCATTCTCACACTGTTAGGAAGAAATACCTGAACCTGGGTAATTAAAGGACAGAAGTTGAATTGACTGACAGTTCTGCATTGCCTGGGGAGGCCTCAGGAGACTTACAGTCATGCTGGAAGGCAAAGGAGAAGCAGGCACCTTCTTCACAGGGTGGCAGGACAGAGTGAGTGCAAGCAGGAGAAATGCCAGACACTTATAAAACTATCAGATCTTGTGAGAACTCATTCATTATCACGAGAACAGGATGGAGGAAACTGCCCCCATGATCCAATCACTTACCACCAGGTCCCTCCCATGACACAATTCAAGATGAGAATTGGGTGGGGATACAGCCAAACTATATAGAGAGGGCTGGAGGAGAAACTGCTCCAGATGGGAGTTGGAGAAGGTCTCGCTATGGATGTGACATCTGGGCTGAGATGTGGATGATGAGGAGTCAGGCAGCTGTGCCCTGGAGGAGAGAGCGATGCAGACAGCAGAAACTCTGAGGACAGAGCCAGCTGACAGCCCATGTGGTGGTCATAGTGAGCCAGGAGGAGAGGTGGTGAGAAGAAGTGTGAGGTGTGGGCACAAGTCAGATGAGGTGGGGCCTGGAAGGCTGCAGAGAAGAGTTTAGGTTTATAAAAGTGCTTTTATAGTAGCCTTTTTATAATAGGTTTTATTTTATTGTTTGTCTATTTATTTATTTATTTATATATTTATTTATTTATTATTTTTTGAGGCGGAGTTTCGCTCTTGTTGCCCAGGCGGGAGTGCAGTGGCGTGATCTCGGCTCATCGCAACCTCTGCCTCGCGGGTTCCAGTGATTCTCCTGCCTCAGCCTCCTGCGTAGCTGGGATTACAGACATGCGCCACCACACCTGGCTAATTTTGTATTTTTAGTAGAGACGAGGTTTCTCCATGTTGGCCAGGCTGGTTTTGAACTCCCAACCTCAGGTGATATGCCTGCCTCAGCCTCCCAAAGTGCTAGGGTTACAGGCTTGAGCCACTGCACCCGGCCTATTTGTTTTTATTTTTTGAGACAGGGTTTCTCTCCTGTCACCCAGGCTGGAGTGCAGTGGCACGATCTTGGCTTACTGCAACCTCTGCCTACCCACTTGAAGTGGGTTCAAGTGATTCTTCCACTTCAGCCTCCTGAGTAGCTGGGATTACAGGTGCCCGCCACCATGCCTGGCTAATTTTTGTATTTTTAGTAGAGACGGGGTTTCACCATTTTGGCCAGGTTGGTCTCAAACTCCTGACCTCAGGTGATCCCAAAGTGTTGAGATTACAGGGTGTGAGCCACCATGCTGGCCTATGTTGCTTTTTTATGTATTTAACCATTTGTCTGTCTTCCCTTGGACTATAAGCTCCACTAGAGCAGAGGCTTTGTCTCCTTTGTTCACTGTCATATTTTTACTTGCCAGAGGCTGTCACATAATACATGGCCAATAAATACTTGTCAAATAAATAAATATTTCTTATATTTTTAAAATACAAGAAAAATTTCTTAACATTATTTTAAGTTTTATCTTCCAGAGTAAAGTCCTGATAAATACCTTTTTTCACCATTTAATATGGAATTTTGGCTTCCTTTATAAGTGAATTTATTTGAGTGGCCTTTTCCTGGACCATTTATCTTGGTCTATCTTGCTTCTTTCCTTCCTTAGATTTCTTAGACTAATAAACCATGGAATAAGGAAGTGAGGGCAGTGCTGACATGATTTGTTCTTGGTTAACCCGAGCTGGGTCATGGTGATAAGTCATTTTTCTTCTTGGGACACAGAAGTACCCTCTCCTCCTTAAAATCCATTCTAGAATAGTGTCTGCAAAATGTTATGCTCATTGGTTTGCAGAGTATAGAACTTTCTTTCTTCTATTTCCCCCCCTTTTTTTAGCAAGGGCCATCACTTCAACAGGATCTTTTTTCTTCTTCTTTTTTTTTTTTTTAATTTTTAATGGAACACTTCCCAAATTTGCATGTCATGGTTGTGCAGGGGCCATGCTAGTCTTCTCAGCATAATTCCAATTTTAGTATACGTGCTGCTGAAACAAGCACTCTTTCTTCTTTTTATTATTTATTTATTTATTTATGTTTGAGATGGAATCTTGCTCTGCTGCCCAGGCTGGAGTGCAGTGGCACCATCTTGGCTCATTGCAACCTCCGCCTCCTGGGTTCAAGCAATTCTCCTGTCTCAGCCTCCCTAGTAGCTGGGACTACAGTTGCATGCCACGGCGCCTGGCTAATTTTTGTATTTTTGGTAGAGATGGTTTTACCATATTGGTCAGGCTGGTCTCAAACTCCTGACCTCAGGTGATCCACCTGCCTCAGCCTCCCAAAGTGCTGGGATTACAGGTGTGAGCCACTACACCCGGGCTCTCTTTTTAATGGAACACTTTCCATCTCCAGGATTCCAGCACCATCCTAAATATCTGTAGGTCCTCTAAGATTACAGATAGACACTGAAAATCTCTTTCCTCGGTTCTCTGTGTGCTGTGGCCTGTAATTCATCCGAGTCAAGAGACAAGTTTAATTCAATTTAGACACAAATAAAGGTTCTCATTAGAGGGGAGTGGCCACATTGGAAGACAATTTGGCAACACACTGATGTCACTGAATCACTGAATTAAACAGATGCCTCTTTATTGTGAAGGCTCTGATCCCTTTCAAAGAACTGGCTTCTATAGACCTTTGAATTCTTAGAACCAATCATTTGGGGTCAAAAAATATTGTTGAAGGGTTTATGGTCTACCTTAAAATTCTCTTCCACCTTGCTGTGTGCCATGATCCTTAGGGGTCGCTGGGAAGAGAAGAGAGAGTCGGCAGGAAGACCTACGGAGCCAGCTTTCCTGCAACACCGTACCATGGGGGGCTCTGGGGAGAGGTCAGACATTTACCTGTGTGTGGCCTGCCGTGTGTAAGTGGTCTGCCAATAGGATTCTGAGGTTAATTTGAGACTACATGCCATTCTAAAGGGGCCAGCCAGCCATTCTTCCCATCTCCTCCACACTCTTGCCAATCAGAGATATCTGCATTTTCATGTTAGATCACTGTTTTCATGTTTAGTTTTTTTTTTTTTTTTTTTTTTCTGGGGGACCTTGCTAGTGCAGGGGATGGGGGTGGGGTGTGGTAGCTGCGCGCCCATGCATGAGTCCCTCCCCACCCCACGCTGCTGCAAGTCTCCTTCGTGTTAGTTTTAACTGCTGGCTCAAATTTATAAAGGCTATGTCAGCCAGGCAGCACAACCCCAGGCCTGATCCCATCAGTCGCTTCCAGTTTGCAACCTCTGACCTAAGGTGCTACGTAAATATCACTGGTGGAGAAAGAGGGGATGCTGGTTGTCAGTTTCTTCTGACATTGACACCAGAGTGTGATGTGAATGCAGATTCATTCTTAGTCCAGACAGCAGTTTCTGTTCTAGGAGTTAACAGGTAGTTACAAAGCATTTTTACTTTACTTTACTTTACTTTACTTTATTTATTTAGAAACAGGGTTCCCTATCTGTTGTCTAGGCTGGAATGAAGTAGTGCAGTCTTGGTTCACTTCAGCCTCAACCTCCTGGGTGCAAGCAATCCTCCCATCTCAGGCTCTGGAGTAGTTAGGACTACAGGTGCACACCACCACACCTAAATAGTTTTTGTATTTTTTTTTGTAGAGATGGGGTCTTGCTATGTTGTCTAGGCTGGTGTTGAACTCTGGCTTCAAGTGATCCTCCCACTTTGGCCTCCCAAAGTGCTGAGATTGCAGATGTGAGCCAGCACACCTAGCTCACAAAGCATTATAAAAAAAAAAAAAAAAAAAAAAGTGGCGTTGCAGGGAATCTTAATTTAAATGGCAATGAAGTTTGACAGAAAGAGTCTTAACTTCACAATGAGGGATTCATGTGGCTGCTGCTTTGGGGCACCTTTTTTTTTTTTTTTGAGATAGGGTTTCACTCTGTCACCCAGGCTACAGTGCCATGGCACTTTCTTAGCTCACTTCTGCCTCGAGCTCCTGATCTCAAGTGATCCTCCTTCCTCACCTTCCTGGGTAGTTAGGACTATAGGCACGCACCACCACACTCTGCTAATTTTTAAAAAATGTTTGGTAGAGATGTGGGGAGGCTCTTACTATGTTGCCCAGGCTGGTCTTGAATTTCTGGCCTCAAGCGATCCTCTCTCTTGGCCTCTCAAAGTGCTGGGATTACAGGTGTGAGACACTCACCTGGCCTGGAGCCCAGGTTTCATGAGGGCCTGTCTCCCCAAGTAAAGGACTAGGAATTTGTCATCTACATGTTTGGGACCCTCAAACTGGCCCTGGAAATAGTGCATGCATATAGTAGGGGCTGAAAAGTATACTGAATTAATGTTGCTTTCTGCAGATCTAGATCTAAAAACAAAAAACAAAACAAAAATACAAATGAATTAATGTTGCTGACCATTTTCACTTGCAAACTTCACTTTAAAAACATTCAATAAAAACTCTTGGCCAGGTGCGGTGGCTCACGCCTATAATCCCAGCACTTTGGGAGACCGAGGCAGGTGGATCAGGAGTTCAAGATCAGCCTGGCCAACGTGGTGAAACTTCATCTCTACTAAAAATATAGAAATTAGCTGGGTGTGGTGGCGGGCGCCTGTAATCCCAGCTACACAGGAGGCTGAGGCAGGAGAATGGCTTGAACCCAGGAGGCGGAGGTTGCAGTGAGCTGAGATCATGCCACTGCACTCCAGCCTAGGTGACATAGTGAGACTCTGTCCCCCCCCAAAAAACAAACTAAACTAAAAAAACCCCAACTCTTTGGCTGAGCATGGTGGCTCACGCCTGTAATCCCAGCACTTTATCTTAGCTACTGAGTACAGGTACAAAGTAGTAAGACCGTGGGATTGAACCAGGGTTGGGATTATACCAGGTGCTTACTGTGGCCGTGGAGAAGCATGAGGGAGTTGTGGCTGGCTGCAGGTGTGGTGATTTTAATGATGGACAATGGAATCTAAGCTAGATCAAATGGGAAGTGTGGACATAAGAGGGTGAGGGACTGTAAAAGAGTCTAGGGAGCCATGATGAAGCCCTGAATCAAGGGTTAGAAAGATGGAAATGATTTGGAGACTGTACTGTAGGAAAATCCACTCGTCCTTGCTGACTAGGTTCATTGGGACTCTCAAACCACAGGTGGGTCCTCAGCACAGCCTTGCAATTATAATATATTCCCATGGTCAACTCAGTCACCAACTCTCCTGGCCAGCTCTTTCACAAAGCCTCTCTCCTCCAACCTCCAATGCCCTCTGCCCTCCATCCCCTCATTCTCAGCTGATGACGTGGCTCATTATTTTGCTGAAAAAACAGAAGCAATCAGAAGAGGCTGATCATCAGGCTAATGGATCTCCTTTGTCTCTTCTGACTCTAGCTCCTCAGTGTCCACTGAGTCAATTTCTCATACACTAGCCAGAGTTATTATATGAGCACTCAGAACAAAATCCAAATTCCTTACCATGACCTAAAGCATCTCCATGGTCTACCCACATGCTTGCCTCTGATTTCATCTCCCTCCCTGTCTCCCTGGCTGTGTCCGTCCTACCCACATGGATCTCCTTGCTTTTTTTGCAATACCCAAGACATATTCCCACCTCAGGAACTTTGCACATGCTGCTTCAGTCTCTGGAGTGTTCTTCCCCCAAAAGTATATGTGGTAGGCTTTCTCATTTCTTTCTCTTTTTTTTTGAGATGGAGTTTCACTCTTCTCACCCACGCTGGAGTGCAATGGTGCGATCTCGGCTCATTACAACCTCTACCTCCTGGGTTCAGGTGATTCTCCTGCCTCAACCTCCAGAGTAGCTGGGATTACAGGCATGAGCCACCACACCTGACCAGTATGCATTATTTTAAATTTTTCTTTAAATTCCACAAAACAATAATAAACATATCCTTTTGTGAAAAATAAAAACATTACTGAGAAACTAAGTTTCCTTTGATCCCCTGCCCCCATCCCAGCCAATCCTAGGCCACTCCCTGCTCCCTTTTTCCCAGAGTTTCTTTACTGGGTATAAAACCTTCCAGGCCTTTTGCTATGCATTTATGTGCACTACATATGTGCCAATACGGAATATATACAGTTGTCCCTTGATTTCCCTGGGGGATTGGTTTCTGGACCCCTGTAATGCTAAAATCTGAGATGCTTACATCCCCTGCAGAAAATGGCAGTGTTTACCTGTAACCTACATACAACCTCCTGTATACTTTATTTAATTTAATTTTTCATTAAAAACATGTTTGTTTGTTTTTGAGATAGGATCTCCCTCTGTCACCCAGGCTGGAGTGCAGTGGCATGATCAGGGGTCACTGCAGCTTTGACTTCCCGGGCTCAAGTGATCTACCTCAGCTTCTAGAGTAGCTGGAACTACAGGCATGTGCTACCACGCCTTGCTAATTTAAAACAATTTTTATTAGAGATGAGGTGTTTTTTTTCCTTTCCTTTTCTTTTTTTTTTTTTTTTTTGAGAGAAAGTCTCACTCTGTCATCCAGGCTGGAGTGCAGTGGCACCATCTCGGTTCACTGCAACCTCTGCCTCCCACCTTCAAGCGATTCTTCTGCCTCAGCCTCCCGAGTAGCTGGGATTACAGGCGTGTGCCACCATGCCCGGCTAAGTTTTGTATTTTTAGTAGAGACGGGGTTTCACCATGTTGCCCTGGCTGGTCTCAAACACTTGCCTCGGACTCCCAAAGTGCTAGGATTACAGACGTGAGCCACTACACCTGGCCTAGAGATGAGGTCTTGCTTTGTTGCCCAGGCTGGTCTCAAACGCCTGGCCTCTAGTGATCCTCCCTCCTGCCTCGGCCTCCCAAAGGACTGAGATTACAGGCATGAGCCACCATGTCTGGCACCTCCTGTATACTTTATTATTTATATATTTATTTATTTTCAGACAGGTCTTGCTGTCACCTAAGCTGGAGGGCAGTGGTGCAATCTCGGCTCACCGCAACCTCCGCCTCCTGGGCTTAAGCAATCTTCCCATCTCAGCCTCCCAAACAGCTGCAACTACAGGCATGAGCCACCACACTTGGCTAATTTTTTGTATTTTTTGTAGAGATGGTGTTTTACCATGTTGTCCAGGCTGGTCTTGAACTCCTGAGCTCAAGCAGCCCACCTGCCTCGGCTTCCCAAAGTGTTGAGATTACAGGCATGAACCACCATGAGCAGCCCCTCCTGTATACTTTAAATCATCTCTACATTTCTTACCTGCAATACCTAATACAATGCAAATATGTACATAGTTCTCATATACGGTATTTTTTTTTTTTTTTTTCTAGAGAGAGAGCCAGTCTTGCTTTGTTGCCCAGGCTGGTCTGGAACTCCTGGCCTCAAGTGATCCTCCTGCCTCAGCCTCCCAAAATGCTAGGATTACCGGTGTAAGCCACCACTCCTGGCCATGTATTTTTAAATATGTATTTTTTTAATTGTTGTGTTTTTTTCCCCCAAATATTTTCTATCTGTGGTTAGTTGAATTTACACATGTGGAACCTGAGAGGCTGTGGAGGATTGACTGTATATAGTACTGCCTGTAGTTTATTTATTTTTCTTATTTTAACTTTAGAAACACTATTGGGATTAACACTATAGCTGGTCCAGATCTCCAAAAAACAAGACAACAAAAGTCTGAACTGATGTTCTTGAGCAGTTGGCCTATGTCTCACAGATACATTTTGCTCTTGACCTAAGCTGAAGCAGGAATGTAATTTGGAGTTTGTCATTTGCAATGGACAGGATGGGGTTCTGCTAGCTGAGAAGCATTTATCGTAGTCAGGGCTGACCCCAGAGGCCTCTGTTTATTTCAAACTCTGTCTCTCAGTTTATTCAGAGCTAGGATGTACCTGCAAAGTTGGAGGCTCAAATCCAAGCCACCAGGGAAGATTGGTGGCTCCTGTGTTCCAAAGTGACCCCTATGCTATCTTGTCCCTGGCTTCATCTATCATTGGAAAACCAAAAGCAACTATGTCTTTAGCAAGGAGCTTTGAAACACCTCTTACAGAATTGCTGACTTATCCTTGATTTAAAGAGCAATGAACAGGTCTGACCTTTTTAGAAACAAACCATGGCACTACCTCCAGGAAATAGGACAATTTTCCTTTGACAGTGGACTATAGTGCCAGCGCGTATGGGGTGGTGCCTTTCCCTAGGAGTAACCCTCTAGCCTAGCTTCTGATAAAACCACCAGAAGCAGGACTATTTATTTATTTGAGAAGGGGTCTGGCTGTATTGCCCAGGCTGGTCTTGAACTCCTGGCCTCAAGTGATCCTTGTGTCCTGGCATCTCAAAGAGCTGGGATTACAGATATGAGCTACCATGTAGTGCCAGACACAGGTTTTGTAAGGTGGTTTTGATGATAGGTTCTCAGAAAGAAGCTCCATTCTCAAGCAAATTTGTCCACCAAACTCAGAGCAGATGGGCTACAGGCCTCCGTGTAGAACATGTGCACGTTCTGCATTTCTCAAAGGAAGGAGATGTGAGCAGCTATGTGCTCACCTGCTTTGCCAAGGTCATCCTTTGGGTTCCCCTGACATCACAGTGGCCCTGACATTTCATAAAAGCACACACATGCCTCTTCAGTTTGGCCTTTTCGGATGCTGTGTCTGCCAGGCCAACTCTGTCTCCCTACTTGTCGATGGTGGGCAGGAAGTCTCACTAATTCATAAATTCTTGGCCAGAGTGTGCCCATCAACGGGGGTTACACTTGCCACCTCCTTAAAAAGGCTGTGTCAGCCCACAGGCATCCCAGCTCAATGCATTCTCCATGCTTCCTGGCTATTCAGGTAGGACCGCCGCACCTCTGTGTTTGGTACGGGGCTCGCCCAGAGAGGCCGCAGCCTTCGGCAATGCATCCGTGCACGGAGCTGCAGCTGGCTCTCCTCTCTACACTCCTGTGTCTATATAAGCGCACATTTTAGTTTGCTTTTCTGGGCAAATCTTTGAGTAAGCGCCATTCCCAAGGTTCGCTCAAGGGGAGGAATGTGCTTTGGGTACAGGGTTTCGGCAAGTCTTGGTCCTGAGGTCCAGGGTCACTAAACGCAGGCTTCGGAAGGCGACTTCAGCGGGAAATCACCCCACGCCTCCTACCACACACAACGCGCTTCGGAGGAGGGCGGGAGAAGGGGACTTCCGAAAGCGGGAGGCTTGCCTTACGCAGTTGAGATATATCCGGGCTGCTAAGTTACAAGGGGGTGGGGGCTCTCCTATTTTGCCACCTTGGAGATGTGGAGGGAGCTGGGGTTTTGTGACGGAGACCTGGGTAGCTGGGACTGGCCGAGGAGCGCGCAGCCGGGGCGGGACCGGGGCGGAGCGGGCGCTGCGCTGACTGCCGCGGCAGAAAGGGGGCAGCCGCGCCCATTTCCTCTGCTCCGCCGCGGCCAGAGGAATCCGCATCCGCGAGCTGTGCCTCCCGGGTGTCGGCCCCGTCGGCTACCCGACCGTGCCCGGCTGTGGCGAGGCGGCTCCAGCCCAGCCTGTGGCGGCCGCGACCCCCAGGGCACTCCCGAGCCCACCGCGCGGCGAGCGTGACGACTGCCCTCATGGACGCGGCACCGAAGCGGAACCGCTCGGAGGAGCCAGCCGAGCTCCTGCCGCCTGCACGGGACGAGGAGGAGGAGGAGGAAGAGGGGATGGAGCAGGGGCTGGAGGAGGAAGAAGAGGTGGACCCCCGAATCCAGGTAGGGCGCGCGGGGTCACCCCGCATCCGGGCTTCGCGAGGGCTGCTGCGGAGGTCGGCGTCTACGCGTACATCCACTTCGCAGCCCCCAGTGACTGTGGTCCGGGGACTGGCGGCCACATACGGTGGCAGGAGACGATCTGTGTGCTCTGTTTCCTCGTCTCCACAATGAGGAGCCTACAGTGCCCGCGTGGATGCGGCCTGACTCTATTGCGGGGAGCCCCCCGCAGACCCCTAGCAGGATCGGGGTCGCCGCAGCGTGCCTGGTGGTTCGGGCGGATGTGCAACAAAGGGAAAAAGGGGGCGGGGGCGCCATGGTATCCTCGGGGGTACCCCCCGCCCGGCCGCCACGGCACCGCGGGCAAGGCATGGCTTCCAGGCTCTGCGAGGAGGGGTCGCCCGCGTGGGCGCCGGGCACCGTAGGCGGGTGGGCGTTGCCCGCCCCTGCAGCGCGGGCTGGCACTGGTGCCCCGGGTGCAGAGTCCTCACCTGCCAAGGTGCCCGGCCTGAGCCGTTTTCCTTCTCTGATTCATTGTTAGAGAACTGAGCGTCTTATTGTCACCACCGGCTCAACGGTCTGCCTGGCCTGAAATTGCTTAAAACCCTGCTTTTCCTTGTTGTGAGGTTGGGCATGAACAGAAATCAGGGACAACTGATGCGCAAAGCTGACGCGTGGAGGCGGCGAGGGGATTGGGCTGGCTGACTGTGCCTCCATTTCCAAGAGAGATGATTAAAAAACAATTTCCAAGCCGAGATCTAGGAGTGACAGTTTAACCTCTTCACCCCGAAGCAAAAAGCAGAGCAAATCCCTTTCTAAGACCCGTTTTATTCTACCTTTTCAGTAAATCATTTTTTAAAAATTGCTTTTAAGCATGCTCTGTAATTTCTGGATCCCTAATTGGTTTTTTAGTGCACAGATCAATTTAAAAGCTCACTTAACTCAGTGGTTGGGGTTTAAATGAATTGTTTTGTCAGGTTAGCAAGATAAAGATCAGGTGGAAAAAAAAAATCCTTGCATTAGGAATGCTATTAATTAAAATAATTGGTTTGGAATAAATCGTGTGTTATTGGTATGGGATTATGTTAGCAAGATCCTTTGTTTGCATAGTAAAGATGAGTTAAGTTCATGTTGGATGCTTTTCACAAAATGTCAGTTTGTAAATGTTTATTGAAATGAATGGGATTAAAGCTAGTTTAAAACATCCAGCTAAGTAGGTTGAATAATTGGCAGTGTGAAAAGATTTTCACCCTTTACAGAAAAATAATTCTGGTAAGTTAATACCAGAATTCTGCCCTTGATGATTTCACTGGGTTTATATTTTTGGCCTGGCCTTGCTTATTGTCTTTTATTGTTTTCTAAGCAAAATTCTTGCTCGAGGGAGATAGTGCTGTTTTGACGAGGCCATTAAACCATTTGTAACAGGTGGGATTTACCTGAAGGCACATACCTGGAATATTTGACCTCTGACAAATTCCAAATGTCTCTGAAGACATTGTCAAAAAGGACACCCTCAAGAAAATGGTTTCAGAAATGCCGACATTCATTTGCATTTCTAGCCAAGCCTCAACTGTTTGCCTTAAGAATTAATACCGATTCTTCCCTTTTCCTGCAAACTGGGCTGGGGTAATTTTTCAGGTTATGGACTGAGTTATACTGGAAACAAAAGACGGATCCCATAAGTCATTTTTTCTCCCTCTTTTCTTCACCAGGGAGAACTGGAGAAGTTAAATCAGTCCACGGATGATATCAACAGACGGGAGACTGAACTCGAGGTACAGAGAGCTGAGTTCCTGTTCTTGGTGGAGTGATGTCACTCACACCGGCACAAGGCTGGTTAATTTTGTCTTCATAGCTGGAGGGTTATTGCTGGACCCCCCTCCTTGGGAGTTGAGCAACAGCTCCCTGACAGAATAAAATACACCACTGAGCTCAACCTGTGGGCGGAACGCATGTGGATCCAATTTCACATGTTGTTTTTCATTATGGAAGCTCCATGGGGCCTAAATCAAGTCTGTGCAGAGCGTTACACAACACTTAAGCCCCAAGTTTTCATGTGACTGAAAGGATAGAGGGGAAAATTAGCTGAGCTCTTTATTGGGGAAGAATGAATGAGCTCACAAAATCTCTTACATGTTCAGGGCGGTTCCTGCCATTTGTCCTGGAAAGCATTGTGTTGTTTCCTCTGACTTTGACCATTTTTTGACTTTCCTGTCCTAATAACTCACCGCCGCCTTCTGCTTTCCTGCTCATTTCTTTATTGTCTGCTTGTGCATAGAATATAATTATAATGGTAACAAAAAGCTGTTTAGACTGGAAAGGCCTTTCCTACTGGGAAAAATCTGGGGAGACTAAAACTTGATTTAGGTTTCCTGTGCATTTTCCAACCGGAGTGTAAACAAGTTAGCATTCATCACAGCCTCTGATTAGTTTCCACCCCTTTCCAGTAGTGGTTGCTTTTACCACCCATCAGCAAATTTGAACAACCACTGTATGTATTCAGGAGACTGTGAATTGACTGTCAGAGCCCGGAAGGGACTGTCAGCGCAGTTTCCCAGTGCAGGGAGCTGTTGGCAAAGTCTGTTTCTGTAGCAGGAGAAACAGCAAAAGTCAGTGGAAGGGACAAGAAGCACATGGTCCCTAAGAGGGAGGGTGTGCGAGATAGGAATATAATCTGCCAGGATTCACAGGCAGCCTTGATTTCTGCTGCATGCGTAGGCCCTGGAGTTACCAAATCTGGATGTAGCAATGTGGATTAAAAAGCCTGTTGCTCTGAGCTATGTGAAGGGTTATCGCTAACCACCTCCATTTCCATCGTAGGTGTACAAGAACACGGGCTGTCCTTCTCCCTAAGTAAAGTAAAATCTATGTTTATTTACATTTCTTTCACTTATGAATTTAGTCTGTCTGTGATGTGGGGTAACTGAAACCTCTTAGGATCTCAGATTTCTAATGCATTAAACAACAAAACCCTTACCATTCCTATAGGGCTTTAGCATTTACAGAGTGTTTTTTACACATTTTATCTCATTCCATCCTGTCACACCAGCCTAGAGCTATGCTGTCCCATATGGTAGCCATGTGCAATGTATGGCTATTTGAATTTAATTAATTTTTTTTTTTTTTTTTGACACAGTGTCTTACTCTGTCGCCCAGGTTGGGGTGCAGTGGTGCGATGTCTGCTCTCTGCAACCTCCACCACCTGGGCTCAAGTGATTCTCATTCCTCAGCTTCCTGAGTAGTTGGGATAACAGGTGTGTACCACCATGCCTGGCTAATGAGTTTAATTAAAATAAAGTAAGACAAAATTCTGTTCCTCAGTCACAATAGCCACGTTTCAAGGGCCCAGTTGCCACTATATTAAACAGTCTAGTTGCCACTGTATTAAACTACTATCATCATAGAATGTTCTGGCCTGGAGAACTAGGAGAATAGGGGCTATCTGCTTTCCAGATAAGGACTCAGAGGCTTAGCATTTTATGATGATGCCTCAGAGGCAGGGCTCCCATCTTATAGTCCCAGGCATTTTCCAGATCTCCTCCAGTTCCTGCATTCTATTATCCCAGTGCAGTGGTGCAGTCACAGCTCACTGCAACCTCAAATTCCTGGGTTCAGGCAATCCTCCTGCATCATCCTCCCCAGTAGCTGAGACTACAGGTGCATGCCACCATACCCGGCTAATTTTTCATATTTTTAAACTTTTTTGTAAAGATGGGATCTTGCTCTGTTGATCAGGCTGTTCTTGAACTCCAGGCCTCAAAGTGATCCTCCCACCTTGACCTCCCAAAGTGCTGGGATCACAGGCATGAATTGCCATACCCATCCTGGAAATATTCTTCTTCCGACGCTCCCCTCCCCCCCCGCCCCCCACCAAGGCATTGATTGATTCTAATTGCTCACCTACTATGTGCTGGCCACTGTTCTGGGTAATGAACAAGATGGCCCACATCTCAGCCCCTAGGGTGCTTACCTTCTTGGGGTGAGATTGGTTAATCTGTTCAATTCTTTTTAGCCCTGACTTTTGAATCCCATTTCTGAATACACTTAGGTATTTGTGTGTCACAGGAAGCCACCGGACAGGTGTTTCCTGCCTGACTCTGGAGAGCATTTGGAGCCGTGTGAGAGGCCAACTGGAGGGTGTGAGGGGGGGGTGGCCAGGGCTGGGCTGGGTTGCTGGCTGGCCTTTTCACGGTATTATAACCAAGACTGACTCATAGAAATATAATACGGGCTACATAAGCAATGAAAAACTCCCTAGTAGACACATTAAAAATGAAAAATAAACAGCTGAAATGAATTTAAATAGTTTGTTTAACCCGGAATATCCAAGACAGTACAATTTCAACATGGACTTGCTGTTAAAAAATTACTGATATTTTACATATATTTTTATACTAAGTCTTTAAGATCTTTGGCATATTTTACACTTAGGGCACATTTCACTTGAGACTAGACATGTTTCAAGTGTTAGTAGCTACATGTGGCACTGGGAGGCACAGGTTTAATAGGTGTTTTCTGTCACAAAGGAGCCAGGTGGGATTTCACCCTTCACGCGGGGCACCAGCTGCTTGTCAGATACTGTTGACCACTGCATTTATGTGGGTGAACGAGACAAAGACCTTGCCCTCCAGGAGCTTATGTTTTTGGTTGGGGTGAGGAGCAGAGAGGGGGTAATAATTACTGGTGGTAATAGCTACAGTAAGAAATGTGACAGACACTGGAGGGGCGCTGCAGGAGGACATCTGAGCAGATGCCTGCAGGAGAGCCTCTGCAGAGGAACAGGTGGAGTGAGCCAGTGGGGTGGTCAAGGGGAGTATGCCCAAGGATTGGGGGCAGGAAAATGAGCCATTTTAATATACAGTCGAGTCTTTTGTTTTTTTCCTGCGACGGAGTCTCATTCTGTCACCCAGGCTGGAGTGCAGTGGCGCGATCTCGGCTCACTGCAACCTCTGCCTCCCGGGTTCAAGCGATTTTCCTGCCTCAGCCTCCGGAGTAGTAGCTGGGATTACAGGCAGCCCGCCACAATGCCCAGCTAATGTTGGTATTTTTAGTAGAGACAGGGTTTCACCATGTTGGCCAGGCTGGTCTTGAACTGGCTGATCTTGAACTCCTGACCTTGTGTCGTCATCACCGCCCCCCACCCCCTGCCTGCTGCCCCGCCCCACCCGTCTCAGCCTCCCAAAGTGCTGGGATTACAGGTGTGAGCCACCGTGCCCAGTCTTGTTTTTGCAGTACTTGTATTCCCTAAAGTTGTGAACACTGAATTAGTGAATATGGAACCACTGTTGTAGGGAAAATGCAGGGCTCGGAGCAAGCCTGTGGTCACATCATTTTCATCAACTGATCAATATTAATCTTTTCAGTTTCCATTAAAAGACACTTTATTTATTATGTACTATTGATTCATTAGCATTGAACTCAGGGCCGCTTACCTAACATGTATTTTCCCTGTAAGCCACATCACAGCCTGCTTATGCTCAGGAATGCTCACTAGACAGCACTTCAGCACTTCCCTTATGGGCCATTTTTAACAGCAAAATCACCAAAGAAAGCACAAAAGCGTGAAAGACATGGCACTAAGTAGACCATGAAAAGGACACTTGTTTACAGGCTGGGCATTGAAAGGAGGAGGTGGAGTGTCGCTCCTGCGTGTGTTGGTGAGTGAACCTGAAAGGGCTGCATGCATTGATTTTGGGGTTATGTATAAATTTTAGTGAGTAGATGAATTCACAAGTATGGAATTGGCAAATAATGAAATAGTCTACTTTCAGGGACCCCAGGGGAAGGTATTTTGCTGTCCCCATTTCCTTTCTCTTTGCCTTTTGATTGCGATCTGGGGCATTCAGCACCTCTCATAATTTTTGTCTGATGAAGCTGAATTGGTGACCAGGCTTGTGGTAGGTGCGAATGTGCTCACACACTGTGCTGCAGTTGTCCGTGGGTAGCTGTAGACCAAGGTGTTGCTCCTGAGGTCCACATTTAACATCCCATTTCTTGTCTTGGCCGTTTAAATTCCAGATTGTGAAAGGGCCTCTGGCAGCCATCTGCCGTGTCACTTGGATGTCTGTCTCTTCCTGCAACGTGGGTTTGCCTCTGACCTTATTTTGAACAGTGTTGAGTCTCCTTTGCACTCTGATTTATATCAGCGAAAGCCAACCTTTTTAAGCTGTTAAAGGAGGAACCTTTTAACCAGAGAGGCCTTGGATATAAGCCTGATGTTTTAAGTTAGGAAGATAAACATTTTCCCACAGATCCAGTGATCCGTCAGCTTTATTTATTTATTAATGAGACAGGGTCTTGTTCTGTCACTCAGGCTGGAGTGCAGTGGCACAGCCTCGGCTCACTGCAGACTCTGCCTCCCGGGTTCAAGCGATTCTCTAGCTTCAGCCTCCCAAGTAGCTGGGACCAAAGGCGCACACCACCACGCCTGGCTAATTTTTGTATTTTTAGTAGAGACAGGTTTTGCAGCATGGGCCAGGCAGGTTTCAAACTCCTGAGCTGAAAGCAATCTGCCTCCCTTGGCCTTCCAAAATGCTGGGATTACAGGCATGAGCCACTACACCTGACCAGCTTTTTAATTCACTAAGTATTTATTGAGCACCTACCATGTGATGGGGGCAGTTTTCGGTGATGGGGACAGAGCAATGAAGAGAATGGACAGAGTCCCTGCTCTTCCGAGGAGGCTTACATTGCAGAGGGGGTGGAAAACGCAGTAAAGAGTTAAAGCAGCACAGTAGGTTATCTGATGTATGCGAAGGAGGCAAAGAGCTGGAAGGGGACTCAGCTGGTGGGTGTTTGGAGGCAAGGGGAGGGAGAGGAATGCAGTATTATCTGGAGAGAGTGAGCAAGCCTCAGGCCATGTGGGGGAAGAACATTCCAGCTGGAAGGCGCATCTGTGCTAAGATGGGAGTGGGCCTGGCCTAGCTGAGGACCAGCAAGGGGGCCTTGTGCCAGGCTGGGGTGAGTAATGGATGGAAGAGGAGGTGATGAGTCAGAGATAAATGGGTCATTCAGGTGCGTGACAGCCCTGCCAGGTGAGGTAATAAAACTCAATATGCTGATGTAATTTTAAAATGCCTAGTATATAGGTCTCTTTTCAAATGTTTGTTAAAACAGATGCCACACTGAGAATTTCTAAGTCTAATCAGAATAAAGATTTGTAATATTTCATGCCCATATATATGTGATTTTAAGCACAACATGTAGTGTTTTCATCATTTCCCGTGCTTGCTCTGAAAGTGGGCTGTTCCAGGACTGTGAAGGGGTCCTTTCTTTTCCTCGTTGCTCAGGTCAGGTGGGAATAGTTTCTGCTTATACTGGCAGGGTGGTTTGAAAAATCTTTGTTTCTGAGTATCTGTGTTCCTCAAACACGCTTAAGCCAGCACTCATTGTCTCTGCCTTTCCTCCCTCCAAAAACCAACAAATGCTTTCTCTTAAAAACAAAACCTAAAACTTTTTTTTTTTTTTTTTTGGACCCAAGAAGCAATGGTAGAACCAAAAACTCTGTTTTGAGCTTAGAAACTTGGAGGTGAGAGTGAACTGGAAGCCACCTGGCCCCTCTCTCATGAATTATTAGCACAAATCAGGAGAAAAATTCAAAGGACAGTGATACGTCCCCGCACTTTCTCCATTAAAACATGTGTGGGTGGAATGCACTAGGGACTAGGTCCTGCAAGACTAAGTTTTGCTTTGAAGAAACTGCTAGGGAATGTTTGAAGCAATAGATAGACCGGGGGAGGGAGGAGTAACTGTTTCTTAAAGCTGCACCAGATTCCGGGCCTGGTGGCAGGCTGCCCGGTCTGGGCTGGCAGAGCCCCTGCAGCCCAGACTTTCTTGTACACAGGTGAGATCTGGTTGAAGTAAACATTGGCCTGGAGGCCTTCCTGCAGCAAATACTGTGTGGGGCGCTGGGGACCAGGGTGGTCAACAAATAATCAGGCATGTCCCTGCCTCATGGAGCTTGTCATCTCCTGGATCCAAGCGAGCAATTGTAGTTGGGGGAGGGGGATTCTGGGAGAGTCACTCAGGGCCCTTTGGGAGGCCAAAGCTTTGTTGAAATAGGGGGCATCAGAGTTGAGGTCTGCAGACCCCAAATAGTCTGAAGATAACATTCAAAGCAGCCTTAAAGTGGAGGAGGAAGAGAGCTGATGGTACAGACATCGTCTGCAGTTTGAGGAAGGCTGGGGTGGGGAGAGGTGGAGTGTTAACAGGACCTTTGGTGATTGACTGATTGTAAAGAAAAAGCATGTGTGGTCTTTGCGTCTCTTCAGGGTAGCCTGAGCCAGGGATGCTGCGCTGCCCCCACGGCTCTGACTTGAAGTTTGGCCATCAGAATGGTGGTACTTAAGGTCTTGGGCTTCAGTGATCCCCCCATACTGCTTATTTCCCTTTGGGGAGGAGGTGAGTGGGGGAAACATTTGAAACTTGTGGAGTGGCCTAGCTATAGGACAGCTGGCAAAGCTTGGCCTCTGGAGCCAGACTGCCTGGCGCTGAACCCCAGCTCCCCTTGTCATAGCTGTGGGACCTCTGGCAGATTATGTAATCTCTGTGCCTCAGTTTCTTCTTCTTTAAAATGGGATTGTGTCTCAGTTTTTGCTGTGAAATAACCAAAGCCCAAAGCCATGGGGAAGGGCAGGTGGAGGGAAGACAGCTGTCTTGACATCAGGTGATACAGGTTGAAATCAGAGGTCTACTGACTTCTAGGGATACTTGGCACATGGAAGCCACAGTCTTCTCATCTTTGAATCTGGGGGCTGTGATTCTTGCCTACATCCCTGGGTGACCTGGAGGATGGTAAGGGATGCTGTTTGAGAGCTGCCCAGCCTGAGTGGACAAGGGGACCACCTGTGTGCTTGGCTGAGACCTGCTGGGTGCTGCAAACAGAGAAGGTTCCAATGAGATGTCCACTGGGGCCAAACTGGCCATGGGGCCTGGCGATAGCTTCGTTCTCTTGCCCCAGGTCCTGCCATGACCTTTCTTTGTCAGATTGGCACTGGGAAAGGGGCCAGAGGGAGGGCTCGTATAGGCCAGGATTACAGTGAGATGGACTTTGTAGTCACTGGATCAGCAGGGCATTGCGCTGTGGCCTGTCTGCTATGATGTGACAGTTAGTTTCCCTGAGTGAGCCCTGCTTTATTTAATTAATTAATTAAGTAATTAATTTTTTGAGACAGGGTCTCAAAAACTGAAGTGCAATGGTTTGGTCTCAGCTCACTACCACCACTGCCTCCTAGGTTCAAGTGATTTTCGTGTCTTAGCCTCCTGAGTAGCTGGGATTACAGGCATGTGCCACCACACCTGGCTAATTTTTGTGTTTTTGGTAGGGATGGGGTTCTGCCATTTTGGCCAGGCTGGTCAACCCCTGACCTCAAATGATTCACCCACTGCAGCCTCCCAAAGTGCTGGGATTACAGGCATGAGCCACCACGCCCAGCCTTCTGCTTTGTTTTTGTTTTTTCCTGAGACAGTGTTGGTCTCTCTTGCCCAGGCTGGGGTGCAGTGGCACAATCATAGCTCACTGGAGCCTTGAACTCCTGGGCTCAAGTTATCCTCCCACCTCAGTCTTCTAAGTAGCTGGGACTACAGGAGCGCGCCACCATGCCTGGCTAATTTTTGTTTTTGTAGAGATGGGGTCTCTCTATGTTGCCCAGGCTGGTCTCGAACCCCTGGGCTCAAGCAGTCCCCCTGCCTCGGCTTCCCAAAGTGTTGGGATTACAGGCATGAGCCACCGCGCCCGGCCTCCCGGTGTGTTCTTGGACAGACTGACCGTGAGGACAGTTGTGACACTGGTAAATCGCAACCTTGTGTTCTCCGTTCCCTCCCCAGAACCTGTCCACTTATGCACATGTTGGCTCATGAACAAAGATTCTGCCTTGCTTAGGGGCGTTGGCATTTTAAGAGTGGCCTTTCACTTTAAAAAAAAAAGATGATGTGTGAATATGGACAAATGGCCATGGTCTACTTAGTGGGGAAAAAAAAACTATACATAAAATATATATAAAATTATATAGAGCATATATAAAACCATATATATAGTAAAAGAATGTATGCATATGAGAAGACAGGCCTAACATATTCTTTTTTTTTTTTTTTTTTTGAAATGGAGTCTCACTTTGTTGCCCAGGCTGGAGTGTAGTGGTGTGATCTTGGCTCACTGCAACCTCTGTCTCCCAGGTTCAAGTGATTCTCCTGCCTCAGCCTCCCAAGTAGCTGGATTACAGGTGCCCACCACCATGCCCAGCTAAGTTTTGTATTTTAGTAGAGATGGGGTTTCACTATGTAGGTCAAGCTGGTCTTGAACTCCCGACCTCAAATGATCCGCCTGCCTTGGCCTCCCAAAGTGCTGGGATTACAGGCGTGAGCCACCATGCCCGGCCCTAACATAGTTATTCTTGTGTAGGTCAAAGAATGTGAACTGCTTGTTACCAATTATGGTGAAATAAATGTAGAAATTGAGAGTAAGACTTTAGAATTTTTTTTTTTTTTTTTTTTTGGCAATTTGATGTTGTGACATCCAGGTGGCATTTTGCTTTCCTAGTTTGTTTTTATTCTACAGAAGTATTGATTTATGGTGGATTGGATGAGGGAAAATCCATCACCACATTGTTTGAGAAGCCTGGCTCTAGAAAAATGTACCCTCAGATGTTACCAGTTGTTGCTAGCTTCTGAGGATGCTGGTGGTTTTTAGTTTTCATTTCTTGGTGTTTTGTGAAATATTTACAATGACCATATGTTATAATTTTCATGGGATGGGGGTGGGGAATGAAGCCTGTTGTAAAAAAAAAAAAAAAATGTCTTTATAAGCCAAAGAAATGAATTTCTCTGGAAGGAATTTTAGGAACTATGAAGGCTGATGGGAAAAAGTTCAGATTGGTTGTTCCTGCCTTAATTGTAGATAAACCCCGATGTTGTGGGTTTGCTTGATGAATTAGTGCATTGTTCAGCTCCTGTAGTTGTAATTCATGGAAGGATGAAAAGTGCTTTAAAGGCACTTTAGGGTCTTCTACAGCCAAGAAACCCTCGTATATGTGCTTATTTAGAAAACACAATAAATCAAGCTATAATGGAAAACATTACAAATATTAAGAATATTTAGATATTTGAACTTAGTTACTCTATGTATTTGACTGTTAGCGTCATTTCTAAATGGATAAATGTGGGCACATATAGGTTCTCTTGCACAACTTCATTCATGGATCCACATTAGCAAAATGCTGTTAGTGGCCAAAACATGTTCTGGCCATTGGCTAGAACATAGAAATAGCTATCTAATATTGACATAGACTGTATTGCCTTAAAAAAACTAGGCATGTTTTCCTTTTAACCTGCAAAGATCAACAAGATAATACACAAACTCTCCTGGCCCCTCAGCTGAAACCCATGGCAGGGTCATAAGTGCTTGCTATTGCAGTACCTGCCGACTTTCCTACAAATCATGTGACTGTATCCCCAGCTGTATTCAAGGTGCCTTCCCTCTGACTCTGAGTGTCATCTCAAAAGAAGACAGGCTATGGGGTTAATGGATTCATTGCTATCCCTGTGGTTAATGAGAATCTTCAAATCCCCAAGTTGACAGCGATCTGCTCCCTGTGGACTGTAGCCTTTTAATTTTGTGCTGTTATTTTTCTTTGTCAGCATTTGTTGTAGGGACTTTAACATAGTGGGGTGTGTGTGTGTGTGTGTGTGTGTGTGTGTGTGTGTGTTGGCTGGATGAATTAAACATCTATTGAACCTCATCCTTTGGCAGGCAGCCCAGGTATCTTTGCCCAGCCTTTTTCTTTGAGAGTTACTTAGTCTGCCGATTGCCACGTAGATGTTTCCAGCATTAAAGACTATACTGCTTTTTTGTAGTGCATTTTAACCAAGAGTATCACAGAATTTGCAAAGCAGCTCTTGGAGAGCTTGGCAAGTCAGCCCCTTTCATTTCCTTAAAGGAAGATGGAAAAAATTTTGTTCTATTCTTGCCTGATTTTTTTTTCCTTTGCTGTGTTTTGCTGGATTATCTAAGAGATGTTAGTGTTTGTTCTGACAGAAAGAAACTGCTATCAGGGAGACAATGAGAGGAATATCCGCTGTTTATTATAACTGCAGCTCAGCCCTCTTAATATAAATCTTTTATTGTTTGGCATTAAACCCAACCAAAACATGATGAATGGGGCTTGGTTGTCTTCATTCACCACACCCTTTTGTTTCCAGCATGCGAAAGGATTCAGCCTCGTTTTGCTAGATTTGAAGCCCACAGATTTAATGTTCTCTTGATTTTTGGCTTTATTGGAAGAAGAAACGGGATGTGCTGCTTCTTCATTGTTCTGGTTACTGTTTCTCCCTAATTATCCCAAGCCTTAATAGCTTAAAACAACTGTTTTATTTTGCCTGTGATCTGTGGGTCAGGAATTTGGAGAGGGTCTTGAGAGGGCTCAGCTGGGCGGTCCTTGCTTGAGGAGTTTTGTGCAGTCAGATGTCAGCCTGGGTTGTAGTCATTTGAGAGCTTGGCTGGTTGTCTGAGATGGCCTACGCTTTTGTTTGACAGAGGATGCTGGCTCTGAAAGCTTATGCTGAGAGCTCAGCTGGAGTTGCAACCAGCGTGCCTACGTGTGACCTTTCTCGTGTGGTACTTTTGCTTCCTTTTGGTTTCTGGCTCCTTCCAGAGTGAGTGTCCTAAGATGACCAGGTGGGAGCTTCATGGCTTTTTCTGACTGAGCCTTGGAACCTCCACAGTAGCTCTTCTATTATAATCTGGTGGTCCAAGCAGTCATGAGCCCACCTGGATTCTAATTCTTCTTGATCCTGGGGCAGTGTTAAAGAATTGTAGGCCATATTTGAAAACTGCCACCCTCATGGTGATGTAGAGACAGTGGCTTATTTTGAGGCCCATAGGACATATACTTTCTTCCTTTCCTCCCTTTCTTTCTGTGAGGAGACTTCATAAACTTTCAACCACGTTTCATTGTCTTCTTGAGGTGCTTTAATGATTAACCAGCCAGGAAAGCAAGCACTTTGGTTCGTATTCCCGGTGACCTCAAATAAGCCAGCAACAATAGAGGCAAGATGGACAGTTTTTAGTAATGCTGTGGGTCTTGCCATAGGAAATTCTTTACCGCTTTGCCCATTTCTTAAAAATTTTGCCTGAGAAAAAAATTATGGCATGGCTTCAATGCCTATTAGAAAAAATTAGTGGAGCCTAGAGCCAGAGGTACTACAATAATTAGACAGATGCTTTATAATTCAGGGTGGTAGGGTTCTAAAGCCCCATGGGCAATTCCAGATAGATATGCTATTTTCTTTCCCTGCCACTGGTGTTGCTGGGTCTTCTCTGGGGAAAGAGTCCTGGTATTGCACTTATTTGATAGAAATTACATCTACTTCCCCACTTGTAACTTGTTAAAACCACACTTCAATGTTGTGAAACGTAGGGTCAAAAAAAGCATAGGAGGCTGGGTGCAGTGGCTCACTCCTGTAATCCCAGTACTTTGGGAGGCCAGGGCAGGGCCAGCAGATCTCTTGAGGCCAGGAGTTCAGGACTAGCTTGGCCAACATGATGAAACCCTATCTCTACTAAAATACAAAAAAGAAAAAGTAGCAGCCGGGTATCGTAGTGCATGCCTGTAATTCCAGCTACCTGGGAGGCTGAGGCACAAGAATCATTTGAACCTGGGAGGCAGAGGTTGTAGTGAGCCAAGGTCACGCCACTGCACTCCAGCCTGGGTGACAAAGTGAGACTCTGTCTTAAAAAAAAAAATGCAAAAGAAAACTTTTTTCTTGGAGCTGATAGAAACTAAACTACATAGCTCCATAGCATATGATGATGGAAAGTGTAGGCTTTAGAGCTCAGAGCTGGATTTGAATTCTCTGCCTCTTAATGTGCTGTACAGTCTTGGTAAGTTATATTAGCTTATCTGGGTTTAATTTCCTTCCAAAATGTGAAGGGCAATACGGATCTTACCAGGGCTGTTAAGGGTTAAATATGGTGATGTTTGTAAAGCGTCCGGCATGGTACCAGGCATATATGTCCAACAAATGTTGGTCCTTTCCTCCTCCAGCCCCTTAGCCATTTATTAAATAATGGCACCTAAGTAAAAACAACCACTATTTTGTGAAAGGTTATTATATGCTAAATTTTGTGCTAAGTGGCTTCTTTCCTATTATCCTATTCATTCTCACAACAGTCCTTCAGAATGTTGATGAGAAAGGGAGGCACTGAGTGAATAAGTCAATTCTCCCAGGTCACACAGCCAAGGAGTGGTGGAGCCAGGATGTATAATGAATCCAGGAATCTGAGGCTGAAGCCCATGCCCTTAAGTAGTTTGTGTTTGGAGGCATAGCGGATGCATATTCTGAGATCCCCACTGAGGCTGCATAGATGAAAGAATGCTAGAGTCTAGGACTTAGGGGACCAGGTTTTCAATCTTCGCCTTGATATTAATCAGGTATAGATCCTTGGGAGAGGATCTTTATCTCCTGAGATTTCAGCCACTTCATCAGTGAAATGGGAGCATCTAAACTAAAAGATGGGCAAACTTTTTTCCAGCCCCGATATTGTTTGGGATCTCCATTCTGATCTAGCCACATGTTGAATAAATTATGAACCACCTTCGGTCTTGACAGTTGAGGAAATGCAAAAGCTCTGTAGTCAATCTATGCTGTCATAGACTTAAAATTTCATTTTTGTTGAAACAATACTTGGACGTAGTTTTTTTAAAAGAGTCCCTGATAAGTTATAATGCAAAATGAAAGTCCTCTACCTCACTCCCCCGCACCCCTAGTTCTATTCTGATGAAATGATGTTTTTAGCTGTTCCTTCTGGTCGTTTCTCCTGTGTCTCTAAAGTTACAGCCGTCGACTTTGACTTTGGCTCTTTTGCATCCTGTGCTCTCCTTTCTTAACATTTTGATTAGCTGAAGGCAGGAGGAGGTTATCTAAAAGCCAGCAGATGTCAGCCAGCCAGCTTGCCTGGAATGCTGTGGTGGGTGGATGTGTGATTCCTGTGTAGGCTACACTAACTGATCTCCAGAGCTCTCCGAGGCTGGGCTATGAACTCACCATATCGCCCTGATTCTAAGACTTGTGCTAATTATAAAGTGGACCTTGTATTTCATAACAGCTTGGGTGGTGGTTGAAACATCAGCCCCAATAGACATGCACATCAATAGTGTAATCTGTCTGAAATGTAATGATTGTGAATTTTTGAAGAACATTGTGGGTCTTGCAGTTGAGGAAATATGTGAAGCCTCCTGGCGTCAACATGGAAATAGTGCTTTTGTGGTTGAATTTGGTAAAACACTGCTGTTTCAGCATTTCTGCATCCTCTTACTCAAAGAATACTGTGGATTTAAGAACATGTGTTTGGCCATAAATGAAAAATTACTGGGGTTCCACCAGTCTTTCTAGCTGTGTGCATGAGAGCTTCCTTGCTTATGTGCATGCAGGGTTGTCATGTAGCTTTGGTCCATCCTCCCGGGCCTTGTAGTACTGACCCCTGTGCTTGCTTGCACGTTTAAAGGGCTCATGAGTTTTTTCCTTTGTTCGTGGAGATTTGTACCTTGGGCTATTTTTTTTTCCATTTCATATCAGATGAGTAATGTGCTCACATCATAACAAAATTCGAGGATGGCATATCTGACACGTGCACGTGAACACCCGATCAGCACACTTACGAACTCCAAAAGGATCTACCTTGGGCTATTTTAAACATTTTTTGGTAATTGGTTCAATTCCATTCTGGTGCCTAAGTAACATCAACAAAAAAGATGAATTGAAAGCAAGTCTTGGCCGGGCATGGTGGTTCACACCTGTAATCCCAGCACTTTGGGAGGCTGAGGCCAGCAGATCATGAGGTCAGGAGTTTGAGACCAGCCTGACCAACTTGGTCTCAAACCAATCCCATTTCTACTAAAAATACAAAATTAGCCGGTCATGGTGCCTGTAATCCTAGCTACTCAGGAGGCTGAGACAGGAGAACCACTTGAACCTGGGAGGCGGAGTTTGTAGTGAGCCGAGATTGCGCCACTGTACTCCAGCCTGGGTGACAAAGTTAGACTCTGTCTCAAAAAAAAAAAAAAAGGGGAGTCTTTTCCAAATGACGTTCTACAAAATATCTGGCTCATATTATTTAAAAATCGAGGCTATGAAAGACAAAGACTGAAGAACTGTTCCAGATGAAAGAATGTTAGATAACAAAATGCCATGTGTGACTCTTAGATTGGATCTTGGACCAGGAAAACAATTTTTGCCCTTTATTATAAAAGACATTGGTGGGACAGTTGATGCAATTTGGAGAAAGTTGTAGACCAGATTAATAGCATTGTACCAATGTTAATTTTCTGATTTTGATTATTGTACTCTGGTTATATAAGTGGATGGCCTCATCTTTAGGAAATATACACCCAAAATATTCCAGGGTAAAGGGGCATGGCATCTGTATCTTACCGTCATTTTTTCCAAGTTTGAAATTATTTTAAACTAAAAAGTTAAAGAGCCATTTGCCTTAACTCAGCCTCCAAATGGCAGCACTTCCCTTTGGTTATGGAATCACAACACAGGCCAAGGATTGAAAGGAGGCCTGCGATGTTCTGGGAGGTGGAACTGGGTGCTCACCTGCTTGTTTAGAAACACTTTATAGTTAGATCAGGGCTCTAAACCAGACCCTTTCTGTCTAGGAGGGAATTGGTTCTACTTAGGCCTTAAAAGGGTCCAAGACCCTTGTTAACCTCAGGGGAGGGAAACTGGAAGGAGAAAACCATGATGACCCCTATATTTTGTTCGTCTCTGTCCTCTTAGTGAAAGGAACCTCTTGGTGGTTCAGATAAGGACAGGCAGTGTGATGCCTTGGAAAGGGTTGGAGTGAAGAAATAGGATCTGGCCTTGTCAAAGTTGTTGAATGCACAGGGCTTGCCCAGAGGGTCTGGAGCTGGGTGATGCCCAAGCTGGGGTTAGGCTATCCTGCGTTTTGTTCCACAACCCACTCAAATAGCTTACATTAAAGGGAGGATTTTCTGAAAGGTTGTAGGAGTCTCATGGAACTCAAGGGAGGGGAAGTGTCACTGGCTCTGATGCATAGGGAAAACACATGTCTCAGCTGGCCCTGGCAGTCTTGGTGGATGCCTGTGGTCCCAGCACAGTTATTAATAGTGCCTCTCCTTATTCTCAAAAGTGTCCTGTTAGATTGATACATCATATGACTGTGTTGTCACAGGATTGGAATCAGGAGCCCAGGTCACCTCTCACCGCCCCTCCTGTGCCACCTCATGGTTCTCTCCACATTTGCTTTTCTCTGTCTCTCACCTCTGTTTTTGTCTGTCTCTCCCTCTTCTGGTTTCCTCTGTTCTGATTCCTGAGAGAGGGAGTCTTGTATTGGAAACACAGTGGCAAGTCCTCACAGAAGGAAGTGGCAGGTCTGGTCAACACACTAAGGGGCCCCTACTCCTGAAGTCGATCAGGGCCTGAGATGGGAAAAGAAAAGGACTCAGGGGAAGGGGAATTAGGTCCCTGGTTTCCAGCAGTGATCTTGAAGTTCTCCCCAACTTGAAAATCCTGGTGTGTTCTTCCTATTCCATTTGTATTTGTCACCTTGGGGCTGTTTCACCTGGGTCTTATAGTTGGATGACACCGACTGCTGTGGAATTGGGCCTGTGCTGTGAGCAGGAGTGTTGTGGTTGGCTCCAGCTCCCCGGTGGTCTTCATCCGTACCCCTGCTCTCTACCTCTGCTTCTTCCCGGCTCCTGTATCCTCCTGCCTCGGTCTTTCTGGTTTGGCTCTCTTGGGCCCCCACTCTGCCCTGGTGTAGTCTTTGTGCTTCTGTCTCTGCTACAGAATTCTTAAGGTAGAATCAACTTGCTCTGGCCCTCAGGGCTATGAAAGCCCCTCACAGTGGGAGCTGGGGCTAAGAAGAAAAACCAGACAGAGGCAGGAGGGAAGGCATCCTGAGGCCCCCAAAAAGCATGGCAGGATCTCTCAAGGCAGGGAATGGTCTAGGGCTAGGCCTGTGCTGTGCTATTTAAATTATCATTAAGTCTGTTGAACCTGGAAGGCGGAGGTTGCAGTGAGCCGAGATCGCGCCACTGCACTCCAGCCCTGGTGACAGAGTGAGACTCCATCCCAGAAAATAATTAAAAAAAAAATCACTAAGTTAATTAAGTTCTTATTTTTTGAGATAGAGTCTCGCTCTGTCACCCAGGCTGGAGTACAGTGGCACCATCCTGGCTCACTGCAGCCTTGACCATCCGGGGTCAAGCAGTCCCCCTGCCTCAGCCTCCTGTGTAGTTGGGACTCTAGGCATGTACTGCCACACCAGGTTAATTTATGCATTTTTAGTTGAGATGGGGTTTCGTTATGTTGCCCAGCCTGGTCTCAAACTCCTAAACTCAGGAGATCCTCCCACTGTGGCCTCCCAAAGTGCTGGGATTACAGGTGTAAGCCACCGCGCCTGGCCCCTTGAAGTTAAATAAAATACAACACTTAGTTGCGCCAGCCACATTTCGAGTGTTTGCTTGGCCACAAGTGGCTGTGGCTTCTGTGTTGGATGGCACAGATGTAGCACATGTCATCATCACAGAAGTTCCATCAGCCAGTGCTGGAGAGCGCTTGCTCCCTTTTCACCCAAGCGCTATTTAAAGTGGTTTCTTTGTGTGTTCTAGTAGCTGCCACAAGTGCTCTTAGAGAATAGATTGGATGGGTGAAAAGAAAGCATGATTGGTATAAGGTTGGTGCAAAAGTAATTGTGGTTTTGCCGTTAAAAGTGATAGTGAATGGAACATTTCAGGTACCTTTACTACTGGCCAGTAAGTCAGGATGTCTTCATAGTGCCTTTTATCATAGAATTCTAGTATGTTCCTGCTAATGGAGACTTTCCCATCGTTCTAGGGCTGGATTTCCCTAATTCCAGTTATTTTACTGCTGCTGCCATCATTTTTGCCATATTCTAGGACTGCGTGTGCTATTTATTCCATGTTGTCTTTTAAATTGGTTCATGTTTTTACTTTAGGTTTTTTTTTTTTGAGACGGAGTTTCGCTCTTGTTGCCCAGGCTGGAGTACAATGGCATGATCTCGGCTCACTGCAGCCTCTGCCTCCCAGATTCAAACGATTCTCCTGCTTCAGCCTCACGAGTAGCTGGGATTATAGGTGCCCGCCACCATGCCTGGCTATTTTTTTTTGTATATATATATATATTTTTTTGTATTTTTAGTAGAGACGGGGTTTCACCATGTTGGCCAGCCTGGTCTTAAACTCCTGACCTCAGGTGATCCACCCACCTTGGCCTCCCAAAGTGCTAGGATTACAGGCATGAGCCACTGCGCCCAGCCTTACTTCAGTTTGAAAAGGAAATATCCTTACTATACATGGAAAACCATCAAAGGAAAATACATTTTTTAAGCAGGTGTTTTTTTAAAGAATAATATATACATAGGGAGTGCCCACCTTGTCAGGGTACAGCTTATGACTTTCAGAGTAATGTTATGTTGTTTCCGGTGGATTTACAGTTCTTATCAAATTCTAGCAGATTCCCCTCTTTATGGAAGGCTCTGAGCCTGGACTAGCTTCCCTTTTCTTTAAGAAAGAGATTAGCAAATGTATTCAGGTGCTGAAGACATTGTGGTACCAAATGGAGTCTTTCTCCCTGACAAAATCAGAAGCATTTAAACAAGATCTGAGAAGGAACAACTGCTTCATTCTTACTGAAAGTACACTCTTGTCTTTGGTTCAAGAGGGGTCTATGTAGAGCAGGCCCGAGGGCAGGTGCATGCAGCACACTGGAAACTTCTTGGCTACAGGTCCTCCTTCACGTTCTTGGTAATCACTGAGTACCCCAGAGAGCTTCATTTTTGTGGATAGTATTAATATTCGCCATATAGAAATCAAAAGACATTTATTTCAAAGGTCTATATTCATTAAAATGACAATCAGCCTATTACATGTTAACAAAAATAATATATTTTATGAAAAAGGACAATTTTTCCAAACAAAAAATTTAACGAAAGAGTAATTGTTTTACGTACTTTCGCAAGTCTCTTTAATGTCTGGCTTTAATAGAAAAGCTGATTCTCTCACCTCCTTCTGCATTTCATGTCATTTCTTGCCGTGTCACTGTCAGGTAGCTTCTGGAAGACTCTACTGAACACTCGTAAGAGAATAACAGTGAAAATGGCAAGTCTTTATTAATGAAAATGGCTTCCATCTTGCAGACTCCTTGAAAAGGTTTCCAGGTGCCCCACCCCCACCAGTGGTTTCCCCAGACCACCCTCTGAGAACCACTGGTGAAGTGACTGGCACACTGGACTAGAAGACTGAAGATGGCCGGTCGCAGTGGCTCACGCCTGTAATCACAACAGTTTGGGAGGCCGAGGCAGGAGAATTGCTTGAGCCCAGGAGTTTGAGACCAGCCTGGGCAACACAGTAAGACCTCATCTCTACAAAAAATTTAAAAATTAGCCGGGTGTGGTCGTACGTGCCTGTAGTCCCAGCGACTTGGGAGGCTGAGGTAGGGGCATTGCTTGAGCCCAGGAGGTGGAGGCTGCAGTGAGCCATGATTGCGACACTGCATCCAGCTTGGGTAACAGAGAAGGATCCTGTCTCAAAAAACAAAGAACAAAAAATACTGAAGATGTCTGCTTTCGTCTAACACTTGACACTTACTAGTCCTGTGACCTTATGCAAAGAGATTAGGTCACCTGGAACTCCAGGGCTCCAGTTTTCTTTTGTTTTTCTTTTTTTTGAGACAGAGTATCTGTCACCAGGCTGGGGTGCAGTGGCGTGATCTCAGCTCACTGCGAACTCCACCTCCTGGGTTCATGCAATTCTCTTGCCTCAGCCTCCCGAGTAGCTGGGATTACAAGCACCCACCATGCCCGACTAATTTTTGTGTTTTTAGTAGAGATGGGGTTTTGCCATGTTGGCCAGGCTGGTCTCGAACTCCTGACCTTAGGTGATGTGCCTGCAGCCTCCCAAAGTGCTGGGATTACAGGAGTGAGCCACCGCACCTGGCCTCCAGTTTTCTTGTCTGTAAACTCGGGATGGAAATTCTGGCTGAGGCTGTTTTACAGGGTTGTTGTGTGTCTCAAATAATGCCTGTGAAACCTCTTTCTGCCAACTGAAAGTGGTATACTTGTAAATGGCATTAGTAAGGATCTTTTGAAGTACGGTGTTGTCTCTAACATGTAGGACAGTTATTTTTTAAATACCACCATTCCATCTTTATCTCACTTAATTCTGGGGACACTGTGAAGAGGCAAAGCCACGATTCTCAGTTTCCAGGCAAGGTAATTGAGGTGAGCAGGTGAGCGATTGGCCAGAAAACAGGGACTTATCCTGTGTGCTGCATGTTCAACCTGCATGCTGCTTCCAGTGTGTACGGGTGCTGGCTGGTGTGGTTTAGCTTGAGCTCTTATCTGACACAGGGCTGTGTGTCTGACACACTGACACAGTCAAACAGGGAGACTCTGCCACCTCCAGCAATTCTTTGCTTGAATAAATTACCTTCAGTCTGAGTCACCTAATGGATGAAACACAATTTTCAGATTTGAAGAGCTGAGGCCTCCTCCAAGCAGAGGGAACTGTTTGAGAACTCTTTCAAGTGCTGATCTAAAAACTCCCCTGGTAAATAGCCCTGGGATGGTAAATGGATTCTTTTTCTTGACTGGTGGAAGATCTGCTCGCTCTCTCAGATAAGCTTGTACTTTTGAGCCACTCCTCTCCATGGCTCATTTCCTGCAGGGAAAGCAGTCAGCTTACTCTTCTCTCTGGACATTCCCGAAGCCACCCCCACTTTGATCTTGGAAAACACATTTGCTTGTAATTGCAGGAGACAAAGAATCACGGTCAAGTCTTTTCTGTAAGAAACAAGACAAAAAGCCCAAGTTCAATTGTGGCAAGGTAGCTTTAAGATGTATCTAAAGAAATGCTTTATAAAAGCTAGGTTGAACTAAATTCCACAGACTCTGCTCCTTATACACATGGCTTTACTGTCAGGGGCAGAAGCCCTCCAGCGAACTGTATTTAATTATAGTGCTTTGCCATGCTACAGAATGTGGGTTGGGGCCGGGCGCAGTGGCTCAAGCCTGTAATCCCAGCACTTGGGGAGACCGAGACGGGCGGATCACGAGGTCAGGAGATTGAGACCATCCTGGCTAACATGGTGAAACCCCATCTCTATTAAAAAATACAAAAAACTAGCCGGTGAGGTGGCGGGCACCTGTAGTCCCCGCTACTCGGGAGGCTGAGGCAGGAGAATGGCGTAAACCCTGGAGGCGGCCACTGCACTCCAGTCTGGGCGACAGAGCGAGACTCCGTCTCAAAAAAAAAAAAAAACAAAAAACAAAATAAGAATGTGGGTTGGTTGGCCCTTGCTTTCCTATGCTAATATGGCTTCCGTAAGGTGTATCTTTCAATCGCATGTTTAAAGCTTAATTCAACTACAAGTGACAGCAATACAATTTTAGCTAGCTTGAACAAAATAGAATGATAGTGGAAGGGGGCCTGTCTTGGCTCAGGGAAGAGGAGTATAGGGGTAGATTGTAAGGCGTTGCTGGGTCCAGAGGCTCAAAGTGCCACTGGGACCTCCTAGGGATCTCCTTCCCTTCTTTCTTCTCTGTCAGGCTCTCCCCTCATGGTGCCAAGATGGCTGCTGTCTGCTGTAGGCTTTCATTCCATCCTCTTAAACATCTCAGTGGAAGAAAGTTCCTCTGACAGTTTCAGAAAGGTCCCAAAATGAAGTCTCATTGGTTGTGATGGGTCACGTCTATCGCCCCTGCTCATAGAACAATCACTGTGGCTAGGAGTATGACTGTGGCCAGGCCCTGTCACATCACTAGGGACTGAGAGGTGGGGGTGAGGACCAAGGAATATTAGGGCTGTAATGCTGGGGATAGGAAAGATTTTCGTACCTCAGTACTTTTGGGAATTGTTACCCAAGTGGCTGTGACCCTCAGTGGAATGGTAACAGCTGGGTGGGCTTTTTCTTACAGGGATGGGGGGCGGGGGCGGGGACTGGCTTTGTGTTTACTTTCAATGCATCTTTGATGAATAGGCTTGTTGGTGGTTGGAGGTCAGCCAGTCATGCATAATTCCTGGCAGCACAACCTCATTTATAGAAGGAAACGCTGATGTCAAATCGAGTCTTCTGGATTTAATACCCTTTGATGGTCACACACTTAACACAGATAGTCACAAAAAGGGCATCGGTCAGACTGGCGGGCCCTGAACCTGCCCATCAGAATCACCCGAGGGGTCTTTTAACATACTCTGCACCCAGGTGACAATTTTGTAAAACCTAAATTTGATCAGGTCATGCCCCTGCTTAGAAAAATCTATGGTATTTTACAGTTGAAAACAAAAAACCAGGCAGGGTGTTCTGCACTTGTAGTTCCAACTACTTGGGAGGGGCAGGAGGATCCCTTGAGCCCAGGAGTTTGAAGCCACAGTGTGATATGATCATGCCTGTGAATAGCCTGGGCCTCATAGCAGGACTCTGTCTCTTAAGAAAACAAAAACCCCATCGCTTCTCGGTCTTTCGGCTAAGATCAAGTGAAAATGAAAACCCAAAAAACCCCCAAAAAACAAAAACACAAAATAAAGCAAACAAAAAGCCCTATACTATCCCATTCGCCCATCTTACCCCTGTTTTTCCTCCCCTAGACAGTTAACTGTATTAGTTTAATATATTTTAGCTGATGGAGGTATTTACTTCTATGACCAAGTAGTATGTACTGTGTGACTACTTCTTGATCTTTTTCGTTTGGGTGACTATCTGTTGACATCCTGCTGTGGAAGATGAGGTTTTGTCTCTTTTCACCCCCTGTCTCGGACCTTTCCCATCTCCTGTCCTCTCAACAGAATCCATTGTGGTCAGTATTTGATTACCTTATTGCAGCTAGGTAAGTGCTATTCACAATTGAGCCATCTAGTAAACTATGATTATGTTTCCTTTTTGTGATAGAATGTGTTCTTTAATTATTTCTGACAAAGGGTGCATTGGAAATAAATTACTTGAGACTTAAGTAACCCTGTGGGAAGAAAACCCACCACACAGAACCAGGTTAAAAGGTTCAATTTTGAGATATGATTGATGGCCAAAGGAAGAGAAATGGCAAATAGAGAATAGCAGAGGGAGACAGGATTTCAGTGATGAACTAGCACCAGAAAATCTTCTGCAAAGAAAGAAACAAGAAATAATCTCCCCTTTCCCACACCATGCCATGGTCTCCCATTGCTCATGGGATGAAGTTCAGATGCGTTTATATGGCCCAGGAGGCTTCCTGGCTCCAGCCCCTACCAGGCCAGCCTGTCCATGCTGGAGGGTCGAATGACCCCCTTCTCTCTCTGGTGGAATCCCCTTTCTTCATGTCTGACTTGGGTTGGGTGGCCTTCTCAGCCGTGTGTCTGTTGCTCAATGTGTGTAAGTAGTCTTAGCACTGCTTGACTTTAATTGTTGCTCTGCCATTTCCCAGCTCTGTGACCTTGGGCAAGTTACCTTTCTTCTCCTTGCCTTTATTTCCTCGTTTGTAAAATGTGAATAACAACAATGGCACCTACCTGTTAGGATTGTTAGCGATTGCACAAATTGGTGGGGTTAAAGCACTGACAGTAATGCCTGCCACATAGCAGTCAGTCAGTCTGTGCCCTGTATCCATCCTTCTTTCTCCACAAAGGCAGTGTTGGTGGGTTGTATTCACCAGTGCCCTAAAGAGCTCTTGGCAGATCAGATGTCTTTAGCCACTGGGCAGGGAACCTGAATGAGTGATTCAGGCACCAGAGTGGTAGGGACTGGAGAGGAGGGTAACCCCTGCCTAAGGGGGCACCTTCTGCTTTACTCCTAGCTATTTTTCTTTCTTTAAACTAAAAATTTGAGAATTCACTTTTTTTTTTTTTAATGTGAATTTTCCCTGACATTTACTGCACAGCATACCAGCCAAATGCACTAAGCTTATTGGCCCATAGGCCACTGCTTTGGGGCCCAGTTCTCATTTAACAGAGTAGGCGTGGGGGATGATGTGACCTGCCGCAGGCCACACGCTGACCAATCTGGCCCTCAGTTTTCTTAGTGGTGTGAATGTGGATAGCACTGGCACTGCCCACCACCAAGGAGGTGACCGTGAGGATGTGGTCATGCATGCGAGTGCATCTTGCAAAGCGGCTGCCTGCACAGTGTAACAGGTTATTATGTCCGCCGTGCCCTTGTCTCCGGGAAACTCCCTGGGTAGTTTTTAATAGGGTCTCGGGGTCTCTTTTTATACCAGGAGGAAAAATTGTATACATTTATTGAGCACTGACTGTGTGCCCA
Organism: Rhinopithecus roxellana; assembly: GCF_007565055.1. Taxonomy (NCBI): domain Eukaryota; kingdom Metazoa; phylum Chordata; class Mammalia; order Primates; family Cercopithecidae; genus Rhinopithecus; species Rhinopithecus roxellana. Next base: position 178,135,238 of record NC_044549.1, read on the forward strand.
GAAATTGTTAAATGTTTTACATTTGTATTCTCCTTGATTCCTTCTAAGAGACCTCCCTATGGGATGGAAAGTAACAATTTCATAAGTAATACAAATGGTTCATAGAGAAGGCCCTGCTTTTAGGGCCTTGCAGAAGGAACTTTAGTCAGCATCAAATCTCTGTTTCTGATTAAAATCCTGGGCTTTGACAGCATGCTGCTTCCCACTTGCTGGAAACCAAGTCCTGTAGAAGCTCTGTGGGGCTTCTCTATTCCCTGGGCACTTCCCCCGGAGGAACAAGTCTAGTCTTGTTTTCTGCCTGTAGAAGCTGCAGCGGATGACCCTAAGCCTGGTCTGATAAGGGAGAAGGCAGAGGAAATCAGGATGATGATGATGGCACAGAACCAGGGGAAAGGGGGCAAAGCCTGTGTTGGATGTGGGATCCAGCCTCGGGAGCTGAGGCGCTCCCATGGGAGGCAGAGCTTTTACCCTCATATTTTGGAATGCCGGTGGCATTTTCAAACCCATCCAGCAAGCCCGCAGCTTGGGATGATGGGATGCATTAGAACTGATCAGAGCCTCCTCTACCCCCATGAGACTGCTGCAATTGCATGTTTAGAAATATAATTTTGGCTAGGTGCAGTGGCTCACGCCTGTAATCCCAGCACCTTGGGAGGCCTAGGCAGGTAAATTACTTGAGGCCAGGAGTTTGAGACCAACCTGGACAACATGTGACACCTCATCTCTACTAAAAATACGGAAAAAAAAAAAATTAGCTGGGTGTGGTGGCGCACACCTGTAGTTCCAGCTACTTGGGAGGCTGAGGCACAAGAATTGCTTGTACCTGGGAGGCAGAGGTTATAGTGAGCTGAGATCACACCACTGCATTCCAGCCTGCGTGACAGAGCGAGACTCTGTCTCAAAAAAAATAAAATAACATTTCTCCGATAGTTACTCTAGCCAATAGAACATGTGTTTTACCAGCAGGTGGGTGTTGAGTCTCCAGCCCCATAGCTCGTGATCATGTGTTGTTCCTTTGGAATATCCACTTCCCCTTTTCTTTTCTTTTCTTTTCTTTTCTTTTCTTTTCTTTCTTTTCCTTTTTCTTCTCTTCTCTTCTCGTTTTGTTTTGAGACGGGGTCTGTCGTCCAGGCTGGAATGCGGTGGTGTGATCTCGGCTCACTGTGGCCTCAACCTTCTAGGCTTAAGCGATCTTCCCGCCCTGGCTGTAGGCACAGGCCACCATGCCCAGCTAGGTTTTTTTTTTTTTTTTGAGACAGAGTCTCACTCTGTTGCCCAGGCTGGAGTGCAGTGGCGCCATCTCGGCTCACTGCAAGCTCTGCCTCCTGGGTTCATGCCATTCTCCTGCCTCAGCCTCCCAAGGAGCTGGAATGACAGGCATCTGTCACCACACCTGGCTAATTTTTTTGTATTTTTAGTGGAAACGGGGTTTCACCTTGTTAGCCAGGATGGTCTCCATCTCCTGACCTCGTGAACTGCCCACGTCGGCCTCCCAAAGTGCTGGGATTACAGGCGTGAGCCACTGCACCTGGCCGCTAGTTTTGTGTTTTATAGAGACAGGGTCTTACTATATCCTCCAGCCTGGTCTTGAACTCCTGGTCTCAAGCGATCCTCCCACCTGGGCCTCCCAAAGTGTTGGGAAGACAGGTGTGAGCCACTGTGCCTGGCCATTTTCCTTTTTTTTTTGAGACAGAGTTTAGCTCTTGTTGTCCAGGATGGAGTGCAATGGAGCGATCTTGGCTCACTGCAACCTCTGCCTCCCAGGTTCAAGCGATTCTCCTGCCTCAGCTTCCTGAGGCTGAGGATTACAGGCATGTGCCACCATGCCCGGCTAATTTTGTATTTTTAGTAGAGACGGGGTTTCTCTGTGTTGGTCAGGCTGGTCTCGAACTCTTGACCTCAGGTGATCCAGCCGCCTTGGCCTCCCAAAGTACTGGGATTACAGGCGTGATCCACCGTGCCTGGCCTCCATTTCCCTTTTTTAAAAAACTTATGCATGTGTCCCTCCCTCCCCTAGGTGTGGCTTTGTCAGGCAGATGCCTGAGGGAGAGGTAGAGGGGATGTAGGGTTTGAGTCACTGACCTGATCCCTCCTAATAGGTCTTCCCAGACCTGGGACTAACTTATTTAACTTTTTTTTTTTTCTCTCATACTTCTTGTATCTGGTTTCTTGACTTTTACAACATGATTAAGCCTTACACAGTCCTCCTTTGCCTTCCTAACTCCTGTCAAGGTCCAAGTTACTAGTTGCTGTCGCCAGGATGGATGGCCACCCCTTATCTCTTGCCATTCTCCACGTTCCAGACCTCCGGCCTCCTTCAGTTTCTTGCAAACACCATGCTGTTCCCATTCCCCTCTTATCTGGACACAGGCTCTGCTGCCTGCTTGGAACTCAGTATTTTTCTTCCCTCCCCCGAATTCATATTCTTGCTTTGGACTTTTGTTTAGATAGTACTCCTCTGGAAGTTTCCTGTGACTCTCCCTCTGATACATGGTCTGGTGCCATTCTTCCCTGCTGAGTTCCATGGCGCCTGGACCATTCCTACCTTGTCACTGACTTTTCTGGAATGGACTGTAATACCTACCTCACCTACCAGGCTGTAAGTGCCCTGGAGACAGGGCCACGCCTAAGGCCCAGGACCAGGTCTGGGATGTGGTAAATAAATAAATAAATAAATAAATTTGCACTCAGTGTTTAACATTGACAGCATCGTTTGGACTGAAGCTGCCAGAGGCGGCTGGACATTCTTCCCCAGAAAGATGTTTAGTCAGTGTTGAATCCATGTCTCTGATTAAAATCCTGAGCTTTGACAACATGCTGTCCAGAGGTCCTGGACAAAGCTTTTTAATCTATACCATGCTATCCAATATAGTAGTTGCTAGCCATGTTAATTAAAAAATTTTAAATATAATGAAGGAATTATTATTATTTTTTTTGAGACAGTGTCTCACTCTGTCACCCAGGCTGGAGTGCAGTGGCACGATCTCGGCTCACTGCAAGCTCTGCCTCCTGAATCAAATGATTGTCCTGCCTCAGCCTCCTCAGTAGCTGAGATTACAGGTGCCCCCCACCGTGCCCGACTAATTTTTTTATTTTTAGCAGAGACAGGCTTAATTTCCAAAGTGTCCATCCTACCGATATCTCCCCATAGTGCACAACATGCTGTGCACATACACAGTAGGTGCTCAGAAACTTTGCGTTGTTACTCACTAAACTTTTTTATTTTGAGACAGAGTCGTGCTTTGTCACCCAGGCTACAGTACAGGGGCATGATCTCGGCTCACCACAAGCTCTGTCTCCTGGGTTCAAGAGATTCTTGTGCCCCAGCCTCCTGAGTGGTTGGGACTACAGTGCCTGACACCACGCCTGGCTAATTTTTGTATTTTTAGTGGAGATGGGGTTTTGCCACGTTGGCCAGGCTGGTATCCAACTCCTGACCTCAAGTGATCCGCCTGCCTAAGCCTCCCAAAGTGCTGGGATTACAGGCTTGAGCTAACACGCCCGGCCTGATTAAAACTAACTAAACTAAAAACTCCTTTCCTCAGTCACACCAGCCAGTTCCAAGTGCTCAGTAGCCACACGTGGCTGGTGGCCGCCGCACTGCACAGTGCAGAGCACAGGACGTTTCCGCCATGGCAGGAAGCTCTTTTGGGCGGTGCTGCTCTAGACACTGTCTTATACAGGTGCTACTTTAGAGGTCTGTATGTTGGGTAAAGTCCTTTGTTGGTGTTTTTGTCTAGGTCCAGTAGGTGTTTGCAGATCCCTTCTTAAGCCTGAACTGTGTTTCCTCGGTTTCCCCTGGCTGCAGGATGCTCGTCAGAAGTTCCGCTCTGTTCTGGTTGAAGCAACGGTGAAACTGGACGAACTGGTGAAGAAAATTGGCAAAGCTGTGGAAGACTCCAAGCCCTACTGGGAGGCACGGAGGGTGGCGAGGCAGGTAAGATAGCCCTGTAGATGTCTCCACTCCCTCAAGCCTCCCTACCCCTCAGTTTTGAGGGTGACTTTGACTCTGTATCTCCTGCTGAAGGCCAGAAGCTTGAGTCCTATATGTCTTATCTGCAGTGACCCACCCCACCGCAATCTGCTTCATTTCAATGCTCGACACTATTAATAGGGTGTGAGTGCTGGCATTTGGATGACCCTGCAAGTGGGTGCTCCCTGAGTTGGGGCTGGGTGTGCTTACGGGGACATGTCCAGAATGTGTTCCTCCTCCGCTCCTAATGACAACCTGTCAGTCAGCAGTAGGAAGATGCGCTTCCTCCCTCGCGTTTGCCTCACTCTTGGGAGTGTTTAGCCTTCTGCTTCTCTTGAAACATTGGTTCTCTCTCTCTCTCTCTCTTTTTTTTTTTTCCCTTTTTAAGATTTGGTAGGTGAGTTCTTATACACTCCTTAGCGAATTCTGACTTCTGTGGCCATTGTCCTGCTGAAACTTTGGTTCTTTGTCCTGAGAGCCCAAATAAGAAGCGGTGAAACAGACTGGAAGGGGAGTGGCGGAGGGGAGCTGTGATCAGGCGATTGCTGGGGGCTGCTTGGAAATGGGTTCTGGTTTAGGAGTTGGTCTTCCTTTGGCTGCTGTGTGACGTGATGTGCCACTTGTGTCACCTGCAGCCTCTGATAGCCACGCCCTGTGAACGGGGAAGGTAAAGAGCCCCCAATAGTTACTGGTACCTGCTGTGTGGCAGGCCCTGGGCTGGGGGCTGTATTCACCTTCCTCAGCCCGCTTGGGTTTCCCAATTAGAGAGCTCATGTGAATCACCAACCCTGTGATGCCTCTTGAGATGAGAGTTCAGATTTCCCAAGAAGATCTAAGCAGTTCGTCCAAATTGTAGTTCACTAGCGAATGACCCAGTGCTGTCCCTGTGGTCTGTTTATGACACGATAGAAGATGCTGCCTTCAAAAGTGTCCAGTTGTAAGAAGATGCTTAGTGAGGCTGGGCATGGTGGCTCACACCCGTAATCCCAGCACTCCGGGAAGCTGATCACTTGGTGGGCAGATCACTGGAGGTCAGGAGTTCGGGATCAGCCTGGCCAACATGTTGAAACCCCTCTCTTCTAAACATACAACAATTAGCTGGGTGTGGTGGTGGGCACCTGTAATCCCAGCTACTCGGGAGGCAGAGGCATGAGAATCGCTTGAACCTAGGAGGTGGAGGTTGCAGTGAGCTGAGATTGTGCCACTGCACTCCAGCCTGGGTGACAGAGCACAAGTATGTCTCAGAAAAAAAAAAAAAAAAAAAAAAAAAACGAAAAAATTAACAACAACAACGCAAAGTTTCTGAGCACCTACTGTGTATGTGCACAGCATGTTGTGCACTGTAGGGGAGATATCAGTAGGATGGACCCTTTGGAAATTAAGTCCTAGAAATCTAGGAATATATTAAGATAGACCCATAGAGAATGAGGCCAGGACTTAACCATTCCTCTTCTTTTCCCTCTCTCCATGCATCTCTCAAATTTCTCTTCAAGGGAGCCCCTTGTTGTTTTGGGAGTTCTACCAAGATCCTGTCTGTGTGTTTGGGTTTTGTGCTCTGAACCCTGAGCTGAAATTTCTGGTTGGACCTTGCCAGATATGTTGCCTTTATTCCTAGACAGAGTGGCTGTCCAAAACCCTTCTTCCTTCCCTGGCCTGGTGCACTGGACTGTACACTTCAAAGTTCTGATGGCTCGTTGGTCTGTACAAGCCTTGAGCAGCAGCCACTCCCTTTCTCCACTTCCAGCTGGGCCCTGCCCAGGCTTCTAGCGTTCTCGGGAGAAGAAACCCTTCTCCAAAAAGGACTTTCCAATTCCTACAGATTCCAGCACGCTGAGGCATTCCCCCTCCAAAGTGTCCATGTTGCATCAATCTTTGAGATGCCCCCCCAAGTTGAGGATGTGTCCTACCCACTGTAGGCTGAGGTTGTATCATTCTTGACCTGAAACAGAAGTTTGGAGGTTTCAGGTTAGGTTTGAGGAGAAGCTTCTAAGGATTTAATTTAAACATTGGATAAATATCGAGGAATTCAGAAAACCTCCTGTCCTGAAAGTCTTTAACATGGGGATTTATGCTTCTGTGATGCCATTTAGCCCACGTGTGTCTATTAAAAGCAGGCCATGTGCCCATGCTGCAGAATGATTGAAGGATGGTCTGTTAAAGCATCCCATTGGAGTTGCGGAAGCGGCTTCTCTACCTTAAGTTTCCCTTGCCTGGTCCCCAAGTTCAGGTTTAGGGGCAGAGATGGCTCTAGGGGGCTTTGTGTCGGGGTTTCTCGAGGCTGGTCCTCTGATTCAGGTCGCTCCCTTGGCTGTGCTGATGTGAAACGTGCTCCCGCCTCAGGTCTTTGGACTTGCCTGTTCCTCTGTTTGGTGGTGTCCTAACCCTGGTATTTTCATAGCCTGATTCCTCATCTCCTTCAGGTTTCTGCTCAAATGTCCCTTTATCCATGAGGCCTTCTCAGGCTAACATTTAAAATGGTAATTCCCAGCCCACCATCCCTGCCAGCCCCAACCCCCATGCCTTGCTTCCCTTTTTCCCTGTGGGACTTCTCCCCATCTGACCTGTTATAATTTACTTGTTTACAGTAAGTGAAGCTCCACAAGGGCAGAGAGTTTCATTCGTTTGGCTCCTTACCAGGTCTGCAATGCCATTATACAGAAGGTGCGCAAATACCGTATAAATCAATAAATGAACAAACTAGTGAATGATGTTGGGGAGCCGCCCACAGACCAGAGGTTCCTCCCCTGCCCTCCCTTGAAGTCATGAGCTTTTCCTCTCCGTTGCTCCTTTACTTACAGCCTCTTTCCCACCCGGTAGCTAGGTAAGCAGATGGAGAGTGGCATGACTGGCAAATCCAGCCTTGTCTGGGTTGGGTTCATTCAAATCCCATTTAGCAGGTGGGTCCCCAGCTGGCTGTGACACATCCTGAAGCGGATTTCACACCACTCCCTGTTCTTCTGCACCCCAAATCTTCTTTGATGGCAAAAGAGGTAGGAGGGAGCTGGCTGGGAGGCTCCTAGTCTGTTGGGAAGCAGTGGATGGTGGCTCCTCTCCATCTCTTCATCCCTTCTCTTGGCCAGTGAGGACAATAGGACAATTACTGAGTCCCTTGGGCAAGGCACTGAGTCATCTGGTCGAATCAGATGATGCCCAGGTCCTGGGGATGAGTGAGTCACTCTTAATGGGTAGAGCCGAAGATGAAGATGAATGTTGAGAGCGTCCTGCCTGGCTTTATGCCTGCAAGCCCTCCCCGTAATCTCCTTCCTTCTTGCAGGTGGGCAGGAAGAAGCAGGGTAGAAAAGGTTAGATTCCTAACCTAACTCCTACCCCTCAACCCCAAGGGACCTTGTTGGTCAATAGCAAAGGAACTGGAAGGATGTTCAAAGGCTGAGGCAGGGCATGGATGTCACATTTCATCTCTGTGGAGGATGGGCTGCTCAGGCCAGATGGATGAGCTTGTTTGTGTGCGAATGTTCCTCTCACCTTCCTGATGGTGAGGGGGGCGATGTCCACCTCCAGCTGCTGCCAAGCGGGGCTTCCTGTTTTCTTCCTCTGTTCTTGTCCCCACCCCCTTCCTTTTTATATTTACAAACCTCTCTGGCTATGTACAGCAGGGAATGGTGCCCGAGAAACTCCTTCAGATAGCAGTTCTTTCTAGTTCGACTCAGGAGGCTCTGCATCCTCAGGGTCCCTGCGTCCTCGTTCATGAAATGCTGGCAGTCAAGGGAACAGCCCTGGCTATCTCCTGAGGTTGGCCTTAGGATTTAAGTGAGATAGCGTGTTTGACAGCGGAATCCCAGCATGAGCTCGGGTTTTGGCTTCATTAAAAAAGTAGAATTTATTGCAGAAAATTTAGAAAATAGACAAAAAGAAGAAAATAAGTCCCAGTACCTTCTCTTACTATTTATATCCCATTTTTTTTTTTAAAAAAGAAATCATAATTACATGGTAGTCATGTATCAATGCGTTTTCTACTTTTGATGGTTACATTATTATTATGTGAGAGACAGTCCTTATTTGTAGGAAATAGCAACTACAAAAAGTATTTGGGGGGTGATGGAGCATCAGGTCCTCACTCAAATGGTTGAATGCAAAAAGTTATTCGTACTGTACTTTTTCTTAACTTTGTGAATATTTTGAAATAAAAATATGCTATTTGGAGAAAAATAAGATAGTGTAGTGGTGGTTTTATATGTCTGGAATATCCATGTCTATCTATTCAGCATCTCAATTGAGGGTACTTGAAAGGGAAAAATCTCCTACACTTGATTTTCTGTGAAGAGTTTACAAAGATTGGTAATTTCAGCCTGGGAAACATAGTGAGATCTTGTCTCTATATGAAAAAAAAAAAAAAATTATAAAATTAGCTGGATATAATGATATGTGCCTGTGGTCCCAGCCCCCAGGAGGCTGAAGCAGGAGGATTGCTTGAGCACAGAAGTTCAAGACTGCAGTGAGCCATGATGCCTCTTGTACTCCAGCCTGGGTGACAGAGCAAGACCCTGACTTAAAAAAAAAAAAAAAATCTAATTGTTGGGCTGGTAGAAATTGTACCGGTTCATTAAAAATTTGCATCAATTTTACTTTTCCTGATATGAGCTCATTTTCCAGCCAATGAGTCAGATCCAGTTCTGTGATCTTGAAAACCAAGTCCAAATTCTGCCAAGCAGAGGTAGAACATGATGTGTGTTTTCTATGCCAGGTTGGGGGCAGGGCACTGGCTTTGATTTGAGAGTTTTTGTCCTTGAGCCCAAGCTTGTTTTTAAGCTTTGGCATATCTGCTTTGACATATCTGCCAGCCCATCTGGCCTTCAGCATGTGATGGGGGAGCAGTCTGATGAGGGCAGAGCCCGTGTGACTCAGTGACGCTGAAAAGCAGGGTGTATCTTGCTTACCTGGCTCCCTGGGTGCTGACTGGTCTAACAGTGGCTTTGGACCTGTCATTTTATCACTGTCAGTCCCAGCCCTGATTTTCTCCTCTTTAAGAAAATTGTGGTAAGGTACATACAACACAAAATATACCATTTTTACTATTCTTTTTTTTCTTTTTTGCCTCTCCCCCATTTTAACCGTTCTTAAGAATGGCATTAAGACATTCACATTGTGGATGCACATTCACTTGCTGTGCAGCGCTCACCACCATCCACCTCTAGAACCCTTGCATCTTCCCAGACGGAAACTCCGTCCCCGTTCAACACTAACTCTCCATTCCCTGCCTCTCCCAAGCTCAGGCAACCACCACTTCTGTTTTCTAGTTCTATGAATTTTACTACCCTAGGTACCTCATGTAAGTATTGAGGAATCATATAGTATTTGTCATTTTGTTACTGGCTTATTTCACTTAGCATAATGTCCTCAACATTCATCCATGTTACAGCATGTGTCAGAATTTCCCTTCACTGAATGTGTATACCACCTTTTATTTATCCATTCATCCATGGACGTTGGGCAACCCTTGTTATTTTTGAATGGTTGGAATGTGTCAGAAGAGAGCAGAGCACTTTGCAAACTTGATGGGCAGCATAAATGCAAAATAGTGGGGGTTATTTAGTGCTGAAAGTTGCCTGTTTTGTGTCTATGGAGCCATATAAGGCCATGTCTTACATATAACCTCCTTTAGAAAAGGAGATGTTCTTTTCTAAAGGAGTGGAAAAACATTTGAAACTTGTAGAGTGACTTGTAGGCTCACCTCTTAAAGGCTGTGGGGCCTTTGGCAGGTTACCTAATCTCTGTGCCTCAATTTTTTTAATCCATAAAATGGAGTTGGCTGGTTGAGGGATCTCAGGCCTGTAATCCCAGCACTTTGGGAGGCCAAGATGGGAGGAATGCTTGAAGCCAAGAGTTCGAGGCCAGCCTAGGCAATGTAGTGAGACCCCCCATCTCTACAAAAAGTAGCCAGGCATGGTGGTGCATGCCTGTATTCCTGGCTACTCAGGAGGCAGAGGCAGGAGAATTGCTTGAGCCCAGGAGTTCCAGAGTACAGTGAGCTATGATTGTGCCACTGCATTCCATCCTGGAGGACAGAGTGAGACCCTGTTTCTTAAAAAGAAAGAAAAGTTGTGTATCAATTAGCTTTTGCTATGAAACAAACCACCCTAAAACTTAATGCTTAAGACATTTATTTAGCTTATGGTTTTGTTGGCCAGTTTTTCTGATCTTGGGCTTAGAGCTGATCTCTCACATTTACAATCAGTTGGTGGTTTAGCAGGGGGCTGGCTGATCTTGGCCTTATCTATCAAGCAGTTGGTTGGTGGTCAGCTAGGGTAGCAGGGGTGACTGGGCCACATGTATCTTTCATCCACCAGGCTAGCCTGGTCATTTTCATACAGTGTTGAGATTCCAGGAACAAAAAGGGTGAGCCCTTTTCAAGCCTCTGCTTGTTTCATGTTTATTAACATCTTACGGGCTAAAGTCAGTCATGGGGCCAGTCCAAATTCAAGAGTTGGTAAAGATAAACTCTACCTGCAAAGTATTCTAGCTACTTTTGCAGTTAACTACAGCGATTGAATTAGTACATGTAAAGCATTTGGATCCAACAAATGTAAGATTATCCCAGATGTATTTTTCTACCAGATGTTGAGTATCTGGTGAATCTGCTGCCTCATAATAAAAAAAAGATCACCACCACAAAGAACCTATTGGTAGAAGAGGAAACAAGCCTCTCCTGGCTGGGAGGGGGCTATGGAAGATAGAGAGATTGTGCCAGGTGTGTAAGAGTGAGCCCAGGTAGATTGAGTGCATAGTGAGTTAATTTGTGAGGACAGAATGTGCTGGAGGATCAAAACTGATGAGCGAGGGAGTAGCTGACTTACCTTTTGACTGATCAAAAGCACTCTATGCTCAAAGGGATAGTGTGGCATGGGCCTTGAATGGATGGAGAATCGTGTTTCGAATGAAATGAAATGGGTCAAGTGTATCAATTAATCTTCTGAACTATTATGTTAATCCTAGAAGAACAGAGTATTATAGTGGTCCTTTATTGGGAAATTCTAGGCATTGATTTTGTTTGTAGAAAACCTTCCATGGCCAGGAGTGGTGGCTCATGCCTGTAATCCTGGCACTTTGGGAGATTGAGGTGGGAGGATTGCTTGAGCCCAGGAGTTCAATAGCACCCTGGGCAACATGTGAGACACCATTTCTTTTAAAAAAAAAAAAAAAAAAAAGGCAGACATGGTGGTGCTTGCTTGTGGTCCTAGCTACTTAGGAGGCTGAGGCAGAAGGATTGCGTGAGCCTGAGAAGTCAAGGCTGCATGGAGCTGTGATTGCACCACTGCGCTCCAGTCTGGGTGAAAGGGTGAGACCCTGTCTCAGAAAAAAAAAAAAAAAAAAAAAAGATGAGAGCCTGGAGAGGCTGATGTTCTGCAAAGGTGGGATATAAACTCAAGGATATGTCAAATGTAGGTTATTACTTCATGTGTCTGTGTGGGGATTTAAAAAAATTTATTATTTTCTTTTCTTCAGTAGCTATTGACTGAGCCCCTACTGTATGCCAGGTGTTGTTGTAGCCACTTGTTGACTTATCAAGCATAGAACAAAGATCCTGTCCTTATGGAGCTGACATTCCCCTCATGGCAGTCTTATAAAAGGGTGTGGGATGGACTGTTTTGAGCAAAAGTAGAATCTTTGTTACTGACCTGGATAGGGGGTGTGTGTGTGTGTGTGTGTGTACACACACCCCTACATATATATATATGACTTCTCCATTTGCGATATGGAGTGAGACTGTGGGAGGATTATAGCAGGCCAGGGGATTGGCAAAGAAAAGCATCTCCCCTTTGTCTGCGCTGGCCATTGTGGAGTATACAGTTGGTCTGTATCCTCCACGAACCCTATCTACATGAAGGTGGTGCTATGGCAGAGGTAAATACAATCAATTCTCATTATCTGTGGCAGTCATATTCTATAAAGTTGCCACAGACACTGAATTGGCAGGTACCAAGGTTTTGCTCCTAGGGGAAATAGAGGGGTAGGTTCCTGAGAGCCTCTGGTCACAATATTTTTGTCAGCCAATCAATACATAACTTTGTTATATGTGTGTTTCTGTTTAAAGACCCCTTATTTAGTATGTTTCTTATAATCAATTATATGCAATATATCTTCATAATAAAACACTAGCTGCAAAGGGTTGGATGTTCTCCTGACTCTGGGTGATGTGACTGTAAACTTCTTTGGCTCTTAGCCTCATGATAATGCTGTCCACTCTGCTTTTTTAATCTGGTGTGACCTCGCAGGCTTAGTGCCAGATGGAATCCACAAATCCAGCCGCACTTTCATCTTTTCCATAGCTTCATCATGCACAACGGATGTTACTTTAGCACTTAACTAGAGTGAACTCATGTTCAGATTGGCAAATTTCCTCTTCCTTTTTCTGCATGTGTCGTTTTGTTGACTCATTAACACTGAACTCACAGCCAACAGTGGTATAACTTCTGCCTGAACGAAGCTCGTCTAATGCAAGTATTTTCTCCATAAGGCACATCACAGCCTTCTTGTACTTAGGAGCACTAGAAAGCACTTAATTGCTATACTTGGAGGCCAGTTTATAGAGAAAAATCATCAACAAAAAGCACAAAAATGTCAAAAACATAGCACTAAAAGGACCGAGGAAAGGACACTTGTTTTCAGTATGAGAGCCAGAACAAGAAGGCAGAGTAGCTTCTTGTTGGATGTCAGCTAGAAACGTATGTATCAGGCGGCTCATTTCTTCACACTGTGCTTGTGGATGGATGGCCCCAAGAGCACTGCGAGTGTTGATTTTGGGGTTACAAATAAAGCTTAGTAAGTAGGTAAATTCAAAAATATGAAGCTGTGAACAATGAGGACTGACTGTATTTGCCAAGAGCCACATGGAGAGGCTTATTTGTTAGTGCGCTGAACCATGTGGCTCTGATGTAGATGGCAAAGGGAAGAAGCCAGGGAGTGTGTCACTGTGTGTGTGTACTGGCGGGGGATGCTGCCCATTAGGAAGGCTTGAGGGGAAGGACACGCTGCACACTCCAAAGCACAAGAGGGAGGCGGCTGGTAAAGACAGAAGAGCAGAGATCTGAGGGAAGGGGTCAGTGGGGATATGAACGTGGGTAAAGAAGCCAGAGCCTTGGAAAGGAGGCTTTTAGGACTAAAGGCAGTTTTTGAGCTCATTCATGCAGTTATTTCCCTGCGCGCCCCTGCCTCTTCTGGGCTGGGGTAACTGAGAAGCTCTTGTTCCAAGAATCTGGAATCCTTGGGAACTTTACCCTCATGTGGCCCTGTTCCTGCTATGACTTCAGCGTGGCTTTGTCATGCCTTCCTTCTTCCCAGTCACTTTCATTTCTACAGAGCCACTTGCCTGCCTGGGGGCAGTTCTTGCCACGGGACTTTGGGTGAGGAGGTCTGGCTCAGTGACGTTCATCCCTGTGGCCCTGGTCACATTCCCCCTGGGTGGCCACAGGCCAGTTCCTGGGAACTGCGTCATTCCTGCTGCCCAAAGTAAGGGCACATAGTAGAATGACGGGGCATCTGTCTCAAAGCAGAGTTCCTGGAGATTTATGGCAAGAACGGAGCATGGACTCTTAACTCTCTCTTGCTTGAAAGACTGCATCCTGCCTGACAGTCTTGGCTGAAGATTCTGGGAAAGAAGCAGCTGCACTTTGGAAGCTTGGAATCTTGAATTAGGACAGGGTCAGGAGGGAGATGAGCGGCAGCTTTTGACCCAGGTCAAAGGCTTCTGACACAGAGAAGTAGATTTTTGGGCTTCTGCCAGAAGGGTTGCACCTCCTGCTTGGCTGGCTCTGCCTCAGGCGTCTGGGGCCGGAGCAGGGACAGTGTTGCTGATCTTGAGTTTTTCTTTTTGTTTCTTTTCTTTTTTTCCTTTTTTTTTTTTTTTTTTTTGAGACAGAGTTTCGCTGTTGTTGCACAGGCTGGAGTGCGATGGCACGATCTTGGCTCACCGCAGCCTCTGCCTCCTGGGTTCAAGCAATTCTCCTGCCTCAGCCTCCTGAGTAGCTAGAATTAGAGGCATGCGCCACCACGCCCAGCTAATTTTGTATTTTTAGTAGAGACAGGGTTTCTCTACGTTGGTCAAGCTGGTCTCAAACTCTCGAACTCAGGTGATCTGCCCGCCTCGGCCTCCCAAAGTGCTGGGATTACAGGTGTGAGCCACCACGCCTGGCCTAGGGTTTCTTTTCTGGTGGTGCCATGGGCCACTTGCATTCCACCCCATTCTGTCTGGCAGGTGGCAGGAAGCCCGCATGGGGGACTGTTTGCAGGCAGGTCTTAGCCAGGAAGCATTGGGCTGGAGGAGCTGCTCTCTATCACCTTGTCATTTGGGAGGTTTGTCATGGGCAACTCCCTTTTTCTTGTCTCCTTTGCTATTCACAGAGGCATGGCTGAGCCCCAGTTGGTGCTGCCGGGCAGGCAGTGTTCTCTCTGAAGTGAACAGGTGTGGTTTGTCACCGCAGCATAGTGGTTAGAGGGGAAACAGGGTGTGGAGTTTGGTTCCCTGAAACCACGATGCTCTTCAGATGTTTCCTTCTTTCTTCTCAACTGTACCCTGCTTTCAGTAAAATGATTGCATGGACGTAGTTAGCCCCTTCCCCTCTGTAAACCACAGGCATTCCCTGGCAAGAGTGGTAGAGTGATTAATTTTTCAGTTAAAGGAAATCAGACCATAGGTTGTATTTCTGCTACGAGTTTCATCGACACAGGCTGGCCTTTTTATGTTGCTTGGCAACGAGGTTTGGGCCCCTGGCCAGATGGCTGTGCACTCTTGGTGCACCTTCTGTTCCTTTCCTGACTCAGAGGATGCCCCTGCTTTCCTTCCTTTCTTTTCCTCTTCTTCCCCAGCCCTCCCAGTTGTGACTTCTATGAAAATCTACCCTGAAGAATCTGATGAAATTGTTCATGCTGAGAAGTAAATGACTGATAAGACTTAGAGATTTATGGTCTCTGGGCCTTCAAGTGGTTCTGACTTACAAATATTCCCATAGCTTAGAATACCCTGCTTCCAACCTGCTGGGACTGCATATTCCCAACTCGGGGTTCGTCATGCTGCAGGAACCTCTCCACATGTGAGAGACAGAGCACCACCCTTTACACCAAGTGGGAAATGCTTGGAAGTGCAGGCTGTAGGTGGAGTTTTCATTTCTACACAGTGGGATGACCTTGTGGAGTTTAAGCCAGAAGTAAGATTGGCAGGTAGAACACAGGAATTTCAGTTAAATTTCAGATTATTTTTTAAAGTATAAATTTGTTCTATGCCATATTTGGTACATAAGCTAAAAAAACTGTTTACTTGAAATTCAGATTTAACTGGAAGGCCTGTACTTTTATTTGCTAAATCTGGCAGCCCTACCAAAAGGGAATTTGTAGTGTTGATCAGCCAGAGGGAGAAAGTAGTTTTGGGGTCAGCTGCCCTGTCTTGGGGTTCCTGAATCTACAGCATGTGGAGCTGTGGAGGGACCCTGGCTCCCACTTTGTCATTCCTTAGCCTGTAGCCTTGAGTGGGCATAAGTGAACACAGCCAGGAAAGTTGAGTGATATTAAAAACATGCAAATGCTCACGCTGCTGTTCTAGCTACTCTCAAGCCTGGTGGTTCTGGGACGAAATTGAGTTTCTAAGATAAGGAGCTGGGTCTAGGATTTTTTTCTGTCCCCCACCAACCCTCGCTAGCTTGGTTTTGCTGAGAGCTAGTCAGCCCCCGGTAGAATTCTGAAGGGCTTCATGGGAGGCCATATCAACTGGGTCTCTTCTGAAGAATCTTCTAGAATGTGGGTTCCTCAGCTATGTCTTCCCCTGTCTCCTCCAGCCACCTCCTGTTTCTGCCTCCCACCAGTTCTTTCCCCTTCTCCATTCTTGATGGCCTTTATTAGTTTGATATTTATTAGTTTCTTCCATTTAAAACTTTCATGGGCATGGGGGAGTTTACCTTCTCGTACAGGATGGAGCACCTGTTTGCTTCAGTTAAGGCAGTGATGGGCTCTGGTTAGGAAGCCTTACTTTGTAGGTTTCATTTTGGGGAAGTGGTTTATTTTTACTTTTCTTTTTGAGACGGAGTCTCGCTCTGTCACCCAGGCTGGAGTGTGGTGAAATTATTCATGCTGAGAAGTAAATGACTGATAAGACTTAGAGATTTATGGTCTCTGGGCCTTCAAGTGGTTCTGACTTACAAATATTCCCATAGCTTAGAATACCCTGCTTCCAACCTGGTGGGACTGCATATTCCCAACTCGGGGTTCGTCATGCTTCAGGAACCTCTCCACATGTGAGAGACAGAGCACCACCCTTTACACCAAGTGGGAAATGCTTGGAAGTGCAGGCTGTAGGTAGAGTTTTCATTTCTACACAGTGGGATGACCTTGTGGAGTTTAAGCCACAGTGAATACATGATCTCGGTTCACTGCAAGCTCCATCTCCCAGGTTCAAGTGATTCTCCTGCCTCAGCCTCCCAAGTAGCTGGGATTATGGGTGTGTGCCACCATACCTGGCTAATATTTCTTTTTTTTTTTTTTTTTTTGGGACGGAGCCTCGCTCTGTCGCCCAGGCTGGATTGCAGTGGCGCAATCTCGGCTCACTGCAACCTCTGCCTCCCGGGTTTAAGCAATTCTCTTGCCTCAGCCTCCCGAGTAGTTGGGATTACAGATGTGAGCCACCACGCCCGGCTAAATTTTTTGTATTTTTAGTAGCGATGGGGTTTCACCGTGTTAGCCAGGATGGTCTCCATCTCCTGACCTCGTGATCCGCCTGCCTTGGCCTCTCAAAGTGCTGGGATTACAGACGTGAACCACTGCGCCCAGCCTAATTTTTGTATTTTTAGTAGAGACCGGGTTTTGTCATGTTGGCCAGGCTGGTCTCAAGCTCCTGACCTCAAGTGATCTGCCCGCCTTGGCATCCCAAAGTGCTGGGATTACAGGTGTGAGCCATCGTGCCTGGCCTGAGGAAGTGGTTTAAATGGAAGTAGCAAAATGATGCCCTCTGCTTATCAATTCACTGTAAGCCCCAAGTGTGTGCCCCAACCCTTTGTCAAAGCACCACACCCCAGAGAAAGTGCTTTGGGTTATTTCTAAAAGCAGTGGCACGTCAAAGTCTTTTGAGGTTTTCGCATTCTTTGAGTTTAAGTCTCTTGATCTCAGGGTAAGGTCAGCTTCGTGAAGGTTCTCTTTATATAGAGAAGAGGGGGTGTCTGTTTTCACACTGACCTGGGCACTCATCCAAGGTGGTAGAAAGTATCTGCAGTGGGCTCTTTATTGAGAGCAGCTGTTGGAAGGAAATCATGAGGTGTAAGGTGCTGTATTAGTTTATGTGGACTCCTCTTCTGCCTAGCCACATATCAACACCCAAGGCCATAGGAAAATATATGGACGAAGGTATGTGGCCTGAAATTTTGAAATCTGCATTTTTTTGTGCACAAAATAATAGCTGTATCATCTATCAATTAGGAATTATGTTTGATTGTAAGCAACAGAACTCAAAAACGTGGCCTAAACACACAAGGATTCTGTCTCTCAACTAACCGAAGACCTAAATTAGGCAGTCTGGAATTAGTGCTGTGATTTCATGGTCATCTGAAACCTAGTGTTCTGTTTGCTGCTCACATCCTGGTATTTGAGTCTAATCTTCCACGTCACCTCGTCGTTGAAGATGGCTCCAGGAACTCCAGCCATTACATCTGCATTTCAGGACAGAAGGAGGAAATGAGGAAGGGATATATGTCCCTTCTCTTTTAAAGAGTCTACTTGGGAGTCCCAGACAACACATTTTCCATTCATTGCTAGAACTTGGTCAGGTAGTCACAGGTAGCTGCAAGGGAGGCTTGACTTGGAGTCTTTTAGCTAGCCAGGCAAGGTTGTTTTAAGGACGAAGCGGGGAATGCATATTGGGAGCAGCTAACAGACTGCCACGTTGGTACTATAGTTTATCTTCTAGAAAGGCTGTGAGTTAGAAGGAGTAAAAGGTGGGCATATGGTACCCATAGAGCAGGCATAAGACTCTCTTGAGCGTGGGAATACAGTAACTACCTGTATCTCTGTATCTACCTATATCTCCGTATCTATAGTAACTACCTGTATCTCTCTGCTACATCACTTCCCTCCCTTTATGTTGTATGGAAAACCTCCTTACCCATTCTACATTATGTTGGAGATTTGTGAGGAAATGCTAGCTTCTCATAAAGTGTGTGTTTTGTAAAGTCACAGAATCCATTCATTCATACTTTAACAAATGCTAAATGAGTCATTTCTCATTGTCACTTTTTTGGTGCAATCCCTCATGTCTTGCCCAGAGCATTGAAATGGTCTATTTTTTTTTTTTTTTTTTTTTGAGACAGGGTCTCTCACTCTCTCACTCTGTCACCCAAGCTGGAGTGCAGTGGTGCAATCCCGGCTCACTGCAACCTCTGCCTTCCAGACTCCAACGGTCCTCCCACCTCACCTTACAGGTGTACACCACCAAGTCTGGCTAATTTTGTATCTTTAGTAGAGACAGGTTTTCAACATGTTCCACAGGCTGGTCTCGAACTCCTGATCTGAAGCGATCCACTCACTTCAGCCTCCCAAAGTGTTGGGATTACAGGCATTAGCCACTGCCCCCGGCCTGAAATAGTCTTTCAACTGGTCTTCCTGTCTCCTGGAACCTCCATTCCTCCCCACTGCCTCGCAGCTGAATTATCTTACCAAAGTCAGTTCTGCTGATAGTCCTGCTCAAAAACTTTAGTACAAGTGATGGTTAATTTTATGTGTCAACTTGACTGGGCTACAATGTCCAGATATGTGGTCAAATGTAATTCTGATTGTTACTGTGAGGGTGTTTTTGGATGACATAAACATTTAAATCAGTGGACTTTTTCAGTAAAGCCGATTGCCCTCCCCAATGTGGGTGGTCCTCATCCAATCAGTTAAAGGTCTGAATAGAGCAGAAGAAGGACCCTCCCATTAGCAAGAGGGAATTCTGCAGCAGACGACCTTTGGTCTTGAACTGCAATAGAAGTTCTTTCCTGGGTCTCCAGCCTACTTGGAGATTTTGAACTCTGCAGATTTGGAACTTGCCAGCCTCCATAATTGCATGAGCCAATTCCTTATAATAAATGTTTATATAAACATCCTATCAGTTCTGTTTCTTTGGAGAACCCTGGCTAGTACAGAACATATCTTCTGTCTCCAGTGTCAAGCCCAAATCTGACCACAGCGCACAAAGCTTTTCACGGCCTGGCCTGGCCCCTCTTGTCTTTCGGCATCTGGACTTCTCGGTGCTGTGGTTCCGTGTATGTGCACGTCACTACTCACAATTGCAGGGTACATTGTGGTGTTCTACTCATGATTTCTGATTACATCAGGGAATGTTTTGCATCTTGCATAGTCTAGTCTTTGCCTGTGACTTATTTCTTCCTAGACTGATGAGCTCTGTGATGTTCAAAATAATAGCCATTAGCCACACATAGCTGCTTAAATGTAAGTTAACTAAAGTTAAGCCAAAAATTCATTGATTCACCCTGGCAGGCCACATTTCAAGTGCTCAGTAGCCACACGTGGAGGCTGGCTACTATTTTGGGACAGTGCAGATAGAGAACATTTCCGTTACTGCAGAAAGTTCTGTTGGACAGCACCGCTTAGCTTTTACCCTTTGCTGGATTAAAATGAAGGCACAAGTCAATGTAACTTTTATGAACCCTTCCTGTAGCCCCGCTCCCTCAGCTTTTTGTCAGCTCTGCTTCTTGGAGAACTTGAACGTTACGGATGTCATCCTCTGCAAACAGACACGTGCATGGGTGCGTAAATTATAACTTCATGGTATATATCGCGTCCCTTTAAATATCATGCATGTCATGTGGGTTAATACGCACAAGCTCATGCTATGTAATGCTTTCTTATATGACAGTTGACACTCTGTACTGCTTACTGCGTGCCTTTTCTCAGCACTTTATGTGTATTAACTCACTTATTCCTCGCAGCAACCCCATGAGCTAGGTTCTGTTATTATCTGTGTTTTACAGGTGAGGAAACTGAGGCACAGAGAAGTAAGAAAGTGCTCAGGGTCACACAGCTAATGAGTCTAGAAGCCTGAGTCTTGATCTGTGTTCCTAACCTTTAAACCATGGGTTAAGAAGCCTGCCCTGGAACTGTGAACTCCTTGAGAGCCGAAATTGCATCTTATCCTTTCTGCATCTTCATGTTGCGTGGTGCCAAGTAAAGGTGAAAAATGAGTACTTGCCGTAAAGAGGAATGCTTGAGGCCCGGCACGGTAGCTCATGCCTGTGATCTCAGCACTTTGGGAAGCTGAGCCTAGGAGTTCAAGACCAGCCTGGGCAACGTGGCAAAACCCCATCTATACAAAAAATTAACTGGACATGGTGGTGTGCTCCTGTAGTCCCAGCTACCTGGGAGGCTAAGGTGGTAGGATCTCCGGAGCCTGGGAGGTTGAAGCTACACTGAGCCGTGATTGTGCCTTGGCACTCCAGCCTGGGCGACAGAGTGAGGCCTTGTCTCAAAAACAAAACAAATAAAAAAGGAATGTTTAGAATTGACAGAATTACAAAGACTTAAGGTGTAGTCAGTCATTCAGCCCTGAGACATCTGGATTCCTCTGTGTGGGTATCTGATCCTTTTTCATTCTCAGTTCCATTGGTTGCAGTTTATTCCCAGCCATTTAGAGCTGGGGGAAGGCCCCTGAGTTCCTCAGACCTGCTTTGCTTGGCAATACCAGGTGGAAAGGAGATCTGCCAGGAACCTGGGCTCACATGGAGAGCCCCTGCCACACCAGATTGTGCCAATTCTGCCTCCCCAGGTGGGGGCGGACCTGCTGTCTTGGCCCCATCACTAGGCCATTCCCATCCTTCCACAGACCCCTGGGTGGCCTGAAGTGGTCTTGCCTCTGGCAGCCAGTGGGGGGCCCCTGGCTGTGTATGCCCTCGTGCTCTGATGCTGTTTCTGACAGCCTACTCCGGCCAGGGCTCCCTGGCTGCGGCCATATGCTGAGTGTCTTTGCACTTGCATGATAATAGATCCCTCAGATTTTCATATGCTATGCTTACCAGAAAGGTATGTTGTGCTAACTCATGTTTATATTAGGCCCTCATTTTCACCTATGTCCCCTCTGACCTTGAATTCCTTTGCACATCTTGCAGGCGATAGTTAAAATTAAGCCAAGTTATGCTGATCCAGAAGCAAAGTTAGATTGGAGGTAGGGGTTTGACGTTTCAGTGAACCAGTTGCTCTTTTGGCTGTGCTTAAGTGTACCAGGCAACAAACAGTACTGAATGACCCAGGGAAGTCTGAAATGCTGAGGTGGAAAGAGGAGAGCCAATGTTCCTGGCTACTGGAGGGCTTGGCAGAGCACCTGTTTCTAAGTGCGACTTCTCCACCATACTGGTGGTGGGGACTCACGGTGCCTTCAAAGAGTTTGCGGTCTTGTTGAGAAGACCAAGTGAATAGTAAAATAATTCATGAGATATGTTCCTGATATGTTCATAGTGTTGGGCAGGTTTCAAAGTATTTTTTTACATATACTATTTTATAACATGGCAAACTGACAAAAGAAGTACAGAAACTTGGTCCTATGAAGTCAGAGAGGGTAAATTTTTTCCCAGGCTTAATTTTGTGAAGCCCCTTTGGGATCTGGGTTATGTATCACCCAGCTTGGAAGGGGTGAGATTGAGCAAAGAGGGGGAATCAGTTAGATCTTGAGAGAATGGCGTTCATATGACATGACTTACTGTATACAGTTTGATTATTCAGGTGAGTTTTTATGTCACCCTAAATGGCCATTTTCAAGGATAAACATGTCCAGATAGACATTTGTCTAATTGCAGGAGTCACAGGAGAAAAAAAGTCACAAATGCATTAATAACGATTGATCATAAGGGAGTTGTTTGTGGATTATCATTTCTACCACAGCTAGGTACCTTAATTATACAAATATTTCTTAAACATTTGCAGTGTACCAGCCACTATGCTAGAATATGAGAATTAAATTCAGTAACACAGTTTTGGCTCTCATAGGACTTTCCAGGACCCAAGGGGCGATGCTGCTGTGACGAGATCATAGAAATTCTATGTACTATGCGTAAAGGAGGGTGCTGTGGGTTACCAGATTTTTTGCTGCAGCATCTTAACTCCAAAGGTCCTGGGTCTGGGGACTCACCAGGCTTTCGGTCGGCCAGTGTGTGCTGGTGTCCCTGAGTTTGAGTTGTCCTTCTCTCCTCTCCATTCACATACCTTTTATGGGTCTCTTCCAGGCTTATAGGCAAAGAGTAGAAAGCTCTAGGCTTCTGAGTTGCAGAGTGAGTTGGTCTTAACTGAAGTCACTTTGTCTAGAGTGGGTGTGTCCTCTGCTTCTGTTAAATGGCATCCCTTGGGACTGAGGCCAAGTGGTTGTGTGAGGTACTGGCTGGCAAAAGACCGATCCTGGCCAATATGGAGAAGCTCTCCAATTAAGAGGCTCCTTTTGCAGATCCTAGCTGGCAGGGAAGGGGCCATTGACAGAAAACTCCCCTCCATCATTTATTTTGAGTATTTTTGTCTGAGGCATGAGGAATGTTAATGACTTTGAACCCATTTATTTCAAGTGTGTTGGAAAGCAGTCTGCAAATAGAGATGAGCAGAGCCCAGGATTAGCTTATGAAAGTTTGACATGTGGCGCTTCCAGCCAAGTGCACAGGTGGCGAGAAAGCTTTGCAAATAATCCAGGTAAGAACCCACGCTGGATACATCTGCAGAGGCTTCCAGAACTAGGGGGGTAAGAAGGGGTTAAACAGGGATGGTGAGGCCTTTGGATGCCCTTTGGAGAGAGGGTTTGGCAAAGTGGGTATGCAGATGGTGGCATGGAGAGAGTTTATCAAACTGTGGCTTCTTATCAGGATCTACAGTCTACAGAGTCAGTCTCGTCAGCTTCAGTGAAGCTTACTTAAGCACAGCCAAAGGAGCAGCTGGTTCACTGAAACGTCAAGCTTAATGGATAATACACCACCGGAGAGGGGAGATAACATGGGGCCCCGCATTGGTGCTGCTTCTCTCTGGGTGGTCAGAGTGGGAGACCTGGGTATGAGTCCTAGTCTCCTTCCTTTCTAGCCTTATGACCTTGGACCAGTGCCTTCACCAGTTTCTTTGGGTGTAAAATGGGTCTGACAATACTTCCAGCAGGGCTATGGGCTAGACTCCGTGGGTTCACACCTGGCCTATAGTAGGAATTTCATAAACACCCCTGTCCTGGCTCCTTTATCCTCCCTCTATCAGGGCAGTAGAGGTGGAGTGTGGGGAGGGACAGGGCTTATCCAGGTGCCTGCAGTTTGGTGTCAGCTCTCCTTGAAAGTGCTCTCTCCTGATGTAGTGCTTTGTAATTGTAAGTGGGCATGTTTCGTTGTTTTTCTGTCTCTGCCAGGGACAAAGAGTTGAGAGCTTTAAATCATTGCAGAAGAGACTGAGATTAGAGATGAGAATTTTTGGATAACTGGAGTGGTGTGGCCACTAGCAGGCCACTGGGGATATTGCTGGGCCCCTTCGTTTCCTTTACATCTTAAAAGATTGCATGTGGGTAATGTGGGCTTTGAGGGACCGTGAGCAGCTCAATCTTGTAAACCTGTCTCTTGTTTGGGTACCATTTTGACTCTACCTCCTCTCATTGCCAATCTTAGATACTTCTTTTTCTTTTTTTGGGACAGGGTCTTGCTCTGTTGCTCAGGCTGGAGTGCAGTGGTGCAGTTTCAGCTTACTGCAATCTCCCTCTCCTGGGTTCAAGGGATTGTCGTGCCTCAGTCACCTGAGTAGCTTGGACCACACGCAGCTAATTTTTGTATTTTTTAGTAGAGACGGGGTTTTGCCATGTTGGCTGGGCTGGTCTCGAACTTCTGGCCTCATGTGATCCACCCACCTCGGCCTCCCAAAGTGCTGAGATGACAGGCGTGAGTCACCGCACCCAGTCTTGTTTCAGTTCTATTTGTTTGCTTGTTTATTTGAAATGTTGCCTTTAATGAGGACAACCATTGACAAACATTTTGGGTTTTCCCTGTTCTGTTAGTAAGCATTTTCTTGAGTTTTGTGATTATGTGGAAGGTAAAGAGCAAAAGTGATAACTGATGAACCAACGCCTTCAAAAAATATTTCTTTACAACTTTTTATTATGGAATTTCTGCAAAAGTAGAATAATCAGTGGACCACACGTGCCCATCACCAGCTTCAACAATTGTTAACCTCTTGCCAGTCAGGTTTCGTCCACCCTCCCCCTCTAGTTTTTTCCTTGATTCTTTTAAAGCTGTTCATAGATTTATCACTGCACACCTAAATATTTAGATATTTATCTCCAACAGATAAGAACCTTTGAAATGTCACGTTTTTACACCTAACAAAATTAGTTTTTAAATATCATCTAGTATCCAGGCCTTTTTCAGATTTCCCTAGTTGTTTAAAAAAAGTTTTGTTGTGATTGGTTTAAAACATTTGACTAGAAACCGTGGTTATTTTTTGTCTTGATAAATAGTGTGGACCTCCCCCTTTCCCTCAAATTATGCTCTTGCTTAACCTGGTGACATAATTTCGAGTTTAAAGAAAGAACTGTGTGGTAGATAAATAACAAAGCAACAGCTGATTAAGAAATGTATTGAGAAGCAATTTTGTAAACTTTTTTATTATGGAAAATTTGTAGACTTGCACAGCGATAAATAAGATAGCAAAAGCAAAATAGCTTGTGGTTAACTAACCTGCTGGCTCACAATTTGCATATGTTGTTTAAGCCAGATACTGCATTACAGAACTTTCCTCGTGGGTCCCTGCTTTAGTTATGTATTTTCAGTACTGTAACTGAGGCTTCCTTGGAGTTAGCAGAGGCCTTGGCGTTCTAATCTGAAAAGTTTAGTGACTTGTTCAAGGTTGTAGACCCAAGACAGTGGTTATTGTTGGTACCAGGGATGTATTCTGTTCTTCCTGGTTCTCTCAACACAGAATATGGCCTCATAGTGGCCCAATTGTCCTGGTCAAATCAATGCCAGCGTTGTGCAAGGCATCAAAATGTGGTTTTTTTTGGGGGGGAGGGGACCGTGTTTCGCTCTTGTCACCTCAGGCTGGAGTGCAATGGCACAATCTTGGCTCACTGCAACCTCCGCCTCCCGAGTTCAAGCGATTCTCCAGCCTCAACCTCCCGAATAGCTGGGATTACAGGGGCGTACCGCCACACCCGGCTAATTTTTGTATTTTTAGTAGAAACAGGGTTTCACCATGTTGGCCAGGCTGATCTCAACCTCCTGATCTCAGGTAGTCCACCCGCCTCAGCCTCCCAAGGGGCTGGGATTACAGGCGTGAGCTGTTGCGCCCTGCCCAAAATGTTTCTTTTGTTGCCATTACGGTGTGTGAAGATTAGAGAGCTACAGGGGGCTTGTTTGTCCACAAGGTGCAGGTGGAACCGTCTCTGGGGAGCAGTCACTGGAAGAGCTGGTGTTCTGCTAGCAACCCCCAGGCAGAGAAGCGTGTACCTGTAGAGGCAGGACTGAGGGAGGGAGCAACTGACCACCTGGTTCTTTCACCGGAGAGGACGGAGAGAGGTAGGAGTCGGGGGATCAGAGCTCTGCCAAGGGAATCTGATGCCTTCAGGTCCTTGTTCAAGGTTGTAGACCCGAGACAATGGTTATTGTTGGTGCCAGGGATATACTCTGTTCTTCCTGGTTCTCTTGACACAGACCACAGCCTCATAGTGGTCCCGTTGTCACTGGTCCAATTGTCGTGGTCAAATCAATGCCAGTTTTGTGCACAGTGTCAAAGTGTGTGTTTTGTTTTTGGGGGACCGTGTTTCACTCTTGACCAGCCTGGCCAACATGGTGAAACCCAGTTTCTACTAAAAATACAAAAATTAACTATAGCTATAGCTTACGGGAGGGAGATGCTCTTTCCTCTTCTGGCATTCCAGTTCTTTATACACCCACCTCTCTACTCCTATGCTCCACCCTTGTGATTGGAAACCAGCAGCTACTCATTAACTGCAAAGGAATGTCATGAGGCATAATTACAGAGCACATGGACTTTCCCCACGTTCTGTATTCCAGTTCTCTGCTGCCCTGCGGCGTAAAGCAGGGCTCTCCACTCCCTCACGATGTCAGGCAATGACCATGTTCGTGGCCCGGGTCTGCGTTGTGCGTCCCAGTGGAAGATGAAATAGCTTCCCTGATTGGTGTGTGTGTCTAAGATATGCTAGTGTTTCGTGGGAATGACAGTACAGGTGGGAGACAAAGGCGGAGATGGAAGATAATTGCCAGTGGACATGCAGGGAGGAAGATATAGCCCTGCTGACCTCAGGGAAACCCACCGCAATGAAGGAGCTCTCTGAGTTTGCACGCATTTGAAGAATTAAGAGGCGGGATATGTTGCGTGTGTGTTTTGGGGACAGGGAGAGTGTGAGAGTGTGATGTTGGGGATGGCTGTGTGGCTGGCTGGCAGGGAGGGCAGCTTGGATTGGGGTTGGTAGAATATCCAGGCTCGATGCTTTGAGCAGGCCAATTTATTTGTTAGACTCTTATATTTTCTCCTAGAAAATAAAACAATTGGTCTAGATTGTCTCCATCTCCCTGAGCACAAAGACCCTGTTATTTGGTTCTGTGGGTTAGGAGTCTAGGTTTGGTGGTGGTACCCTGGGGTGCTGTTGTGGGTTTTTTTCCTTTTTCTCCTTTTTTCCGGGGGTACTGCTGTCTACCCCCGGCTCAGGCCCCTACCTCACACCTGGCCAGTCGGTTCTCTAGCCAGTGGTGGCACACTGCTACAGCGTGAAGAAGGTGAAAGCGGGAGGAGGATGAGGAGGAATGTGGGCGCACCCTTCTGGCTAGGGTGGGCAGGAAGAGCCTGGCATCTGTGGTGTTGCTGCAGCAACAGGAAGGATTTGATTTGGGATGTGTGGTTCCTGGAGGCCTGCTGCATGTAGCTGGCAGGCCCTGTAAGCTGCTTGTTAATTGTGAAAGGATGGAAGTGTGGGGACGGGTGATAGACATCAGCTGACTGACTAGCCTAGGCACACTGACTCGGGCTAAGTAGTGCCCTGTGAAAACAGAAGGCCTGAGACCCTCCTCCTGCCAACTTTTACATGAATTAGGGAGATTCTGTAGGGTAACAAATAGTGCCAGCTTAAGGCAGAGGAATCGTGCTGCATGAGTGCAATGGGAAGCCCTTTGGGTGGTGTGTATGAACACGCTGTGTCTGGATGTGAACTGCAGGCTGGTGTCTAGTACTGAAGATAAGCAGAGGTGGGCTCAGTGCTTGAAGAACCTTCCCTGATGCCCCCAACTGAAACGCTTGTGTCAGACTCACCCCTGGTTAGTCTGGATGACTGTTGGCAGTAGGGATTGTTCTGCCGGAAGCTGGGGTCAAAACTTTCAAATATATGCAAAATAGAGAACAAAGTAATGGAACCTCTGATGTTCATCATCCAGCTTCTACAATTATCAACCTTGGGGCAATCCTATTTCATCTTTACCCCCACCCCCAGCTCTCTCTTGTTACTACTAGCTGTATTTTGAAGCAAGTAGAAGCTTTTACATTTTTAAAGTTCACCTTTAAGCTCAGGCCAGAACAAAACCGTTTGACCTCGATGTTTCTAACCCTGCAAAGCTCTCTTGCTGCTCTGACATATTAAAGGGCTCTGTAGTCTGTCCATGGTATGGCTGCAGGCGCTGTCTCTCTTAAGACTGCCCACGATTTTCTCATTTCTGTAAGAGTAGATGCATACCATGGATTTCTTGTTTTCTTTGTAATATACATTGTTGGGAGAAATAACACTATTAAACTGATAGTGACTCAGAATGTACATGGTAACTTTTGGGACTGAGAAAAAATGATGTCCCCTATGTTTGACAAATGTTTAGATTTTTTTTTTTTTTTCCCCCTGAGACAGAGTTTTGTTCTCGTCGCCTAGGCTGGAGTGCAGTGGTGCGATCTCGGCTCACTGCAACCTCACCTCCCAGGTTCAAACGATTCTTCTGCCTCAGCCCTCTGAGCAGCTGGGATTATAGGCACCTGCCACCAGGCCCAGCTAATTTTTTCTATTTTTAGTAGAGATGGGGTTTCGCCATGTTGGCCAAGCTGGTCTTGAACTCCCGACCTCAGGTGATCTGCCCGCCTCAGCCTCCCAAAGTGCTGGGATTACAGGCATGAGCCACCACACCCAGCTAAATGTTTAGATCTTTAAGAAACTGATTCAGCAAAATTTTGATAGAAACAATAAAAAACTCCATGCCACAAGCTACATTTAGTAAAATTTGATATGGATGAAACTGTTTATTCAATCAAATCTGTTTATTTGAAATAGAAAGGAACCAATCTTCAGGAGAATAATTTTGACTAAATACAGCTGAAAAATTAGAAGCACCTGGGTGTGAAAAAAAATCAAGGAACTAAATGGGCTTAATGGAATTCTCCCCAGAAAATGTTTTCAAATGAAACTTTGTTCTGGGATAATTTGGATTAAAATATACGCCAGACATCCTCAGGGGTAAAACGGTGCTATCAGAATGGCCAGATTCTATCTCTGGTCCTCTTCAACGAAGCATCATTCAGGAGTTGAAGGGGGAGTTGAGGATGGGCAGCTTGCAGGCTGGAAGGACTCAGACAGTCCATGAACTGCTGGGTGCCTGGGGTTCCTCAGAATCTAGGCAGAAAACCATGGCTTTAATAAAGCTGAGAGCAGACATCCTTGTCTCTTGTCCATTTTGATGTTTGTCCTGCCCATCCCTCCCTCACTGAGACCCCCCGGGGGTTATTGACCATGTTTTCAAAGGTTTTTGATCTTCCTTGGTTGGGTTGGAAAGGCCTCTGATGCTTTTCTTCATAAGCTTCTAGCCGGGGGAGGGGTTCTTTCCAGCAGTGCCTGTGACATTGACTGTGAAGAGGCAAGGACAAAACAGCATCAAGTTAAAAAGGACAGAGACTTCCTACCAAGTAGTTGCCCCCATCCAGCAGGGGCCTTGCCCCGGGCCCTGTGGGGGTGAGATTCCTCCAGCGAAGCACGAAGCATGAAGCACGAGGGGTAGAAGCTGGCCCACCTGTCATTTGGCTGGGGCTTCCCTTTCCTGCGGGTTCTGCTGCCCCATGCCTCTGGGGTCACTGCTCATCTCACACAGCACCTGCTTTGCCCCGGGCTGGTATCTTCCCAACTTTCTCTAGAAGAAAGTGGGGCACTCCTTCCTCCCAATCCACACCCAGGTGTCCAGGGGGTTCCGGAAGCTTCTTTTGCTCCATCATTGCTTTGGCCAAGTGCTGGGGGGTATATGCATACTGAGCCCAACCATTCCCAAGTAAACCCCAGAGTCCTTTTGGATTTTAAGTACTAAAGGCATTTAGAAAGGGGAGAGGGGAAGGCAGTCGGATGCCCGTGCCTCTAGGTGGGGAAATTTTGCCTGTCCCATGCCTCTCTACATCTCATTCATTCTCCTGGCTCCCCTGTGAATGGGGTTCAAGTTGTTCCTCAGAGCAGGTGAGAATGTGTGGTGGGGGTAGGAGGCTAAGCTTAGGCAGGCGTGAGGGTTTTCAGGATCAGCTTCTCAGGACCTCATTTTCTGGACTCTGGTTGTGGATGAGCCCAGCTCCTACAGCAGCGGGCCTTCTCCCCTCCGCTTCTCCTCTGCTCCTCCTTGGTGGTCTCTGCAAATCTTACACCCTGCAAGCCTCCCTGCCTGTTCCGACCTGTGTGACAGTGGCCACTGTGTCCTTGATTTGTGTGGAGAGCTGAGGCCGTGCTTCCTTGACTAATACTTCTTTGTCAGGAGTTTGCAGCACCAGCAAGTGGTGTTTAATCAAAGTTTAGAATGAGGCTGGGCGCGGTGGCTCACGCCTGTAATCCCAGCACTTTGGGAGGCCAAAGCGGGTGGATCACCTGAGGTCAGGAGTTCGAGACCAGCCTGGCCAACATGGAAACCCTGTCTCTACTAAAAATACAAAAATTAGCCGGGCATGGTGGCGGGCACCTGTAATCTAAGCTACTCGGGAGATTGAGGCAGGAGAATCATTTGAACCCGGGAGGCAGAGATTGCAGTGAGCTGAGATTGCACTGTTGCACTCCAGCCTGGGTGGTAAGAGGAAAACTCCATCTCCAGAAAAAAAAAAAAAAAAAAAAATTAGAATGAAAGCTCTGGGTTAGGCCTGTAGGGTTATTTGGAGACTTAAATGATGTACTATATCTATATACTATATAATATATATGTACTATATATGCTATATATTTTGAGACTTTACTAATGATGTACTATATTCAGAACACCTTATACACATTATCTGATACAGAATAAATGCTAAAGCAGTAACTGCTGTGATTATTTTCTCCTTTGTAATTATCTGTATCCAGACTTACAGGTTAGTTAGTAGTTAGGTACTAGGTTGGTCTGGTCTTGAGGGCTCTACTCCCTGACTTGGAGCTACCACCTGCTAGAGTATGACTTTGGGCAGCCGCCTCCTTTGCAGTTGCTGGAGCTAACCACGGGCCTGTCAGTTGGATCCGCGTGAGGCTTCAGGATGGGAGCCGCAGGCAGGAGGTAGCAATCCTGTGCACAGTGGAGTTTCCATCTTGTCTTTGGTGCCCTAGCAGCTGCTCTTGTCATGTATTGCTGGCAGGGAGACTGTCCAATTGTCCAGTGACTGTGTTAATGAGTTACTCTGGGGGTTGGACACTGCATGGTTGAGCTGAAATAGCTCCAGACTAGGGGTCAGGGGCTCTGACTTCCTGGCTCTGCGGGGGCCACTAAACAGCTGTGTGACATCACCTATTCTGGGCTCTCCTTTGAAAAATGAGGGGCTTGAACTGGGAGGTCTGTAAACTTCCTCCTGTCTTGGACCTTTGTTGTAGCCAATGCAAATGTGCAGATGCTCTTGTTCCTCCCTGAGAGCCATTGTGGGCAACAGTGGAAGTTGAGTCAGAGGGGCGTGACCACAGCCTCTCTCCCTTCTCAACAATGCCAGGCTTCTCCACCCACCACCTCTTTTGCTGATGACCCTTTGTGGAATGCTCAATACATTTCCACATTTCCGAGTGCTTCACAGTCACAGTTGGCCTGGGCCAGTGTCTAATGAAGGTCACTTATCACATTCATTCATAGCAGCCTTTTTTTTTTTTTTTTTTTTTTTTTGAGGCAGAGTCTTACTTTGTCGCCCAGGCTGCAGTGCAGTGGCACGATCTCGGCTCACTGCAACCTCCACCTCCTGGGTTCAAGTGATTCCCTTGCGTCAGTCTCCCGAGTCACTGGGAGTACAGGCGCCCACCACCATGCCCAGCTAATTTTTGTATTTAGGTAGAGATGGGGTTTCACCATGTTGGCCGGGCTGGTCTTGAACTCCTGGCCTCAAGTGATCCACCCGCCTTGGCCTTCCAAAGTGGTGGGATTACAGGTGTGAGTCACTGCGCCCAGCCTATAAGCTGCCTTTTAAAATTCTCTCCATGGAGCTTTTCCCATGAAAGCTGTTAGTGTCTGTAAGTCATGAAGGTATTTAACATTTTTTTCTGTGTTGCATCTTATACCTCAAACTAAGCTCTGCTAACATTTTCCTCTTTAGTACTATTATAAGCAGGGCCTACTTCTTCTGCTGGCTCATTGGGTTTCTCTGTGAGCTGTGAGTGAATCACTGCATGACTTGTGCACATCACAGGACCTGGGAGCATAGAGCCCTATTCAAACAGTGTATTAAATACCAGGGCCTGGGACCTTTGTTCCTATTTGAAGGTAAACCGTTATCAGTTGCACCAAAGATTTCTAGGTGTCATCTTTTGTATGATGGTGAGAACCAGATAGCCAGAGAGAGATGGCTATCTGGTGCTCACCATCATACAAAATTGGTTTCTAAATTTAGTAAATTTTGTAAATACAATTGGTTTCTGACTTTGGAAGTCCTGTGTTTTGTGATGACACTGAGAAGCAATGTCACAGTTAAACTTTCCTCAGTTAGATAAGTGTGTAAACCCTTTGGTGCTTCCTGCCTTGGCCTGGCCTGCTGCCTGATACCCTCCTCCTTTGCGGAATCTTCCCTAGGAGACCTTTGACAGCGTGGTGCTTCCTCAGTGAACCAGAGCGAGAGATCTCTCTCTCTTCCCCTTCTTACAAGGTCACTGATCCCCTCATGAGGGTCCCACCCTCAGGACCTCATCTAACCCTAATTACCTCCTGATATGGTTTGGGTCTGTGCCCCCTCCCAAATCTCATGTCGAATTGTAATCACCGATGTTGGAGGTGGGGCTTGGTGGGAGGTGATTTAATCATGGAGGCTGTTTCTCATGAATGGTTTAGCACCACCCCCGTTGGTACTGTTGTTTCGACAGTGAGCTCTCATGAGATCGGGTTTAAAAGTGTGTAGCGACTGGGTGCGGTGGCTCACACCTATAATCCTGTAATCCCAGCACTTTGGGAGGCTGAGGCAGGTAGATCATCTGAGGTCAGGTGTTTGAGACCAGCTTGGCCAACATGGCAAAACCCTGTCTCTACCAAAAATACAAAAAGTATAGTTGGTGTCTTAGCTGCTCTTGCCATGTATTCCTGGCAGGGTGACTGTCCAGTGGTGGTGGCATGGACCTGTAGTCCCAGCTATTCAGGAGGCTGAGGCAGGAGAATTACCTGAACCCAGGAGGCAGAGGTTGCATTGAGCCAAGATCGCACCACTACACTCCAGCC
This sequence comes from Rhinopithecus roxellana, assembly GCF_007565055.1. Taxonomy (NCBI): domain Eukaryota; kingdom Metazoa; phylum Chordata; class Mammalia; order Primates; family Cercopithecidae; genus Rhinopithecus; species Rhinopithecus roxellana. The sequence goes on from NC_044549.1 coordinate 178,167,797, forward strand.
TGGGCGATAGAGTGAGATTCAGTCTCAAAAAAAAAAAAAAAAAAAAAAAGGTGTGTAGCACTTTCCCCCGACCCTGGACCCAAGTCCAGGCACTGTGTGAGATGCCTTGCTCCCCCTTTGCCTTCTGCCATGATTGTAAGTATCCTGAGGCCTCCCCAGAAACCGAGCAGATACCAGCATCACGCTTCCTGTACAGCCTGCTGAACTGTGAGCCAATTAAACCTCTTTTCTTTATAAATTACCCAGTCCCAGGTCTGTCTTTCTCCCTTCCCTTCCCACTTCCCTTTTTCCTTCCCTTCCCTTTCCTTCCTTCCCTTCCCTTTTTCCTTTCCTTTCTTTCCTTCCTTTCCTTTTTCCTTTCTTTTTTTCTTTCCTTCTTTCTTTCTTTTCTTTCTCCCTTCCCTTCCTTTCCCTCCCCTCCCCTCCCCTTCCCTCCCCTCCCCTCCCCTCCCCTCCCCTCCTCCCCTCCTCTCCCCTTCCCTTCCTTCTTCCTTTCTTTTCTTTCTTTCCCTTCTTTCCCTTCTTTCCTTTCTCTTCTTTTCTCTTCTCTCTTCTCTCCTCTCTCCTCTCTCCTCTCTTCTCTTCTCTTCTCTTTTTTCTTGCCTGGCATTCATTCAAGGTCTTCACTCGAGTCCTTTTAAAAAATTTGATCTGAGGTATCATCAAATCTCCTACAGGCACTCTGTTTTGTAATATGTCTTTAGAGTCTCAAATCCTTCCTTCTGCCTCCCACCCCATCAGCCCGTGTTTTCAAATCATCTTTGTCCTTCAGTCCTCAGTTCAGGATCATCTTCCTTTAAGAGGCCTTCCTCGGTTCTCTGTACTGGAAATAATTTCTCCTTCACATTCCCTTACCATACTTCCCCCGCTGCTGTGGCACTCTCACGTACAGTGTCGTATTACGGACTTCTGAGCATCCACTCCATGCTTGGTTCAGCTCCCCATCTGATTGTCATTGCCTGGAGGGCTGGGTCTGGGTCTGGGTCTGGTATGCAGTACACAATCATGGAGTACTCCGGAAAGCTGTTCTTTTCCTGGGCGGCTGGCATTCTCTGAGTCTGTGATTTTTTTGTTCCCCCTCCTTTAACCTTCTTCACAAAGCATCCTGAGCCTGTGGTTTCTGAAGACTTCCTCAAAGTCATGTGAGAATTGCTTGCGGAAGGGTGGGGTCCCTGTAGTTCCCCTCTTCCTGAGTCCCAGGGGCTGCCCTAGGGATGTCCCACCAGGGCTTATGTAACTGACTTGGGGTCATGGTTAACCAAGGGAGGGTGGTGGGACGCTGCAGAGGCCAGCTTTTGGCAGAAGTGGGCTTGTGGCTTGTGCTCTGCTGGGGAATTCAAGGGGAGCCTGTAGAGTGGTGACTGTGATGTTTCAGTGCTGATTTCTCATGCGGTCACACAATTGCCATCACCTGGCCCATCTTGGGGTAAAGGTATCCACTGTCCACAAGAAATAGAATTGGAATCACCTGTATAATTGTAAGTTTCCCAGTGGTCACAGTAAAAAAGGAAAGATGAGGAAAGATGAAATGGTGAAGTTAAATTTTTTTTTTTTTGAGACAGAGTTTTGCTCCTGTCACCCAGGCTGGAGTGCAATGGCGTGATCTCAACTCACTGCAACCTCCACCTCTCAGGTTCAAATGATTCTTCTGCCTCAGCCTTCCGAGTAGCTGGGACTACAGGCATGTGCCACCACACCCGGCTAAGTTTTGTATTTTTAGTAGAGGTAGGATTTTGCCATGTTGGCCAGGCTGGTTTCAAACTCCTGACCTCGTGATCCTCCTGCCTTGGCCTCCCAAAGTGCTGGGGTTACAGGTTTGAGCCCCTGTGCCCAGCCTGTGAATTTAATTTTTAAATTTTATTTATTTAAGAAGCAGGGTCTTATTGTGTTACCCGGGCTGGAGTGCAGCGGCATAATCGTAGTTCACTGTAACCTCAAGTGATCCTCCTGCGTCAGCCTCCCAAGGAGCAGGGAATGCAGCCATGTGCCACCATGCTTGGATAAGTTTTTAATTTTTTCCAGAAGTGGGCTCTTGCTGTGTTTCCCAGGCTGGTCTTGAATACCTGGCCTCAAGTGGTCCTCCTGCCTTGGCCCCCCAAAGTGCTGGGATATAGGTGGGATCCATTGCACCCAACTGAAATTAATTTTAATAATATATTTTATTTAATTTAGTATATCCAAAATATTTCATCATGTAATAAAAATTGAGATATTTAACATTTTTTTTTTGGACTGAGACTTTAAGATTAGAGATGTCTTACATTCAATTGGGATTAATCACTTTTTTGTTTTGAGATGGAGTCTCACTCTTGTCACCCAGGCTGGAGTGCAGTGGCGCAATCTCGGCTCATAACAGCCTCTGCCTCCTAAGTTTAAGCGATTCTTCTGCCTCAGCCTCCCAAGTAGCTGGGATTATAGGCACCCACCACTGTGCCCGGCTAATTTTTGTATTTTTAGTAGAGACAGGGTTTCACCATGTTGGCCAGGCTGGTCTTTAATTCCTGACCTCAAGTGATCTGCCCGCCTCCCACAGTGCTGGGGATTACAGGTGTGAGCCACTGCAACTGGCCGGGATTAATCACATTTTGAACAATCAGTAGACGCATGTCGGGGGGCAGCTCTAGACATGTGGTCAGCTACAGTTGGTATTGCTTCTCCCACCTGATGCTCCTTGAAAGCAGAGACCATGTTGTTTTAATTAATTAGGTCCTTCTCTTTGCCTGCCTGGTGCCATACTTGGCCTGTCGCTGGAGTCAGTGGGTGTGAATTGAGTGGGGGACTCTCTGGCAGAGGGGCAGTGCTGGGCTGGAACTCCTACTACCCGGAGTCTGGCACAGCTCTGCTTCTAGTCAGCTGTGTGATCTCAGGAAAGGCTGTGTCCTCTCAGCTAAGGTCCCCCTTCTACAGAGTGAAGTCTTTGGACCATGATCTTCAGGGTTCTAGTTCTGACTTGCCATGAATTGAGCCACAGATCTGGGCAGGGAAGGTGACAGGACTACTGTATCCACCTTGACCTCATTAGTGAGGCAGAGCTTCTGAGAAAGGCCGTGGGGTTGGCTGTACCTGTCCCAGGATGGGCTGGTTTGCCATGTCCGATTCTGGCCAAGGGCTGACGTGTTTATCTCATCCATTGGGCCCAGAACCGTGGAAACTGTCCGCTCACTGATTTGGCACTCACTCCCCCATCGGGTCCACTGCCCTGTCTGGCATCTCTGAGGACCTGTGGGTGCCGGGAGTGAAGAGGCAGAGATGAGCTTGTCCTGGTCCTTGGGATGCTTATTTTTTGAAAGGTAAAATGGACCGTGGGGAGTCCTCGCCATTTCCTGAGGCCTCATGAGGATTCTTTCTCACACAGGCTCAGCTGGAAGCTCAGAAAGCCACTCAGGACTTCCAGAGGGCCACCGAGGTGCTCCGTGCCGCCAAGGAGACCATCTCCCTGGCCGAGCAGCGGCTGCTGGAGGATGATAAGCGGCAGTTCGACTCCGCCTGGCAGGAGATGCTGAATCACGCCACTCAGAGGGTATGAGTCATGGCCGGGTGTGCTGTGGGGGTGAGCACGTGCATGCGCGCTGGCTTCCCCCGAACGGAGGTAACAGACTCGACTCCCAGGCGTGCTGCCTGAAAACACTCTGAACATCACAGGTTGTCATCTTCATGTGGTCTCTTGGCTGCACTTGGTACGAAGCCAGTGCTCCAGAATGAGTCAGTGTCTCTCCGTGACAGCAAGAGCTGTTCTTTCCCTTATGTTGCCTGAGGTTTGTCTGGTTTGGGTCATCCCCAAAGGGTGTTGACTGTGGACTCGGGCTTCCAGAGGGACTGGTGGTTTTCCAGGGGTCTGCTCCCATGGAACCCCAGCATACTGGCGGGGTTTAGAATCTGTGATGGGGAGACCTTGATTAACAGCCCTACATGGGGGCTGCACTTCAGGTATATGCTGTCGGAAGAAGGCAGGAGTCATGGCAGATTAGACCAGAATCAGGTGTGTACTTAGGACAGGCCTTCTGGGCTGGGATTCAGGGAGTTGACAGGCACAAAGGTAGCGGACTGCGTGAGATCCTTACCCACGGCTTGGCTGGCTGGGTTTTATGCCATTATATTGGGTTCTTTACCGGCTCCCATGACCACCTCTCTGGCTGCCTTACTCAGAGCCAAAAATGGCAGTGCCTTAGTCTGTTCAGGCCAAGACAAAATACTAAACAAAATACCATAAGCAGGGTAGTTTGTAAACAATAGAAATTTATTTTTCACAGTTCTGGAGGATGAGAAGTGCAAGATCAGGACATTGGTAGATTCAGTGTCTCATGAGGGCCTGTTTCTTGGTTCACAGGTGACCGTCTTTTCCATGTCCTAACACGGTGGAAGGGGTACATGAGCTTATAAGGCCACTAATCTCATTCATGAGGGTTCCACCCTCATTACCTCATCACTTCCCAAAGGCCCTAACCTCCAAATACCCTCACACTGGGGATCAGTTTCAATGTAAGAATTTTGAGAGGATACAAATGTTCAGACCATAGCAGCTAGGGACAGTTCTTGGCTCAGCAGTACTTGCTTACCCTTGCCTAACTCTATCGGGTTTCTTAGAAGTCATGCGGCATGTTCCTGGATACCTCTTTGCCCTTCCAGGCTTGGCTCCTGGGCTGCCCAGGCTCATGTTCCTGGTATCCCCCCCACACCAGCCTGGGTCCATTGTGCCCCTCCACATTCTCTGTCTAGATCCCAAGTGCCTGGAAAACCAATGTAGGACTGGTTTGCTGCAGGGTGGGTGAGTGAGCTGACCTGTGGCTTCAGCAGCTCCAATAAGACCCTGTACAGAGCAGATAGGGGGTTGCAAGAGGTCTTGGTGACTCCTTAAGAAAGCCGTCTAGGGGGCTGGAATAGAAAAGTCAGCAGGTTAATGCCAACAGGATTTCCCTTTTAAATGTCACCTGTCACAGTGGCTCAAGTCCTGGGGGATCTGATAATTAAAAGTGGCCTTGTGCTTCCTTAAATAGAAAGCTTGACACACAAATGACTTCAAGAGTCAAATCCACGTTGACTTTATGCACCTCTGTCAGCAGCCTGAGACTCTTGGCTGTGCTCTGCTTTGCGTGCCTCCTGCCCCCTAGTGGGTGTAATGCTCACGGAGCTAGACATGGGCTGGAAACAGCTTTTTTGGGTCATCTTGAGAAAAATGGAAGGGGTGGCTGGAAATATTAGAAGTTCACAAGCCAAAGTCCAATAGATACGAAAAGGACAAAATGTAAGGTAGCGTCTTCCAAGAAATTAGCTGAAGGGCCACTTTTCCTTTTCGCCCTTCGTCCACCCCAGCTGGAGACCCATGTCAGCCTGTAAGCAAGCATTTCAGAAGTCATTTAATCTGTTCTTTAAAGATAAATCATGCTTCTGCTTTGTGTGTCTCTCATTTTCAAGTGCTAAGGCCCCAATGGATGGTGGGTGACCTCCCAAGGAGTGGTGTCCCCAAGGCCTCCACAGTGTGTAACTCAGGGCATCCGTTCACACCACAGACTTTGGGAATAGCGCTTTTTGGAATCGTGCAGTGCCATACCTGTGAGACTGTACAAGATGGCCCTGTATTCCTGAGGTCATGAGGACTCCATAGGGCCCCGGGAGGGTCAGGGAGGGTCAGCTGATATGTGCCTTCTCTGTGGCCACTGAAGGGAAAGGCCCTTTTGGTTTTCTTGGGCTTGGGGCAACCTCTGCAGATTGGCAGGTGTTTCGCGTCACATGCCAGGATTTCCACCTCGGAGCTGATGTTCCTCTTCCCAGATCCCTTCACAGTTGCATAGGCTGGAAATGCCCCTCATCGAACAGTTAAAAACACACACCAGCAAGAGACAAAGCCTGTGGCGAAGCTTTCCCCTATCACATGGTTGGCTTTGAACCAGCGTCGAGTAACTGGGAACTCTCTGGACTTAGCATTTCCCCCAGTGGTGCTCGTGTTGACCCCTCCTAGAGCCTCACAGGCCTGGCATGCTCAGCCAGCTGAAAGCTGCATGATGAAAGGGCTAGAGAATGTCTCCTCCCTTGTCTGCCTTCTGGGTACTCTAGGATGCTTGTTTCTTTAGGGCAAGGGAGCTTCATCTCACTCTCTTCTTCCAAAGTATTACTTTAGGGTCTACTAAAGGAAAATTCTGTGCTCAGAAAGGCCCAGGGCTATCTTTGAAGAAATGGCGGTGGCTTGGACTACATGATCCCTCCAGGCACAGTAGGACACTGGGGTTCCCACGTAACGTGCCCAAGACTATCTATGCGGCCCCTCACATTTCCTGGGGTGACATCAGGCAGTGACACTTGGAGCCGTGGCTGAAGCCGATGTACTAGGAGGTGGCAGGAGCCCTGGTGTGCTCTGTTAGGCCGTATGCAGTGCCACAGACAGAGACAAAGGATCAGTTTTGTGCTCTGTGCTGGGGTTGATGAGGACTCTGGAAAATACAAGTAGGCTGTGGCAGAGCTGCCAAGCCTGCAGTTGAGCAGCCTTCCTGGGGGCACAGGGCCTGGGGTCCCTGCTGCTCTCCAGCTAGGGAGCTTGGGCAGCATAGGCCCCTTCAGCCATGGCTGTTTTGGCCTTGAAGTAGCCTTTAGGGGAAGGTGATAGCTTTTCATCCTCTGAGAGAGGAGGGCTGGCATTCCGGGAGGGAGAAACTGGCTTTTCTGATGTCTGCTGAAAGAGCTCAGACAGAGGAAGCGGGAAATGTGACTTGGAAATGAGAGGCACGAACTGTTTCTGAACTAGCAGCAAGCAGTTGCTGGAGAGGACACGACACAGGGCCAGCCCTTCTCCTGGTCCACAATGGATATGAGCCTGGGATGGCAGGTGAGGAGCTGCTCAGGACAGCCTCCCTGACGGTGGTGGGTATGAACCGCCTCCCTTCCACACAGTGGGAAGAAGCGCCTTCTTAAGTCTCATTGCCCAAGGATGCAGTAAGAATCAGAAAACAGTCTGAAACAGTCAGAATGGAGGTTCTGAGCAGACAGTGAGATTGCCTCCCTGGGCAAGGAGGCCCCTGACTGCAGCTCTGTGATGTTGGAAGAGATGTTGGGAGTGTAACTGAGGGTGCAAAGGTCTTGGAGATTGGAGAGTTGAGAAAGCCGTAACGGGAGGCTGAGGAGCTGTGCCTGGTGAATGTCTGCTAAGCAGGTTGGGCCATTCTGCTGGTGTGGGACCCTGCAGAGGCTGTGCTAAGCCAGACTGAAACACCCATTCAGTGCCCAGTGGTGCCCATGCAGGAAGGTGCTGGCTGTTTGCTATCTTCTGTGAACTGACATGACCAGGGTCCGGGGCTGAGCAGTATCTCTGTGGTCCGTCGATCTTCAGCATCTGACTGCTCCGGAGTGTGGGGTGCAGTTTGCCACTCCTACCCCTGAGCCGCCCTCCTCCTTACTTATCCCACCACACCCGGCCCACATCACTGCACACAGCTTATGCCTGATGCTAGGCTGTAGATGGAGAAACTCCTTGATTACCTAGGAGAGGTAACCAAGGCGACATGCTCAGTGACCTTCTTCCTCAAGGTGGGAAGCTCAGTTGTGTGGAGGTCTCTTCCAAGAGCTGGAGGGTGTGTGTGAGAGAGAGAGATGGAGTCTTGCCCTGTCGCTCAGGCTGGAGTGCAGCGGCACCATCTTGGCTGATTGCATCCTTCACCTCCCAGGTTCAAGCTTTTCTCCTGCCTCAGCCTCCTGAGGAGCTGGGACTACAGGCACCCACCACCACACCCAGCTAATTTTTGTATTTTTAGTAGAGACGGGGGTTTCACCACGTTGGCCAGGCTGGTCTCGAACTCCTGACCTCAAGTGATCTGCCCGCCCTGGCCTCCCAAAGTGCTGGGATTCCAGGCATGAGCCCCATCACACCTGGCTTCACTGGAGGTTTTTGTATATACATGAGAAGTGGGGAGATAGGGGCAGGATGTGATAGACGTGGCCCAGTGGGGTGAAGCGGGGGATAGTGACGTGCTGGCCACTTCTTCAGTTTTCACTGCCAATATTGCCAAGTGCTCGGAGCTTTCCGAATGTTTTATTGTAGAAAGCCTGTGCTTCTGCTTGCAGCCTAGAGGCCAAGATAGAATGAGGGCCTGTGTGCAGATGGCAAGAACCTTGCTTCTTACAGGGGACTCTTTCTGTACAGGAGCCTCAAATTACAGCTTCTACAAGTCTATTGAAAATGCATTCTGACAGCTCCTTAAAGGTAAACCTTTCATTGGATCCTTCTGTAATAAAACAGTCACCCCCAACGTGTTGTCTTTGACGAACCTGAAGGTTTGAGTTTTCAAAAAGGTTATACCGGTAAATCCTTAAGTTTACTGCTGTTTCCCCAAGTATCAAGCATGAGATATTTTTAGTGCATTTTGTTTCCTTGTGAAATATCTGGTTTTAGAAGCAAAGGGAAAGGATTCTCTTAGCCCTTTAGGTCTTGGTTTAGAAATCATGTGAGCAAGCATGTCACCTCATGCCAGCTTAGCTCAGTTCCCTCCTATTTTTCTTCTCTTTTATTCTGTGGTTTTTAAAAATTATCTGAAGCACTGAAGCTTTTGTTAAAAGATAAATATTTTTAAGAAGGTAAAAGCATAATTGGGATACAAATATACAATGTTCTCGTGTCAAATATGTTCTATTAAATAAGGAGGGATCTAATGAGATGTTACAATTCTTGAATTCAAAAAAATACAAACTCATAGAAAACCAAGAATGCTGAAATGAATTACCAACAGATACAAAATGGACTATTACAGGGCAGTCAGTAATCCAATGCATCTGGGACACAGTTCATCTTCATTTCTCTGGAAAAAAAACCCCATTTGTATTACTGTCAGTTTTCTACAACTTACAGGGTTGTAAAATAGCTTCAAGACAAAGTCAGAGATAGCCTGGAAGGGTGCCCTAGACAGGACACCCTGTAATTTTTAATGCCCATATAAAAATCTTTCATAATTTTTCATGGTACCTTTAAAAATCCTATTATAAGTAAACTATCCTAGGGCTGATTGTGGCTGTTGACTGGAGGAGATGGTAGAACACTGGCAGCTTTCTTCTGTGGCCTTCTCTTGTAACTGTGAACTAAAGACGTGGTGGTACCTCCCTAAAATTGTTCTACGGGGTCTGACTAGTGACCAGGAGCCCTCTGGGCTCCTCTCGGACGCTCACCAGAGAATAGAGAATAATCCTTTAGCCTAACCTCTACTGTCTCTCTGGTTTATTTTATAACACTGTGAGTGGTAGGAAGAAGACCGGGAAGGAAATCGCAAGCTGCTTATGTGGCCTGAACTGTGGTTTGTTTCCCTCCTTTCTTCAAGGCAGGCCTTGTTCTGAGGTTTTTCTTTAGGTAAGCAAGGAGAGAACTAACATTGCCCATGTCTGTGGGACTGGGCCTGTGAGCTGCTTTTTTTTTTTGGGGGGGGGGGGGGCATTGAGGGCCCTTGAGTATTGGTTTTGTAACTCATTTTTTTCAACAGACTTAACAAAGTGTTCCCACCAGAACTCTGACTTGTCTTCTGCTCACAAATGTTTGTGTACCTCAAAATCTGATGTGAATGACTGGGTTTTAATTTAATTGCTTAAATGTAAAGTTTGCCCCTTCTGGGTCCTGAGTTCTTCTGTGCACAGCCAACTAGTTCAGAATATTTGGGAAAGGACCAAACAACAGAAGTCATGGCTGCTTTGCTGGCTTGATTGCCGTCGTGGCTGGTTTGCTAGTTCTTGGTTTTGGTGGTCTCCTCATTAGGTTCCCCGTCTCAGGTACCCACTGCTGCTGTCTGGCCATTTGCCTGCCCATCAGGCCCCTGCCCCAAGGTGTGAACGGGAGGAGCTCTAGGTGGCTACTTAGATCCAGGAACCTGAGAAGAAAGTGGACATCTGTTGAATCAGAAAATAGTTCGAAATTTTCTCTGATTTTTGTTTTTCCATTTTCTTTCTCAGTCATTGCCACAGCCAATTTAGCTATTTAATCTTGCCTCACAAGACCTTTTCAAAATAGATCAATAGGAAAAGAAAACCACTATTGGGAAGTTAGTTTATTCTTAGTCTGACTACTGATTTGCTCAAATATATATCTAGATATAGATATCTATATGTATATATATATTTTGAGATAGAGTCTTGCTCTGTCCCCAAGGATGGAGTGCAGTGGCACGATCTCAGCTCACTGCAACCTTCATCTGGGTTCAAGTGATTCTCCTGCCTCAGCCTTTCAAGTAGCTGGGACTACAGGCACGCGCCCCCATGCCCAGCTAATTTTTGTATTTTTAGTAGAGACAGGGTTTCACCATGTTGGCCAGGCTGGTCTCAAACTCCTGACCTCAGGTGATCCACCCACCTTAGCCTGCCAAAGGGCTACGATTACAGGTGTGAGCCACTGCACCCAGCCCAGAGTATTTTTATTTTTATTTTTGAGACAGTCTCTGTTGCCCAGGTACAGTGGCGTGATAGCTCACTGCAACCTCCGCCTCCGGGTTCAAGTGATTCTTCTGCCTTAGCCTCCTGAGTAGCAGGGACTACAGGAGCACACCACCAGGCCCAGCTGATTTTTGTATTTTTAGTAGCGATGGGTTTCACCATGTTGACTAGGATGGTCCTGATCTCCTGACCTCGTGATCCACCCACCTTGGCCTCCCAAAGTGCTGGGATTACATGCGTGAGTCACCGCACCTGGCCAAAGAATATTTTTTGAAAAATGATGTAATATTCCAAGCAGGGGCTGTTCTGGGCTGGACTGGGCTGAACTCTGCTGTTGTTTGAAGGTCATGGAGGCGGAGCAGACCAAGACCAGGAGCGAGCTGGTGCATAAGGAGACGGCAGCCAGGTACAACGCTGCCATGGGCCGCATGCGACAACTGGAGAAGAAACTCAAGAGAGCCATCAACAAGTCCAAGTAAGTCTGGACACGGCCTTGCCTAGGCCATGCGGCTATCCTAGTCTGCATCTTCTCAGCCTTTTGTATGTCACGCACTCAAGGACTACCCTGAGTAGTCCTTTGATGTAGACCCTGGGGCCTCACCAGAGCCCCTGCTCAGGCTCTCTTGCCCCCTAATATTCTATGACCCCCAGAGGCAGAGGATGCTAAAGGGTGGGCTGCTCTAGACATGATTGAGTTAGGAAACACAGAAAAAGGAATTTCAAAGGCACATTATTAAATGGCCCATTGGCTGGGATTTGGTAAACTCACGCTGTACCCTTGGGTCTGTGGTTGACAGTGTGGACAAGGCCCTATCCCTCAATTTATCTGTCAGTGTAATAGGGATGAGCTGTGTTCACAATACATGTTTCCTGTGATCAAGAGCTGATAAAATGCTGTAAGACTGGCTTTAGTAGAGTTTTTTTCCCCCCAATCTCTTCTCACTACAGCCCTGTATATTTTTATACAACATTGATAATGGTGGGCAGGCACAACTGTGTACCCTCTCTTGGGGACAAGCCCCCCGCTTCATTCCCAGTTCCTGGGCCTCCTAGCAAAAGGAGGAGGACTTATGATGACCTAGACTTAAGAGCCAAAGGTAGACCCAGAGCAGGCTGTGCAGGGCTACTGAAGGCCTGTCTTCCAGGTGTGGTCACAGCCCCAGCCAGGAGGGGCCGGGCAGTTGGAAGCTTGGCAGATGCCCAGTCCTCATGCAAGTGAGGGAATGGTGACGATTCAGTGAGGAAGAGACGGGGGCAAGGAAGAGTTTGGTCCTCCTAGGCTCTGTACTACTCCCCAGTACCTTCTCCCAGGCTTGACTTTTCTTTGGTTTCTGCTCACACTCTTCCAACATACATACGTACACATACATGCAGAGGAATAGCATTTAACCATTTATTATTGCACTTAATTGACTAGTGTATTTTTGTTTTGGTTTGGTTTTTGGTGTGTCGGGGCTGATCTCTTGAGAGCTAAGTAGCAGACATGTATACGGCATTTTTCTGCAGGGGAGGCACGAGGTGGCGAGGGTTGCTGTAGGACCTGTGCCTGCTCTGGGCAAGCCCAGGCATCATCCATATGGCAACACCCAAGAAGGCTGAGGAGCAGCCTTTGATGCTGCTTCCTTTGGTGTGAATATGGTGGGTCTTTTCTCAAAAGACCACGAACTCCCACTGCACACACATTACATATCATCCATTAACCTGTTTAAGAAAATAAATCTTGTGATTGAACTTTGCCAGCCTTCTCAGACTCCGAGAAGAGTATAGGGACAGATCATAGTCTTGGGCGGCTCCTGTCTGCCCGAAGGATAAAATGTACATCCGTGCATTCCATGGAGTGGCTACCAGGCCACCTCCATGCCCACCCTGCGTTTCCAGCCACACTCCCTCGCATGGATGCTTGTGTTCCTTTTGCTGGGACATCTTCCCTGTGCCCTCCAATGCCCATTCACACACACACTCCTCACCTTGTGCTCCTGTCTGCTCCTTTTGGTCACGAGAGAACTTATACACCCCACTCTCTCCCCAAGTTTCAGGATTTTCAAACCCACCAATGGCAGTCCTGTGTCCTTGTCATCCATCTGGATCCTCAGGATGCAGGACTTGAGAGCTTCATGGACGGGTGAACAGCTCAAGAATAAAGCAATGATCTACTCTTAATGTTCAGGCACCAAAGTTCCTAAAAAAGAGCCAAGCTCTTTTGGCTGACCCAGAACCAAGGGAACTGCTAGGACACTGGCATTTCTTGTGCCCATTATGTGGCTGAGTTGGCCAACTAACAACTCCAGTCTTTGGACAAGGTTCGGGAGGACCAACCTGAGACCCCCTCCTAGTGGTGGCCTTGCTGTGCTGTGAGGGAGGAGTGGTGCTTCTCTCTCTTCCCCAGTTGACTTCAGTAGAGGAGGAGGTTTAAGCAGCCCTTCTCCAGCCTCATCTGCTTTTCATCCCTGGGGAATCAACTTCATTAGGAGAGTAGATCCAGGCCACCCTTACTGCTGGGTATAACCCGTGTGGCCCTGAACAGCTTTCCCACACAGGAGGAATATGAGCTAGGTTGCAGAGTCCCCAAGATATGTGTGTGTGGGTTCCCCGTGTCTTGAGATGGGCCTCCTGTCAGTATAGCACTGGGTGAGCCCAGTTATTCTATCTGGTGTCTGTCAATCAGTCTCCAAAGCTAGGAGCATCACTCACATGTCGTGGCCTTATTAGAATTTACTAAATATTGGAAGGATGACCTGGCCAGTGGTAGCTGATGCCTCTTTTTCATCTTGTGAAGTTGACTGTGGTCACTGTATTATATTACTCTGATGGTTTTCCTTCCTGTCTTCTGCAGGCCTTATTTTGAACTCAAGGCAAAGTACTACGTGCAGCTTGAGGTATGTGTAGCTTTGGTCTTTTGTCACTGATGGGATTTTTCTGCACTCAAAGCTTCACTTTTCTGGGGCAGCAGAATATCAAATGAGCCACTTGCTATAAGGGGAAAGTGGAGAGACACATGCTTTACTGAGTTTTCAGACCTCAAAATTGTCTGTTGGGTCTTCAGTCGTCTCTGAACCTCTGTAACTGCCGTTCAGTCACTTTCTCTGTTGTACGAGGCCAGTGGTTGTCACAGCATGCTCTTAGGACTAGCAGCATCAGCATCACCTGGAGACCTGATAGACCAGGTCCCACTCTAGACCGATTGAATCAGAAACTCAGAGGTTGGAGTCCAGTGAGCTGAGTCTTAACACTCAAGGGGATTTTGATGCAAGTTCAAGTTTGAGAACCACTGTACTGGGAACCAGATGTCTAGACTGTGGGACTTCGGTGTGTTTGCCCATTTTTGCTTCCCTGATGGAGTTTATTCCACCAGTGAGAGTTTTTGGATATCAGAGCTTGTCACCTGGATGGGATCTGGGGATGGTAGTGGCTGATTTTGTCTGGTGAATGAATAGCAGTTATAATGGTAATCAGGTCTTCAGTCATGTCTTGGAAAATTCCTTGAAGTAGAATGATGGGCAGAAAATGTACTTGAACCTGTCATTCAGAAAGCATCTTCAGGCTAACGGGGTAGTCTTCACTTAGTCTCCTGTTTTCTCGACCAGCAACTGAAAAAGACTGTGGACGACCTGCAGGCCAAACTGACCCTGGCAAAAGGCGAATACAAGATGGCTCTGAAGAACCTGGAGATGATCTCAGATGAGATCCATGAGCGGAGGCGCTCCAGTGCCATGGGGCCTCGGGGATGCGGTGTTGGGGCTGAGGGCAGCAGCACATCTGTGGAGGATCTGCCAGGGAGCAAACCTGAGCCTGATGCCATTTCTGGTAAGTCAGGGGCTTCACTGGGTACATGGGGAGATACCAGACTGTGTGATTTGTTTCCCAGGGTCCTCACTTTCTCTGGCCATCACTGAAAGGTCTCAGAGTTGGGCAGGCCTGAGGGCTGTTTCTGGTGGCTTCCCATGTTTTATAGAACACTGTGTTCATCAAGATGGTACTAAGTGTTCCTCAAAGTCAGGATTCTGTGGTCAAATAAATTGGGAACATGTTACACCTTCACTCCTCTTTGAGAGTCAAAGTATACATTAGAACATTCAAGGCTGAGAAGTCCTGCAGGAAAGAAGAGCTGTCTAAGATAGGAACTTTGGAATCAGATTTGATTCAAATCTGCCTTTACATCATTACTAGTGCATAATGTGGGCAACGGCCTTTGTATTTCAGTTTCTTCACCTGTAAAATGGAGAGCATGATGGTATCTACTGTATACTATGCATTGTGTAGGGTGGTGGTTCAGATTACATGAATCAACCCCTGACACCCAGGAGGCACTCAGTAAATGGTAGCTCTCACTGGCATCTGACCATAGAGATTTCTTTTCCCAGGGCCACCCCCTGGAAAACTGATAGAAGTTTGACTTGGTTTCTGTCATGCTCATCAAGAAAACCCACCCAACACTGTCTCTGCACACTTCCTTTCTTTTCCTTACCTGTGGAATAATCCCTGTCGGCTCTTTCCCAGGCTCCTTCCTCAGGAGTTCTTCAATTCCTTCAACAAATATTTAAGTGCTAGGTTCAAGGTAAAGGAAAAGGAAACTATCATTTGAACAACTATTATGTATGAATTACTTTAATATATACATCATCTCAAACCCTGCATGGAGAGGATCATGACGCTTACAGAGGTAAACTAACTTGATCAAGGTCACACAGCAAGTCTTGGAGTTAGGGATTCAATTCAGGTCTGAGCTTATTTTCTGTCCCCAACATTACGTACTTATCATTTGTAAGAAACCTCTATGGAATGCTACAAGGCTATTTTTAAAGAGAAGAGGGGAAAGTTCTAATAAGGAGTGGGATTGTGGGCAGGCTGAGGGAAAGCTGCTAAAGGCCAAAGAGACTTTGAAACCATGGGAATAACGTGTCTGCACCTTGTTATTTTGGTCTACCAAATAATGTGGCTACAGAGCACTTGTAAAGGATTTCTGTTCTTTTGCAGAAAATGGTGATGTGGGTAGACTTTGAGTGTGTTCTTTGAGATCAGAAGTTACCTGGAAGATAACAAAGGTCCCAGCAGATACTCCATGCTGGCCTGTTTCTTCTAGCAGCTCTTGCTTCTATTGCCCTAAGAAAGAAGCCTGAGTCCAGCTGGCTTGCTTTGGGATATGTTACAGAGGACCAGAACCACTTCCTGTGCACATGAGGATCTATTTGGGGGACGGAGGTGGAGTAAAGGTCCTAATTTGTGGCTGAATTAATTTTCCATTTTTAGGTAATGTCTGGTGACACTGATGTCTTGGCAGGGTTATAAGGTTATTGGAAGGGCGCTTAATATCCATGGGATCCAGCTGCCAGCTGCTTCCCTTCCAGCTGCTTTAGAGGCTGGCCATTCAGGCTTGGGAAGTCACATTCCTTCATTAGGCACTCAGAGGTAGAGATTCTGCAGTCCCCATACTGTGTCTAGCTGCCTGCCAGCAGCAAGCACTTGTGGTGTTTGAGGAGGTGACAGAACCCATGTGACTGGTGTTCTCTCTCAACTTAGTGGCCTCGGAGGCCTTTGAAGATGACAGCTGTAGCAACTTTGTGTCTGAAGATGACTCGGAAACCCAGTCTGTGTCCAGCTTTAGTTCAGGACCAACAAGCCCGTCTGAGATGCCTGACCAGTTCCCTGCGGTTGTGAGGCCTGGCAGCCTGGATCTGCCCAGCCCTGTGTCCCTGTCAGAGTTTGGGATGATGTTCCCAGTGTTGGGCCCTCGAAGTGAATGCAGCGGGGCCTCCTCCCCTGAATGTGAAGTAGAACGAGGTGAGTAGCAGCCTTCTCACCCTGTCCCACATGCCGCACTGCCTCTGTAGCCAGACTGTTGTGCCGTTCCATACCTCTGCCAGGTCTCAGGGACCCCATGCTGCATTACCAGGTCTCTGTGGTTGCGCTGTCAGTATTGATCACTGAGGTTGTTTCCAAGTGCTGTTCTGGGGGGCTCCTGGCTCCACTCAGCTTCTATAAAGTAGAGCTTAGGTCCTGTGTCTCACATCAGCACAGTCTCCTTGGCAAGCACGTAGCAGAGAGGTTTGTTTCTCAGCTATAAAGTCAATGTGGCAAATTTCATCTCTATAGCTAAGGAATATATAAAACATCACAAGGAATAAAAGCAGTAAATGATTATGTACTGAGAACCTCTCTGATAGACACGGTAGGCAACAGTGGGAATTCTACAGGGCTAAGTTAGCTGATTGGTTTGAACTCAAGTGACTTAGAATTGTCAATACTCACTTTTGTTAATCTTTGTATTTCTACAGGAGACAGGGCAGAAGGGGCAGAGAATAAAACAAGTGACAAAGCCAACAACAACCGGGGCCTCAGCAATAGCAGTGGCGGTGGTGGCAGCAGTAAGAGCCAAAGCAACAGCTCCCCTGAGGGCCAGGCCTTGGAGAACCGGATGAAGCAGCTCTCCCTACAGTGCTCAAAGGGAAGAGATGGAATTATTGCTGACATAAAAATGGTGCAGATTGGCTGATTCATCCTGGGCCCTGGCCCATGTGCATATCAACATTTATACATGGAACTGGAGAACATTGTGCCAATAATCATTTAATATATGCCAAATCTTACACGTCTACTCTAAACTGCTCTAATGAAGTTTCAGTGACTTTGAGGGCTAAAGATTGTTCTTCTGGGTAAGAGCTCTTGGGCTGGTTTTTCAGAGCAGAGTTGTTGCTGCGGGTAGACTGTGACCAGGTTCACAGCGTTTGTGGAACATTCCATGTAATGGCATTGTGGAAGCAATAACTAGTTCCTATGAAAGAACCAGAGCTGGGAAGATGGCTGGGAAGCCAGGCCAAAGTGGGGGCAACAGCTTGCTTCTCTTTCTCTTCTCACCCTTCAGTTTGTATGGGAAAATGGAGATGTCCTCTCCACTTTATTCCATGGTATCTAAATGAAAAAGAAAACCCACACACAAAGCAAAAACTCAAGTATTAAGAGCACGTATTTTTGACCCAGTGGAGGCTTAAAAAAAAAAAAAAAATCCAAGAACACAATTCATGTTCACCGCCTCTGGTGTTGAGAGGGGGCTTTAAAAAAGCGTGTATTCTGGGATACCCACTGAAACCATTTTCTAGAAAGGCTACCATGAGCTGCACTTTTTGGGGTGGGAAAGGTGAATGCCAGTGGGGATGGGGGGATGAGGGTAGGAGGGACTTACAGAAGGGGATTTGTGGCTGTGGGGGAGAAGGTTCTACAGCATAAGCCTTATCCTGCCAGCCAAGGGGATTTATTCTAAGAGAAGTGCATGTGAAGAATGGTTGCCACTGTTATTAGATTGACCAGATGTTAATTTCTCTGTAGGTTGTAACTTTAAAAATAAATGAAATTATTTAAGGGTTATGCTGCACCAGTATTCCTTAGAGGAAACTGTTCTTTAAAGTTAGGAAAGGGAGTAGGCAGGCATGTGTTGGCAAAGGCTGTTAATAGTAGTGTTAAGACTGCTTTTCTTTAATGTTTTCATGGTAATGCATATTTAGAGCACTGTATTTTTGTCTTGTTAAGAAAATTTAGCATTTCTAAAAGAAAAAAGCAACCCTCTTTCAAACTGTTAATTCTGTCACAGCCTGTATATTTTAGTCATTTGTAAATCTCTTCATACAATAGTGACTTCTTTTTTGACTGATACAGTATCTTAATTACAGGGTTATTTTGTACTTGTCTTAATACACTGAGTGTAATAAAAACAGCTTGAGAAAAGTTTCTACTTTCTGTGACTTCAAATAAGAACTCCCAGTATTGCCCAAATCTTCTAGGCAACCCTTCTGCCATAAGGAAGAGCATGGAGTGCTGTGGTCACCAGTAATCAGTTTCAATTAAGGTCATGAATAGTAATAATTTAAGCCTTGATTACAAAGGTTCGAATTCTACTTTTGCTGCTACTAAAGCTGTGGGCAATGAGGAAACACAGTGGCAGATAAATAAAATAAAGACGAGGTGGTGACGCTGGAGGAGTGGGCCTCGGCTGCACACTGCATGCAGTCTCCCAGGAAGCTTAAGTGTTGCTGTCAGCTCTCATCCCCAGAGAATTATTTAATTAACTGAGGGGTACACTTGGGCATTACTTTTAAAAGCTCCCCGAGGGAATTCAAATGTGCATTCAGAGTTGAGAATCAGATGGATCCTTTCTCTGTGGAAATGTTATAATGCTGGACTCTTAGTCTGCGTTTCATTATTAAAGCATGCTGTGGAGAAAAAGTTCTTGGTTGGCCAATCATGAGGTTTAAGTTTCAGAAATAACCCTTTGCAGTATCAAAAGGTGTTTTACCTAGTAGTTAATATTTCATCTAGGAAAGTTCATAGAAGTCCCTTGTGCTATTTAAGAACATTAAACAGCCGGCCAGGCCCGAGGGTTCATGCCTGTAATCACAGCACTTTGGGAGGCTGAGGCTGGTGGATCACTTGAGCCCAGGAGTTTGAGACCAGCCTGGGCAACATGGTGAAACCCAGTTTCTACCAAGAATACAAAAATTGGCCAGTCTTGTAATTTGGTCTCAAACAAGAACACGTAACAGCATACCTGAATTTGACTAGTGACCTTCAGGGTTCATTCAGTTCTCATAAAATCTCCTCACACCCTTTAACCTGTAGTAAAGACACTGAGACTTGCTTGACTTACCATTAGCAAAAACTTCCCTGCAATTGAGGCAATTCTTTTTCCTCCTAGAAAAAACACCATCTGGAAAACAGCCCAAACTAGGATAAAGTTTTTACAGCAGAGTCAAGTTATACAATCTAATAACTAGAGATTTCTAAGTACTTGCAGAGAATGAAAGTGGGATGGAATTTTCTAACATTGGGGCTTTCTTTCCCTTGTCTTTACAAAAGACAAAGCCTAGGCAGTCAGTAGCACTGGAGTATTCCTGTTTGGGCATTAGAACTTTCTCTTGTTTCCTGCCTCAATCCCCTTTCCCATCAGCCTACCTGTCTCCTACACCAGAAAGGGATGCAGACCACCTTTTGACCAGGGCTCCCTTCTCACACTATCACCTAGTCAAATCTCTAGTTTTACGTAGTCTGCCCCCACTGCTGTCACTGTGGCCTCTTTATCTCCACCACACTTAACATTTAATTATACTCTTCTGGGAATTCTGTTCACTGGGCTTCTTAAATCCCCCTCCAACCCCCTTGTTTTCTTGTATCTCCTGTTAGTCTATGTATTTTTTTCTAAAAATTAAAAATACTTTCTAAAAAGCTTCCCCCAAATCAGTTCTTAACCATCTTTAGTTCACATGTGACTCCTGACTTTTTGGGTTATCTCACTTACTATGCCATGTTGATTCCAGATCTGGATTTTCTGGGCAATTTAATGTGTCAAAACTTACCTTCAGTGAAGCTATGAGCATCTGTCCATGTGCTGAATTAGAAACCTGAGTCATCCTCTCTAACAACTCCTGACTAGTCTTTCTGTTACTTAGAACCTCTGAAGGGCCTGGATTGTTTTTCCTCCCTCTATAACAGGTCTGGATCTTGTCCCTCCCCCGACCAGACGGCTGTGTCTGTGAGTGTCATTAGACACACACAGCAGCTCAATCAGGGCTCAGGGAAGAAGGCTTGTAACCCTGGGGCAAATACTTTAATCTCTTAGACTTCTTTCCTCAATTGTAAGAAGTACAAATAATAGTATCTGTACTTTATTCAGCTATTGGGAAGAGTAAAAAGAAAAATATACACATTGGGTACATAGTAAACACTCAATAATGGTCAGTAGTCTGTCTTTTGAAGCCTTTCCTTCATGGTCCAAGTTAAAGTATCAATTCTTCAAGTACAGTTTTTTATATTGGTCCAGCCAAAATTAATCTTTCCCTTATTCATACACTGGTGGCATGTTTTTAGAGCTCTATTATAGAAATATCAGTGCCACAGTTAAGTTGTTCATATATAGGTCTCTTCTAATAAATTTGATGGATTAGGTTTTCAGTTTGCATCCTGTACAAGATCTTTACCACAACAGGTTCAAATCATGTGTTTATAATATAGTTCTTATGTTCTGGATTTTTTCTTTTTAAAGAGTAACAGAAAACTGGTTAAATTAGTCCACCTAAAATTAATAGGCTAAAACTGAAAGCATGAAGTATTTACCAAAGTGAAATCTCATTAGTGTAATAATCTACCACTATTCTACAAAAGAACAGATTTTTGTTGAAGTATATATTTTCATGCAAATAATCTATCCTCTTTTACATGAAACATGACAGATGAAATCTTTGAATAAATCTAAGTTAAACTATGCAATATCCATAAGTATAAACATTTTATTTCAATTTAAGGTAGTAGCAATACAAAATAAGTTCTGATAATTATAAAGCAGAGACAATGAAAAATCCCACCCTATTTTTAGAATTTTAAAATACTGAGCATCATTCTATCCTGATGGGTTTTTATGTAAACTGGGAATTTACATGACAGCAGTATCTTGGCAATTCACTTTTTCTGAATGCTACATATCCCAATCACCATATATTAAATTCTCTATTTTCTTCAAAGTGCTACTGCCACAAGAGCACTGAATACAGCCATTTAAAAAAAGACGATACAAACTGAATTGTAATGTCTTCAATATCTCAATTACTATTTTTTAAAAATAAAAACCACAGTAGTGAATTTCTCTAAGTTCTTGCTACATGACTGAATGGGAGATAATCTCAACAATTTTCATTCTTAGGCATGAGCATCTTCATGCTAAGGTAGTCTCTATTTAAAAGCTTTATTCTTTCATAACAACTGGGCAACATTTTAAAATAATAAATAATGCAAAATTAAAATCAATTACGGTGGCACAATTCATTTGGTAATTAGTTGCCCAAGATGTATAGTAGAATCAAGCAGGTTTAATGTCCACATGCTCTGCAAAAAAGGGAAACAATGGAAATATTTCAGTATATGAATCTAGCCCACTATTCCACTCAAGGAATCTATGTCCTTTTTCTCATCTGGTCTCAGTTCCTTTATCCTCTTAGCAAAGGCATCTCACAGTGATGACTAAGTCTAATCTTAATCATAAGCACTTTTTATACAAAATGGCCCCTAAAATGCTAGCCAACTCTATATACACAAAACCATGTAAACGGTACCTCTAGGTGATTTAGGTAATTCTGACTATATACAGTTCTTACCAAACACCCTGACAAGCACCAGATTCCACTGTAATGTGTTTTTAGATATTTAATTCCATTCTGATTGTTCTGCTTACTGTCCTGAAGATTTGTGTCCTTATTTGAAGAACTGATGTTTGGTTAAGTATAAAAGCCAGTAACTTGAGATTTCTCCATCACTGAAGTTGTGTGATCTTGATGGGGATAATGCTATTGAAGTCCAAGAAAAAAGGTCCTTCTTGTTTAGGCAAAAAGGTACTAGGAATGATATTGAAGATCCCAGATGGTATATTTTCTAATTCCAGGTAGCAAAACCCACACCTATATTTAGAGAAAATGAGAATAAAGTTTATAGAAGATGATGCCACAAAAAGTAAAGTATAAAATAGATACAATAAAAATGCCAACATTACCTATAATCACCACTAGATTTCCTCAGAAAGCCGTGGGGACCAGGATCTCCTAGAGTAGAAACTGTTACAACCTCAAATCCAACGCTATATTGCCTAGCATTTAAAATGAACAGAATTACTATATTAATATATAGTCTCAAACATGTGATTTAAAATAACTATATCTGAAGTGCAGATGTCATATTATGTTTCTGAAGTTTCAGTAGAGAGAAACACATGCACTCTATTTGTGATCATGTAACACACCATTTATATATTTCAGTTGAAGCCTTAAAGATTAACACTGGATTAAACTTACTTTAAGAGAGACTGTATTTTTACACGTGGGCTCCCTGGGAAATATTTTATTTTTTTGAGACGGAGTCTCGCTCTGCTGCCCAGGCTGGAGTGCAGAGGCGCGATCTTGGCTCACTGCAACCTCCGCCTCCTGGGTTCAAGTGATTCTCCTGCCTCAGCCTTCTGAGTAGCTGGGACTACAGGGGTATGCCACTGTGCCTGGCTAAATTTTTTTGTATTTTTAATAGTGACAGAGTTTCATCATGTTGGCCAGGCTGGTCTCAAACTCGACCTCAGTTGATCTGCCAGCCTCAGCCTTCCAAAGTACTGGGATTACAGGCGTGAGCCACTGCACCCGACCTTTTTTTTTTTTTTTTCTGAGACAGGGTCTCACTGTCACCCATGCTGGAGTACAGTGGAGCAATCATGGCTCACAGCAGCCTTGCCCTCCTGGACTTTGCGATTCTCCCACCTTAGCCTCCTCAGGACCTGGGACTATGGGTGTGTATCACCATATCTGGCTAATTTCTTAAATTTTTTTTTTTGTAGACAGGGGGTCTCCTTATGCTGCCCAGGCTGGTCTGGAATTTCTGGGCTCAAGCTATCCTCCTGCCTTGGCCTCCCAAAGTGCTGGGATTACAGCCTTGAGCCACTGTGCCTGGCCACAGGGAATAATTAAAAATATTGTCGTTGGCTGGGCGCGGTGGCTCACGCCTGTAATCCCAGCACTTTGGGAGGCAGAGGTGGGGGGATCACAAGGTCAAGAGATCAAGACCATCCTGGCCAACATGGTGAAATCCCATCTCTACCAAAAATACGAAAATTAGCTGGGCATGGTGGTGTGCGCCTGTAGTCTCAGCTACTTGGGAGGCTGAGGCAGGAGAATCGCTTGAACCAGGAGGCGGAGGTTGCAGTGAGCCAAGATTACACCACTGCACTCCAGCCTGGTGACAGAGTGAGACTCTGTCTCAAAAAAAAAAAAAAAGAAAAAAATTGTTGTTGTAACAAATGGAAAGGCCTATGGGAAAGGAAGCCCTGAAACAAAATCTGAATTTACAGAACTACTTAGCATATGATAAACGTGGCATCCCAAATCAGTAAAGAAAGATTCATTTAGATGGTGATGAAGTAACAAAAAATTTAGAAAAAAACCTATTAAATTGTATTTTATACCAAATATAAAAATATATTCATATGAATTTTTTAAATGCAAAAAAATTAAACCATAAAATAATCAGAATATGGTGAAAATTAATTTGATAATGTGGTGAAAGTTCCTGTCCACAGCAAAATGAAACCAGAAGACAGATTTCATTATTTTAAAATGAAATGCTTTTCTATGTGGGAGAAAAATGACAATCTGAGAAAAATATCTGCAAATATGTGAAGGAGTTAATACCCTTATCTTATTCATGCTTACAATTAAAAAAAAAAAAGATAACTCTATGGGCATGAAACATGAATAGGCAATAAATAAACAATATTGTAACAAACATTGTTACATGTTCAATCCATCTAGAAATTAAGTACAAAAGAGCAAGTAGGTTTATTTACCTATTTCACCTATCAAACTGGTAGGGGTTTTTAAAACGAGTTTCTTGTGGAAAAAGTTTAATCCTATCTTCGTATTTAATGGTTTATTAACTGCTGCTGGATTAGTTTGTAAGAAAAGCAAAATTAAGCCTAATCCTATTTAGAAGGTAGTTCTGTTTTTATTTGTATTGGTTTTTTTTTTTTTGGTGGTTATTATATGATAAGACAGGGTCTTGCTCTGTCGACCAGGCTGGAGTGCAGTGGCATCATCTGGGATTACTGCAACCTCTGCCTCCTGGGCTCAAGCCATCCTCCCACCTCAGTCTCTCAAGTAGCTGGGATTATACAAGCACATGCCACCATGCCTGGCTAAATTTTTCAAAAAATTTTTGCAGAAATGAGGTCTTGCCATGTTGCTCAGGCTGGTCTTGAACTCCTGAACTCAATCCTCCTGTCTTGGCCTTCCAAAGTGCTGGGATTACAGGTGTGAGCCACCATGCCCAGGCTGTATTCTCTATGTTTTTTAAACCTTTTAAAACTATGAAATATAACACTTAAGTTAAACATATATACAGCTTAATAAATCATTTGCAAAGTGAATAAACACCTCGGCTTCCCCATCTGTCTCCTCCCTGCAAACTGATGTGAAACAGGGTTCTAATTACCCTTTTTACACATGGATACTCAATTATTCCATACCATTTACTGAAGACTGTCCTTTCCTGGGTAACCACCACCCAGATCAACAAATCCTCTCAGCACCACAGAATTCCCTGTATATTCCTAATTGCAACTCCTGTCCCCTCACAGAGCTTTTATAGTAGTAACTCTCTCGCTCTGCTTTATAGTTTTACAACCTTAGTGTGCATCCTTAAATGACAGTCTTTTAGTTTTGTCTGTTCTTGACTTCACGGAAGTAGAATCACATGGTATATATTCTGTACATGTGGCTTTTAAGACGTATCCATTATGACTTATCCATTATATTGTGTATAGCTGTAATTTATTTCCATTGTTATATCAGGACTCTATTATATGACTATATTATAATCGTAAATGTCAATGAACATTTGTTTCCAATTTCCGGCTATTACAATGGTTTACTGGCCATCTGGATTGCCCCCTTTATGACATGTTTTTGTTTATTTTTTTCTTATCAAAGTAGCATATTTACAGATATTTTAATATGCTCTTTGTCTTAAGAAATCTTTCCTTTCTTGAGGTTAAAACATTTCCTGCATTATCATCTAGATGCTGTATTGTTTTGCCTTTCACATTTAAGTTTGTAATCCACCTGGAATTTTATGTGAAACAGGGTTCTAATTGCCCTTTTTACACATGGATACTCAATTATTCCATACCATTTATTGAAAACAATGTCCTTTCCTCACTCCACTATAATGCCATTGTTATAAATCCAATGTCCACATATGCTTAGGTTTGTTTTTAAACTTGTTACACTATGTTCATTTTTAATAGAACATCATTAATTTAAGAAAGTTACTCATCACAAACCTTGGTCCTCGTAGCTCAATCAGTAATGGCCCAGTCTTTTCTATATGGAATTGGTAGATGGGGTTATTTTTGTGAGTCTCTTGAAAATTTCCACATCCTCCAGCACTCTGACCACTCCACTTTCCATTAATCTAATAAAAACAAAGTTTCAGTGTTAACGAAATTTCATTCTTCAATTCCACTTGAAGACAAAACTCCATCTCCAAAAAAAACAAAAAACAAAAAACAAAAAAAAGGCAATTTTCTACTCTGTGGCTCCAACTCCTCTCTCCCATCTTTATTTGCTGGTGACAGCCAGGCTGCTTTGCTACACTAACCCCTATTTTCATCTCTCAGCCGCTAATCAAGTTGTTCTTTCTACAAGGCATTTTCCATAGAATCTTCCTCTACACATCTAGCCTATTCCACAGTTAATCTCAAATTCTACTTTTAAGGTTCATCCACACGGCCTTCTCTAACAACCAAAGTTTGCATTCATCTTCTTTCTCTGAATTTTCTTTTCACAGACGTTGCTCACTGAGTATCTTGTATTCCAACCCAAATTGAAGGCCACTTACGTTTCCCATATACTCCTGTGAAGCCTCAGAATGTCTTTATTTCATAATAAATTGCTAAATATAAAGAATAAAACGAGAGAAATGGGAAAGCGAATTTAAAAATTCTAAAAGATTGCTGAGATTACAACCAAATGAATCTTCTTACCCGTTTTGATAAGGTGTATGGTGAAGGAATCTTTGAAAAAGTAAAACTGCATGCTGAATATACCTAGATTAAAAAAAAGACTGTATTGATAAATTTTACACTTACAAGAACATCAAAGTGATACATGAATATACTGGAAGACTAAAAAAATCAGTTGGCATATACAAGTCATGATTCTACAGGCAGCCTAGTATCACGTCAGGTTTAATGAGCTGGGAACTGAGAAGCTAGGGGTCTGGTCTTGGCTTTCTCTGCTACTATGTATGACTCAGGACAAATCACAATTTTTCCAGGCCGTGGCTTCTGCATCTGAAAAATGAAGCAGTGGCAGCAGCTCCCAATGTCCCTTTCATCACTAAAAATCTACTCAAATTGAGCTGCTTATCTAGAGCAAACAAATCTATATAGAAGAAAATTACAATGACCTTCCCAACTAGATCAGAGCAGTATGTTTCTAGTGACTGATTCTCTTTCACTAAGTTCAAAGTCTTCTTTAAGTCAATAAAAATATTAAACAGGCTAAATAAGTTTTTATTGCTTGCTTTAAAATGAAATGTATTGGCTGGGTGCAGTGGCTGACACCAGTAATCCCAGCACTTTGGGAGGCCAACGTGGGTGAATCACTTGAGGTTAGGAGTTCGAGACGAGCCTGGCCAACATGGTGACATCCCATCTCTACAAAAAATACAATAGTTGGGCGTGGTGGCAGCACCTGTAGTCCCAGCTACCCAGGAGGCTGAGGCGAGAGAATTACTTGAGCCCGGAGGGTGGAGGCTGCAGTGAGCTGGATTGCACTAATGCACTCACTCCAGCCTGGGTGACAGAGCAAGACTCTGTCTCAAAAAAAAAAAAGAAAGAAAGAAAGAAAAAGAAATGTATTAGTCCAACATACTATATTACCGTAGGGCTAAACTATTACTATGAAAATAAAAATGTTCTTTCAGAATAAAAACATTTCTTTTCAAATGTATTATTTTCTACAGAAAGCGTAATTTACTATTAAAATAAGCACAAAAATAGAGAGCAATACATTTTCAGAAATAAACTTTCTCCAGATAATCCCACTTACAAAGCAGAGCACATTACGTCTTTATATTACTGTGTTTTGTCACTGTGTGTTGGTTTTACTTACCCGAACTGTGTAATGGATTGTGTTCTGTTTTTCATATTGAGAAACCACTAATGTAAAGGTATGGGTGCCAGGTGTGGTCAGCTTTATCTTAGTCAAATAATGAGGGCTGTTAATTCGAATTCCATCAATGTATGGAGGTGGGTCAGCTGCAAACAAACAAGTAGGCTTAGAGAAAAGGAGACTTTTCTTTCTTTAATTTTTGAAGTTTTATGTTTGATGTAGGAAAAATAATTACTTGGATGGACATCTCCTTAACTGATTCTCTCCTTAAAACATAATGATATTAGTGAATTATAATTTCACTTGAAACCTTTAAAATTAAAGTTCCTAATAAGCAAAAATAATCTTTTTGAATACTTTCAGTAAGATATAACAGTACTTGCTATTTGCTCTGTGTTGCATTTCAGTAATTCCTACTATTTGTTCTGTGTTGCATTATTCTCCCATAGAGGATTTTAAAGTCAGGATTTTTTTTTCTTTTGAGATGAAATTAAAAATAACACGAAGTATATAAAAATATATATTCCCCACTACTCAGGTTTAAATTAACTTTTTTTTTGGTCATTCTAGCTTTTTCATAAAACAATGTCTCTTTTAACCATGACCCTTATCTTATTCCCTTCTACTGATGGATTTGGTGAACATCTTTTTAGACTTGAATACAAATGTACCCACTCCTAAAAGTGAATGAACAAATAACTGTTTCTGGTATAAGTGTATACATAAAAAGTAGTGTATGTCTTATATCTTTCATTTTACACTCAACATTTTAAAAAGAGCTATGTTGTTCTACACAGATAGTTTATTTCTTATAACTGCCTGTATAATACTCCATCACATGAATATGACATTTTATCTACACCCCCAACTGGTTTAGAAAATCTGGATATTCAGATTGTTTTCAATATTTTGTTATTACAAAGAATGCTGCCTATTTTTCTTTGATAGTCCCATCAGTCAAGCCTGATACAATAAAAGTTTATGCATGTCAATTACTGTATGTTAAGATCGATGGTCTCAGCTTATTTAGGAACGCTGAATATTTATAATGGGACCTAACAGAAAAACTAAACATTTTAGTATCTCAAATAAGTCATAAGTCTCTAATGATTAGCGGTGGTGTGATCTAGTGAGAAGAGTAAAGAATTGGCACATCTGTGGATCTTGAACAAGGTTTTTAACCTTTTCATGTTTCAGTTTACTCTTCTGTCAAATGGGGAACAAGGCCTGTCCTATTTACTGCAGAGTGTTGTAATTAAAATAAAATGATAAACATAAAAGTATTCTGAAAAGGCACAATCACTCTACATAAGATGGAGCATTATTTTAAACAAAGGAAAGCTTGGCTAGTTTAACTTGACAGTTGTCACTGGACCTACTATGTGCCATGCCCATTCCAGTAACTAGGGATATTGACTAGTATGACTCAGTGCCTGCCACCAACACAGTGTAATAGGGAAGAATGCCATACTTCCCTATGATTAAACAAAGTAAGGCTTAAACCACTTCTGATCACATCTTCCCTTCACTGCCCATTTCTCTGCACAACTTTCTTGCAAGAACTGTCAACAATTGCTTCCTTACATCATAGTCTCTTTTAAAACCAATCCAATTGGGCTTCTATCCCCACCTCTCCACTAAGCCTGTTCTTATCAAGGTCAACAATGACTGCCACAATGCTAAGTCCAATAGTTTCTTCTCTTTAATTTTTATTTTAGGTTTGGGGGTACACGTGAGTGTTTGTTACAAAGGTAAACACGTGTCATGGGGGTTTGTTGTACATTCTATTTCATCACCTGGGTATTAAGCCAGGACCCAATAGTTATCTTTTCTATTCTTCTCCCTCCTCCCACCCTCCCCCTACTTCAAGTAGACCTCAGTGTCTGTTGTTTCCTTCTTTGTGTTCATAAGTTCTTATCATTTGGTTCCCACAATAGTTTCTTCTCTCACTTAATCTCATTTGATTTCTCAAACATCAATAGATGCAGTTGTCCTTTCTTTCTCTCTTGAAAAATGTTCTCTGCTTTGGTTATGTGAAACCTCACTGTTTCATCAGGCCCTCTGTTCGAATTCCTTTGTGGTACCTTTTCCTCTGCTCAACCTCAAGGTGTCTTTGAGAGCCCAAGGTCAGATCCTGCGTGTTAATCTCTGTACCCACCACTCTCTTCACAGGTGATTTATACAGTCCCATCTTCAAATTCCATCTATATGCTCCTGACTCCCCTATCTGTATCTCTACCCTTACCCCAGAACTCGATTCAAAAATCCAACAGCCTAACTGGCATCTCCATTTGGAGCCAGGACATGCCATTTTCCTGATTATGACAAGCCAAAGACCCTCTGAACCCCTTCCGGTGGTGACAGAACCTCATGTGATCTGACCTCTGCAAATCTTTCTGACCTCTTTTGATACCATACCTACCCAGGCAATTGGCCTGTTCTCTGTTCCAAAAAGACACCATCTTTTCTCACTGTAAGGTCCTTGTACTTGCTGTTCCCTCTGCCTGTAGTGCTTTTCCCTTGATTTCTTTGCACGACTGGTTCCTTTTTTTGTTATTCATAGCTCTTCTCACCCTCACTCAAAGAGGTCTTCTATGACCACCCACCAAAAGCAACCAACCCACTCACTCACATAACCCTTTTTTACACATGTGTATCAATACTTGATGTTTTGCTTATTAACTGTCTCCCCAACTATAACATAAGCTCTATGAAAACAATCCTGTTTTGTTCATCACTATTCTCCACAGCCTTAGGACAGTTTATCTCACTAAGTGATACACATTTTTTTTTTTTTTTTTTTTTTTTGAGACGGAGTCTCGCTCTGTCGCCCAGGCTGGAGTGCAGTGGCCGGATCTCAGCTCACTGCAAGCTCCGCCTCCCGGGTTTACGCCATTCTCCTGCCTCAGCCTCCCGAGTAGCTGGGACTACAGGTGCCCGCCACCTCGCCCGGCTAGTTTTTTGTATTTTTTAGTAGAGACGGGGTTTCACCATGTTAGCCAGGATGGTCTCGATCTCCTGACCTCGTGATCCACCCGTCTCGGCCTCCCAAAGTGCTGGGATTACAGGCTTGAGCCACCGCGCCCGGCCACACATTTTTTAAAAATGTGAAAGCAAAGTGGTTTCAATACAATGTGTTAAATATCTCAGGTGCCCAGTGGAAGGAATGGTATTTGGGCTGGACCTTAACTATGTGCATGAAGCAGAATAGGGAGACAGGAATATGTGGGTAAAAGGTGGGAGGAGAGATTCTTGAGAGAAGAAACCATGTGAAAAAAGGCAACAAGGGCACGGTGTATTCTGGAGTAGCAACTATCTCAACTGTGAGAAGCTGGGGCATGAAATAAAGATGGGCAGGTAGATTAAAGCTGGAATATAAAAAGCCTTATCTATCTTGCTAAAGAGCTTAGATTTTATCCAGGAGTTCAGGAAAAACTACAGAATACATTTGATTAGAGTAAAAGACATCATTTAAGTTTCAGAAATAAAATTCTGACAGCCATGTGTGAGAATATGGAAATCCCCCCTTGGAGTCTCTAAATTAAAACAAATCAAAACAAAACACAGAACAGTGTAAATACCCATCTGCTTGAGTGGTTGCTATGAGTCTATCAACATAATTATTTCTCTATATTATCTACATAAAATGTGTCATTTTTCAACTTAATCATATAAATAAAATCTTATGTATGTTTATTTTAATGTTTGCTGGTATACTAAACATACCTGGGTAATAAACTTTTTTCCCATCAGTCTTGTATACAACCATTGTGATAAATTCTCGATTATTCGCAAAATCATCCTAAAATCACAAAGAATCCAATGGGGTTAGAAAATGGGTACAAAATGCTATTTATTTTCTTTTTAAATCTCTCCACAAAAAATGCTCTTTAAAGTTAAAATACCTCTAATTTTAAGAGCATTTTTCTCAGCTATTTAGTGCTATAAGAAACATTGTTTTTCTGAATTAAATTGTCATTTTAACAGATGACCACAATGTATGAAGTAATATATTAAATAAGATTCGGAGGCTATTAAGATTATGGTTAACCTTTACAGAATCAAGACTAATGATTCAACATTTCCAAACTCCCTTCAGCATATTTCAATGTTAATATTAAGATCTAAACTATACATGATCAACCCCCAAACCTTCACTTTTAAAAAGCATAAACTCCCTCATAGTTTTCTTCAGAGATGACTTTTGAACAAGATTTAAGTGTATAATTATAAAATACAAATTTCCTTAGAGGAAAATATTCATTTGTCAGAGAAAACACTATTCTCTGGGCACCTATGTAAATTAAACAGGCTGGTGTTTACATATGTCTTTCACAATGTTCTAACTATATCAAAAAAATTTCTGTATGGGATATCATTAGAAGGGTATCAGTACCTTGTCTGTTATGTGTCTACTAAGCAAAACCCAAACTGCAGCGCCCCCCTGTGGACACTGCACCTCCAGTTTGTACTGGGGGTTGTTGGCCAGGCTATAGGCATCTTTCACAGGTCCTTGCTTAGCATCCCAAGTACTAAAAGATAAAGTCAACAAAGAAGGTTGTAATTAAATTTCTCATAGAGCTAAAATATAACACTATTTCAAAAAGTGAATTAAGCTGAGTTTTTGGTTTTGTTTTACTGTTTTTAAATTTTTTGGCACAACCAGGAAGCATGGAAAGAAAACAACTATTAACAAGATAGTCACTGTGGGCATGACAAAAAGAGATGGAATGCTAGTCTTCCTAAATTAACCATTCCGTTTTTTATTTATTTTTTTGAGATAGAGTCTTGCTCTGTTGTCCAGGCTGGAGCGCAGTGGCATGATCTTGGCTCACTGCAACCTCCACCTCCCAGGCTTGAGCGACCTGCTGACCTCAGCCTCCCGAATACCTGGGACTACAGGTGTGCACCACAATGCCCGGCTAGTTTTTGTATTTTCTGTAGAGACGAGGTTTTGCCACGTTGCCCAACCTGGTCTAGAACTCCTGAGCTCAACCAATCCGCCCACCTTGGCCTCCCAAAGTGCTGGGATTGCAGGCATGAGCCACCGCGCCTGGCACCATTATGTTTTTACGTGAAGAAAGTGGATGCTATTATAAAGCATACTCTGCAATGTGCAAAAAGTTACCTGTGAATACACGTTGATTCTTTAAAAAGACCTGGATTCCAACTCAAATAAATCACATCATAATACTGGCACAGATCATCCCAGGAAATCCAAAATATTCCTGAAAATTAATATCTTTGTTAATCTAAAAAAACTTAATGCTAAATGATTTTAAGTCAGTTACATATCTTTCGCCTTGTTGAAACATGTTTTTTTTGTTTTTTGAAGAATAAATGGTATTAAAATTAAAAAGATATATTTACCGTTGTCTATTTTCTGAGCTGTTCGGGGATCAAAGTTTAAATACTTTTGCAATTCTGGAGTCCAGTTTTTTACATCATTTTCACTGTATCTTCCTTTCCAACGTAAATGACTCCAAGGATTTTTCAACTGGATAAATCGCAGCCCCTATATACAAAAGAAACAGGAGATAACATTAAGTTGCAAAACAGTTTTTACCGTATTAGTTCTCTTATTAGAGGATGAACTGAGTACTTATCAATTCTTTTCCCTTCAAATCAACTTGAAATTAATATTTTTAACACTTTCACCAGGTCACACATCAATCAAAAACTGTAAATGGCTACCAACTCCCTAGAGCTGTAGTGTAGTCTTTCACTGCATGTAGTTAAAATTACACAAAATTCAAAAATCAGTTTCTTAGTCACAGCAGCCACATTTCAAATGTTAAATGACCACAGGTAGCTAGTAGCAAATTCATTGGGCAGCCCAGATAAAGAACATTTCCATCACTGCAGGAGTTCCAATAGACAGTACTGCCTTAGAGCATGAAGTATTTTCCACCTTTTCAAAGCTCACTCTACTCTGGCCCAACTTTATTTTCTAGTATTTATACTCCATGTATCTTTGGCTCTAATCTAGTTTTTCCTTTCAGAATGCAATAAAATCTTTATTCAATTTTGCCTCTAAAGGCATTTCCTCATGCTGTTCCTTTTCTGAAAGGCCCTCTTTGATCCCTTTAGCTATCCTTTCTTCTCAGTGCAGACAGATACGGTGAAGAAAAGAGAAAAGAACATGGACTTTGGGGTCAGAATAAAATGGGACCAAATTTCAGTTATTTGGGTGGGTCATTTACCTTCTCTGAACATTGATTGACTCATATGTAAAATGAAGATTATGATGTGTCCCTAGAAGATGGCTGTGAAGATCAAATGGAATTAACATAAAGTACCTAGCATTTAGTAATTTCTTTCTTTTTTCTCTTCTCCAAACTTCATAGTGCTAACAGTCTGTATTACATTAGTTTAAAACAAATAGTATCCTATCTTATATTGTTTCCTACAAATGTAGTCATCTTGTCTCCCCAATGAAATAATTAACTCCTTGAAATGGTAACACTATCATCCCTCTTCAGATTTTCCACTGATTTATGGAACAGAGTGTAAACGTAAATGCTCAGTCAATACCAGGCATGTCTACAGAATTGAATACACTGATTCAGGAAAACAAAAGAGGTGGTAAATCAAAAATAATATTTGTCTTACTGCAAGCAGTCACCTTAGGAAATTGTGTACTTTTTCTAATGATATCATAAATCAAACTGTCTGGGAGACATCTAAACCACCACCACAACACATTCCTTTGCTATTTTAAATGGTGACAAATTGTGGCTGGGGGTAGATGTACGTGATTTCTGGACATAAGACTCATTCCTCTTAGGCTATATTCCCTAGAAGCTTCATTAATACAATTTCTTTCATCAATATCTTCTACACCATATGTGTCTCACCACACGTAAGTCAACTGACATTTAACTCTTAATTCCTTTCTTTTCAAAAAATTTAATTCTCCATAAGCAGGTAATCTGCCTCATTTCAGGACTCTTAACACTTCCTAAAAGAGGAGCACAAAGGAGAGCAAATTGCTGCTAAGCTTTTCAGAGACAGACCCCCAGCATCAGTGATATTCAAGGACACCAAGATATGGTTGTAGATTTTGTTGGGATCAGTAGAGAACCAGCCCTAAAAAGAAGGAATGCTAGAGAACTAAAAAAAAAAAAAAAAAAAAAAAAAAAAAAACACAGAAAAGAAAAAAAAAAAAGAATTTGATTTTGCTGAAACATCCAATTTCTAAAGTTTTTTTTTTTTTTTTGAGACAGAGTCTCGCTCTGTCGCCCAGGCTGGAGTGCAGTGGCCGGATCTCAGCTCACTGCAAGCTCTGCCTCCCGGGTTTACGCCATTCTCCTGCCTCAGCCTCCCGCGCAGCTGGGACTACAGGCGCCCGCCACCTTGCCCGGCTAGTTTTTTATGTATTTTTTAGTAGAGACGGGGTTTCACCGTGTTAGCCAGGATGGTCTCAATCTCCTGACCTCGTGATCCGCCCGTCTTGGCCTCCCAAAGTGCTGGGATTACAGGCTTGAGCCACCGCGCCCGGCCCCAATTTCTAAAGTTATTTCCAAGTGGCAGCAAAGGAAAAGCCTTGGACAGCTTCAGAAATTCTGTAACACTTGTCTGAACTGAAGTCGGCACCCTGATGTGGAGATGTACTTCCATAGTAGACTATTTATGAAACATCACCTCAAAGACACAAAAATGACCCAAAGAGAGAATCACTGAGGCTAAAATGAAGACCTTGGAATACGCAAGCAGGTTAGAGGTAGTCAAACAAAAATGATAGCACTTTTATGCAAATATTAATAAATACTGAAAATCTCTTAAGTGAAGAAAGTCACCAATGATACAATACTAAGCAGAGCTGTCATAGTCTAAGATTAGGTCTTTCTGCAAAAAAGAGGTTCTAGAGATAAATGCTTGAATCAAATACGGAAATATTTTAAAACAGAAGTCAGAATTGGCCAGGCGCGGTGGCTCCCGTCTGTAATCCCAGCACTTGGGGAGGCTGAGGCGGGAGGATCACGAGGTCAGGAGATCGAGGCTATCCTGGCTAACATAGTGAAACCCTGTCTCTACTAAAAATACAAAAAATTGGCTGGGCATGGTGGCGGGTTCCTGTAGTCCCAGCTACTTGGGAGGCTGAGGCAGGAGAATGGCATGAACCTGGGAGGCGGAGCTTGCAATGAGCCGAGACCATGCCACTGCACTCCAGCCTGGGCAACAGAGCGAGACTCCGTCTTAAAAAAAACAAAAAAAAAGTCAGAATTAAACACTTCAAAAGATAAGTAGCAAAAAATAAAAAACCAAAATAAAGCACCTAGGAAACTCCTCGAATACATACCCAATAAAACAGTACTGGAGAAAACCTTTAAATATACATTTTTTGAGGCAGGGTGTCACTGTGCCAACCAGGCTGGAGTGCAATGGTGTGATCTTGGCTCACTGCAGCCTTTGGCTCAAGTGATCCTCCTACCTCAGCCTCCCAAGTAGCTGGGACTACAGGCACATGCCACTGTGCCCAGCTAATTTTTAAAAAAATTATTTATTACAGAGATGGGGTCTTGCTGTTGCTCAGGCTGGTCTTGAACTCGTGGCCTCAAGCAATCCTCCTGCCTCAGCCTCCCAAAGTGCTAGGATTACAGATGTGAGACATGGTGCCCAGCCACTGAAAATGTTTTGACTGGTATTTGTGGCAAATTATAATTCTAAAAAAACCCAACCTTACTGGTGTACCTAATTTCACATAATGTTTATATTTTTTGCTTTAAGTGGTCAATTTTTATGCCACTTTTAAAGAAACAATTCTACAGAGTATGGCTGGGGGGGTCCAACACTGACCAGCTAATTTGTAAAGTTCTAAGACTATAAATTTTATAATAGTGCAATACGTCCCTACTGTCCTCATAATTCATATACAGTCATGCACCATATAATGAAATGTTAGACAATGATGAACTACATATATCATAGTGGTTCCATAAGATTATAATGGAGCTGAAAAACTTCTATTGCCAAGTGACATCCTGATGATCCTGCCCCCATGTGGGCCTAGGCTAATGTGTGTGTTTGTGTTTCAGATTTTAACAAAACAGCCTTAAAAAAAAATTAACAGAAAAAAGCTCATGTAAAGTATTTGTGTACAGCTCTACAATGTGATTGCGTTTTCAGCTAGTTGTTATTACAAAGCCAGAAAGTTAAAAAAAAATTTAAAGTTTATAAAGTAAAAAATTACAATAAGCCAAGGTTAATTTATTGGGCTGCTCCGATGGTAGTGGGTTAATCAGAACTTAATAATAACATTTGTATCACTAAAGTTGGTATACAACCACCACTGATGAATTGGACTGGCTTAGAACAATTCATTATTGAAGAAAAAAATATTTTTATAAAGTCTACATGTCCAGTGTTCATGAAGTCTACAGGAGTGTACAGCAATGTCCTAGGCTTTCCCATTCACTCACCACTCACTCACTCACCCAAAGCAACTTCCAGTCCTGCGAGCTTCATTCATGTAAGTGCCCTATACAGGTGTACCATTTAACAAAATCTTATATACTGTCTTTTTACTGTGATTTTTCTATGTTTAGATATACAAATACCAAGCTGTTACAATTGCCTACACTATTCAATACAATAACATGCTGTACAGGTTTGTAGTGTAGGAGCACTAGGCTATACCATAGAGCTTGGGTGTATAGCAGGCTGTACCATCTAGATTTGTGTAAGTACATTTTATGATGTTCATGCCACAACAAAATCACCTAACGATGCATTCCTTAGAACGTATACTCATCATTAAGCAACACGTGACTGTAATTCCATGTGCCATACATAAGCAAACAACTCTAATTAACACACAGTAGTATTCTGTTATTGCTACTGATCACTACTTCTATTCGTTCTGGTATTAATGGTCCTTCATTAAGAAATAGTACTTCTTTAATAATCTTTGTATTTTCTAATCCATAGAACCAATCCATTTTTCAGTTAAAAATAACCACCACCTCAGAAGTAATGAAGTCAAATATTCTAACCAGATATTGCAGAAATAGGGTCTGTCTGGAAGGCCTGACAGCATGCAAGGGCTTCTAGGAAGAAAAATACTTGCTCACACAAACACACTGTCATGTATCTTATGTCCAGCTTTCTTCCTATTTTCTTCCTCTTTCACAATTTTTTATTTTTTCAGACAGGGTCTCTATTACTCAGGCTGAAGTGCAGTGGTGTGATCAAGGCTCAATGCTGCCTTGATCTTCTGTGCTCAAGCCATCTTCCCACCTCAGTCTCTTGAGCAGCTGGAATTACAGACATATGCCACCATGCCCAGCTAATTTTTAAATTTTCTGTAGAGATGGGGTCTTACTATGTTGCCCAGACTGGTCTTCAACTCCTGGCCTCAAGAAATCCTTCTGTATCAGCTTACCAAACTATCGGGATTACAAATATGAGTCACCATGCCTGGCCCACTTTCATGAGTATTTATTCAGTGTCTACTATGGGTACTGGTCCATGGCCTCTTAGGAACTGGGCCGCACAGCAGGAGGTGAGCAGTGGGCAAGTGAGCATTACAGCCTGAGCTCTGCCTCCTGTCAGATCAGTGTGGCATTAGATTCTCACAGGAGTGTGAACCGTATTGTGAACTGTGCATGTGAGGGATCTAGGTTGTGTTCTCCTTATGAGAACCTAATGCCTGATGATCTGAGGTAAACAGTTTTATCCTAAAACCATGCTCCCACCCACCCCGCCGTCTGTGGAAAAACTGTCTTCCACAAAACGGATCCCTGATGTCAAAAAGGTTGGCGACCACTGCTTTAGAGCTTAACAATGTGATTGATCCAAACACCAAGACTCAGCATGGAATCTTGGGAGCTATATATTCCACCTCAAAACTGCTGGTTTTATGGAACAGACAAAGAGGTGTAACAGCGTTTCTGTGCTGTCATCAGTATCTGTGCCATCCCTGTGATTTCCTTTCCCACCTTTTAATTTCATAATTTCCAATGGTAGAGATCAAGTTGTTTAATGAAGTAGGTGAAATGCTTTATAAACACCACTTTAACCTTGATTTGTCAGTATTCAAAAGTCTGATAATTATCTGGGATCCCTGCAATGTCTTATCCAACAGGAAAAATAAAAGAAAAAAATTTAAGGCAAAACCTTGAACTCTCTAATATCCAAAACAGCATATGCATGTGTGGGAACCAGACCCCACTTCTCTCCTTCAGCTTCTGTCATCATTCCAGTTGACGCAGTGATGAGGACATCTCCTTTGTGAAATCTGGAAAGAACCCCAAAGACAATTAATTAAAGTAAAACACATTTGTAATCTAAGATCACACCATTTTATCTTTTAGTCTAATGGCTTACATGAAAATGGGCTGTTCCTACCCCCGAAGAATTTTCAAAAAGAAGTACATTTCTAACTGCACAGTATGTAAAATAAATTATCACATTTCTCTCTCCTTTTTTTTTTAAGTTTCTGGCAACTTAATTCCAAAGTAGAAACCTACCAAAGAAGGAAAATAAATGCTAAATTTCAAGTGGTTTACAAATAAAAATAAAGACGTGAAATACCAAAGGCATTTCCCAAAAAGGCACATCATTTTATCAAATCACTGAGCTTTCTAGTTTTGCAACCGAATGTATATTACTGTTTAGACAAATTTCCAGTCCCTTAAATGGATATGGATTATCCATTTAAGGCTTAACTTCTCAGACTTCTCTTTTCCCACTTTCCCTCAACTTGGTAACTAATTAGTAAATCTAAAATCATTTTTCCATATTACATATTCAAATATTTTGGACTATCTACAATTTGGATTAACTGTAACTATTAAGGGAAGATAACTGAGGACTGACTATAGGAAGTACACAATGTGAAGTCTATTTTAAAAACAATTTCCTTAATAACTAAAAACAACAGCTTCTGCAATCTCTATTCTAAATAAGGCGTGATGTTTTTATTTTTTAAATTTTTATTTATTTTTCAGATGGAATTTTGCTCTTACTGTCCAGGCTGGAGTGCAATGGCGCGATCTCGGCTCACCACAACCTCCGCCCCCTGGGTTCAAGCGATTCTCCTGCCTCAGCCTCTTGAGTAGCTGGGATTACAGGTGCTACCATCACACCCGGCTAATTTTGTATTTTTAGTAGAGATGGGGTTTCTCCATGTTGGTCAGGCTGGTCTCAAACTCCCAACTTTAGGTGATCCGCCCGCCTAGGCCTCTCAAAGTGCTGGGATTACAGGCGTCACCCACCACGCCCAGCTGGCATGATGTTTTTAAATGGCCACATTTACCACACACATAAAACAAAGAAAAATGTTTACCTTTGATAAAGCATTCTGAAAGAATTATCCTTACTGAAAGTTTGGCTATCTGAATGCATAGCAATTCTTTCTGGTATCCAGCCAGTCAGTGCATGAAGATCAATATTCTGCAACAGAAACACATTTCAGGACTGCCAGTATCATTTTCAAGTTCTTAAATCCCCAGAGCAGCTATTATATCTCACTGATTTGGCATAATGATTTTGGTAGAAATAAATCAGAAGGTAGTTGTTTTCGACCAGTAATATATTTCTTATTTAACTCAAATTCCTACCTGAATTTGAACATGCGTATTTTTCCCTACAATCTTTGTTGCTCTTCCTGCATAAAAAACTATTTTACAGGTGATTATGATAAAAGGACACGTAACAGAAAAAACTCCTTCAATGATGCAGTCACGAGTCCTTTCGTGAGTTTTTGCAATAATGCTTCTCATGTTTTACATACATTCCCATTCTTTCTCTATCTAAACTTCACTGAGTAAGAAACAATTAGAAAGCTAAACTAAAAGTATGTGAAGGATACAGCAATTCAAAGTATAGGCTGGGAAGAGAAAAACTGTAACATCCTATTGCATTTAATTATGACCTATATATTCTTTGCCTAGCATTAGAACTGGGCATAAAAAAAAGAACTGGAAAAGTCAAGGACACCTGGTTTGGCAGGGGAACTAATCATGTACAAATGATGGGTGATTTGCATACGTTACTTCATTTTACTGTTGGAATAAAGATGCAATTTTCATCTTTACGACTTTAAGACAAGAGGTGGACATTATCCTTATATTATGGATACATCAAGAGGCTAAGAAGGGTTAAACACATTTTCTAAGGCCACAGACTGGTTATTGTAAGAATTTAGAGCCATGCCAAGCTGACTAATTTCCTTCTGGCTCAAGTCTAGTTGACCTCATGCAACAAAAGGTCACTGGCAGACATCTCAATCTTACAGGTTCTGTTAAGATTGGATAAAACAAGTAACTCTTTGAACCTGAATTACAAATAAAAATATACATGACAATATGACACATCCATTTGATCTAAACAGACTGCTATGGAAAGGTACACTGTATCTATAATTGGCCTTGTATCCCAACGTAAAAGCAGACACGGTTTAGGCTTTCCCAGATACACAAGAAAATACACATATATCCCCATAATATGGGGACTGGTCATCCTTTTTCAGGGGTTGATAATCTGATCTCTTTCCCTATAAACAAAAAGACCATCTAGAATTTTTCAAATTTAAAATAGTTATATTAGATAGCATTAATCTGTGTCTGGATTGCCTTGTCTATTACTTACGGAGTTGGATCCTGGAAAATCATATCCTCCCATGACTTTCATGTATGCTTTTTCTATGAGAGAAACCCATAATTCACTTTTGTTGTTGGAATAAGAACAGAGCAATTCTCCCTTGTGATCAACAGGTAACTGGTCATCAATTATCACCTGGAGAAAAAGAACATTAACCTTGTTAGGTGCACAAAGTACCTTAAAATCCTTTCTATCAAGAAACAAGAACACATCTTTCATACTGATAAAATACAAGGCACAATATGCCGACGGCTATTAAGGTAATGTTTCTAGAATCATACCAATTATAAAATGTTCTTTTTAATATGATGTCTTTCTTCAATTTTATAAGCTGATCTGTCAGATAACCTTGAATCAACTGATTAAATGTCATGTAACTATCACTGAAATTCAAAGGTTGAGCATCTGAAATAGAAAATCTAAAATTTGAAATGCTCCAAAATCCAAAACTTCTTGATCGCTGACGTGATGCTCAAGGGAAATATTTACTGGAGTGTTTTGGATTTTCAGATTAGAGATGTTTAAACTGTAGGTATTCTGCAAATATTCAAAAATCTATTAAAATCCAAAATGCAAAACACTTCTGGTCCCAGGCATTTCGGATAAGGGATACTCAACATATATGAGATATTCTAGAAATGTACATTTAAAATAAATTACAAAAGGGCCTCACTATTAAATAACAGTATTATTATCATTTTATCCTAAACCTGTAAAAAGACTCATGTATAGTTGTAAAAGTAGAACATTATGGCTAGAAAATACATATAAGTAACAGAGGAAGTAATCACGGATACAGTATCTAATTCATATTAAAAAGTGATCTGAGGCTGGGCGCGGTGGCTCACGCCTGTAATCCCAGCACTTTGGGAGGCCAAGGTGGGTGGATCATGAGGCCAGGAGATCAAGATCATCCTGCCTAACATGGTGAAACCCCGTCTCTACTAAAAATACAAAAAATTAGCTGGGCATGGTGGTGGGTGCCTGTAATCCCAGTTACTCGGGAGGCTGAGGCAGGAGAATCACTTGAACCCAGGAGGCAGAGGCTGCAGTGAGCTAAGATTGTGCCACCGCACTCCAGCCTGGGTGACAGAGTGAGACCCCGTCTCAAAAAAAAAAAAAAAAAAAGTGATCTGTGAGATATGAGGATAAGAAGAATTTTGATTTAATACCAACAGGAAGATTATGCAATACATCTTTAAAGATTCTTTAAACTAGAGTTCAAGAATTATAGTTCAGTAAAATTATTCTCAATAATTTTCTTTACTTTTTAAGTAATCAGGTAAAACGGCTCTCAAAGAGTGTTCTAGTCAACAACATCAGCATCACCTGGAATCTTGTTAGAAATGCAAATTTTGATCTCATCTCAGACCTCCTGAATCAGAAACTCTGGGCATGAGGTCCAGAAACCTGTGTTTTAATAACAGATAATCACCTGCCAGGTGATTCTGTGCATACTAAAATTTGAGTATTACTGAACTACAGAACAATGATTTTCAGACTGGATCACCAGGTGAAATGCAGATTCTGATTCAGTAGGTCTGGGGCGAAGCCTGAAATTCTGACAAACAAGCTCCCAGGTGATGCTGATGTTGCTGCACGGATCTCAGCATGGACAGGTGGTGGAGAACCTTAACAATGCAAAGCCCTTATAACAGAGTTCAGAGTCCTTCCTTAAAGAAATTAGTGTAAATTAAAATTATGCATATATATTTAAAAGGAAATAATTTCAAAGGCTTGTTACATCTCAAGTTATGACTACATATGTAGTCATAACATATATACTCTTCTGACCTAACAGATTGTTTGTCTGATTTCCTTTTAATCAAAACAATCAGATGAACTATCAGATGAAAATTTATTTTAAGCATTAGCAATCCTTAGTTCAATGTTACTTTTTGAAACTGTATACATTTTCTCAAAACCAGTTAAAAAACAAGTTTATACTTGCCATGGTTTTAATTTTTAATTATTAACACATGATGCTACTGGTAGTAATATATAATATGACAGACTCTAACTTTTAAAGTGTTTAAACAGATGACATTTCTTAATGATTTCACTCAAGATTAAAAGGTAGGGAAGGGATAGAGACAAGGGATGGGAGTGGGGAGATAAATTATTCACCTTTCTTGGGACACCATTGAGGTGAAGTTTTACCATGTACTTCCCACATGGATTGTACTCTGGTTCGCCATCCTTGTTTTGAGGGTAAATTATGCTTTTGTAAGAAAAAGAAATATTAAAATACCAACATTAGCATTCAATATCAACTACTATACAGGACATTTCATTCAGGCATATACTACCATCTTGGCAATTTCATAAAAACAAACAGGAGAATATTTTCCTACAATAGGCCTAGAAAATGAACTACACTCTAATCAAAGTGCTTCTTTACTATTAGTAAATAATTTTCTGAGATCACAAAGTGGACATAAATTTCAAAATATTCTTAAAAGTGCTCAATGTTAACATATAC
Source organism: Rhinopithecus roxellana (assembly GCF_007565055.1). Classification (NCBI taxonomy): domain Eukaryota; kingdom Metazoa; phylum Chordata; class Mammalia; order Primates; family Cercopithecidae; genus Rhinopithecus; species Rhinopithecus roxellana. Next base: position 178,210,958 of record NC_044549.1, read on the forward strand.
CCTAATAAATCACCTATTAAGTGTATATATTTAAGCCAGTTAAAATAATCTTTTATCACTGGCCCTAAGAAGTAAAGACTGCTTCAATTAACCACAACTAAGACAAGTAGATACAACTTGACATAAAGTTACATAAAATTATACAATAACATACTTCAACAACTATCAGTATCAATTTTCTTTTAAAATACATTTGGACCACTTATATGGCAAATAGTTGAAACTAAGGACTGCATCTAATTCATCTTTGTACTCTTAGCAGTTAACACACAAAAACCACTCAGGAAAAGTTGAATGAAAAAATTATAATGCTTAATTTTTGCAATGAACGATTTTAAGTTAATATATCTTTTAAAAACTGAAAAAGTATTTCTGAAACATTTTAATACATTCTAAAGCAGTTCAAGCCAACAGAAATATGTTATATTTTCCAGTAACCACATTAAAAGTTAAAAAGGTAAAACCGCCTGTAGTCCCAGCTACTCAGGAGGCAGAGGTAGGAGAATCGCTTGAACCCAGTAGGGGGAGATTGTGGTGAGCCGAGATCGTGCCATTGCACTCCAGCCTGGGCAACAAGAGCGAAACTCCGTCTCAAAAAAAAAAGAAAAAGAAAAAAAAAAAGTAAAACCAATTTTAATGTTTTATTTAATCACAAATCAAAATACGATTTTAACATATAATCACAAAAATTTGAGATATTTTGCAATTTTGCATTTTTTTGTTCTAAGTTTTCAAAATCTCATGCATTTTACACTTGTAGTACATCTCATCTTAATTCAGACTAATCCATTTCAAGTGTCTATAGCCACATGTGGCTAGTGACTAAACAGTCCAACTATAGTTTTATCAATATGACATGATTTTACTCTGATCAATTTCATTTATTTCAAAATATATTAATTCCATATATATTAACTACATGTGTATAGGTTTTTAGACTGTTTTAGCCTGTCTTTCCACATTCATAAATCATCTGCTTAATTTCTACAGAAGGGCCATATTCTGAATAATATGCCCTCTCCCCTTTCTATACAGATAAGGCTTAAGTTTTAAATTTCTAGTTAAGGGACAATTACACAAAAAGAGGTAAAGAGAGACCCATTTTTACCTGGTAATTAACTTCTTATTAAAACGTCTTTCATAAGCTGCACTGATGGCCAGTGATGCCACAAAGGAGCAATCCGATACTATTGTCTGTTAATAATAATTAACATATTCATATTCATTCATGTGATTTCAACATTACCGCAATATATGTACATTGCCCCAAGTATCTACTTTTTATACTAAATATCCTTTTTTAAAACTTTTACTTCAGGTTCAGGGTACACGTGGAAGGTAACATAGGTGAACTTGTGTCACAGGTGTTTGTTGTACATATTATTTCAACACCCAGCTATTAGTCCAGTACCCAATAGTTATTTTTTCTGCTCCTCTCCCTCCTCCTATTCTCCACGCTCAAGTAGAATCCAGTGTCTGCTGTTCCTTTCTTTTAAGCTGTTCTCATAATTTAGCTCCCACTTGTAAGCGAGAACATTCAGTATTTGGTTTTCTGTTCTGCGTTAGTGTGCTAAGGATAATGGCCTCCAGCTCCATCCATGTTCCCACAAAAGACATCTCGTTCTCTTATGGCTGCATAGTATTCCATGGTGTATATGTACCACATTTTCTTCATCCAATCTGTCACTGATGGGCATTTAGGTTGATTCCATGTTTTTGTTATTTTGAATAGTTACAATGTGTACTAAATATTTTCTTGGCTATTATTTGAATAGGAAAGTAACAAATAGAAACACGATACTGCTGACTCATACATTTTATTCTAATAAATCCTACAAAAAATTAAATAATGTATTTCAAAAAATTGATTTTGAGTAATTACTCAAATAATTAAATATCCTTTTATTGCTATCTATTCTTTATCAAAGGTGAAATTCAGATTCTCAAATTCTGCATCTACAGGTACACAATGATAAAAAGGGTCCACATAAAAATCTGTAATCACTCAAAACTGTGATTTATACTTATATTATCTCAGTATGTTTCAGTCAAAATATGTAGAATGAACAATTTTTTCCAATTACACTTGTGTGCCTGAATACATAATAAAAATCTAAGAAAAAACTCAAATCTATACACAAATTACTTTAAAATGCTGACTTTTCTATAAAATCAAACAAAATAAATGCTCACCTGCTTTATGCTAAAACTGGACACAGTATATATCATTGTAGGATTGTTGGTGAGGTCTTCTGGTCGTACCCACTTGGAAAATGTAGTTTTCTGTTTAGGTGATAATGGTAGCTTGCCCCATCTATCACTGAGGTAATAATAAAAATTAAAATAAAAAAATTAATCGTAAAAGATGACTCAAAGCCAAAACTAAATTTCCTATTTTTTTTTTTTTTGGTCTAGTGATTATAGCAGTACTGTATCATCCTAAAATAACCTTCTGGTCAAATCTGGCTCTTTATAGAGTCCAGTCAACCTGATCATCTCCTTCAATCAAAAAATATACCTAAATAATTGAAAACAGAAGAACATCTTAAATTCATTTATATTTAAGAATGTAATTTTTTAAATTTAGCATAACTGTATTTAAGAAATTCAGCAATAAAATGAAACCATTACCAACAGTACAAGCTGATTCATTCAAAAGGACCTAGGAAGCTAAAGATTCAAAGCTGGTTCTTTACAAACTCCACTTGGCAAGGCTAATAATGAGTGCAGCTAATTTAGTGAATGAATACTAACCACGTGCCAGATATCATGCTAAAGTGCTTTACATACATAATCTACTTAATTCTTAAAACAATTCTATTAAAGGAATTATTTTTGGAAATAGCTTAAAGTGATTAATGACTTACCAAGGTCAGACACCTAGGAAATAGCAGAACTGGCATCTGAATCCAGGTCTCTGGTGCCAAATCCACCATTCTTACCCATTCCCCTCTACTCACTGTGTGTTACAGTATTTCTCTAAAACTGATGTGTACACCAAGGGGAAACATCTACCTTTCCCCCCTTCCCTAAATCTTTTTTTTTTTTTTTTTTAAACAGTTGAGGTCTCCATATGTTGCCCAGGCTGGTCTAGAACTTCTGTGCTTAAACGATCCTCCAGCCAAAGCTGATACCAGCCTTTCTGAAGTAAATACCAGAGTGCTGGTATTACAGACATGGGCCACCTGGCCCAACCATCCCCAAACCCTTTCTAGAGCAGGAGCAACAAATCCTTGGTTTTCAAAGGATTTCTTAGTAATAGAAAGTATATAATATGCAAACTGGCATAGACATAACTTTTTTTTCCTTCAAAGAATGCTGACAGATACTGGGAGAAAAGAGGATTTTGTGGTCAAGTATGACCTACAAACTCCTGGTTAAAGTATTAGTTTTTTCATTGAAGGGCACCTCTAGACTTTTAATAAGCCAATGTTTATTGTAATCTCTTAGAGTAGAATATGGCATATAACATATCTCAAACATTTTTATTATCATCTCACAGAACCACTAGTATTCCAGGTAACATTTTGGTACCTGTATATCAGGCGCTAACTATAAACAGAAAGTGAGCTAACTGAATTCAGAAGTTTAAAGACAGTTGTCAAAAATTTTGAGGAGAAAAAATTAAGGCAAATTCAAATTCATAATCTATTATCAACCTGTCATATGAATCATATTTCAGCATAAATCCAAGATTCCATAATATTTGTTCTCTCAAGTCACCAGAGGACTATTAAATTCAAGGTTTTTTTCCTTAGAACTTAAAGATATTAAAATATTTTACAGCCAGGTGCGGTGGCTCATGCCTATAATCCCAGCACTTAGGGAGGCTGAGGTGGGCAGATCATTTGAGGTGAGGAGTTTGAGACCTGTCTAGACAACATGGTGAAACCACTCTCTACCATAAATACAAAATTAGTCAGGTGTGTGGTGGGCGCCTGTAATCCCAGTTCCTTGGGAGGCTGAGGCAGGAGAATCTCTTGAACCTGGGAGGCAGAGGTTGCAGTGAGCTGAGATCGCACCACTGCACTCTAGCCTGAGTGACAGAGTGAGACTCCTTCTCAAAAAATAAAAAAAATTTTACAATTATAATATTTATTCGATGATTATTTTATGAGTTTAAAATACATGACCAGAATAGAAACAATTTTAAAAAATAATTCAATCTCTCTAGTGAAAGATAACCATTCATAAATTCTGGAGCCTTTTCCTGACAATCTGTTATCCCAACTTAAAAACATTTACTGTTGCTTTTTCTTCTGATTATTCCTACAGTAAAATAATCTAAAAAATAAGAAAATATCTTGCCACTTAGAACAGTAATTTTAGTATTTATTCTTGTTTTTCTCCCAATTCAACTACTTCAATAACTATTTATTATCTACTATACACCAGATACTGTGGTAGGCACTGGGATGCAACTTAATTAAAACAGACATGGTCTCTGTTCTTATGAAGTTTATATGCCAGAATAGTAGACAAGCATTAAGCAAGTAATCACCTTAAAGAAAAAAAAAAAAAAGAAAAATTCCAACTGTGACAAGTGCTCTACCTAAATTCAGGCAGTCTGTATGGCTACATATTTTACTTTTCCAATTATATTATGAGCATTTTCCTATATTATTGCATTCCTTGAAAACTTGATTGTTTATGGCTACATAACATTTTTCTTACAGACACTGTGTTGTATAAGCATTACAAATATGATTTACCTTAATTTGTTGCAACAAGAAATGATACGTTTACATCTCTATTTGAATACTGTCAAGGAGATACTAGAATAACTGATTCATCTTCACAATTGTAACAACAATGATAAATCACTTTCATACAAATTTTTGAGTATATCTCTAAATAGTTCCTTACAACTGGATTCCTGAAGTAAAATTACTGGTCAAAGAGATATAAAAAACATTAAAGTATTTGAAATATACAGCCAAATTCTTATATAACTAAGTAACAAAATGATTTTTCTAGGAGTTAACCTTTATTATATAGTGCTTGCTACATAACAGCACCATTTTCAGGGTTTTACATGTTATTAACTCACAGTACCATTATGAGATAGTTTCTATTATTATCCCCATTTTACAGGCAAGAAACTGAGATAGATTTAACAAACTGCCCAGTGTTACACAAGATTTGAGACTAGAAAGTCTGGCTCTAGAATCTTGCCTTGAACATTAATGCTGTAAAGTTTCTCAGATATAAAAATTCCTTTGATCCCAATCAGTTACTAGCATCACACAGCTGCCTGAGTGAAAAAAATATGTTAACTGGCTTTGTGATACCTAACCCTTGGTCATTCAAGAACAGCAAAACAGTAGAAAATGAACAGCAGCCCTTTTGTTCTTTACAGAGCCTTCATATTCTATATAGTAAGCATCCAGCATTTTTTTTTCTAATAATAAACACGCTCACTGGAGAAATTTTGAAAAATAAAAAAGTACTAAAAGAAGTTAAATCATACAATTTTGTTACCTAGACATAACCACTGTAAATATTTGGGTGTATTTCTCCATATCATTTTTTTCTATGCATCTATAAATACATGAAAATAAAAATAAGAGTCAGGCACAGTGGCTCACATGTGTAATCCCAGCACTTTGGGAGGCCGAGGCAGATGGATCACTTGAAGCAAGAGTTCAAGACCAGCCTGGCCAAAATGGTGAAATCTCGTTTCTACCAAAAATACAAAAATTAGCAGGGTGTGGTGGTGTGCGCCTGCGGTCCCAGCTATTTAGGAGGATGAGGTGGGAGAATCATCTGAGCCTGAGAAGTCAAGGCTGCAGTGAGTCATGATCACATCTTAGAACTCCAGCCTAGGCAACGGGAGAGAGACCCTATCTCAAAAAAAAAGAAAAAAAAAAAAAAAGAAAAAAAACTGGGACATTATATATATAATTTGCTTTTTAATTTCTGTAATGGGAACTTTTTTCCTACAGTTTTAAAGACTTATTTTGAGTAGTATAATATTTGACTGTATAGATATACCATTATTTAATCATTCCCATATTGCTAGTCTGTTTCAATAATTTTTTGCTATAACAGATGCTTTGATGAGTGTCCTTATTATGTACGTCTTTGACTGTTGATTTCCTTATGATGACTACAAGCTCGAAGTCCTGAACCAAATATTTTTAAGGTTCTAGACATAAGCTGCCATTGTCCTGGAAGGCTGTGCTAACTAATCCTCTCATAAATAGCCTTTGCTTGAATTGGATCTTCTTAGTAAACAATGATGTCATTCCATTTCCCTTTTCCATTCAGTTTCTTTACTGAGTGTTAGAATTTCTGTTGTGATTCAACCACTGCTTGGACAAATATTTACTGAGTACTTACTTTACAGCAGGTACTGTGCTAGACACTACAGAAATAGGAATAGGCAAAAGGAGATCCTCATGTCCTCATGACTGGATAATTAACAAAACTGCTCTTGCTATGTTGCCCTACCCCTTTCCCACAGCCACCCCTCTATTCCAACAAATTTTTTTATTAAAAATTTTAATTTCAAGGCTATTAAATTGAACGTCAAAGTACTGAAAAGTTAAAATATTGGAATTAAAAATTGCAACAGTGCTTACTTACCAGAAAGGCATTGGATAGGCAAAACGTTCTCTCAGGTCAACATTCATGAAAGGAACATATTCTATACCATTTATTTTTGATGTTGTCCTACCAAACACGAGAAAAAAACCTAAATGTTCAAGTTTCCCTTAATTGCCAATCTTATTTCAACTCTTTAAAATTTAAATGACAAGGTATGCTACTATATTAAAATCAAACTGACAACCTCATGTTGTTGATATATCTTTGGACAATCTTTTCATAAAACAATTGAATATCGGAAAATAATCTATTCAAACCAATAAGAATATTCTTTTAAGGGTAACACCCACAAGAAGACAAGACTATTCAAGAGGTAATGAAAGTGTGCTTGACACCAAGACACAAAACCAATTCTATCCTAAGCCTAAAGGGAGAAATAAATGGCTTAAGTTATTTTGGAATAAAAAAAACATGACATTTACAATTCTGAAATAGATGCTCTTCACATTTTCTGGTTATGAGAATATGAAACGGGTAGTGGAGGAAGGAAGTGTCATAGATATCAGCTATGGTCTACTGACAAATTAAATAAGGTTTGTAGCAGCTTTGCATTATCCTTGTTTTGTGTATATGCTTGTTATCTATATTAACTATTTTCTTCTTGTATTTATTTATTTATTTATTTTTTTTGAGGCGGAGTCTCGCTCTATCGCCCAGACTGGAGTGCAGTTGCGCAATCTCGGCTCACTGCAAGCTCCGCCTCCCGGGTTCACGCCATTCTCCTGCCTCAGCCTCCCAAGTAGCTGGGACTACAGGCGCCCGCCACCTCGCCCGGCTAGTTTTTTGTATTTTTAGTAGAGACGGGGTTTCACCATGTTAGCCAGGATGGTCTCGATCTCCTGACCTCGTGATCCGCCCGTCTCGGCCTCCCAAAGTGCTGGGATTACAGGCTTGAGCCACCGCGCCCGGCCAATCTTGTATTTATTTCTCTCCCTTATTCTATTTACAAGAAGTTGCAGAGAGTAACTTCAGAATTTAGTCTTTAGGTAACAACAGTCAGGAAATCTGAGGACTACTTAATATAGTCAGGAATAGATTAAACGATTGTTGGGACTATGTACAGCCTTATTTTGGAAAGATGATGAAAACTTTTCACTCGCATGAAGGCTAGCTGCATTTTGTTAGGTGGAATACAGAGCTGTTTTGGTGTAGTACGGAATTTCAAACATGTGAAGGTAGCATATGGAAAAGTGTTGGACTGTTACTTAGTTTTTAGCTTCAAAACTATGCTTCTTTGTCCTGCATTGTTGTGTTGGTGCACAGGCAATTTTTCCTAGACACAAGGGACAGCTTAACAGGAGTACAATTAAAATCTTCAGCAGTAAAGGAAAGAAGAATGCTCTCAGATGGCTGCTACTTAGGCAGAAGCCCTTTCAGCTCAATGTTAGAAAATAAAAAGATGAACACCTATGTGACTTACACAGCTCTAAGCAGACTGAACTTTCTGCAGTGCTCACTTTAAAAAAGCCACCTTGGCTCAGGGACTTACCCTATCTACACTGGTTCAGAGAGCAATCAAGAATTTCCACATTATTGTGTTTTACATTTCATTTTTTTTTGTACTGCTCCTTGTGGAGCAGGGCTACTCCATAGGCAGTGTGCCCACAGTAGCCGTGTTTTACATTTTTAATATCCTCTGAGACTGCTTTCAGACACACTAAGCTGGCTGCCTAGACGAGGGGTTGGCAAATGTTTTCTGTAAAGAGCCACATGGTACATAGTTTAGGCTTTGCAATGAGGTTTCTGTCATATATTCTTTTTTTTTTTTTTTGGTGCATGTAAAACCTTTTAAAGCAAAACTTTATACACACACATACAAACACACACATATATATGTATTTTTTTCTTTCTTTGAGACAGGATCTCCCTCTGTTGCCCAGGCTGGAGTGCAGTGGTGTGATCTCAGCTTTGCAATCTCCACCCCTGGGCTCAAGTGATCCTCCCAAGTAGCTGGGATTACGGGCGCACACCATCATACCCAGCTATTTTTTGTATTTTTTGTAGAGATGCGGTTTCGGTATGTTGCCCAGGCTGGTCTCGAACTCCTGAGCTCAAGTGATCTGCTCCCTCTGCCTCCCAAAATGCTGGGATTGCAGGAGTAAGCTGCCAGCACACCACCTAGACTCCTATTTCATAGTAACATCTTTCCCCCATTAGGGCTCTGGTTACAAAGTTCCTTAGATTAAGAGTGGTCTGCTACAGCACATTTTGCTCCTTAACCTCTAGTGGCTCAATTTCACAGAATGCTAGGATTTTCAGCAAAGTGTATTATGTCTAGCAAAAACGCTAATATGAAAATATATTGGAACTAAAGTTGGGCACATGGCTCATGCCTGTAATCCCAGCACTTTGGGAGGCTGAGGGAGGCGAATCATCTGAGGTCAGGAGTTCGACACCAGCCTGGCCAACATGATAAAACCCTGTCTCTACTAAAAAAAAAAAAAAAAAAAAAAAAAAATTAGGTGTGGTGGTACACACCTGTAGTCCCAGCTACTTGGCAGGCGGAGGCAGGAGAATCGCTTGAGCCCAGGAGGCAGAGGTTGCAGTGAGCCGAGATCACACCACTGCACTCCAGCCTGAACAACAGAGTGAGACTCCGTCTCAAAAAATACAAATGAAATAATAAAATATATCAGAACTAAAATTTTAACTATTTCAAGTTGTGACTACATGATGGTATAATTACATAATAATAGCACAATACACTATAGGAAAAATCTGAATACAATTCAGCAAACCTAATGAAAATAAAATTCTGCACTGACGTTAATAAAATTCTTCATTACAAATAATTGTAAACTTATTTACCTGAGTACTTCTATTTCTTCTGCTGTGTATCTCTGTCCTTGTGCATCACATGACTGTGGAGTTATGAATGACTGAGGTCTTTCGAGGAAGGGATTAGCTCCCAGGGGAAAATGTGCTCTCACTGGAGGTGGCTTTGGCTTAACATTTGTTGACCTGATTTTGCAAACTGGCTTGGTCAAAGGCTCACTCAGTGCTTCTGCTCTATAATAGAGAGGAACAAACAACTGTTCTAGCTTTTCTACTCACATTTAAGCTTTTCAGGACACAACATTTACTTGAAGAACCAGTCAAGCATCCCTAACGTAAAATTAGTACATAAAATTCTTACATACTAATCAACATTTCACCACTTCAGCTACTTCCAAAGAGAAGCATTTTTTACAAACAATATTCTACTGACAACATTAATTGAGCACTTATTATATAATCAGACACTATACAAGGTAAGGTAAGTGGTATAAAAGAATGTATAAAACAATCCCTACCCTTAAGGTACTCATAGTTTTGTAGGGAAAGACAGACAATTGCATCAAAAATAAAAGATGCGAGGATGAAAGTATTACATGCAAATCAAAGTACAACAGAAGTTATTCACTTAATGAATTGCCAAGTGGGGATGAGTTGGAGAAGGGTGCTCTGAACTGATGCTTGAGCTGCAGAGTTGTTCACCTGGGCAGTGAGGAAGCATTCTAAGTAGACAGAAGAACATGTACAAATGTGCAGAAGTATGAAACAGCATAACGAGTTAAAGTAATTTCTTTTTTAAATTTTTAATTTTTTTTTGAGATGGAGTCTCACTCTGTTGCCCAGGCTGGAGTATAGTGGCACCATCTTGGCTCACTGCAACCTCTGCCTCCCAAGTCAAGCGATTCTCCTGCCTCAGCCTTCTGAGTAGCTGGGATTATAGGTGCCCACCAACACGCCTGGCTAATTTTTGTATTTTTAGTAGAGACACGGTTTCGCCATGTTGGCCAGGCTGGTCTCGAACACCTGACCTCAGGTGATTTGCCCACCTTGGCCTCCCAAAGTGCTGGGATTACATGCGTGAGCCACCGTGCCGAGCCAGGCAATTTCAAAAGAATGAATGTTGCCCCTGTGAGAAGTGCAAATGAGAGGCAGCAGGAGATGAGACTAGAGAGGAAACCAGGGGCTGGATCAGACAGCCTCACATGATATGCAACAGAATTTTGACTTTGTTCTGTCAAAGAACAAGCTAAAAAATAGAAGTTCTTAACCTGAGGTGCATATACGAGCTTCAGGATTCTTCAGAATACTCTGAAATTACATGCAAAAAAATTTCACATGCATTTTCCTAGAAAGTGGATCCGTAAGTTTCAAAAGATCCTCATAGGAGCCCATGGCTATCTCACCCACCCTTTGCTTAGGGTGCACTCGAGAATATTGGATGGGTTAACCACACAGGTAATAAAGTCACTTATGATTCTGACAGGTGAAAGAAGTCAAGATAGAGAAGACAATTGTGTGTCAAGTGCTCATATCTTCACGAATCTGAGGAAACAAACTCAAGGTTAGTAGATGACAATGAAAAGGAGGGATGACTATTTTACTTGAGTTAAAAAAAGAAGGGCTTGGGGTGGTACAGTTATCTATCAGGTCAGAGCCTCAAAAGGAGACAATTCATGCTACAGGTATAAAAGCAATTTCCACCCTTTTATTTTTTGTGTGTCTACAACACTCTTTCAAGATACATAATTTGCTTACGCAAACTCATTCATTTTTTAGCAAATATCTACTGAGCACATATTACATTACCAGGCACTCTGCTAGGTACTTGGTTACAATAGACACCTGTTTAAAATAGACAAAAATCTCTGCCCTCATAGAGCTTAACAATTGGGGGATGAAGGCTGGAGGGGACACACATATTAACAACAAATATAATAAGCTAGTAAATCTCACAGACCTTAGAAAATAAGAGCTATGGGAAAAAAACTAGAATAGTCAGGTTGCAACTGCTGGGGGAGATTCAATTTTAAACAACAGTTAGGGCAGACTTCATTTAAAAGTTGACCTCTCAGCTAAGAGGTGAAAAGAGCTACAGACATTGTATAATCTGAGGTATGTACATGGCTGAAAGCAAGTTCATGCTCATGTTTTCTATTTTTAGCAGACATGGAAGGCTCTCTGGAAGTTCTCTTTGAAAGTCTGATATTACACAACAGAAAGGAGGTCCTCCATTTCAAATGTCACAGTTATTTCTCTTCTAAACTAAAACTAAAAACATTTATTGATTTATTTCTTGAGTTTAAAGCAGGGAACTAGAGAGAGGAGGTAAATTCACTAAGAAGTAGAAAGTAGATTTGTTTCAGATGACAGTTAAAAGATGGAGGTTTGTTACTGTAACCTTTACAACACATTTAGATAAATCTGTTTAAATAACACTAAGTGCCATCCATGGATTAGAACTTGAGTGATCAAACCCACCTGTCTAGTGCCTGTCGAGCCAACTGTTTCAGTTTATTTTGCAGGGCTTTATCAGCAGTTTCATAAGACTTAAGAGAAAGAGACAGACATTTTAAAGCATATTTTTCAATTTGCTTGATCTATATTTCTAAGCAAAAAATTTACAAGGCATATTACACTTGTTGAAATTGAGAATAAACAAAGATGACATTAATTTTCATTCTTAAAGGTATCATTTAAAAATGTGTTGAAAATCTGTCACTGAGGTGAACTTTAAAACCACTTAATGTGGACAAGTGCTAACTGGACCGGAACTGTTCGACCATAGTGCTGTGGAAGGCTGAGTGGCAGGAACCTCAGAAGACTAGCACTTATTTACAGTCTCAAGGCACCTACAGAAATCAGGCCAGATGGTTTCTCTGAGCAAAAGACTCTGCCAAAAAGCCAGTCCTCTGAAAGACACTGGGGACACCAGTCTCAACTACTTTACCTCCTCCTCCTGTCAAATACACTGCTCTTTTATGCACCAGATGTCCCTTGAAGCTAAGGGTCCCAACCAAGGCTCAGCAGGGAGCAGTAAACACCACTCAGCATACAGATTTTACACTGCAAATAAGTAAGGCTTATCTAAACCACTAGCTTATTTTTCAAAAAGTGCATCAAACTGAAAAAAGGGGAAGTTTATTCTAAATTAATAGATTTGTGATAGTGAACTCTTTCTGTAAGTTTATCTTAGTTGTTAGAAAGGTTAAAAATAGTTCTTGTAATTTAAGACTCAATACTGTCAAAATTTTAATAAGATGTAAAAACCCATTATTAACTTTCTACTCATCATCTTTTATTGAGGAGTAGTTTAGTTACATTTATAATAATTTTTTTTATTCTGTTAAAATTGTTTTATTCAAGGTGTTATGTAAAATTCACTAGCAAGAGAAGAAATGTCTTCGCATAACTCATCAAATGTAATCTGTAGCTATACATACTGTTTTCAGACAGAGATCCACAGCTTCTGTGTACAATTCTATAGCATCTTCAACATTCTCTTTTTCATCTTCATCAAAAGCTTGTGTAACAAGGAAATGAGCACGCTCTAAGTCCAACTGATGCTTTGACTTCAAAGGATCAGCACTCTTTGACTGAACTAAAATAGAAAAAAAGCATACACAGAAGGAATATTATCTAAATACAGCCAGAAAACACACTATTTTCACTATTTAAGATATTCTTTACAAAACTCTGTAATTCTTCATTTAAAAAACTTAGCAAGGTTAAAAAAATCCTTAAAAAAGGACAAATTTCCTTCTTCTTTTTTTTTTTTTTGGAGACAGGATCTTGCTCTGTTGCCCAGGCTAGAATGCAGTGGCACAATCCACAGCTTACTGCAGCCTCTACCTCCTCGGGCTCAAGAGATTCTCCCACCTTAGCCTCTTGAGTAGCTGGGACTACAGGTGCATACCACCATGCCTGGCTAATTTTTCCCCTCTTTTTTTTTTTTTTTTTTTTTTTTTTTTGTAGAGACGGAGTTTTGCCATGTTGCCCAGACTGGTCTTGAACTCCTAAGTTCAAGCAATCTGCTAGTTTTGGCCTCCCAAAGTGATGGGATTACAGGTGTGAGACACCGTGCCCAGGCTTCCTCCCTTCTCTTTTTAATCTTAAGGTCTAAGAAAAAAAATCTGCAATTGTTTATCACACAATAGACATCAGAGACAAAGAATATTAAAAAATACACTTATTTAAAAAATTCTTTCCTTGAATTTCTCTCTCCCACTGGCACTCTCTTCACTTAAAAATTAAAACATAAGAGTTCTCCTCATACGCTCCTCTACCTCAAAAAACAAAACAAAAATTTGGAAATTGTTAAATATTAAGAAACCTATTTTAAGGCAATTAAAACTTTTTTTCTGTACAGACAAAACTGTGTAATACACTAGGCTCTGATGATAAAGTTCCTGGTTTTTCTATTTACCCTGAGCCTAGAATAAGTTATATATTTTCACTGCTCTTTGCAATAATATTTTCATTTGTTTTTAATAAAAAAAAAACCGTATCTATAAGAAACATGCATCCAGAATATATAAAGATCTCTTACAACTCAACAATAAAGACAACCCAGTTAAAAAATGGGCAAAGGATCTGAACAGACATTTCTTCAAAGACGGCATTCAAAAGGTCAAATGGCACATAAGAAATTGCTGAATGTTAGTCATCAAAAAACGCAAAACACAACTACACTGAGATGACACCTTATGCCCACTAGGATGGCTGCAATAAAAAAGACAATAACAAGTGTCAGTGAGAATGTGAAGGACTTGGAACCCAGATACACTGCTGGTGGAACTGTAAAACGGTATAGCTAATTGTAACATAGTGTAGCCCCTCTGAAAAAACTATTTGGCAGTTCTTAAAAAAGTTAAACATGGAGGTACATCCTATGACACAGCAGTTCCACTTCTGGGTGGAATTCCAAGATAATTGAGAAAACATTTCTATGCAAAAATCTGTACATGAATTTATTTATTTGTTTTTTTTTGAGGCAGAATCTCACTCTGTCACCCAGACTGGAGTGCAGTGGTGCCATCTTGGCTCACCGCAACCTCCACTTCCTGGATTTTCAAGCAATTCTTGTGTCTCAGCCTCCCAAGTAGTTGGGACTACATGTGTGCACCACCACACCCGGCTAATTTTTGTATTTTGAAACCCCAGATATGGGGTTTCACCCTGTTGGTCAGGCTAGTCTCAAACTGCTGGCCTCACCTGATCTGTTTGCCTCGGCCTCCCAAAGTGCTGGGATTACAGGCATGAGCCACTGCATGCACATGAATGTTCTTAACTGCACTATTTACAATAGCCAAAAGGTGTTAACAACTCAAATGTCTCCAAGAACTAATGAATGGATAAAAAAATGCAGCATATCAATACAATGAAATATTTCTCAGCCATAAAAAGCAATGAAGTATTGATACAACCTACAACATGGATAAATCTGGCAAACATTAAACTCAGTGAAAGAAGCCAGATGGCAAAAGGGCCATACATTGGATGATTCCATTTGTATGAAATATCCAGAATAGGCAAATCCATAGAAACAGCAAGATTAGTGGTGACTAGGGGGAGGGAGGAATGCGGATTGACTGCTAACGGTTAAGAGGTTTCTCTTGGGGTGATGAAAACATACTAAAATGAGATAGTGGGGATGACTGCACAACTCTGGGAATAGGCTAAAAACACCTGAATTATATACTTTAAGAGGGTGAATTTTATGGTATGCAAATTATATCTTGCTAAACTTGCTTTTAAGAAAAGTTTGAGATTTTGTTAGTTCTTTAAAGGTACATGCTGTTTTTTTTTTTTGTTTGTTTGTTTTTTTTTTTTTTTTTTTTAAGATACACGGTCTTACTAGGTTGCCCAGGCTGGCCTTAAACTCTTAAACTCCTGGGCTCAAGTGACCCTTCTGCCTTAGCCTGCCAAGTAGCTGGAACTACAGGCACTCACCACTGTGCCCAGTTTGTGCTGATGTTTTCAAAATTTTAGCCTTCTTAAATGCCTCTCTGAAGTATATACTAATTCCATTCATGAAAAAGATACCAAAGCTCAAAAATGTTGAAATATCTATCCCAGTGTTTCTCAGCCTGGCATTACTGACATTTTGGGCTGGATAATTCTTTGTTGTGGGAGACTTTTTAGCAACATCCCTGGCCTCTACCCAACTAAATCCCAGAAGCATATTCCTTGCCACCCAGCAGCGTGAAAACCAAAAACTTCTCCAGAAATTGCCAAATGTCCCATGGGGGGCAAATCGCTTCCTACTGAGAAGCACTGATTTGGTCTAAGATTTCACAGCTACAAGTGAAAGGGTAGAGACTCAACATGGATCTTTTAATTCCAACTCTTGAACTCTGTACTATGATGGTTAATTTTACTTTTTATTTTTCGAGACAGGGTCTTACTCTGTCATCCAGGCTGAGTGCAGTGGTGCAATCACGGGTCAGTGCAGCCTTGACCTCCTTGGCTCAAGCAGTCTTCCTGCCTCAGCCTTTGAGGAGCTGGGACTATGGGCACACACCACCAAGCCCAGCTAATTTTCGATTTTTTGTAGGGATGAGGTCTATGTTGCCTAGGCTGATCTTGAACTCCTAGATTCAAGTGATTCTCCTGCCTCAGCTTCCCAAACTGTTGGGATTACAGGCATGAGCCACTGTGCCAGCCTACACTGGTTAATTTTAAATCATGTTCAAAATTACGGGGAAATTACCTTTCCCCACCCCAAAATCAACTCTCTCTCAGGAGTCTCTCAACTGTCAGCAGACTACCTTGTTTTAAAACTTAGGGCTCGTAACAAGATTTTTATTTGAAAAAGGACTTTTCTGCTTAAAATAATAATTAAATAAGAAAATCCTTTAATTGTCTAGAGATTATACTCCATTTCTTCAACAAAAGCAGAAAGTAGTAAAACAAGCTATGTTATATTTTAAAAGTCCTTTTTAAGGCCAGGCACGGTGGCTCACACCAGTAATCCCAGCCCTTTGGGAGGCTGAGGCGGGTGGCTCATGAGGTCAGATCGAGACCATCCTGGCTAACATGGTGAAACCCTATCTCCACTAAAAATACAAAAAATTAGCTGGGTGTGGTGGCAGGCACCTGTAGTCCCAGCTACTGGGGAGGCTGAGGCAGGAAAGCAGCATGAACCCTGGAGGCGGAACTTGGCAGTGAGCTGAGATCGCACCACTGCACTCCAGCCTAGGTGACAGAGCGACACTCCATCTCAAAAAAAAAAACAAAAAAAACCAAACTCCTTTTTGGACTTTATTTCACTGGCAAGTCTTTATTCTTCAAAAGATTGGGGTGTCTCATTTGATGCCTGAATATCACATATATATCAATGTTTAGAATTTATTTCCCAAAAATCACATGTAAGGTTTTAGGCTTAGCTGTATTTAATACAAAGAAAGAATAACTTTTAAAATTCCTTAGAAAAAAATGATTCATATTTATTTTTTCCAATTGTCACAAGGATTTCAAGGGTTTAAAGAGCAATCTTACTGGAATCAAGAGCCTATGGCATAAATGCGGTTGACTGTGTGTACACACAGAAGTGAAAGATGGAAATACACCTTTGGTTGCCACAGATTCTACTCCTGGAATAATATCACCATACGATCTCCCCTTTCTAGAGCATTCTGCTTTAACATTTAGTCTAGCATGCTTCAGAAAGGGGTTTCCATGATAGTGCAATGTTGACACTGCTCTCTCTCCACACCTGACGAAGGTCCTCCTGAGGGCATGGACTGTCACTCATCTATTACCCTGTACTTACCATATAGCCAAAACATGTATTCAATACATAGTTGCTGAAATGAAGAAAACTATCTATGAAAAAACAGGGAGATCATGGAAGTAAACATGAAAGACTACCTTCCCTACTTCAAAGATAATTTTATTTGAAAACACTGGTTATGAAACAAAGTTCCTAATTATTGGGC
This sequence comes from Rhinopithecus roxellana, assembly GCF_007565055.1. Lineage (NCBI taxonomy): Eukaryota > Metazoa > Chordata > Mammalia > Primates > Cercopithecidae > Rhinopithecus > Rhinopithecus roxellana. The sequence goes on from NC_044549.1 coordinate 178,228,279, forward strand.
AGTTAAATTTAAGAACTTCATTTACTTGGCTGGGAAAAGAAAGTTCCTTTGAATTTTGTATATTTTGAATATATGAATCAATACTTTGTTTCCAGTGATGTTCCAATAACACAGGCAGTATACTTTTCAATACATGCAATTTCTGGGCACTGTATTAAAGTAAACTATCTTGTTTTTAAGGGAACTGTCATAACAAGGAATCCAGTGATTAAATCTACTTTATCCCAATGATGTTGTTGTAATTGCTCATATCTACTCAGAATGAGAGGTAAAAAGTAGCACAAAGTCCATGAGAATAAATATTCTTCTGCTTGTGGCTTTATCAAGCAGCAACAGAAAAAGAGGGTTAAAAAGAGTCCCTAGAGAAATCAATGTATTTGTAAATACAATGTCAACATCAGTTACCTCTAACAAAACTGTGACCATTAAGACTATGTATATTTCTATTATTGTACCTGTTGTGCTGTTTACAAAAATAAATACAAGTAGTTCCAAGTCTCTGCTTACATGTGACTTTTCCAAAATATGGTTTAAAAGAGTTTAGCAAAGGTTTTAAAGTAGAAGACACTGACAGAGAAGACACTGTGAACCTACTGCTGAAGTCTGTAAACAATGAAGAGGAACGGTCACTTAATTTTATAAGGAAGAGAGAGGTGACAGACGTTTTAAAAGCAGACTTTAACTGAATTCGAATCCTAACTTTGCCAATGATAAATTGTTTGAACATAGGTAATTCACCATCTCTGCACTCTGGGAAATTAGGAAACTGGACTATATTATCTATAAGGTTCCTCTTCAAAGATCTATGACTTATTTCTAAATGATTTTTAAAGAGGTGATTACCAAAAGTGGAGTAAGCAGCAACAGAGTGAGAATCAAGATTCAAAGGTAAAAATGAAGAGAAACAAACATAGGGGGAAAGACATGACGGGAGAAAAGAAAAAAATAGTGACAATTTTAGTAGTCCTTTACTAACCTGCAGAATGTAGAGCTTGAACTCTTTCCAGATACTCAGTTATTTTTTCTTGAATATTTTCTAGGCTTGATCCTGCCATCTCAGCATAAATTAAGGCTTGTGCAGCTTCCTAAAAATGAAAGAATTCAAAGGAATGCAATAGATGTATAACTTGAATTTTCTTTACCACATTCTCATTCAATATTGGTTTCCATGAATGACAAAACAAGAATGTCTTTAAAATATTAACAGTAATTTTTTTCATAAAGTAGTTATACAATCTTCCAATATTTTCTTCAGTATTCAATGTTCTCAATTTTCTTTCTCTTTTCTTTTTTGAGACAGAGTTTCGCTCTGTCACCCAGGCTGGAGTGCAGTGGCGCAATCTCGGCTTACTGCAACCTCCGCCTCCCAGATTCAAGTGATTCTTGTGCCTCAGCCTCCCGAGTAGCTGGGACTATAGGTGTACACCAGTACATCTGGCTAATTTTTGTATTTTTAGTGGAGATTGGGTTCTGCCATGTTGGCCAGGCTGGTCTTGAACTCCTGGCCTCAAGTGATCTGCCCAACTCGGCCTCCCAAAGTGCTGGGATTACAGGCATAAGCCACCACACCTGGTCCAAATGATACTTTTTTTTTTTTTTTGCTTTTTCAAAGATGGAGTCAGAATTAGGTGCTAAAAGTCACAGGGCACGTCCAAACAGGAACTTGAACCCTGGACCCTCACATTAAAAGTCTGATGCTCTACTGAAGGAGCTATCCAGGCTCTCTCTCAATTTTAACCTGTCATTGAAAATTTATGAATTCACGCATGAGGAACTGATTATAAACACTTCTTTAGAACAGCTGTAGTTTACATGTTTTGTTTTCCTTTTTCCTTATGCAATAGATCAGATGTAAAACCATATACCTTGAAAATGTGAACTGACTGCAAGTAATTCACACTCAAAAAAATGTGAATTGAGCGTTCAAAGCACTAAAACGAATAATAACTGCTAAAACAAAATTACCAAGAAAACATTACAAGAGATTATAAAGGTTAAATATCTCACAGTAAAACAGTTTTCTCCACAGAAAATACTGACAAAGGATGACACATTTTAAAGCAGATTTTAGTTGTGTAAATTAAACTTATTTTAATTAAGAAAATCTGGATTCTTCTTCCAGTTATTCCATAACTTCCATAGCCAGTTACACTACGGCTAGAAGGTGGTGTTCCCATTCTCCTCATCACCATTCCAGGAAGGTTATCAATGCTACCACCTAAAAAAGTGAAGAGAAATTTCTACAAGTAACGGCACCTTCTCTGCAGTAACCCAAGCATGTACACTTCATGGGTCATCATGCCTGTTTCCAAAGATGTCATCTACTGAACATCACTTTTTGAATACAGTTATTTGAGCAGGAGTTGTTTAACTGAACCTAACAAAATTAAGAAAAGTGTAGTTTTCAGCCTGGGTAACATGGTGAAACCCTGTCTCTACAAAGTAGTCCCAGCTACTCAGGGAGCTGAGGCGGGAGGTGGAGACTGCAGTGAGCTGTGATCGGGCCACTGCACTCCAGCCTGGTTGACAGAGTAAGACACTGTCAAAAAAAAAAAAAAAAGAAGGAAGGAAGGAAAGAAGGAAGGAAGGAAGGAAGGAAGAAAAAAGTACAGTTTTAACCACAATGAAAATTCAGCCTAAAGGCAGTAGGGTAGAAAATATATGACTTCCTCAGATTCTGTAACTCAGATATTTCAGAGGATGAAAGTATAACTTTACATGTAAACATTAAATATATCTTAAATACTATCATTATCTAAATACATTATAGCTATACTTAAATCCAATAAATGGAATGTTTTTGATACACGTAAATTATATAAGTATATAATACACATACATTGCCCCTTCAGTTACCTTGTATGTGATTAATTTCCAAATAATTATTTTGCTTTAAAAAAAAAAAAAGGCTCTTTTTACTTAGGAGTCTGAGGCAGGAGGACTGCTTGAGTCCAGGAGTTCAAGACTAACTGGGCAACATAGTGAAATCTCCATTTCTGGAAAAAAAAAAAATAATGAGCCTGGTATGGTGGTGCACACCTGTGGTCCCAGCTCCTCAGGAGGCTAAGCATGGAGGATTGCTTTAGCCCAAGAATGGGCTAAAGTGAGCTATGATCTCACCACTGCCCACCAGCGTGGGTGACAGAATGAGACCCTGTCTCTAAAAAAAAAAAAAAAGCCAATTTAAAAAATTGCTGGTGCCAATTTTATTTTACTCATTTCATTTATATTCAAAAGTGAAAAGAAAGAAATAGCTTATAGAAAGGACTGGGCAGAAAACACTAAACACTAAACTGATGAAGCTTATATAATTTCTAGAAGTACATACAGTTTTTTTTGGCTTTCTCAAGGATGAAAACTTCTTCCTAAGTGACATATATGTAAGCCTATAGGAAAACAAGGGGCAGTGCACAGTAGTTTCTTTTGCTTTATTAAGATCTGTACTTATATAGCACTATTTTAACCTGTTATTTGTCAAAGCTATTTCACAAAACACACACAATTTTTTTCTTAAACAATGCCTTGTGAAATTGTCAAAAAAGTCTAAAATGCACCAAATTCTGAAATGCACCAAAACTCTCTAAACATAAAGCAGATTATAATAGAGACCTACTGTTAGATACATCAGAGAGTGATCAGAGTTTACAAAATTTGTACATTTCAAAATAGCTAAATTCAAATGTTCCTAGCATAAATATTGAAGTATAATATTCAGTAATAATTGCTGCACAGTTCAGCTGTGAAGTAGTTAAGGTGATGGCTATCCCAAGTATGCTGATTTACCCTAAAAATTATATTAATGTATTAAATTACCACATGTACCCTGAAACTATGTACATATCAATAAAAAAAGAAAAAAATCAGCCAGGGGCAGTGGCTCACGCCTATAATCCCAGCACTTTGGGAGGCCGAGGCCAGCGGATCACCTGAGGTCAGGAGTTCCAGATCAGCCTGACCAACATGGAGAAACTCGGTCTCTACTAAAAACACAAAATTAGCTGGGCGTGGTGGTGCATGCCTTTAATCCCAGTTACTCAGGACGCTGAGGCAGGAGAATCGCTTGAACCCGGTAGGTGGAGGTTGCAGTGAGTCGAGATCGTGCTATTGCACTCCTGCCTGAGCAACAAGAGCAAAACTCTGTCTCAAAAAAAAGGAAAAAATAGATTATAAAATGAAAGCAACAAAATATTAATCTGAAACAAACCACACTTTATTGATAGCACATACACTTGTGAAAAAAATTACTAGTATTGTACAGTATTATCAAAGTCTGATATGCTCTCTAAAAGAAAAGGTGACAATATCATGAGGACACAGCTCCCTCCAAATCTAGCTAGAGCTGCAGGGGTACACTTGCAAATCTTCAGAATTGGAGAGAAGAGAGTGGACTGTAGAAGCTCATACCCTTTGATGCAGCAATTCTGTCCCCGGTAATTTATCCAAAAGAAAATTCAGGCAAAAATTTGCACTAGTCATAAGAGTTAATTATAAGAATATGAACCACATCGTTACTTATGATGTTGAAAAAACACAATGAACTGAATGCCCAAGAGTCTGTAAATTAATTACAGTAAACTGGACAGGCATGGAGGCTCACGCCTGTAATCCCAGCATTTTGGGAGACTAAGGCGGGAAGATCGCTTGACCCAGGAGTTCGAAACCAGCCTGCGCAACACAGCGAGACTCCATTTCTAAAAAAAAAAAAAAAAATTAGCCAGGTGTGGTTGTGTCCACCTATAGTCCCACTAATTGGGAGACTGAGGCAGGAGGATTTGTTGAGCTTTGCAGTTTGAGGCTGCAAAGAGCTATGATTACTAGGCCACTGCCCTTCAGCCTTGGCAACAGGGCAAGACCCTGTTTCTTAAAAAAATAAAATATGGTACACCCACAAAATGAACTACGGTGTAGTTATTACTAAAAACAGTATAAACCAGTTTGTAAAAAAAAGTATATGCACATATGCAAAACAAAAGAAAACAAAACAAAACACAAAAATATACAGTCACACACCAAATAACATTTCAGTCAACAACAGACTGAATATATGATAGTGGTCCCCTAAGATTATAATGGAGTTGAAAAATTCCCACTGCCTGGTCATGTCATAGCGGTCATAACGTCATAGTACAACACTTTACTCAGATGTTTGTGGTGATGCTGGTATCAACAAACCTACTGGGGTGCCAGTAGTGTAAAAGTCTACCACATACAATTATGTAGAGTACATAATACTTGATAATCAACAATTATGTTACTGGTTTACGTATTTACTATGCTATACTATGTATTGTTAGTGTACTCCTATTATTAAAAAAGTTAACTATAAAACAGTCTCTGGCATGTCCTTCAGGAGATATTTCAGGAGACACTGTTATCATAGGAGATGACAGTTTCAGTCCTGTTATTGTCCCCGAAGATCTCACAGTGGGACAAGATTGGAGATGGAAGACAGTAGTAATATTGATGATCCTGACCCGGTGTATGCCTAGGCTAATGTGTACCTTAGTTTTTAACTAAAGAGTTAAAAAAAAAAATGAAACAAAAAACTTACCAAATAAAGATATAAAGAAAATATGTTTCTGTAGCTGTACAATAAGTTCGTTTTAAGCTATTACAAGAGTTAAAAAGAAAATTCAAAAGTTTATGAAGTAAAAGGGTTACAGTAAACTAAGGTTAATTTTTTATTGAAAAAAGAAAATTTAAAAAATGTAGCATAGCCTAAGGGTACACTGCTTACAAAGTCCACAGTAGAGTGGAGCAGTGAGTGCCCTAGGCCTTCACATTCTTTCACCACTACTCACCAACTCAGAGCAACTTCCAGTCCTGCAAGCTCCTCTCGTGGGTAAGTGCCCCACAACTGGTGTAGTATTTTTATCTTTTATGCTGCATGTTTACTGTACCTTTTCTATGTTTAGATGCACAAATACTTACCACTGCGTGTAACTGCACACACCACTGAGTACAGCAACATGCTGCGCAGGCCTGTAACCTAGGAGCAACAGGCTATGCCATACAGCCTAGGTATGGAGGAGGCTGTACCATTCAGGATGGTGTAAGCGCATTCTATGGTGTTTGCACTGAACAAAACGGCCTAAGAACACATTTCTCAGAAAACATCAGATCGCTAAGGACGCAAGACTGTATATCAAATGCTATGATAGATGGTTTTTATTCTTTTTAAGTTTATTTAACGAGCATACATTATTTTGATATATATCACAGGCCATTTCCCGCTAGCTGTAAATCAAAGCCACGTGACAGCAAGAATTGGCTACTAACGACCCACATCTAACACCTGCCCCCCCAAGGCAGTTCAACCGTGGGCATCTGCCAGTAAGGGCTACAGCTGGAGAAGCAGTGTCTGCAAGCCGCGACCCAGCCACCCCCCCCCCCCCCCACCCCGCAGCCTCAGCGTGGGCCTCTGCAGTCCGGCTCGCCGCTCCCAACAAGAGGAGGGCCGGGAAGCGAATGAGGAAAAAGAAAAGCCGGGACCGCTCCCTCCGCACCTGGACCCCGCCCCTCGGCCGCAGGCCCAAGCCGGACTCCGACTGAGCAACTCCGACCAAAGCGGCGCGGCCCTACCTTGTAGTAAAACACCGCCTCGGAGTAGCGGCCTTCGTGGTCGCGCTGCACCGCCAGACGGGCGAACTGCACGGCGTCCCGCTCCAGCGCCGTGGCGTCCATGGCGCAGAGGCCCCGCGCCGGGGCCGGGAACTAGGCCCTGACGCAGGACTGCTTTTCGCGGACTGCTGCGGCCCGGCGGCGGCGAGGACTCGGGAGCGCCGCGGAAGGAGCGGCAAAGTTTACTTTGGACGGTGGAAGGAAGAGAGCTCGCCTTCCCGTTGCCGGGCTGGGGCCCAGCGCGACGCCGCGCCCCTCAGTGCAGACCCGACTCGCAGCCCATAAGACAGCCCCACTTCGCGGCCCCAGCGGCCCTCGCCCCGCCCACCAGCCGCCCCACGCAGGCGCAGCCTGGCCCTCGCGAGCTCCTTAGAAGCTGGGGCGGCCGAGGCCAGGCTCGCGGGACTGCGCGGGCTGTGGGCGGGGCCGGGCCCACGCAGGAGCGGAGCCGCGGAGGCGGGGCAAAAAGACCTGCTGCTGTGTACATGACCGTCGTGGCGCCCGGGATTGGGCGGCTGAGGGCAGGTGCCACGTCCGAGCTGCCCACACACTGCCGTCTGTGTGGCGGTGGCAGTGCAGGGCGAGGCTGTTGCCGTCGACAGTGGGCAGGAGAGGGGTACCAGCCTCACAGATCCTTTCCTCTGTTAAGTGTCCAGGGATGGGCGTAAAGAGCTAAGGAAGAGTGCCTCCCACCAGCATCTGACACATTAAAAAAATGACCGTGAGGACAGAGGTTCTTTCGAGTCATTCTTCGCTTACATTTATTTTCATTTATTTCCCACAAGCTCAATCATGACCCTATAGCCCCCCACTGTGCACCAAGGTCATATTGATTGAATTGTTAACAAACAAGGTAATGTATTTTCAGTTGTACTTATCCTTAGGGTTAACTTGATGCTGTTGTAATTACTTAATTAGGTGATTATTTGATTTATGTCTTCTCTCCCCTAAAGGTCTGAATTCAGCAGTAATAAAAATGAATTAGTGATGGGCACCACCAAATTCATGCTGAGTCAAAGAAGTAAGAATTGAGTACATAATGTATAATTCCATCTATAAGAAACACTAGAAAACACTACAATGTTAGAAAGCAGATCAGTGGTTGGGAAGGGAATTAAGGGAATCTTTTCTGATGATGAGAATGTTTTATATCTCAATGGTGGTGTCAAAATGTATACTTTTGTCAAAACTCATCAAACTACATTTTAAGTGTGTACTTTTAATTTTTGTTAATTATACTATATTTTTTCAGTCATTTGCCCTGCATTTAGAATGGTACTCTAATTTCTTAGTTTCTTTAGGTCTGTTTCTTCACATTTAGTGAATTTCTTAATAACAACGATCTCATCAGGCTGTTATAAAGACACACAGAATTTGATTTTGTGCCTAGAACAAAGATGGTTCTCAAAGTTAGCAACTACAGTTTTATAGCTGAAGCAGGGATGGTTCCTGTCTTTACCACTTTGATCCCAGCATTGAGCGCAAGCCTTGTTCTAGAGCAGGTCTTCAACAAATATTTTAAAACGTTGAATAAGTCAACTCCGCTACTTAAATATATCTAATGTGAGAAAGTCCTTCAGTACATGAGTTCAGACCGTCTGTGTTTCAATCACTGTTTTGCACAAACTGACCCCCAAGCTACAGCAGATAAATACAGTTTTACTCATCACAGGTCTTCTGTTCCTGCTCCCATCACAGCTTATAGAATTCCTAATGTATCTTGAAGGAAGCCTTTTATTGCACTCCCGGGTACTTGAGATCTCTTCCTATATTTATTAATATATTCTGTATAAGGAATTGAATCCTTATTCCTTGTTCATGTATTCAGTGAACACCAGACTACTTTGTGCCTGGCACAGAGCTAGACATTGATGATACAAAGACAAATAGAAGACAGACAAGGCAGGGGTAAAGCAAATTGAAACTTCAAAGTATTAATATTTGCAGTCTCAACAAAATTGAGTCTTCCAATCCATGAGCACAGTCAATTTCTCCATTTCTTCAGAACTTCTTTAATTTCTCTCAGCAGTTTTGTAGTTTTCACATGCACGGGCCTTGCATATCTTTGGACAGGTTTATTTCTAAGCAGTTGATATTTTTGATGCTGTTGTAAATGGTATTGCTTATTTAATTTCCAACTGTTGCTAGTATATGCAAATAGCATTGACATTCATATATTGACCTTGTATTCTGTGATCATGAATTATCCAAAAGACTCTGAGAACTTGGTGGTGGAGACTCACTACAGGTGCCTTTGTGGAATGAATGCCTGCCAGAATGTCCAGTACCACCTCCGCCTTAGGCCAGCTCTGTGACAGTGGAATTTATCCAGTGTTAAGCACTCAGAGCTGCATAGTCAACATGTCATCATCCAGCAGCTTGAGAGCCCTCCCCCACCAAGAGCTGAGACAGACATAAAGAGGGATGAGACCTGGAGACAGACATTGAGAGGGCACTGGTCTGTACACACCCCTGCTCAGGAAGCTCCTTGTTTTTTTTTTTTTCCATTCAGTTAAATGGCCCTTGCTATTGATTGTTGAATTCCTTGGCCCGTCCTACAAATGTCAGAAACAGCAGAGCATAGTTTTGAAATTTAGACTTGCAGGGAGCTTATAATCTGCATGTCATTATATATAGAACCTATTAATATTCTATTTAATTCCATATATTTTAAATATGTATATAAAATTAAGTTAGGATATGTGTGTATATAAAATTCTACTGTAGGTGAAAAAGATGTTGTTACCCTTTTTAAGCTGCCAACCAAGTGATGGCAGTTTATTATTTCATTAAATAAATATGCAAAATTCTGTTGGCCAGGCACTGGAATGTTCAAGACAGGTCACACTGTGGTGAGCAAGACATTCAGCAGCCAACAGTTAAAAGCATCATTTGATAATTGCTAAGAGAGAGAAGGCAGAGGCTGGGAGGGGTACTATCTAAATCAGCTTGGGGAGTCTAACACAGTGTTCCAGAAGAAGGGAGGCTTGAGTTGAGTCCCAAAGGCAGAATAAGAGCAAAGCAGCAGAGGAAGAGATGGACGTTTCAGGCTCAACTAGAGGCAGGAGTGTTGAGGTCCGTGTATTGGGAGGATTGGGATTCACCAGGTGTGGCTGTGGGAAGAGATGGAAAATGAGACTTTAGAGGGGTGGTCTTCACATTTAGCTGCTTTAGAACCACCCAGGGATCTGGTCATACATAAGTTTCTGGGCTCCATCCCAGAGTGTCTGGGTCAGTAGGGTTGGGCGGGGCCTGGGAATCTGACAAGTGATGCTGATGCTGCTGGTGCAGAGACCACACTTTGAGAACCACTGCTCTAGATTTAGAAGGGAGTCACTGAAAGCTCAAGGCCCATTCCCAGTCAAGTCTCTTGACCATGGCTTCATGGCCTTGAAATTCAGCGCTCAGGGGAAGAGTGGATCATGCTAAAACAGCAAAGACCAGGGTGAATTTAGTTCCCTCCTGGCAGTCCCGTCTCTGCTGTGCTAGGTCCCTGGCCTTGAAGCTTCCTTCCTTCTTAGTTTTTCCCCTGTGACCCTCTAGGACACATGCTATGTTGCTTTTGGTCTTTGGTAGTTGCCCTCTCTTGCAGTTGGGTGGGACAAGTCATCCTTTTTACTACAGATCATCACCAGCTGGGTTGGGTTTCTGCAGATTCCCGAGAGCACACTGTCACCTTGTGTTCGTATGTGGCACTGCAGCTAGGTGTTACCTCATAGGGGCCTGTGTTCACAACTTTATCCTTTCAGCAAACATTTATTTAAGATATCTACCATGGCTGGGCATGGTGGTTCACGCCTGTAATCCCAGCACTTTGGGAGGCCGAGGCAGGTGGATCATCTGAGGTCAGGAGTTCAGGCTGGCCAACATGGTGAAACCTCATCTCTACTAAAAATACAAAAAATTAGCCAGGTGTGGTGGTGGATGCCTGTAATCCCAGCTACTTGGGAGGCTGAGGCAGGAGAATTGCTTGAACCAGGGAGGCAGAGGTTGTAATTCCAACACTTTGGGAGGCCGAGGCATGTGGATCACCTAAAGTCAGGAGTTGGAGACCAGCCTGGCCAATATGGTGAAACCTCGTCTCACTAAAAACACAAAAAATTAGCCGGGCATGGTGGTGGGCACCTGTAATCCCAACTACTCAGGAGTCTGAGGCAGGAGAATTGCTTGAACCCAGGAGGTGGAGGTTGCGGTGAGCCGAGATCATGCCATTGCACTCCAGCCTGGGCAACAAGAGTGAAACTCCATCTCAAATAAATAAATAAATAAATATCTACCATAATCCCTGAAGAGCACAGTAATTTTCAGGTCCAGGCCTCTCTGGGGCTCTTTGGAGATAACAGCACCATCCCTGAGGCAAGGTATGGAGCAAATTTGAGAAGCAAATTTTAGGAAGAAGTGAGTTGGGGCAGTTACTGCTAGCTCTAGACAGTTCAAGGGAATGTGGGTCCAATATATATATATATATATAATCAAGAGAAACCAGAAATCTTGGTGTAAAAATTACTGATTTTTAAGTAAAGATAAAGTGAAATATTTTCCTTTTCTTTTTCTTTTTTTTTTTTTAGATGGAGTTTTCACTCTTGTTGCCCAGGCTGGGGTGCAATGGCAAAATCTTGGCTCACTGAAACCTCCACCTCCTGGATTCAAGCAATTCTCCCACCTCAGCCTCCCAAGTAGCTGGGATTACAGGCATGCGGCACCACACCCAGCTAATTTTTTTTGTATTTAGTAGAGACAGGGTTTCACCATGTTGGTCAGGCTGGTCTCAAACTCATGACCTCAGGTGATTCACCTGCCTCGGCCTCCCAAAGTGCTGGGATTACAATTGTGAGCCACTATGCCCGGCCAGTGAAATGTTTTTCTAAGTACTAAGAGACAACATTGCACATCTACAGGCTACTTTGGGCTCACATCCCGTTATTTTGATCCCTTCTTGGTGCTTTAATTCCTTTACATAATTTTAGAGCAGTCTCAAGTAGGAGAGAAGGTAAATGCTGACATTTGTGGATACGGTGGTGTGAAAACAGGCCCACCTCTCATGGGGCTTTTGGTCTACTGAAAGGACACAGGAATCAATCAATCAATCAAGGCCATTAATGAGTGAATCATTACAAATGTAGATGAGTACTCCAAAGATAATCAACAGTTTTGTAAGAGCTTATGAAAAGGAAACTGACCTGAACTAGGGGGTCAGCAAAGACTTCCCGTGAGATAGAAGGAACTGCTTGTGCAGTGGTCCATGGCAAAACTGAACATGGAACAGAGGCCAGTGTGGCTGGAGCAGAGGCAGTGAAATGCAGGAAGAGGCTCAGAAGGTGGGGGTGTCAGGCATGAGACCATGTAGGGCCTTGTAGGCTCTATTAACGGTTTGAATTTCTATCTTAATTCTCAGTACACCACTGTGGAGTGCTACTTTCAATTTTAATTTGAGTTTCTTTATAGAGGGGTTCTAAATATTTGTAAGGATTGATATTTCAGTGACTTTTGTTCTTTATTAGAGATCTTTCAAAGGATGAAGATAAAATTTTTATTTATAAATTATATATATTTATAAATGTATTTATGTATTAAATGTATAAATTATACATTTATGTATAAATGTATATATTATATATTTATAAATTTTCATATATGTGTAATAAGGCTCATTCTATCTTATGATTACCAGATGAGCCCATTGGATCCCTTTATAATCTAAGCTACCTTTTGGGATCTTTCTGTACATGTTAAAATATTTTGCTATTTTATCATTCTATGAATTATTTCATCATTACTCAATAATTCCAAGCTACAATTTAAAAATACAAAAATAATAGGACAACAGAAGAGAGATGAAATGCCTAAATGGATAAAGTAATTGTGAAATAATAATTGTTAATTTAGTCTTCAGTTTTCTTGTTGCATTGTCCAAAGCATTGCATTGTCCCTCAAAAAGATATAAAAGAAGTCTGGAGATACTATCTTTGGAGCACAGTTTTAGTTTTCTTTCTAATTAAACTTTCTATTTTGAGATCATTGTAACTTAACATGCTATTGTAAGAAATAATACAGAAATCTCATATGCCCTTTAGTTTCTCTCAGTAGCAATATCTTGCATAACTCTAGTACAACATCATGACCAGGAAATTGACATTGATACAGTTCGCCAATTTTACACTTTCAGTTTTCACTGGCCAAAGTAGATCAGGGGTCCCCAACCCCTGAGCTATAGACTGATATCGTCTCTGTCCTGTTAGGAACAAGGTTGCCCAGCAGGAGGTGAGTGGTGGGCAAGTGAGCGAAGCTTCATCTCTATTTACAGCTGGTCCCCATCACTCATATTACTGCCTGATCTCTGCCACCGGTCAGATCAGCCATGGCATTAGATTCTCATAGTAGTGCAAAATCTGCTGTGAACTGTGCATGCGAGGGATCTAGGCTGTGTGCTCCTTATGAGAATCTAATGCCTGATGATCTGAGGTGGACCTGAGGCAGTGATGCTAATGCTGGGGAGTGGCTGCAAATATAGATTAACACTAGCAGAGAGGTTTGACTGCACAGAGACCATAATAAATTGCTTGTGGACTCATATCAAAACCCTATCAGTGAGTGGCACGTGCCAATTAAGCTGCATCTGGTGGCAGGCTTTATAGTGGTAACTGAGTTGATGTACTTCAATTGTACAGTTGCATCTGGTGGCAGGCTTTAAGTCAGAATCCCATACTTATTTTAGTCCTCACGTGGAGTGCGTGGCCTGCTGTCCTCTTTCCCACACTACACACTTGTCTCAGTCACAGTTTTGGTAAGCCCACAAGTTAACCCAAACCAAAATGAGTAAAAAACAAATGTCACTGGAAAACTTATTTGAAAAGAGGAAAGACCCAATGATGACACAGCAGAATACTCTAAGACTGCAAACAGAAAGAAAACTTCCTTTAAAAAATACCACAAGTCCTACTTAAATTATGGGTTCATTGCAACAGGTAATTCACATTCTCCAAGCCCACATTGTATATTGTGTGGTGACCGGTTATCCAATGAAGACATAAAACCTTCAAAACTGCTTTGCCACGTGGAGACCAAGCATCCTGCATTAAAACACAGGCCTTTCAAGTTTTTCCAAAGAAAAAAAAGCAAACACGAAGAACAGAAGCAATTATTGAAGGCCACCACTTCATCAAATGTGTCTGCACTGAGACAGAGCATCATGCCTAGTGGCTAACCACATTGCTAAAGCTAAGAAGCCCCTTACTGTTGAAAAAGAGCTGATCCTGCCTGCTGCTAAGGACATTTGTCATGAACTTTTAGGAGGGGCTGCAGTTCAAAAGCTGGCACGTGTTCCTCTTTTGTTTGGTTCCATAACTAGAGGCATTGGTGAAATAGTAGAGGGTATTGAGGCACGATTGTTAGAGAGGATTAATGAGTCACTGTAGTACACAATCCAGGTTGACAAGTCTACTGATGTTGACAACAAGGCAACAATATTTGTTTTCGTGTGATATATTTTTCAAGAGGATGTGCATAAGGATATGTTTTGGGTACTTTTGTTGCCAACCAATACAACTGCAGAGCTATTCAAGTCTTTGAATGATTACATATCAGGAAACTGAATTGGTCATTTTGTATCAGTTTATGCAAGGACATAGTGGCTGCCATGACTAGATGGCTTTCTGGTTTCACTGCTTGGGTCAAACAGGTCACTTGTGAATGTGAGTCTACGTAGTGTGTCATCCATAGAAAAACGCTGGCTAGCTGAAAAATGTCACCCGAACTTAACGTTTTGCAGAATGTGATTAAAATTAACCACATTAAATTACATACCCTTAACTCACATCTGTTCACGCAGCTATGTGAGAAGATGGACGCAGAGCATACACGTCTTCTCTTATACACAGAAGTGGGGTGGCTTTCTAAAGGTGGATCACTGGCCAGAGTTTTTCAGTTACGAGCCACTCCAGAGATTTCTTTTAGAAAAACAGTCACCATTGGCAGCACATTTAGGTGACACAGAATGGGTCTCAAAACTTGCTTCCTTGTGTGACATATTCAACCTGCTCAACGAACTCAATCTGTCACTTCACAGGAGAACAACAACTGTGTTCAAGTCAGCAGATAAAGTGGCTACATTCAAAGCCAAGCTGGAATTATGGGGGTGACAAGTGAACACTGGGATTTTTGACATGTTTCAAACATTAGCAGAGATTTTGAAATAGAATGAGCCAGGGTCTTCTTTCTCCCAGCTGGTGCGTGATCACCCATTTCAGTTTTCAAAAGAGTTTGAGCATTACTTCCCAACCACAAAAGAGCCCCAAACTAGGGAGGAATGGATCTGCAACCCATTTGTGAAGAAGCCAGGTAAATCAACTTTGTGCTAGAAGAGGATCAACTGCTTGAGATTGCAAATGATGGTGGCCTTAAAAGTATGTTTGAGACAACTTCAAATCTTCATATGTTCTGGATTAAAGTCAAAGTGGTAGCCTGAGATTGCCACAAAAGCACTGAAAAGCCTGCTTCCATTTCCAACGTCCTATCTTTGTGAAGCAGGATTTTTTGTAGTGACAGAAACCATGATGAGATTATGGAGAAGTCTGGACATAAATAACACACTTCGGGTGTTACTGTCTTCCATTACCCCCAGATGGGACCATCTAGTTGCAGGAAAACAAGCTCAGGGCTCCCACATATTCTGTATTATGTGAATTGTATAATTATTTCATCATATATTACAATGTAATAATAGTAGTAACAAAGTGCACAATGAATGTAATGTGCTCGAATCATAACCCCTCCCCATCCCCACAGTCTGTGGAAAAATGGTCTTTCATGGACTGGTCCCTGATGCCAAAAAGGTTGGGGACTGCTGACATAGAGATTAAAATTTTTTCGTGTCCACTATAATGGTGAAAACAAGCAAATTGATGGAGAAAGTCATTTCACAATTTTGTTACCATTTTCTAACTTTGCAAACGTTCAGCACACTGATTAACTTCTCTAAGCCTCAATTTTCTCATCTGTAAAATAGGTAGATTAGTAACTACCTCATAAGGTTTTAGAAGGATTGAATGAGATAATGCCAGTAAAGCCTTTAGCACAACACCTGGCACATACGAAGTACTTGACAAAGTTATGTCCTACAACACTTAGCTGTGCTCTTTGCTCTTCATGACTGTGCTCTTTTGGGATAATCTGTCAGGGCAGGGACAGAAGAAATGGTTACAGAACCATTTAGCCTTTATCTCAAATACCTCTGAGCTGCTTGGAATTCCACTTCCTGAACTCTGATCATCTTGGGAAACAGAAGCAACAATAGCATCCTCTGAAGAGCTCAGTCATTGATAGGCAATGGGAGTGTTTATCACATCTTTTTCTTACAGTCTCTGAGTGCAGCTTCACAATCCTTTACTGCATCCTTAAGCCAGATGTGTTTTGGAATTTGAAATTGACAGAGAACAACTCCCAGACAGTAGGACTGACTCTTGATAAGGAACTGGAAGCATATACCAAACTATTTCAGAATTTTTAAAAATTATTGCAGTGTGCTTGCTTCTTCCCACCTTTTGAGTACGATTTTCCTATAGGGATCATCTTATGTGTCTTATCACTGTGTGTTAGGGGTGTGTGTGTGTGTGGGCGGGGGAAGGTGCAGATTGTCTCTTTAACAGTGCTCTAATCGAAAGGAGTGATATTTAAGGAGCTGCACCCAAATGAACTACACCAAGGCATCTCATCTTCACCTGAATCTGATTTAGATGACAAGCTCCTGGACTTCAAGCTGATGCTTTAATAGTTTGAGACTTGGGAATTCTAGGGGTGTGATTTGAATGTATTTTGCATGGCTGATGGCTAAAATAGTACTCATAGTCCTCTTCCAGAGCAGCAACTTGAAAGTGCTTCCACTTCACAAATTCCCAAAGGTTCAATGTATAATGACATCAGATTAAGGAAGTTTATTCTTTTCAGATGATTGCAAGCTGGTTTATTCAGCAGAAATAGAAAATAAGATTATTTTCTCCCTTTTCAAAAGAAATTTTGCTGCAGCAGATATTCCTGTTACACAAGTGGAAATTGTGTTAGTTTATACACAATTTTTCCCAGGCACGGAACCATATTAGTATGCGTAGAATTTAAAACATCAACAGGATGGCTACTACTCAGGCAGGAACCTTTTCAGCTCAAAATAAAACTAGGTCTGTCTTGAGAGCAGTTCCACCAGCTCAGACTTCCATTCCATCTACACAGTCTCTGGATGCAATCTCGAATTTCCACATTATGGTTTTTTTTGGTTGTTGTTGTTCTTAAGCTTTTTACATTTTTTATATTTGTACTTTAAAAAATTTTTCAGCTTTTATTTCAGATACAAGGGATGCATGTATAGGATTGTTACATGGGTATATTGGAGCCAGGTAGTGAGCATAGTAACCATCCATTATGATTTTTGGTGTTTTATTATTTATTGGTTGATTTATTTTATTATACTTTAAGTTCTGGGAGACATGTGCAGAATGTGCAGG
The DNA here is from genome assembly GCF_007565055.1 of Rhinopithecus roxellana. Lineage (NCBI taxonomy): Eukaryota > Metazoa > Chordata > Mammalia > Primates > Cercopithecidae > Rhinopithecus > Rhinopithecus roxellana. The sequence continues at coordinate 178,245,393 of NC_044549.1, forward strand.
TTTGTTACATAGGTATACATGTGCCATGATCGTCTACATTAGGTATTTCTCCTAATGCTATGCCTCCTCTAGCCCCCTACCCCGCAACAGGCCCTGGTGTGTGATGTTCCCCTGCCTGTGTCCATGTGTTCACGTTGCTCAACTCCCCCTTATGAATGAGAACATGCAGTGTTTTCTGTTCCTGTGTTAGTTTGCTGAGAATGGTGGTTTCCAGCTTTATCTATGTCCCTGCAAAGGACATGAACTTATCCTTTTTATAGCTGCATAGTATTCCATAGGGTATATGTGCCACAGTTTCTTTATCCGATCTATCACTGATGGGCATTTGGGTTGGTTCCAAGTCTTTGCTATTGTGAATAGTGCTGCAATAAACATACATGTGCATGTGTCTTTATAGTAGAATGATTTATAATCCTTTGGGTATATATCCAGTAATGGGATTGCTGGGTCAAATGGTATTTCTGGTTCTAGATACTTGAGGAATTGCCACACTGTTTTTCACAGTGGTTGAACTAATTTACACTCCCACCAACAGTGTAAAAACATCCCTATTTCTCCACATCTGTTGTTTCCTGACTTTTTAATGATTGCCATTCTAACTGGCGTGAGATTGTATATCATTGTGGTTTTGATTTGCATTTCTCTGATGGCCAGTGATGATGAGCATTTTTTCATGTGTCTGTTGGCTATATGCATGTCTTCTTTTGAGAAATGTCTGTTCATATCCCTTGCCCACTTTTTGATGGGGTTGTTTTTTTCTTGTATATTTGTTTAAGTTCCTTGTAGATTCTGGATAGTAGCCCTTTGTCAGATGGAAAGATTGCAAAAATTTTCTTCCATTCCGTAGGTTGCCTGTTCATTCTGATGATAGTTTCTTTTGCTGTGCAGAAGCTCATTAGTTTAATTAGATCCTACTTGTCAATTTTGGGTTTTGTTGCCTTTGCTTTTTGTGTTTTAGTCATGAAGTCTTTGCCTATGCCTGTGTCCTGAATGGCATTGCCTAGGTTTTCTTCTAGGGTTTTTATGGTATTAGGTCTAACATTTAAGTCTCTAATCCATCTTGAATTAATTTTTGTATAAGGAGTAAGGAAAGGATCCAGTTTCAGCTTTCTACTTAGGGCTAGCCAATTTTCCCAGCACCATTTATTAAATAGGGAATCCTTTCCCCATTGCTTGTTTTTCTCAGGTTTGTCAAAGATCAGATGGCTGTAGATGTGTGGTATTATTTCTGAGGACTCTGTTCTGTTCCATTGGTCTATATCTCTGTTTTGGTATCAGTACCATGCTGTTTTGGTTACTATAGCCTTGTAGTATAGTTTGAAGTCAGGTAGCGTGATGCCTCCAGCTTTCTTCTTTTTGCTTAGGATTGTCTTGGCTATATGGGCTCTTTTTTGGTTCCATATGAAATTTAAAGTAGTTTTTGCAAATTCTGTGAAGAAAGTCAGTGGTAGCTTGATGGGAATAGCATTGAATCTATAAATTACTTTGGGCAGTATGGGCATTTTCACGATATTGATTCTTTCTATCCATGAGCATGGACTGTTTTCCCATTTGTTTGTGTCCTCTCTTATTTCCTTGAGCAGTGGTTTGTAGTTGTCCTTGAAGAGGTCCTTCACATCCCCTGTAAGTTGTGTTTCTAGGTATATTATTCTCTTTGTAGTAATTGTGAATGAGAGTTCACTCATGATTTGCCTCTGTTTGTCTATTATTGGTGTATAGGAATGCTTGTGAGTTTTGCACATTTATTTTGTATCCTGAGAATTTGCTGAAGCTGCTTATCTGCTTAAGGAGTTTTTGGGCTGAGATGATGGGGTTTTCTAAATATACAATCATGTCATCTACAAACAGAGACAATTTGACTTTCTCTTTTCCTATTTGAATACCCTTTAGTTCTTTCTTTTGCCTGATTTCCCTGACCAGAACTTCCAATACTGTGTTGAGTAGGAGTGGTGTGAGAGGGCATCCTTGTCTTGTGCCGGTTTTCAAAGGGAATGCTTGCAGCTTTTGCTCATTCAGTGTGATATTGGTTGTGGGTTTGTCAAAAATAGCTCTTATTATTTTGAGATATGTTCCATTGATATGTAGTTTGAGTGTTTTTAGCATGAAGGGATGTTGAATTTTATTGAAGGCCTTTCCTGCGTCTATTGAGATAATTATGTGGTTTTTGTCATTGGCTCTGTTTATGTGATGGATTACGTTTATTGATTTGCATATGTTGAACCAGCCTTGTATCCTAGGGATGAAGCTGACTTGATCCTGGTGGATAAGCTTTTTGATGTGCTGCTGGATTCGGTTTGCCAGTATTTTATTGAGGATTTTCACATATATGTTTTTTGGGGATATTGGCCTGAAATTTTCTTTTTTTGTGTGTGTGTCTCTGCCAGGTTTTGTATCAGGATGATGCTGGCCTCATCAAATGAGTTAGGGAGGAGTCCCTCTTTTTCTATTGTTTGGAATAGTTTCACAAGGAAGGGTGCCAGCTCCTCTTTGTATCTCTGGTAGAATTCAGCTGTGAATCCCTCTGGCTTTTTTGGTTGGTAGGCTATTAATTACTGCCTCAATTTCATAGAGACCTGATTGGTCTATCCAGGAATTTGACTTCTTCCTGATTTAGTCTTGGGAGGGTGTATGTGTCCAGGAATTTATCCATTTCTTCTAGATTTTCTAGTTTATTTGTGTAGAGATGCTTATAGAATTCTCTGATGGTAGTTTGTATTTCTGTGGGATCAGTGGTGATACCCCTTTATTATTTTTTATTGTGACTATTTGATTCTTTTCTCTTTTCTTCTTTATTAGTCTGGCTAGTGGTCTATCTATTTTGTTAATCTTTCCAAAAAACCAACTCCTGGATTCATTGATTTTTTGAAGGGGTTTTTGTTTCTCTATCTCCTTCAGTTCCGCTCTGATTTTAGTTATTTTTTGTCTTCTGCTAGCTTTTGAATTTGTTTGCTCTTACTTCTCTAGTTCTTTTAATTGTGATGTTAGGGTGTTGATTTTAGATTTTTCCTGCTTTCTCCTGTGGGCATTTAGTGCTGTAAATTTCCCTTTAAACACTGCTTTAGTGGTGTCTCAGAGATTCTGGTACTTTGTGTCTTTATTCTCATTAGTTTCAAAGAACTTATTTATTTCTACCTTACTTTTGTTATTTCCCAGTAGTCATCCAGGAGCAGGTTGTTCAGTTTCCATGTAGTTGTACAGTTTTGAATGAGTTTCTTAATCCTGAGTTCTAATTTGATTGCACTGTGGTCTGAGAGACTGTTTGTTATGATTTATATTCTTTTACATTTGCTGAAGAGTGTTTTACTTCCAGTTATGTATGTGGTGCTGAGAAGAATGTATATTCTGTTGATTTGGGGTGGAGAGTTCTGTAGATGTCTATTAGGTCTGCTTGGCAGAGCTGAGTTCAAGTCCTGAATATCCTTTTTAATTTTCTGTCTCGTTGATCTGACTAATATTGACAGTGGGTGTTAAAGTCTCCCGCTATTACTGTGTGGGAGTCTAAGTCTCTTTGTAGGTCTGAAAGAACTTGCTTTATGAATCTAGGTGCTCTGTGTTGGGTGCATATATATTTAGGATAGTTAGCTGTTCTTGTTGCATTGACCATTTACCATTATGTAATACCCTTCTTTGCCTTTTTTGATCTTTGTTGGTTTAAAGTCTGTTTTATCAGAGAGTAGGATTGCAGCCCTGCTTTTTTTTCCTTTCTGTTTGCTTAGTAAATATTCCTCCATCCCTTTATTTTGAGCTCATGTGTGTCTTTGCATGTGTGGTGGGTCTCTTGAATACAGCACACCAATGGGTCTCGACTCTATCCAATTTACTAGTCTGTGTCTTTTAATTGGGGCATTTAGCTCATTTACATTTAAGGGTAATATTGTTATGTGTGAATTTGATCCTGTCATCATGATCCTAGCTGGTTATTTTGGAAATTAGTTGATGCAGTTTTTTCATAGTGTTGTTGATTTTTATATTTTGGTATGTTTTTGCAGTGGCTGGTACCAGATTTTCCTTTCCATATTTACTGCTTCCTTCAGGAGCTCTTGTAAGGCAGGCCTGGTGGTGACAAAATCCCTCAGCATTTGCTTTTCTGTAAAGGATTTTATTTCTTCTTCACTTATGAAGCTTAGTTGGACTGGATATGAAATTCTGGGTTGAAAATTCTTTTCTTTAAGAAAGTTCAATATTGGTCCCCACTCTTTTCTGGCTTGTGGGGTTTCTGCAGAGAGATCCTCTGTTAGTCTGATGGGCTTCCCTTTTTGGGTAACCTGACCTTTGTCTCTGGCTGCCCTTAACATTTTTTCCTTCATTTCAACCTTGGTGAATCTGAAAATTATGTGTCTTGGGGTTACTTTTCGCAAGGAGTATCTTAGTGGGGTTCTTCATAGTTGCTGAATTTGAATGTTGGCCTGTCTTATTAGGTTGGGCAAGATCTCCTGGATAATATCCTGAAGTGTGTTTTCCAATTTGGTTCCATTCTCCCTGTCATTTTCAGGTACACCAATCAATCGTAGGTTTGGTCTTTTCACATAGTCCCATCTTTCTTGAAGGCTTTCTTCATTACTTTTCATTATTTTTTCTCTAATCTTGTCTTCACACTTTATTTCATTAAGTTGATCTTCAATCTCTGATATTCTTTCTTCTGCTTGATCAATTTGGCTACTGATACCTGTGTATGCTTCACGAAGTTCTTGTGCTGTGTTTTTCAGCTCCATCAGGTCATTTACGTTCTTCTCTAAACTGGTTATTCTAGTTAGTAGTACCTGTAACCTTTTATCAAGGTTCTTAGCTTCCTTGCATTGAGTTAGAATGTACTCCTTTATTTCAGAGGAGTTTATTATTACTCACCTTCTGAAGCCTACTTTGGTCAGTTTGTCAAACTCATTCTCCATCCAGTTTTGTTCCCTTGTTGGTGAGGAGTTGTGATCCTTCGGAGGAGAAGAGGCATTCTGGTGTTTGGAATTTTCAGGATTTTTGTGTTGGTTTTTCCTCATCTTCGTTGATTTATCTACCTTTGTTCTTTGACGCCAAGGACCTTTGGATGGGGTTTTTGCATGGGTGTCCTTTTTGTTGATGTTGATGTTATTGCTTTCTGTTTGTTAGTTTTCCTTCTAACAGTCAGGAACCTCTGCTGCAGTTCTGCTGGAGTTTGCTGGAGGTCCACTCCAGACCCTGTTTGCCTGGGTATCACCAGTGGAGGCTGACGTATAGCAAAGACTGCTGCCTGTTCCTTCCTCTGGAAGCTTTGTCCCAGAGGGGCACCTGCCAGATACCCACTGGGGCTCTCCTGTATGAGGTGTCTGTTGACCCCTGCTGGGAGGTGTGTCCCAGTCAGGAGGCATGGGGGCAGGGACCCACTTGAGGAGGCAGTCTGTCCCTTAGCAGAGCTCAAGTGCTGTGCTGGGAGATCTGCTGCTCTCTTCAGAGCTGGCAGGCAGGAACATTTAAGTCTGCTGAATTTGCTCCCATAGTTGCCCCTTCCTCCAGGTGCTCTGTCCCAGGGAGATGGGAGTTTTATCTATAAGCGCCTGACTGGGGCTGCTGCCTTTCTTTCAGAGATGCCCTGCCCAGAGAGGAGGAATCTAGAGAGGCAGTCTGGCTACAGAAGCTTTGCAGCCCTGCAGTGGGCTCTGCTCGTTTCAAATTTCCTGGCAGCTTTGTTTACACTGTGAGGGGAAAACTGCCTACTCAAGCCTCAGTAATGGTGGAAACACCCCTTCCTCATCAAGCTTGAGTATCCCAGGTCAACTTCAGACTGCTGTGCTGGCAGCAAGAATTTCAAGCCAGTGGATCTTAGCTTGTTGGACTCTATGGGGGTGGGACCCACTGAGCAAGACCACTTGGTTCCTTGGCTTCAGCCCCCTTACCAGGGAGAGTGAACGGTTCTGTCTTGCTGGGGTTTCAGGCACCACTGGGGTATGAAAAAAAATTCCTGCAGCTAGCTCTGTGTCTGCTCAAATGGCCGTTCAGTTTTGTGCTTAAAGCCCAGGGCCCTGGTGATGTAGGCACCTGAGGGAATTTCCTGATCTGTGGGTTGCAAAAACCATGGGAAAAGCACAGTATCTGTGCTAGATAGCCCTGTCCCTCATGGCGCAGTCCCTCACAGCTTCCCTTGGCCAGGGCAGGGAGTTCCCCAATCTCTTGTGCTTCCTGGGTGAGGCAGTGCCCCCCACCCCCCGGCTTCTGCTCGCCCTCTGTGGGCTGCGCCCACTGTCTAACCAGTCCCATGAGATGAACTGGCTACCTCAGTCGGAAATGTAGAAATCACCCACCTTCTGCGTTGGTCTCAGACTGGAGCTGTTCCTATTAGGCCATCTTGCCCAGCAGTCCCCATTTTCAATTTTTGACTTAAAATTTCTCTGAGGAAGACATCCTGGAAGTCCTGGCTGGATTATTATAGCAAGGCAACAATTGCAGTAGTTTCTCGCTTACCAACAATTTCATTTTCTACTGTTTCAGTTACTCATGGTCAATTGTGGTCTGAAATATTAAATAGAAAATTCTAGAAATAAACAATTTAGAAGTTTTAAATTGCATGCTGTTCTGAGTAGCATGATGAAATCTTACATCGTTCCTCTCCATCCCACCAGGATGTGAATCCTCCCTTTGTCCAGTGTATCCATGCTATGCACGCTACCCTTAGCAGCTGTCTCGATGATCAGATCCACTGTTGCGGTTTGGCAGTGCTTGTGTTCTGGTCACCCTTATTTTATTTAATAATGGCCCCAAAGTGCAAGAATAGTGGTGCTGGTGATTTGGATAAGCCAACGAGGAAGACATAAAATGCTTCCTTTAAGTGAGAAGGTGAGAGTTGTTGACTTACTAGAGAAAGAAAAAAATCATATGCTGAGATTGCTAAGATCTGTGGTAAGATGAATCTTCTGTCTGTGAAATTATGAAGAAGGAAAAAGGAAATTCATGCCAGTTTTGCTGTCACACTTCAAACTGCAAAAGTTATGGCTACAGTGCATGATAAATGCTTCGTTAGGATGGAAAAGGCATTAAATTTGTAGGTGGAAAACAAACAGAAAAACGAATTCCAAATGATGGCAACCTGTTGTACCAGAAAGCATTGAGCTTATATGAAGACTTCAGGGAGGGATCCTCTGAAACGAATGACAGACAGGAAGCCATTTACTACCAGTTATGGGTGGTTACATAGAGTCAGGAATACGGAAGGTTAGTAGTAGCCTAACACTAAGTCACAATGCCCACATCATTCACCTCACTACATCTCATCACACAGGTATTGTATCATCTTCACAGAAGAAGGGTGAGAACAATACAATAAACAGTTTTTTTCTGAGAGACTGAGAGAGAGAACACATTCATACATTTTTAAAAAGTATATTGCTATAGTTGTTCCAGTTTTTATTAGTTATTATTAATCTCTTACTCTGCCTAATTTATAAATTAAACCTTATCATAGGTATGTGCATATAGGAAAAAGCATAGTATATGAAGGATCCCATCCACAGTTTCAGGCATTCACTAGGCGTCAGTTTCAGGCATTCACTAGGCGTCATGGAACGTATTCCCTAAGGGTGAAGGGAGACTACTTTATTGCTTTTGTGAAACTTCTGGGTACAAAGTTGCAAAAGTTATGAGTGTTCTGCTCATAGTCTTATTTTTCTCGGTAAGTATTTAGTGCTCAATTTTGCAGAATATCAGGTTTGTCAGAAACACTTATGATGTCCATAAGGAATGCATACTACAGAGTATTAGAAGTTATACATTTTAACAGTTTATTTCAAGTTTTGCCTAAAGGATAATATAATTTCTAATTCTATAATAATATTGTATAGTATGACAAAGGTCTAAGTACAATACAACTGCCTAATTAGAATAAAATTACCTGCCTTTCTTATGTTAAAAATGCCCCATTTCAGTGATTTATAAATTATCAATATTTCTGACTTACCTGAGCACTTCTTTTCTTTTTCTCCTCTCCTCTCCTTTCCTTTCCTTTCCTTTCCTTTCCTTTCCTTTCCTTTCCTTTCCTTTCCTTTCCTTTCCTTTCCTTTCCATTTATCCTCTTCTTTTCTCCACTTTTCTTTTTTCAGGGTCTCCCTCTGTTGCCCAGGCTGAAGTGCAGTGGCATGATCATGGTTCTCTGTGGCTTCAATCTCCCTGGGGTTACCTGAGTACTTCTATTTCTTCTGTTGTATATGATATCTCTGTCCTTACACATATGACTGTGGACTTACAAATGCTTTTTCAGGAGGGGTTTATATTCTAGAGAAAACTCATTTAAGATTTTCAGAAAACAAAATTTACTTCAAGAACCAGTAAGCATCCTTAATGTAAATATTAATATATAAAAAATCCTTACATACATCTCACTGTTTAAGCTATATCCAAAGGCAAGGTAAGTGTTTTTAAGACTATTCTATCAACATTAATTGAGCACCAATTATATTCTGTATACAACGCAAGGTGAGAGGGATACAATGTATAAAACACCATCTCTACTCTTAAGGTGCTCACAGTTTAGTGGAGGAAGACAGACATTTTAACAAATAATTATATCAAAAAGTAATAGCTGCTAGGATGGAAGTGAGAGTGAATGCACACAGAAATTATTGACTTACTGAACTGGGAGGAGAGGGTGACTCAGAGAAGGTTGCTCTTTTTTGAGACAGAGTCTGGGATCTGTTGCCCAGGTTGGAGTGCAGTGGCGTGATCTCAGCTCATTGCAGCCTCTGCTTCCTGGCTTCAAGCAATTCTTGCTTGAGAGAACCAAGCAATTTCAGTGCCTCAGCCTCCTGAGTAGCTGGGGCTACAGGTGCACAGCACCATGCCTGGCTAATTTTTGTATTTTTAGTAGAGACAGGGTCCTGCTGTGTTGCCCAGGCTGGTCTTGAACTCCTGGCCTCAAGGAATCTGCCTGCCTCAGCCTCCCAAAGTGCTGGGATTACATGTGTGAGCCACCATGCTCTGCTGAAAAGTTGCTCTTAATTGATGCTTGAACTGCAGAGGAGTTCACTGGGGTAGGGAGGAAGCATTGTGAGTAGAGAGAACGTGTAAATGTGCAGAACAGCATAGCAAGTTAAGGTAATTTCAAAAGAACAGATGTAACCCCTGTGAAAAGTGCAGGAGATTGCACTACTGCACTCCAACCTAGGAGACAGAGAGAGCGCCTGTTTAAAAAAAAAAAAAAAAAAAAAGAGGCAGTAGGAGATGAGATGAGAGAGAGGATGGTAGGGGTTGGATCATGGACGGCCTCATGTGATATGCAAGGGAATTTTTACTTTGTTTCATGGAAGAAATAAAAAACTAAGAAACTAAAATTCTTAATCTGGAGGACATATATGGCTCCAGGAGTATTGTGAACACCATGAAATTAGCTGCAACATTTTATTTATGTACATTTTTCCTTGCAAAAAGGTCCCTAGTTTTCAAGATCCCTAATGAGGTTCATGACTCTCTCCCCACTGCCAGGCAAAATTAAGATGCACTCAGAGAATACTGAATGGGTGATCCACGTAACTAATAAAGTGATCTGTGATTCTGTTGGTGAGTAAAGTAGAAATGGAGGCGACAGCTGTGTGTCACGTGTTCAGATCTTTATGAATTCGGGGAAACAAACTAAGGTTTGGTATATGATGGTGATGAAAAAGAGGGGTGTTACATTTCAATACAAAATGAAAAAGAGGGCTAGGGTGACACAGCTACCTAATCAGAGACTCCAAAAGAGATAATTGTATTCATTCATGCTATAAACACAAATACCTTTTTATTTGCCTACAATACTCCTGGATTTCTCTATTTTTAGCATACCTCTCCTGTTTGGAAGCACTTGAAATGTGGCTATTCAAATTGTGGAATCTGCTAGTACTGTATAAAATTTATACCAGATCCCAAAATCTTAGTACAAGAGAAAACATATCTCATTAATTATTTTTTATATTAGTTATGTGTTGAAATGGTAATATATTAGATAAAATGAGTTAAAATATATTTTAAAAATGTTTCACTTTTGTTTTATTTTTAAATACGTGCCTACTAGAAAATTTAAAATTAAATAGGTCTCTCACATTGTATTTCTGTTGGCAGCATTATTCTAAGACATTCCAGCAGTGCATTTCAGGCTGTAACATTTGCTTTACAAGCAACATCCTGATGATATTCTCTAGTCATAGATCACATATTGGGAATCACAGATGAAATGGAGTCAGGAGTCCAAAAAGGAGTCTTGTTTGAAATAAGACTTGTAAAAGAGAGTGGAAGGAAGAAAAACAGGGAAGAGAGCCACCGGCCTGCAGTGTGGACCTGACAAAGTCTCTTCCAATCTAATGGGGAACCGTGGAGCACATGCTGTTCTTTTTTTTTTTTTTTAATTTATTTTTATTATACTTCAAGTTCTAGGGTACATGTGCATAACGTGCAGGTTTGTTACATATGTATACTTGTGCCATGTTGGTGTGCTGTACCCATCAACTCGTCAGCACCCATCAATTCATCATTTATATCATGTATAACTCCCCAATGCCATCCCTCCCCCCTCCGCCCTCCCCATGATAGGCCCCAGTGTGTGATGTTCCCCTTCCCGAGTCCAAGTGATCTCCTTGTTCTTTAGAAGCTGAAATGGCTAGGCCCTTGTATCACTGCTCTAATAAATTATCGGTTGGGGGCTGCCTTAGTCTGTTTGTGATGCTGTCACAAAATACCACAGACTGGATAATTCATAAACAATGTAAGTTTATTTATCACAGTTCTCAGGATGAAAGTCCATGATCAAAGCCCTGGCATTGGTATCTGGTGAGGGCTTTTCTCTGCTTCCAAAATGTTGCCTTGTTGCTGTGTTCTCATATGCCAGAAAGTGGAAGAGTAGAAAGGGCCAAACACTGTGAGAAGCCTCCTTTATTAAAAAAAGGCCTTAATCCTATTCACAAGGGTTCCACCCCTCATCACTTAATCACCTCCTAAAGGCCCCACCTCTTAATACTATCCCATTGGTGATTAATTTTCAACCTGAATTTTGGAGGGGACACATTCAAACTATTGCAGGGGCTGTCCCAAGAAGAGCATGGCTTCCACCTGAAAGCCGAAGCCAACATGAAGAGGTAATATCTGGAGGCTGTCAGCTTCCCATACTCTCAGCTGAGTAGTGAGTTCTTTCTTGAGGGGGGATCGGAGCAGAACATCTCTGTGTCTGCCACGTTACCTTAAAAAACACAAAACAAAAAACCCTCACCTGTAAATAATCTCAACTTCCCATGAAAGTTTCTGTGGTAGACAGATGAATGTCCTCTATCACCTGCCGCCTGCAAGATGCCTACGTCCTTATCCCTGTAACCTGGAATATGCTACTTTATATAGCAAAGGAGACTTTGCAGGTGTGATTAAGGATCCTGAGATGGGAAAATTATCCTGGATTATCCAAAGCGGGCTTGATGTAATCACAAGGGTCAGACAGGAGGGAGCCAGAAGAATCAGACACAGAGTAGGAGATGTGGGGACTGCAGCAGATTTGGAATGACTTGAAGAACCATGAGCTGAGGAATGCAGGCCTCTAGAAGCTGGAAAAAGAAAGAAAATAGATGCTTCTCTAGAGTTTCCAGAGAAGTGAAGTCCTGCTAATGTCTTGGTTTTTAGGATTTCTGGGCTCCAGATGTGTAAGATAATAAATGTCTGTTGTTTTAAGTTACCAAGTTTGTGGTAATTTGTTACAGTAACAATGGAAAACTAATGCCGTTTCCTTCAGTGATGATGAGAGAAATGATCTCCCCAGGGTGAGCCAAAAGTTTTTCACTCTGAGTTCTGATCCCCTATTAATTTAGCAGATCAGCTATGATGGGACATTTTCTCTCTAAAGGGTTACAGTGATGGTACAAAGTGTCCAGTGGTGGTACAAGTTTATAGATCACTTTCTAAGGTCCTGGGGCATTCTCCTAAGGTTAACAGCCTGAACAATTTTATATAAGATTTACTAAGAGACACTATTTTGTTAAGACATCCTGCTCCAAATTGCCTATGTCCCTAAGGATTCTAGTTTGTTTAATCTTTAAAAAATTAGTTATAGTAATCATTCAGCAAAGTACACAAGTCTCACTTGTATATCTCAATACATTTTTACATTTGTGTACATGTATTTAACCATACCTAAATTAGAAAGCATTTCCAACATTCCAGAAGCCTCCTTTGGGTCACCTCCTATGCAATACCACCTTCTAACCAGAAATAACCACAATTCTCACTTCTGTCACCGTAGATTAGTTTTACCTGGTCTTAAATTTCATACAGTTGGAATCACACAGTTATAATATGTACTATATTAGTCTGACTTTTAAAAAATTGCTGTATGATATTCCATTGCATATAAGTATGGCATAATTTATTCTATTCTATTCTGTTTTTTTTTTTTTTTTTTTTTTTTTTAACAGAGTCTTACTCTGTTGCCCAGGCTGGAGTTCACTGGTGTGATCTCAGCTCACCACAACCTCCGCCTCCTGGGTTCAAGTGATTCTCCTGCCTCAGCCTCCCAAGTAGCTGGGAACACAAGTGTATGCCACAACCCCCAGTTAATTTTTGTATTTTTTAGTAGAGACGGAGTTTCACCATTTTGGCTAGGCTGGTCTTGAACTCCCAACTTTAGGTGATCTGCCTGCCTCGGCCTCCCAAAGTGCTGGGATTACAAGTGTGAGCCACCGTGCCCAGCTATTTATTCTATTCTTGATGAACATTTGATTGTTTCCAGTTTTGTGCTACTATGAATAAAGTTGCTAAGAACATTTTTATGCATGTCTTTTAGTGGAAATATGTCCCTATTTCTCTTGGGGTGGAATTGCTGAACAGGAAGCTTTGGGAATGTTCAGCTTTATAAGATACTACCAAATGATTTTTCCAAAGTGGTTTTACTAGTTTACACACCCATCAGCAATGTATGAGCATTCCAGGTGCTCCACATCCTCACCAACACTTCATACTGTCAATCTTACTAATTTTAGTCATCTTGTGGGTTCTAATTTAGTTTTGTTAGTTCTAAATTATCCTGTCACAGTGAATAGGTAAACCAGCCATCAACACTGTGTGGAATGTAGTTGATCTCTATGTTAGAGCACTTTTTCCCTCTACCAATTAAACATCTACCTTGAATGCTGACATGTGATTAAGGAGATGCTGAACTCTTTGGTAAGGGGATTATTATGACTGCCTGACTTGTTTTAGTTCCTCTTTATCACCCAATCTCTATTCTTCCAGTGAACTGCAAAAATAGAGATGGTTTGCAAGAATCTGTCAGTCAAGACTGGCAGACTCTCAGAAGTATTCCAGAGTAGGTGTGCTAGAGTGACATGCTTATTATGTGTCTAAAACATTCTCTTTCTAAATATTAGGTTGAATGTATGCATTAGGAAATTGCCATTTTTGTAGGTCAAATTGGCCGTATGAGCAGACTGTCTGTTTTTGAGTTCTTGCTCACCATTGGATATCCAGGTGTCAGCATATACCTCTTCTCATTTGTGAAGCCACACTAAAATGACGGAAAGGGAATCCATGGGTTTTAATTATAAGTGTATATGTCTGTATATGTACAAACTATAAAATGTTTGTATAGTACAGGCTATAGTACAGTCTATAAAAAATGCAACCCATGGGTTCAAATTGGGCAGGATGTGAGCTAAATGTAGCCCACAGATGCATGACATTGGCTCATGGCATTTAGAAATAATTAGAATAAGTTGTTATTTAAAAATCAGGGATTTTCACATTAACGTTTGAATTTTTGGTTTCTCTTGGAAAAAAGTACTGGGCCCATACTCCCTTCTTGGAGCAACTACCTAGAACTGAGCAGTGGTTGGCCCAGATATGTGAGACATTTACTCTTCAACTCATTTCCTATCTCTAGCCTACTTCGTATGTTTACATTCTTTGCCTGGAGGGTGGAGATAATTTGCCATGAAAAGTTCCCAGACTGGAAATCATTGTGCCCTGCATCTATCCCAGTGCAAGGATCATAGTAGATCTTAACTAAATATTTATTAAATGAGTGACTGTAGACTGGATGCAGTGGCTTGCACCTATAGTCCCAGCACTTTCAGAGGTTGAGGTAGGAGAATTGTGAGGCCAGGAATTTGAGACTAGCCTGGGCAACATAGCAAGATCCCATCTCTCAAAAAAAAATTTAAAAGAATTAGCTGGGCATGGTGGCATGCACCTGTAGTCCTAGCTACTCAGAGACTAAGGCAGGAGGATCACTTGAGCCCAGGACTTGGAAGCTGCAGTGAGCTATGACTGTGTCACTGCACTCCAGCCTGGGTAACAGAGCAAGACCCTGTCTCTGAAAAAAATTTAAGTACATACATATACATAAATACATAAATGACTACAAGTCCCTTCGAAGGCAAGATACTATAATGCTCACATGTATTTCCACAAAAACACACAAGGTGGTGGTATGCTCTTAGAAATTCACATACTTCTGCATTGCAACCACAAAAGACCAACAATAATAATCCTGATTTTATTACAGGCCAGTGTTTGAATTCAGTGGGCACAAATGTGTGCACATATCTTCTAATATACTGTAATTTTACATATATCCTGATGTGTATCTATCTATACATATACAGATGTATACACATATAATTAAAATAGGTTTCAAATTAAAAGATCTATCATTGGGTTTATTTATATATATAATTAGCTTATTTAATTAGGAGATGCATAATTTGGAGATTTTGTATACATAAAATCCCCAATATAGCTAATATATCCTAATATATATGATATGTATATCCTATATGATTGTATAGGATAAAAAATAAAATATATAGTCAAAATGTATTTAAAATCAGAAGATAATACAATTAAGATATATAATCGACCAGGTGCGGGGGCTCACGCCTGTAATCCCATAACTTGGGGAGGCCGAGGTGGGCGAATCACTGGAGGTCAGGAGTTCAAGACCATGGAGAAACCCCGTCTCAACTAAAAATACAAAAATTAGCCGGGGTGGTGGCGCATGCTTGTAATCCCAGTTGCTCAGGAGGCTGAGGGAGGAGAATCGCTTGAACCTGGGAAGCAGAGGTTGCGGTGAGCCAAGATCACGCCATGCACTCCAGTCTGGGCAACAAGAGTGAAACTCCGTCTCAAAAAAAAAAAAAAAAAAAAAAAAAAAAATATATATATATATAAAATCAATATCTATAAAAATATACAATTAGTATATAAAATTAAGATATGTAATTCAAAATATAATTAAGATATTCTAAATAATTGAGATACATGTAAAATTGGACATATTTAATATAATTAGAATATATAGTTACATTGAATCATATGAATTTGCAAATATTCCACTGTTTTTAATCTACAAAAATGGCAGTTTTATGTGGTTGAATTTAAATTTCAAATGGGCCAAGGTTATTGCATCTGTTAGAAACAAAGCTTATCTTGTGTTCTCTTTTACTGGGATCTTCTCTCTCATTTCTCTTTATTTTTTTCTCTTTCCTAAAACCTATGACTCCATTCTCTCTCATTTCTAATTCTAATGTCCCACATCTGTCAATGACATAAAAAATTGGTCCCTTATCAGAGTAAGTGAGCCAATATAACCAAGAAACCAAGGACCAACGGTTATTTTTTCCTCTTCACATGTAGGGGGTTATAGGGCGGTGTTTGTGATAGGGGGATTGTTTCATGGTTTTATTATATGGGAAGGAAACAAGGCCACTGAGAGTTGACAGTTTTGACAGTTTTTATGAGAAGTCAGGAATGGAGTCTGGAAGGGAGCGTGGGAGACCTCAAGGATTATCTACCTGGGATGAGACAACTTGTAAAAGACTTATCTCCTTCCAAGCTGTGAGCAATGGCAAAGCCTGGAGAGGCAGTGCTCACACACATTGCTGGACCAAAGAATGGCCTGAAGGGTCACAGAAGAGAGATTAAGAAGGAAGGAAGCTTCAAGGCCAGGAGCCCAGTGCAGCAGAGATGGGAACCACAGGGAGGGAACTAAACTCACCCCTGTCTTGCTGTCATTAGCATGATCCACTCTTCCCCTGAGTGCTGAATTTCAAGGCCATGAAGAGGCTTGGCTGGGAATGGGCCTTGAACTTCCTGTGACCCCCTTCTAAATCTAGTGCAGGAGTTCTCAAAGTGGTCTCTGCACCAGCAGCATCGGCATCACCCGTCAGAACCTCAGAAATGCAGATTTCCAGGCCCTGCCCAACCCTACTGATCCAGACACTCTGGGATGGAGCCCAGAAACTTATGTATGACCAGATTCCTGGGTAGTTCTAAAGCAGCTAAATGTGAGGACCACCGCTCTAAAGTCTCGTTTTCTGTCTCTTCCCACAGCCACACCCGGTGAATCCAAATCCTCCCGATACACGGACCTCAGCACTCCTGCCTCTAGTTGAGTCTGATATGTCCACCTCTTCCTCTCCTGCTTTGCTCTTATTCTGCCTTTGGGACTCAACTCAAGCCTCCCGTCTTCTGGAACACTGTGTTAGACTCCCCAGGCTGATTTAGATAGTGCTCCTCCCAGCCTCTGCCTTCTCTCTCTTAGCAATCATCAAATGATGCTTTTAACTGTTGGCTGCTGAATGTCTTGCTCACCACAGTGTGACCTGTCTTGGACATTTTTTTTTTTTTTTTTTTTGAGACGGAGTCTCGCTCTGTCGCCCAGGCTGGAGTGCAGTGGCCACATCTCAGCTCACTGCAAGCTCCGCCTCCCGGGTTTACGCCATTCTCTTGCCTCAGCCTCCGGAGTAGCTGGGACTACAGGCGCCCGCCACCTCGCCCGGCTAGTTTTTTGTATTTTTAGTAGAGACGGGGTTTCACCGTGTTAGCCAGGATGGTCTCGATCTCCTGACCTCGTGATCCGCCCGTCTCGGCCTCCCAAAGTGCTGGGATTACAGACTTGAGCCACCGCGCCCGGCCGGACATTTTGTTTTAATCCCCAGTGCCTGGCCCATTAAATTTTGAATACTTGTTGAATGAAATAATAAATTACCAGCGCTTGGGCAGCCATTTTAAAAAGAATAAGAATAGCGATATGAATTATAAGTAACATTTATGCAGTCCTTCTTGTGACTTTTTAATATTAAAATATCAATTTTGTTAAAATGTACAAACAATGAAACGTACACATTTTAAGCATACAGTTCAATGAGTTTTGACAAATTTATGCACCCATGTGAGCACCATGACTCTGAAAACTCTGTGCCCCTTCAAAATCAATGTCTGTGCCCTCTCAGCTCGAGGTAAGCATGAACCTGCTTTTTGTCATTATATGTTAGTTTTGTATTTCCTAAAGTTAGAAATGCAGAGTCACAGTATTTACTCTCTAGTGTCTGACTTCTTTTGCTCAGAATATTTTTGCGATTTAGCCATGTTGTTTTGTGTATCAGTAATGAATTCTCTTTTTGCTGAGTAGTCTTTCATTGTATGACTATACCACAGTTTATTTATCCATTCACTTGTCTTTGGACATTCGGATTTTTTCCAGTTTTTGGCTATTGAGAATAAAGCTGCATATATTTATTGCCTTGACTTAGCCATTCTGTAATTTATACATATATTGAAATATCATGTTGTACATTACACATATAATTTTTTGTCACTTAACAAATAAAAAGGAATAAAGCTGCTATGAACAATTATGACCAAGTCTTTTTGTGGGAAGTACTTTCTGCTTTTTAGGTAGTTTCATATACTCTGAGCTTTACAAAACCTGGGATATCTATTAGTTAAGGGCCTGGCATATGTGGGTCTCAATAAATATTTGTTGAATGGATGGACATATATACAAACGTATTCCTATTCATTGAAAGACGAGAACATCTCTCCAATAAGTTTAGTGACTTGTCCAAGTTATATGATTAGTTTGTGATGGATTGTTTACGACTAGGACTCAGCCTAGAGCTTCCCTGGGGATTGATGCAATGGAATGAAAATCCTGAGCCTAATGTTTTGGATAGCTGGAGTGAAGGTCTTATTGCTGCGGCCTGTAGGGAGGAGAGGGAAAGGATGGCAAGGCAGTCATACCTGGTGCAGACAGATTGGAGGCGCAGATATACATGCCTTCCAGGGCTGCTGACCACAGCCTCCGAGGCTGTGCACTGCCCAATTCCAGGGAGCACCAGGCATGCGCATTATGACCTGGCTACTTGTGTGTGGCCCCTTAGCATCACCTGGGAGCTTGTCGGAACTGCAGACTTGCTGGCTCCACCCCAGACCTACTGAATCACAATCAGCCTTTAAGTACAATTAGTATCTCCAGGTGATTTGTGGACATGTTAGAGTTTGAGAAGCCCTGAACTCTGATAGTAATTGTGCTTCCTGGGGTTGTGCAGGGTGTGGCCCTGATACCTAAATACTGGGAAGTTGGGCATGGGGCTAGGCTTGTTTTCTTTCCTGGTCCTTCCACATCATTCTGCAGAATGAATGTTGCCTCTTTCTGTGTGTGTATATGTGTGTGAGTACACAAACGTATATATGTGTATATATCGTCTGTGTGCCCAATGAATTTGAACATCACTGTTTTTTCACAAACTTGTAGGAGATGGTTTGGGGACCCCACAGTCTGATGGAGATTGAGTGGCTGAAATTCTAAGGAAGTTGAGGAGGAGAGAAGCCTGCAGATCTCCCTCCCACTTACCAGGGAAGATACCAAGACAGTGCTGTTCCCATTAAGTCTTCTCCAAGCCTGAATTTCCAAACTATGCTTCCTGCTTCCAACTATAAATCCATTTGTAGGAAGGACCAAGGATTTTAACAATCAACAGCAAGGGGATTCCTGAGCAAGGGTGTGTGCAGACCAGTGCCTTCTCAAACTCATCCCTCTCCTGGTGTGTCTCACCTCTTGGCAGGGGAGGGTTCCCAGGCTGCAGAAAGAGGACATGTTGACTAAGCAGCTCTGAGTGCTTAACAATGGACAGATTCTGTTGTGGTAAATGTCACAGAGCTGGCCTAAGGTTGGAGGTGCTACTGGATACTCTGGTAGACCTTCCTCAGAGACACCTGTCTTGAGCATCCTCAATCAGACTTTCAAGATTTTATGAATAATCCTTGAACTACTTGCTGTGTTCATGGATTGTTCATGGATTACTGAATCGTGTCCCACCAAAATTCATATTTTGAAGCCCTAACCCCCAATGTGATGCTATTTGGAGATAAGCCTATAGGAGGTAATTATATTTAGATGAGGCCATGGGTGTGGGGCCCTTATTGATGGGATTAGTGCCCTTCTAAGAAGAGATACCAGAGAGCTTGCTTCCTCTCTCTGGTCTCTGCCATGGGAGGGCATGGTAAGTAGACAGTCATCCACAAACCAGGAGGAAGCCCTCGCCAGAACCTGGAAATGCTGGCACTCTTATTTTAGATTTCCAGCCTCCAGAACTATGAGGAAGTGAATTATGTTGTTTAGGTTCCTTGGTCTTTGGTATTTTGTTATGGCAGCCAGAGCTGATTAAGACACTACTGAAATTGTGTTCCTCCACGGGCTTGGTCAGCTTATGCAAGGACAGAATTCCCCCACTGGCTTCTTAGCCAGCTGCCAGTTAAAAACTTTCTACTCTAAAATGTGCAATGTGGTGAAACCCTGTCTCTAAAAGAAGTACAAAAAATTAGCCAGGCACAATGGTGTCTGCTTGTAGTCCCGGTTACTCAGGAGGCTGAGGTAGGAGGATTGCTTGAGCCCAGGAGGTTGAGTTGAAGTGAGCTGAGATTGTGCCACTGCACTCCAGCCTTGACAGAACCAGACCCTGTCTCCAAACAAACAAACCACCCCAAAGTTAGTGGCACAAAACAACCACCATTTCATTATGCTCATGGATTCTGTGGGCCAGCACTTTGGAAAGGGCACAGCAGAGACAGTGTGTCCACACGCCACACAGTCTGAAGCCTCAACTTAGAAGACTAAATAAAGGCTGGGGGTGGCACAACAGCTGGCAGCTAGAATCATCTGAAGCTTGTTTTCTCCTGCGCATGGTACCGGGGCTGGGAAGACTCAAAGACCAAGACCACTGACCAGAGTGCCACACGGTCTCTCCATGTGGTCTGGCTTTGTGACAGAGCCTGGCAGCCTGGCAGCCTGACTTGGGCTTGTGGTTTGATAGTGTGGAAGTGTCCCAGAGAACAAGGTAGAAGACACATGGCCTTTTATGATCTAGCTTGGAAAGTCACATTATGTTGGTTCCACCACATTCTATTGGTTACAAGTAAGTTCAAAGGCAAGGGGACATAGACACCCCATCTAGATGGGGGTGTGGCAAGGTAAAAGAGCGGGTGGAATGAGAGATTTTTTGCTGCAGCCATCTTTGGAAAACACCATCTACCAAAGTTGTTATGATCATTCATTCTTACAGGGGGGCAAAGTTCAGAACTTTCAAGTAGACACCAACATTTTAGTTCTTTCTCTCTTTAATCTTTGTGGTGACTAATATCTTCCTGTAAATTAGTTTCTAATAAAACAGTTCAGAGCCTTCATTCCAGGAAAGGATGACAAATGTAGTCTATGAAGCACTGATTTTGTGTTAGTTTTGTACTAAGGAGTCTTTTTATAAAAAGGAAAAAGTATATATTGGCATCCAGGGCTCCTAGGAAGGCTCGGTCCTCCCAGGCTCTTTGTATTTCCTAGTTTCTCTTTTTCCGTTTACTGAGAAGAACATTTCTACTCTATCATGACCTGTTTATCTAAAGAAGATAAAAGGTGAAGGAGAAGATTTAGGAGAGTATTTTTAAAAATTATTCTTTTGAGCCACTAATTCCTGATGAGTGGAAAAGGCTAATATCGTAGAGGCTTTCTTTTGGCTTACAGATACTGAAGCATTTATTTATCAAATACACCCATGCTGACTTTGACACTATTTTAGTGTTAAATTCGGTCATTGAACATACTTTTATTGACTGTTTACTATCAGCTGTACACTGGGTTAAACACGGCAGATCCAAAAAAGAGTTGCTACTCTTGTGTGTAAGGAGCTTTCACATTAGTGGCCTGGAAACACTGGTTGGGTTTAGTCTTAGCAGTACTGCTTTCCTTAGGAGATGATTTCAAAGTCAGGGCTGATGAGCCTTGATATTTATCCAGGTGGCAGTAAAGGCCAAAAGTCTGGCTGCCTTTGCTTCGGGACATGCGGAGGAAGGAGGTTGTCAGGAAGCCCTGGACACGGTGGTCAGACATTTATAGGAATTCACGCACATGCCTGCCCACATAGGAGGGTGACTTCAGCATGTTTCAGCCCCAGATATGTAGCAAGGAGCCCTACAATAGATATTAATACCCTTCAAACCCCACACTCTGTTGTGGATAAAAATCTTCCAGAAAACATTTCCTCCCTTTGTGAAACATTTATTTGATTTGAGTTAGCTTTGTTCCAAGGCTGTCTTCTCAAGGAAAAAAAAAAATGTTTTTAGGGAGCCTATTTATGTAGAAAAACTGAGTCTAAACTCCTTAATGTTTCATACACTCCCTTCAGGATCTGTTCTCAGCTTGTTTCTCTTCTGCCATCTCTCCTGACTTGCCCCCTTGTGTACCATAGTGCAGCTGTAGTCGGTTACTTGTGGTTCTAGGAAGCCATGTATTCTCTCATACTGGGGACTTTGCCTATGCTGTTTCTGCTCCTTGGAGTGTTTGTTAATGCCTCTTCCCAATTCCACTTGGCTGACTTCTCTTTCTTTAGTCAGCTCCTTCAGGAAGCTTCCTAGAGCACTCCTCATCTCCGACTGCATGAGGGTCTCCTTGCACTCCCCAATGATGGAACTGGCCAAACTTCATTGTAATTCTCTATTTATTTGCCAGAAAATTCTCTGAGAGAAAGACCTGCAAAGAGAAAGGCCTTGTCATTATTTTTTAGTGCTTAGTAAATGCTTGCCACATAGTAGTCCTAAAGTATTCATTAAATGAAAAAAGAAACTTATTTGTAAGGTTTCTACAGCTTATATGTTTATTTTTGTTATTTTTTATTTGTTATTTATTTTATTTGTCATTTGTTATCATTATTTAACATATACTTATACTTTGACTCCTAGAAAGCTACAGGAATGTAATATGGACATATTACAGAAAATGCTAACTTCGTTGCAAGATTTTAATTAGTCAAAGCATTCTGATCAATGTTAAGTTTAGCTGGAAACATTTGACATTAGTTAGTGTTTAGATTTCGCTGAGGCAGATTGATATGGCTTGGATGCGTGTCACTGCCAAATCTCATGTTGGACTGTAATCCCCAGTGTTGGAGGTGGGGCCTGGTGAAAGGCAGATCATGGAAGCCGGTCACTCATGAATGGCTTAGCACAATCGCCTTGGTGATGAGTGAGTTCACATGATATCTGATTGTTTAAAAGTGTGTGGCACCTCCTACTCTTTCTCTTTCTTGCTCTTCTCTGGCCATGTGATGTGCCTGCTCCCTCTTCGCTTTCTGCTCTGAGTAAAAGATCCCTGAGGCTTCCCAGAAGCTGAGAAGATGCTGGCATCATGCTTGTAGAGCCTGCATAACTGTGAGTCAATTAAACCTCTTTTCTTTATAAATTACTCAGCTTCAGGTACTTTATAGCAATGCAAGAATGGCCTAACATACAGTTGCAACAGAGTGAGATATGTCTAGTATTTTCTCTAGCTAAAGAGAATTGACTAAACCTGGGCTAGAGCAGTCCTGTCCAATGACTAGTTAGTTAGATGATGATAGTGATGGCGAAGATAATTGTGGTGTGGTGGAGATCATGGTGTTGGAGGTGGTGATGGTGATGGAAGTGGTGGTCGGTGATGGTGGTAATGGAGGTAATGGTGGCATGAGGAGTGGTGTGGGTAAGGCTGGTGTTGGTAGCAGTGGTGAATATGGGAGTGGTGGTGGTGGAGGTGATAGTGGTAGTGATGGTAGTGATTGTGATGACAGTAATAGTTACAATGTTGTGGGGTGGTAGTGATGGTGATGGTTATAGTGGTGGTGGTGAAGAAGTGTTAGTGTTAGTCTTGGAGGTAGTGTTAATGGTGACATGGCGTGGGGGGAGGAGGTGATGGTTGTGATGGTAGTAATGATGATGGTGGAGAAGGTGATGCTGGTGATGATGGCTAAGCTTTAAAAAGAGATTGCCCCTACCAGATAGAAGACAGACTCCCATAAAAGGGGATTCTGTCATGGATCAGGCACCAGGAAAAGAGCTTTATGTACAGGATTTAGCTTAATTTTAACAATATCCCTGTGAGAAACATTGCAACTAAGAAAACAGACTTGCAAGGATAAATGAATTGCCTAAGGTTACACCTTGTCTCAGCCTGAGTTCACTGAGAAAGCAGAGCCTGAGACAAGGGCTACGTGCAGATGGTTTACTTTGGCACGTAGTCTTAGGGAATGCGAATGAAGAGAGGAAAGACTAACACTGTGGTGGGGGGACTATCTTGAATTGGTCGTTGCTGTGGGCAATAAGAGCTTCCTCTGCTTTCTCCTGGAAACGTCTGAGAAGCTGGGTAGAATGTTCCTCAGAATTGCCCACCTGGGAGAGGAGGGTGAAGGATTTGTGACTGGGGCTGGGTCCCCATGGCTAACCTTACCACGGGGGTGTGTGCCTGGGTGTGAATGACTCATAGGCTCCCACAGTTGTCCCAAGCCTCCCCGCCTTAGAGAAGAGAAGCCTTGGGGTGGAAACACCGCAGCTGAGATGAGCCCTGCCTGAAGCCGGTGAGCCAACAAGATGTGCGATCAGGCACAAAATGAGCCTAATCCATGCAGCTTTTAGGTAATACAGCAGGGCTTTACACCAAGTCGGCCAAATCCCAAAGTCCACGATCTGTCTGTTCTCGCAAGCAGTCAGGGAAGGGACCGCAGGAAGTTCTGATAGTTAGTCATGACTAAAAAAAATGAAATTGAAACCACTGTCTGTTCCCAGTTTAGTTTCTTACTTGCCGCTGTCTCTGCTCTCGTCAAGTTCTGGCATCCACAGGTGCGGATTTGGGACGCCCGGCTCTGTACCTAGCCTGTGCTCCCGAGGCCTCTAGGTGGCGCTAGCACATTTTTGGCGGCTTTGAGGCGGCACAGGTGTGTGAGCTGAGGGAGTGAAGGATGCGATTTGGCTACCATCAAGATTTTTATTAACAGAGCAACATTTATGAACCCTTAATAAACAGAATTCGAAAATAACCTGTAGAACATCATGATGAAATAAATAGCAGATTTTTATTTCCTACTGCTGTCTTCTCATAAAGATGTTCTCTGATGTTCCCTCTGCTGAATTAAATAGCCCACAGCTGCCAGCTTTTGCAGACAGGGTTGATTCGGGAATTTATCTTATGTACAGGCCTTTAGAGAAGTCTTTCTTGAGTGTGAACCCAAGGCCCACCTGCATGAGAATGTCTTTGGGTATTAGTTGAAATGGAAGATTTTGGGATTTTTTCCTAGACCCTCCATGCTAGGATCACTGGGGAATCTACATTTTTTCACACACACCAGGGGGTGTTTAAGCAGTCTTATTTCCATCTCTAAATTTCGTCTCTAGGTTGTATTCCTCAATTTGCTCTGAAGCACTAGTCATCAGAAATCTATCCTTAGTCATCTCCCTTTTCTAATTGGCACTAAAATCCTCTGAATTGAGTTATAGGTGCCAAAATATATAAGGCTGCCATGTGAACTCCGCTCCTCTTCTCCTCAGAGGAGAAAAACGAACTGAGAGTCAGGGTTGATTGCCAGCTTGTCTGCCTGATTCTCAAGCCTAGAACCTCTCTGAGCTAGAGCAAGGCAGCTCACCCAGTGCAGGAGAATCTGACTTCTGGCCATACAGCTAGAGGGGTTTTAGCTACCCTGATGTTGTGGTGGATTCACATCGTGTCAACTCATCTAAGTCGGAACTATGTTTTCCAGAATTCCCTTCCCTGCATGCTCTTCCTCCAGTGTGGGCCTCATGAGACATTTTGCGTGAGAATTGGCAAGCAGGAGTGAGCCTGTGACTGAGGTCTTTAACACTTGAAAGGTTGTTGTGGGACACTGGCAGCTCACGTTTGCTGTTGATCATTCGCTGGGCAGCAACAGGGCCCACGGTTCCTTCATTCTACTGAATCTCTTTCTTTGGCTTCTTTAACTCCTGGGTCAGGTGTGTGTTTGCCTCTGTGATGGAGGGCACCAGGTTCACCTGCAGGTCACTTGCATCATTGAAGACTGGGAGATGGTAAGAGACTGACCTGGCTCCATCCATCCTCCTGGGTTCTGGCTCAGCTTCACATGTTCCGGCTGGTCCTTCTCTCTCCCACCTCACGTCCATCTTTCCTTCACCACGTCCAGCCCTGCTGACTTGGTCTGCAGTACCAGATGCAGATACAACAGTCTTATATAAATGTGTAACCAGCTTTCATGATTGTGTAAATTCAAATGCCTTTAATAAAGCCTTTATTATTATTAAAGTCTTTATTATTTATGTTTTTCCTAGTGGTTCTGCTTCTCTGATCATCACACCTAACTGATACAGGTGTGAAGAAAAACAACACAACCAGGAGAATTTGATGCCTATTTACACGCTGTTTTTTTTTTTAAATTATTTTCACTCTTTATATTTTTATGTTTTGTATATATTCAGGGTAAAAAGTATGCATTTAAAAATTTCAATTTTTGCCATTTTGACTCAGATAGAATTTGAAGAATGAAATATTCTGTTCTTTCCTTGAGATGAGCCCCTTTCATTCATAGATTCTTAGACAAATGCATTCACGGACTATAAATTAACATTATACATTAAAATCAAATATCTCAGATATATTTTGAAGTTATAATATGCATTACACAACAAAGAAGCAATCATTGAATATACAACTGTATTAGAATGTTCATTCTGCAGTATTGACACACTGATTTCTTATGACTAAAAGTGTTGGCTGAATTTACTATGACCATCATATTAGATAAAAAGAGCTTTCAACAATTATTTTGTTTAATGCCCTGATTAACCACATCAGCACTTCTTGAGCATCTATCATGCCCCAGGTGCCATGTATGAGATACTAAGTCTACAAAGAAGTGTGAGACTCAGATCTGGATTGGCAGAGGAAGCAGTGAAGAGAGGGCTTTGGAGGACATAATAGACTTTCTGGTTTTGCTCCTGTTGGCTCCTGGGTTCCCAGGGAGTCCCAGGAAAAGTTCGGGCTCAGGATGGCAGCTGCCAAAGCTAGGGTATTGACCAAGCATTGACTCTGTGGAACCAGAGGACAGCCTTCAATTCCGTGCATGCTGGGGGCAAGTCAGGCAGAGTCTGACCAAGCTGGATGCCAACTCTTCTGTCCTTCTTGCTCCCTTTCCTCTGATTGGACTAGGTGCACAGATGCTGCATCTCCTCACAGGTCAGAATTTTACAAATGCTGGCATTCTTTTCACATATTCTTGCCAACAAAGGTATTGTGAACTGGCTTTGCAATTATACATTATTCTTTAAGGTTTTATTAAGATTCTTTTTTTGGTTTTCCTTTTTTTTTTCTTATGAAGAACCAAGGTAAGACAATTTGGGAAAAACTATAGGATATTTTGTCTTTTGTAATAGTTATTAGAATTTACAGTAAAGTAAAAATAGTATTTCTACAGAATAATCAGCTGGGAAATTTAGCTATTCTGAGCTGAAAGTTGAATCAATCACAGCTGTTTAGGGTTGGGAGGGGCCTTGTAAGCATGGGAAATGTTATTCTCATTCACCCCTCCCAGATTAAGACTTAAATATGTGAATAAAGATTTGTGTGGCTTTCTCCCTGGCCCTCCCTGGTAAAAGATGTGGCAGTCCTGCCAATAAACCCAGCCCAGAGCTTTGTGAAGCCATAGTCTGGGTGTTTTTTGTTGTATATGTAACCCCCAGGAAGTTTTGCTTTTTCTCTGCTAGAAAAAAAAAAAACTGCCATCTATTGGTTTTCTACTATGCACTCAGAACTGTACTGAGCTTTGAAATACATTATTTCAGTTTCTTACAACAGTCCTTTGAAGCAATATTATTGCAGATGAAGAAGCCAAGGCACAGAGACGTTAAGGAACTTGCCCAGGTTCAAAGAGCTAGCAAGCAGTGTGCTTGTTCTGCTGGACCAGTCCTTCTCACACTCTAGACCCCAGACCACAGCATCGGCGGCACCTGGGAACTTGTAAGAAATGTAAGCCTGCACGTTGTGCACATGTACCCTAGAACTTAAAGTATAATTAAAAAAACAAACAAATGCAATTTCTTGGGCCCCATCTCAGATCTACTGAATCAGAAACACCAACACACATCTAAACAATCTGTTTAAAAGGCTCCAAGTGATTCTGATGCATACTAACATTTTAGAACTGTTGGTCCTAGACAATCAAATATGAAGTTGGATCATAAAGCTCCTAAGTGCTACAGGTCACTGGGGAAGGGAGAGGTATAATAGGCTAGAGTGCTACAGGCAGTCTCTTGGAAGAGCTGCCTTTAGATTTAGACCCAGAAGGATAGGTAGACTTAGGAAAGGTGGAGGAGAGTAAAGAGAACAGAATCTGGGGGGAGCAGCACACAGAAAGCACAGTAAGAGGACTGGATCTGGTTTACGAAAAAGTATCAGAGACTGGACTGAGGCAGAGGGAAAGAAAGTTGACGAGAGTGAGTGATGCTTCCTAATAAGAACTTCCAAATAAGGAAGTTATTTATTTCTTTTATTCATGGAAGGAGTTTGAATTTGTTTCAATGAGCACTGTGGAGTAATTATAAAGGTCTGAGCAGGTGAGCAATCCATTTAGCTTTAGAAAAAAGGAGAGAGTTTGCTAAGATGGAGGATTTTCTGAGCACTTATATTTCAGTGAAAAAAGCAGAGGTAACTTTCAGATGCAAAGAGTATGTATATGCATATGTGTGCATGTGTGTGTATACGTGTGTGTAAAGTACTGGGATGGAGCAGCCTCTTCCATGGACAACTCCCTCCAATGGCATATGTGAAGAATCAGGGAGTGGCTAGGATGTTGGCTAACTTGATAAGACAAAATATTTTTGCTCATCATCTATGTCCACTCTCCCATCTCTTTTTAGGACAGAAAAGGGCAATTCCTGATAAATATTAATCTCTATTCTTCTCAAATCTTCCAGGTGTCCTTGAACAATGTTGTCAAGTGTAGTGATGAGGAAAAACTGTGCTGAGATTCAACTTCTGGGAATTTATTAACAAGATATGTAAACTGATGCTTTTTCTATTTACACACCGCAGGATAATTTCCATTTCTAAGGAAATGTTCAGTACAAATATAAATTTCATAGTCTTTCCCCTTCAAAGAAGTGTGTGGAATCATCTTTACATCTTTACCTGTTACTTCAGACAGGAAACAACTTGAAATGAAGTAGTCTCTTATATTGTGTAGTGGTTTGGAAATGCAGAGAGATTAGAGATTCTCAAGTAAAAGCAGATAACGTTAAAGACTGATGCTGCTGCTATGAGCTACAGCAGGACAAAGAATCAAGAAGAACTGAATTTGAATTTTGGGCCTCCTATGTATCAGCTGTATGGCCTAGGGCAAGTCGCCAAACCTCCAGAGAACCAGAAACAATTACTCCTAGAGAATTGTAGAAGGATTAGACATAATCGATGTAAAGCAGATAGCATGCTGGGTGCATTATAATAATTCTGGATGAGTAATAATTGTTAGCATTATATAATATACTTAATAATTTTGTGGTCTCCCTAAATCGTGAAAATGGCCCTATCTTTTTTTAGTGAAAATATTGGCCCTACATCTGAACATTTCTGCAGTGTTGAAGATAACCTGTAGTGATTTGAGTTGACTATATCTGTAGGATAAATTACCAGAAGTGGACTTGCTCAGTCTAAAAATATATACATTTGTAATTTTGATAAATATTTCCAATTGGCCCTTATGGGCATTAAAGCAATTTACCCTCTTGCTAGTAAGGGGAATGAGTTAGGCAGATGCTTGATGAATAAGGCCAGATGACAGCTTCTTGGTGGAGGTTTTATGACATATCTGCAAATTCTTTGACACACCCTCCAGTAGAAGATGGGGTCTATGTCCCCTGTGACTCTAAGAATGTTGGCTCATGTTTGACAGATAATTGTGGCAGAAGTAATACCCTATGATTTCTGAGGGTACATCACAAAAGGTCATTGGATGGTTCTCTCCCGATGCTCACTCTATGGAAAGCTGCTACTATGAAAGTTCCACCATCCTGAGATCATCAAGCTGGAGAGACCATGTGTAGGCACTCCGGTAAACACCGAGCCGAGCTCCCAGCAACAAGGAAGATTCACTGCTGGCCATGGGATGAGTGAGGCATTTTGGATGCTCAGCATGGTGGAGCCCTTCAGTGACCACCCCTAACATCTGACTGTAATTGCATCAGAGATTCTGAGAGAGAAAACTGACAGTTAAGCCCTTCCTGAATTTTGGATCTACAGAGTCATGAGCAAAATAAAATGGTTATTTTAAGCATTTACATTTTGGAGTGGTTTATTATTAATCAGTAGTAACCTGGACACTTCTCTATAGTGCTTCTTAAACTTCATTTTCAGTCTCTCCAGAAAACCTCTCAAATGAAGTTTCCCTCAGTTTACCAGGGGTAGATGAAATTTCTAGCTCGTTGGCTCAACTCCAGTCCTCTCTAGCTCCCCAAAACATACGAGAAAGTGAGTAAGAATGGCATTATTGTAGGGACAACCTTGAATTGTATCCAATTCATATTAATAAAAATTATTCAGGCCGGGTGCGGCGGCTCATGCCTGTAATCCCAGCACTTTGGGAGGCCAAGGTGGGCGGATCATGAGGTCAGGAGATCGAGACCATCCTGACTAACACGGTGAAACCCTGTTTCTACTGAAAATACAAAAAATTAGCTAGGTGTGGTGGTGGGCACCTGTAGTCCCAGCTACTCAGGAGGCTGAGGCAGGAGAATGGCGTGAACCTGGGAGGCAGAGCTTGCAGTGAGCCGAGATTGCGCCACTGCACTCCAGCCTGGGTGACAGAGCAAGGCTCTGTCTCAAAAAAAAAAAAAAAAAAAAAAAAAAAAAAAAAAAAAATTATTTATCAGTTAATTGCAATGCTTCAGCTATTACCTAAGAGGCAGTACAAGGAATTGTAAGCCCATCTTTGGGGACCAAGAGACCTCGATGTGAGAATTTGAGAAATGTACTTCATCTCTCTGGGCCTCAGTTTCTTCCTCTCTATTGATGATACTTAGCTCATAGGGTTCTTGAAACTTTAAATAATATAATGGAAAAATGCAATGTATAGTGGTTGACTTAATGCGTAGTAGTTAGCTGAGGGAAGAGAAACAAGAATTTCTCACAACTGCCACCCTACTAAGCTGGGCACTACTAGGCTTATTATGGAAAGTCACTCCTTGCAGTAATATTTCTACCAAAGTAGTATTTACAGCCTCCTCAGTGGTTGGTCTGCTCCCACCTTTGCCTTCCAATAGTCTGTTTTCCACCTAGCAGGCTGAATGACTTGGAGTTGGGCATGTCCCTTCTCTGCTCACAGCCCTCTCATGGCTCCCATGTCATCCACCCTAACAGACCCTACAGATTCACCTCATGTCCTATTACTCTTCACCTGACTCAGCTCCAGCCACTTAGACCTCCTTGCTGTTCCCTGAGCCCTCCCAAAGCAACTACACTCTATTGTGTAGATTGTGCCCTGCAGGAAGTGCTCAGACAAGGAGCAGGGAGAGCTGAAATTCTTCCCTGGCTGTACTTACCATGTTGTGCTGCTAGCATGGTTGACATCAAGGTGTCTTCTTGGCTGGCAGTGGCCCTGACTTCCCAATACAGGCTCCTGCCTCAGGGCCTTTGCTCTTGCTTTTCCTTTGCCTTGGATTCCCTCCCTTTGGAGTGTCTGACTTGTTCATTAACTTCCTTTTGGCCTCCCCTCAAATGCTACCTTGTCAGAGAAATCTTCCTTTACCCCTATAGAAGCAGTAACCCACACCCTCCTTTTTTCTGCTGTGTTTTCCTCCACATCACTAATTGCTATCTGGCAAGTGCTATATTTGCTTATTTTTGCTTTCCCCACTCTGGAAACTAAATCTATACAATGATTCTTGAAGTGTCGTAGCTGGGCCAGCAGCATCAGCATTGCCTGGAAACTTGTAAGAAATGCAAATTCCCAGTCTCACATACCTATGGAATCAGAAGCTCAGCTCTGGAGGCAGGACTTATTAACCTGTGTTTTAACAAGCCCTTGAGGTAATTCTGATGAACACTCAAGTTGGAGAAACACTGGTCTAAGAAAGGAATGAGAAAGGGCTTTGTCTGTTCATTTGCTGCATCTCGAGAACTTAGAATAATGCCTGTTATAAAGTAGGTGCTCAATAAATATGTGTTGAATGGGAACTGAATGAATTTGTTGAGTGCTTTATAAATACAGGACAGCGTTTTAAGTGCTTTACAAGCATTGACTCATTTAATCCTCAATCAGTGCTATGAATTAGGTACTATGATTACCTCATTTTATAGTTGAGGAACCTGAGACAGAAAGACTAGCCCAAGGTCCCATGTCTAGGCAGTGAAGAAGCCAGGACCTAGCGCTTAGGTGCTTAACTCAGACTGCACACACTGCCTCTCAGCAGCACCAGGGATCCACAGTGGAAGTGTCAGGCTGCCCCAGGCTGTCAAGAAAGTAGAAGCTTTTATAGGAAAAAGAGGGGACGATCTTGGTGTACTCCTGTCATGAGTAGGGCTTGGAGCCAAAGGTTCGCTGTACTGTGCCAGGCAGCAGAAGATACGGTTTAGTCTTTTATCTCACTTCCTGATGGTACAAAATTGGCAAGCCTTTCAAACTCCCTGGACCTGATTGCCTTATATGTGAAATGGGCCTGAAGCTGGGGTCAGAAACTTCAGAACAGGACAGGGCTGCAGTCAGCCCGAAGCAGGCATGGTTGGTGTCCCACATCACATCCCCTCAGCCCCTCCCCACCTTCAGCTGCAGCTGCCATGGAGAGCTCTGAAAGGGCCCAGAACCCTCCACCCTGACACCTTGTCACTTTAAGAGTGTAAACCAAAAAGTATCCGAGACAAGTCTCAATCAATTTAGAAGTTTATTTTGCCAAAGTTAAGGACATGCCTATGATAGCCTCAGGAGGTCCTGAGAACATATGCCCAAGGCAGTCAGGCTACAGCTTGATTTTATACATTATAGGGAGACATAAGACATTAATCAGTACATGTAAGATATACATTGGTTCAGTCCGGAAAGGTGGGACAATGTGAAGCAGGGCAGGCTGGGTGGGGGAGCTTCCAGGTCATGGATAGATTCAAAGATTTTCTGATTGGTAATTGGTTGAAAGAGTTTATCTCAAGACCTGGAATCCATAAAATTGAGTGTCTGGGCTAAGAGAAGGGGCTGTGGACACCAAGGCTCTTATTATGCAGTTGAAGCCTTCATGTAGCAGGCTTCAGAGAGAATAGATTGTAAATATTTCTTTTTTTTTTTTGAGACAGAGTCTCGCTCTGCCGCCCAGGCTGGAATGCACTGGCCGGATCTCAGCTCACTGCAAGCTCCGCCTCTCGGGTTTACGCCATTCTCCTGCCTCAGCCTCCCAAGTAGCTGGGACTACAGGTGCCCGCCACCTCGCCCGGCTAGTTTTTTGTATTTTTTAGTAGAGACGGGGTTTCACTGTGTTAGCCAGGATGGTCTCGATCTCCTGACCTCGTGATCCGCCCATCTCGGCCTCCCAAAGTGCTGGGATTACAGGCTTGAGCCACCGTGCCCGGCCGTAAATATTTCTTATCAGAATTAAGGAGTGTGTTCTATCAGTCGTAAGGTCTCCGTTTTAATGTTAATTCTAGTCAGCTGTGCCTGAATTCCAAAGGAGGAGGGTATAATAAGGCATATCTGACCTCTATTTCTCATCATAGCCTGAACTAGTGTTTCAGGTTAACTTTGGAATGCCCTTGACCAAGAGGAGGGATCCATTCAGGGGGTTGAGGGGGTTACATTTTTCTTTTTGAATATCACTTTGTCACCCAGGCTGGAGTGCGGTGGTGTAATCTGGGCTCACTGCAACCTCTGCCTCCTAGGTTCGAGGAATTCTCCTGACTCAGCCTCTAGAATAACTGGGACTACAGGTGTAAGCCAACACACCTGGCTACTTTTTGTATTTTTAGTAGAGACTGGTTTTTTTCATGTTGGCCAGGCTGGTCTTGAACTCCTGACCTCAAGTGATCTGCCTGCCTTGGCCTCCCAAAGTGCTGGGATTACAGACATGAGCTATTGTGCCCGGCTGGAGGCTTACAGTTTTACTTTTGGTTTATAAGTGTGTCCGCTATGTCTTCCCTCTTTATAATCCAGGGCTTTCTCTAATGCTCAGGAAGTCCATTGGGCTTTCTTGTAAGCTTGGCCTGAAGTTGATAGCCTTAGGAACCACCCTCAATTAACAGGAACAGGAAGCTGCAGTAAAGATCCTAGCCTCAGTCTTTTAGATGGACAGTCCTAGGAGGCATTTGTATACTTCTCTGGAGGTCATCATAGGATCAAGCCCTGCTTGCTTACAGCAGCAATAATCTCCATAACACAGCCTCGAGTTAGCCTTTTTTCCCTCTTGTCTCACATTCCACACACCCTCACTCCTGTTTCCTGGGATCATCTTCCAAATAAATTACCTGCCTCCAAGTCCCTGTGTCTAAGATATGGCTTTAATTAAGACACTTATCTTTTTCCCAATTAGAAAAAAAGTTACTTCTTAGGAAGGATGCAGCCTCAAGGGTGCACATCTGGGCCAATGGAGGGTGAGCTGGATCCATGTTCTTGGGCTGTAACTGTGTCCAGAAGTCTGAATTCTGATCCAAACTCTAATTGGATAGGGAAACTCAAGAGTGTTTTTCCCTTTCTTCTGGTGATCAGCTCAACCATTCCAGGTTTTGAATGAGCTTTGCAGAGGGCCTGATATCTCTATCTCCAGTTTTTATGTTCAGAAGCCTGGGCCAGAGGCTAAAATTCGTTGGAATTTCAATCTTTATCCTTCAGATTCAGCAAAGACATGTCCAGAAAATGCTGTCTGTGGCCCACACAATGTAGATCAGAGAGATAAGTTCAGCTACTGACAGGTCATGTGGCCATCTCATCTCTTCATCTCTGCCCACTGGGCAGGAGTCCTTTATCTTTCTCTCAGCAGCACCCGCCTATCTCACACCACTCCTGAACACAATAAGAAGGAAAACAGTCTTCAAAGAGCAAAGGAAGGAATACTTCCTTTGTAAAAATGGACTTTGGGCTGGGCACGGTGGCTCACGCCTGTAATCCCAGCACTTTGGGAGGCTGAGGTGGGTGGATCATGCGATCAGGAGATCAAGACCATCCTGGCTGACATGGTGAAACCCCGTCTCTACTAAAAATACAAAAAATTAGCTGCGCGTGGTGGCAGGCACCTATAGTCCTAGCTACTTGGGAGGCTGAGGCAGGAGAATGGTGTGAACCCAGGAGGCAGAGCTTGCAGTGAGCCGAGATCGCGCCACTGCACTCCAGCCTGGGCGACAGAGCAAGACTCCATCTCAAAAAAAAAAAAAAAAAAGCAAAACAAAACAAAAGGACTTCGGAGGTTATTTCTAGGTGGTGGGGTTGTGGTTGGTATTTCTTTCTCCTTCAGGCTTCTCTCTCTCTCTCTCTTTTTTGAGAGAGAGTCTCACTCCGTCCCCCAGAGTACAGTGACCTCATCTTGGTTCACTGCAGCCTCTGCCTCCCAAGTTCAAGCAATTCTCCTCCATCAGCCCCCCGAGTAGCTGGGACTACAGGCACGCACCGTCACACCTGGCTATTTTTCTTTGTATTTTTGGTAGAGATGGGGTTTCACCATGGTGGTCAGGCTGGTCTCGAACTCCTGACATCAGGTGATCCACCTGCCTCGACCTCCCAAAGTGCTGGGATTATAGGTGTGAACCACTGTGCCCAACCTCCTTCAGGCTTCTCTGAATTTTTTACATTTTCTATTAATACCCTGGAACATGTATTTTTTTGCACAATATAAAATGTTAAAAAATGAATTCTACTGCACAGGTACTTTCAATAAATAAATGAATCATCAATACAATGATGACAGAGACAGTGGGACATATATTTATTATAGCTCTGTCGCCCAGGCTGGAGTGCAGTGGCCGGATCTCAGCTCACTGCAAGCTCCGCCTCCCGGGTTCACGCCATTCTCCTGCCTCAGCCTCCCAAGTAGCTGGGACTACAGGCGCCCGCCACCTCGCCCGGCTAGTTTTTTGTATTTTTTAGTAGAGACGGGGTTTCACCGTGTTAGCCAGGATGGTCTTGATCTCCTGACCTCGTGATCCGCCCGTCTCGGCCTCCCAAAGTGCTGGGATTACAGGCTTGAGCCACCGCGCCCGGCTAGAAACAAGCTTTAATCTTAGGATCTCAACTTTCTTTCAAAGAACAAATTCAAAAACAGGAAGTAAAATGCCTTTGCTGATGGGTAAAATTGTTCTTGAGGAAGTCGTTCATCGGTGAACCCTGTAAATGTAGCAGCTGTGACTTTTACCGCTGAGTTTTTGTATTAGGCCATTCTTGCATGGCTGTAAATAAATACCTGAGGCTGGGTAATTTATAAAGAAAAGAGGTTTAATTGGCTCACGGTTTTGCAGGCTTTCTAGGAAGCATGTGCTAATATCTGCTCGGCTTCTGGGGAGGCTTCAGGAAGTTTTCAACCATGGTGGAAGGCCAAAGAGGAGCAAGCACATCACATGGCGAAAGCAGTAGCAAGGTGGAGGGAGGCGCCACACGCTTTTAAACAACTGGATCTTGAGAGAACTCACTCACTGGAGGGTAGCATCAAGGGGATGGTGCTAAACCATTCAGGAGAAACCCGCTCCCATGATCCAATCTCCTCTCACCAGACCCTACCTCCAACACTGGGGATTACAATTTGACATGGTATCTGGGTGGGATAAATATCCAAACTATGTCAGCATTAATTTTCTTTTTTTTTTTTTTTTTTTTTTTTAATTTTAGGGACAGGGTGTTGCCATGTTACCCAGGCTGGTCTCAAACTCCTGAGTTCAAGCAATCCTCCTGCCTTGGCCTCCCAAAGTGCTAGGATTACAGGATGTGAGTCACCACATCCAGCCTATATCATCATTTGAGTTTTAGAATGATATAACGTTATCATTCTAAAACTACATAGGTTAGCAAAAACCTATGTAGCAGTTGACATGTGCCAGGGCTGATTTTAATGCTTTGCTGAGGTTAACTTATTCAAACTTCACAGCAACCATCTGAGATCAGGACTATTACTATTCTCATTTTAGAGATGAGAAAACTGAGGTATAGTTAGATCAAACAACTGGCCCAAGGTCACACAGCTAATAATCCAGGATTTCATCCCAGAGCTATCTAGCCCCAGAGTCCCTGCTGTCAATGATATATTTTAAATGTCCTCTCTGTAAATTTTTTCTCTCCATGTGATGACTTCTTTTAAGATTTCCTCTATCTGGCAGTAGGGTATTCAACCCCAGGCATTTTTGAGGTTCTTTCCTCATCTCCACAGGGTCAAATAATAATTTTCAGCTTGGGTCAAGGAGGTGGTTCTGAGTCCAAGATATTCCCACCTGGGCTGTGGCTTCCTGGTTCCGTAATGGTGGCCACACTCAGAGCTGTTTCTCCCCACTGGCTCCCAGCCCTCCAGAGAAGCATGCCCTCTTTGGAGCTGCATTGTGCGACAGACTCACCCTCCCCAGGACCCCCAATCCATTGGGGACTCTGTGGGCATGTAGGGCCTTGACTGTATGCCATGTGTAGACCCCAAACCCCATGGCAGGGGTAGAGTCTCAGGACATTTCCGTCTCCCTTCCCAGCCCCAGGTATCAGGCTTTGTCACCTCTTCCTGTGAACCCCCAACTGCATCCTCCTCTGTTGTGCCAAAACAAAGGACTTGTACTTAGTTCCTGGAGTTGACTGGAAGGGAGGTAAAGGCATCTTAGTGTTGAGCCCTCCTAGCAGGGTGGGGTTGTGGAAGAACATACTCATGTCATGTATGTGTTTATAAATCCATTATCCTATTGCCAAGTCTCATGAACCAACATGTGAAATGAATCAGTAGTGAAGGGAAGCAGAAGTTGGGGAATTTATGGACTAGAAAGTAAAAAAGACAAGACCTAGAATCACTTGGGGGTGATTTTTTTTTCTTTAAAAATGACATTTTTATTAAAAGTCTTAAAATGAAGAGACAATTATTAAATGCATGAAATGAAAAATTACAATTAGTTAGAATCAGTACATCACAACAGTAAAATTTTGCTCTTTGCTTCTAGAGGAACACCCTAAAACAGGTAATAAAAAATTTAAAAATAATATAAAAGGGGAGCTAAATACCCGAAAATTTAAACAAAGTGAAGCAAAAAGTAAAAGGGAAACAAATTCATTGCGAGAGATGGAAAACAAATAAAAATAAATAAATAAATAGATAAATATATGCGTGTGTGTGTGTGTATTTATTTATTTTATTTATTTATTTATTTTGAGACGGAGTCGTGCTCTGTCGCCCAGGCCGGAGTGCAGTGGCGCCATCTCGGCCCACTGCAAGCTCCGCCTCCCGGGTTCACGCCATTCTCCTGCTTCAGCCTCCCGAGTAGCTGGGACTACAGGTGCCCGCCACCACACCCGGCTAGTTTTTTGCATTTCTAGTAGAGACGGAGTTTCACCGTGTTAGCCAGGATGGTCTCAATCTCCTGATCTCGTGATCCGCCCGCCTCGGCCTCCCAAAGTGCTGGGATTGCAGGCGTGAGCTACTGCGCCCGGCTGGAAAATATATTTTAAAGGCTGAAAATAATAAAGAAATTAACTAAACAGCAGGCCCCATTGTCCTGGCTCCTTCAGAAAGATTACTGAAAGAAAACTGGGAAGTGGTTTGGGCAATAGCAGATTCTGGCACAAGGTGGAAAGTTCACAGGTTGGCACCAGCTGGAACAGCTGAGTTTTGAAGGCACTCTGCAGACAGAATCCCACTCCAAGTTTAAGGAATCAGAATTCCCCAGAGGATTTTATGCATACTAAGGTTTGCTATCCTTTGGTCTGCAGAATCCAAACATTTCTGCTTCATCCATGAACTGGTATCCTACCATTCATCAAGGAAAGCTAGGCCATCAAAGAGAGAGTTCATCAGGATGGCCAGAGAAAACCTTATGGATATGTCCCAGTTGCAATCCGTGTTTGTGGGAGGATGTTTCTGGGGTTTTACCCATGATGGTGGTGTCAGAGGGAAAGCGGGTCATGTGACTGAAGTTAAAAAATAGAAACGGTTTAGGAAAATTATCTAAAAGTTGGGAATGAAGCAAAAAGATCATTACCTGACATTTTAATACCATGCTAGAGCACTTTCTAATAAGCCTGCCTCAGGGTATTCTGACTCTTACAGAATGTAATTTTCTTTGACTGAATACTCAGAATTAATTAGCGCCCATTTGTTTTACAGCTCTGAAAAGTTAAAGATTAAGTTGCATTAAATTGAAAAGGGACTTCTTTTTGTCCAGTAGAGAAGATAATCCCAAAGATTCTCATTTTGTTGCCTTGTAGGAAATTAATTAGTGTTATATCTGACTTGTAACTCTTATTTCAGCATGCTTTTTCCACTGACCATATAAACCAGGTTTCTTTCATCCTCATAGAACTGGCTTTGTCTTTCTGCTAGTTCCTTCATTAATGAGTGGAGTAAAACTTTCCCTTGTGCTTATCTATTTGTGTGAATAATCTGGACATTATGCTTTCAGAAAGCATACCAAGTGTTTTTAGGTCTGAGGAGTAAGCTTAGTGAATTTTTCCCATTGCTGTAAAGAACTACCTGAAGCTGGATAATTTATAAAGAAAGGAGGTTTACTTTGGCTCACAGTTCTGCAGCTGTACATGCATGGCACCAACATCTGCCCAGCTTCTGGTAAGGGTTTCAGAAAGTCTGCACTCACTGTGGAGGGCAAAGGGAGAGCCCGCATAGTGAGTGGCGAGAGAGCTAGGGAGAGTTGCCACACTCTTCTTTTTCTGCTGCTGCTTCTTCCTTTTTTTTTTTTTTTTTTTTTTTTGATTCGAGACTGTCATCCAGGCTGGAGTATAGTGGCCCCATCTTGGCTCACTGCAACCTCTGCCTCCCAGGATCCAGTAATCCTCCTGCCTCAGCCTCCCAAGTAGCTGGGACTACAGGCATCAGCCACCATGCCTGGCTAATTTTCATATTTTTTGTAGAGACAGGGTTTTGCCATGTTGGCCACGCTGGTCTCAGACTCTTGGGCTCAAGTGATCCACCTGCCTTGGCCTCCCCAAGTGCTAGGATTACAGGCACGAATCACTGTGCCTGGCCCCTATGCACACTCTTAAACAACCAGCTCTTGTATGAACTCTGAGCGAAAACTCACCCATTACTCTGAGGAGGGCACCAAGCCACTCATGAAGAATCTGCCCCCATGACCCAAACGCCTCTCACTAGGTCCCACTTGCAACATTGGGGATCACATTTCAATATGAGATTTGGAGGGGACACACATGCAACCTTATCACTGAGGCAATAAACAGGAAACCAGTCAGGGGACAAGTGTCAAATTGACTAGCAACAGACTGAGAGGTGTTACTCTAGAAAGGCTGAGGTGAGCAGTTCAGACTGTTCAGTCTCATTCTGTCTGGAAATGGCCGTATCTGGGTGGACCAGGGTTGTTTTAAGCATCATTCTGGACCAACTACATAACTTGTTGTGTTTCTGTCTTGGTTGTTATTTTCCCCCTTTCTTGCTTTTTTGTTATTTGGTCTCTCCCTTTTTGTTTTGAGTTCATTATTTGAGGTATTATTGTACCTTCTTACTGTAAGCAATTTAAATTCCTCTTATAACTAGGCGGGGAAAAACAATCAAGAAAATAAAGACAGATGACTCGATATTGCAATCTGACCTAAGTTGATGTAGTTGTTCACAATTATTAGACTCTTTATTTTCATTCAAAACTAAGTTCTATGCTTAATTGCTATTTCTTTCCTTAGCCAACAGTTTTTTATTTTTTCCTCCTTTCTTGTTGCTTGGTCTCTCTTTTTGTTTTGGGTTTATTATTTGGGCTATTATTGTGCTGTCTTATTATAAGCTGTTTAAATTCCTGCTATAACAGGATTTTATAAGCAGGGAGAAACACTCAATAAAATAAAGATATATAATTCAGTATTGCAGCTTGACTTAAGTTGATGTGGTTGTTCACAATTATTAGGCTCTTTACTTTTATTTTATTTTAGTTTTTGGTTAGTATCTGTAGTGTCCAATAGTTAGTAGAGGGAGCTACAGGTCTGTTAGCTCACAATTTTGCTATCGTGTTACAATAAAGCAAGTCTCAGACTGAATTTAACCAGATGCTTACATTTAAGCCGTCGCAAACAGGCAGAGTAGGATTAGAATTAGAGTTAGTTTATAGATCATCTGTTCAGCAAGATTAAGAAAGTGTTAATAGGAGATCCGATAGTTCCCTGCCTGCATGAAATAAAGACTTGATAGAAGGCAATGAGACAATGTTCTAGGGATAAGATTTGGATCACCATCCGGGTAGAGCGAAGGGACCAAAATTCCTTCCAAATCAGGGGATGGACACAGAACCTTGGAGAATCAAGTCTTAGGCAATATTTCTAAAGTACACTGGGCTGGCCAAGTGCTTATATCCTGTTTGTGCAATGATAAGAGAGTTTCTCTAATATATCTAGCAAATCCACATATCTAGAACGTCACAGATTTCACTAAAGAAAATAAATTTCCAATGGCCATTAGGCTAATTGGAAAAAATGTTGGAGATAAAGATAGCTGTAGCACTGGTTGTAGCCATAGCTACTGTGTGGCCTTTTGATTAAATGCTGCTTGACTTTTCAGATTAAGGCAATCCACTTCTCCTAGGACACAGATGAAAGCTAAAGCCCACATACCATATTGTTTCTGGAGAAGTGTTTTAAAGAATTTATCCACCACATCGTATCCATGAAATGGGAAAATTTCACTGATGCTCTGTTCCTCTTGTGTAGGAATTAAATAATGAGTCATAAATTCTTTGAACTAACCTTGATTAAAATGAAAGTTGATTTCCATAGCAGTAAATTTGAAAAGGTGGCACTTTGTCAATGCCAGTGCTTTTGAGAAGGCAATACACTGCTTTACATAGATTAGGAAGATTGGAAAGTATTTACACACTAGTGGGAAAAAATGGGGTTAAAATTATTTTTAACCTGGATCTTGTCTAATAAAGTTGATTTTTGGGTTAAGTCAGTTTTATTAAAAGGCAACTTCTTGTGGTAGTCAAAAGTTTACTTAATATAAACCTCTGAAAGATCATTGACTAATAACCTTGAGATACTTTATTATAAGGAATTACATTGTTAGAATATTTATTATAGAGAGAAGTGTTTATTATTTTAAGTTGTAAACTATGTTTGTCATTGGAGGTTGACTTTATGGCTGACCTTGAGATCATTAATCTCCTGACATCGACCTCTTGATTTTGTTGTAATTAACTAATCATTGTATAAAAATTGAGCATTTTTTGGAGAGAGGAGTATTCATCCTTGCACAAATTCTATCTAAGTAAACATTAACTACTAAATTTAGCAGATAATGACATACAGCAAATTATCTTTTCCCCACAATGGGTTTGAAGACACACAGGAAATTATCTTTTCCCACACTGGGTTTGGACCTGTTTTCTAATGAAGTTGTGTAACAGATTACTGAACGTTCTGGGTATGGTTTTGAAAATAATGATATCATATGAATGACCATTTAAAAGCCCAGGCTTTGACTGTATAAAGTTAGCTATCTTTTATTATTGTCATTTATGTTTTGTTTCTCAGTCCTTTCTTGTTCTGCTCTTTGTCATGGGTGTGGAAACCTTGTCTCTCCAGTGAACATAGCTTTTGGATCTTGAATTCCCAGAGGCCAGTGAAGTGCCTCTTACACTGTGAATACTTAGCCAGTATTTGTTGGTGATAACTGGGGCTCTTCATTTTTCCAGGGATCCAGTTTTGGGGTGTAGGGATGGAGAAGAATGGTTTAAATGTCCTTGATGCCTTCCCCTCTGATCTAAAATGAGGAAGGACTTTATGTCTCTGTGATTTCAGGGGGTGAGGTTGGGGAACAAGACTGTATGGTCCTATGTATCTCTTTCAGCTTCCAGATCAAGAGGAATTTGAGAGGGTGACCAGGCTGATATTACCAACAGAATTTTATTCACTAATAAGCACGTCCTGGGTGGGGTCTCATATTGGCTCATGGAGTTGACAATTATCCTTCTTCTTTATGACTGCTAGTATCTTATCTCTCAAAGAGGTGCTCTGAATCACAGACTACGTTTATTGCATCATTTCTTCTTTTGCCATTTCTCACCCATGGAGTATTTGTGAGAGGT
The DNA here is from genome assembly GCF_007565055.1 of Rhinopithecus roxellana. NCBI lineage: Eukaryota > Metazoa > Chordata > Mammalia > Primates > Cercopithecidae > Rhinopithecus > Rhinopithecus roxellana. Next base: position 178,287,652 of record NC_044549.1, read on the forward strand.
GGTACATCTTAAATTCTGCCATAGCCTGGTTTTTACACAGTTCTTATTGAATACATGATGTTACAAATTTGTGACTAGCATTGCTGGATTCATTCTATTAGGCACAAATGAAACGTAGAACTTTGTTTTAGAGCACTAGAACAGTAACCAAGTCTTAGGAATTCTTGAGTTTAGCACCAAGTCTTATCTTTCCAGCCTTAAAACTCCCTGGGTCCTCAATAATCTCTTGCCTTTTGGAGGTCACTGTGAACTTTATTTCTTGTATAAACTTCCAGGCTTTGGTAGGGTCTGGATAGTGTTAGTTTCTTGGGTAAATCTCATTATCTCTGCCCCTCTTTCCTGAGGTCAGTCCTTCATTCTCTACCCTCTGCCCTCCCATCATTGAAGATGAAAATGGAAACAGTTTTATTTGAGGCAGTTTTCAGATAAAAGAGCTGAGAGAATATAAAAAGAGCAAAGTGAGTAGTGATTTTCTTGGTCAGTTACCCAAGAAAATGACTGTTAATTGCTTATGTTTCCCTTGGGCAAATCATATCACCATTTTGGACATCAGTTTTCTCTTAAAAATAAGGGGTTTGACTAGATAATTTGTAAGATCCCTCCCAGGAATAAGTTCTGTGAATATACAGACATTTGAAGCAACTGGGTGTTGTAGTTGGCTCTAGGATTCCTGGTAGCAAAAGAAAATAGAAAATGTGGCTGAATTATATGGTGCTCATTGTCTGACAAAAAGAAGTGCAGGTTTGCATCTGCAGAGATGGAATAAAACTCAAGTAGGAGTTCCATTCAATATGGAACCCTGGAGAAAGTTTTAAATTGTGTCTATGCATAGTGATGATCCTGGATTACAATTGACCAAAATTCAAACGGAGCTAGTTTAAGCAAATAAGATAACGTCTTGATTCTCATAAACAACAATGACAACACTCCAACAAAACCAAAAACAAAACAACACAAAACAAAATTACAAGATCTACCAACATGTGGAAAGGGCAGGATACAGTTACTTGAATGTTCTCAGGATTTCATCTCTGCCTTCCTCAGTGTTTTGGGGTCAGGCTGGCTGCCCCACAAAGCTGAACAGGAAACTTCTGCACACATCTGTAAAGCTTCATAACTAGAGATGTTAGGAAAAAAACCTAAGGAAGAACTCTGATTGGCCAGTATTGGGTCAACTGTGATTCTTTATTCCTGGGTCAACTGTGGTATGTCGACTGATAGCTGAGGTTGGCAACTCCCACTGGAACTAAGGATGGAATTTTCCCATAAGCTGAGTAGTTACCATTTAAAGCATGCAAAGAATAAATGACTGTTTCACTGTTGCTGTCTTTCCTATACTCTAGGTTCAGGTCCACCACATACATTTGCCCTTTTCAAAAGTCTACCATACTCTTAAAGCCTCTTGGTCTTAAAAAATTCTGGCTTGGTTCCTGCTTGAAGCTTACCTGCCCAGCTTTCTCAGGGTCTATCTCTAAGTGCTTTTCATGGCAATGACTAGCAACTTCAATAGATTTATCTGTGTTATGAACAAATTGACTAGATGTGACGAAGTCCATCTGACGAAGACTACCAAGGACATATTTGCCATTCAACAATGTTAGGTTAACTTGCGATCAAGGGAGACCACACGTCAGAGAAACCAGCAGGCACCTCACTTGACAAAGGAAGACACAGGCTTGTTACTGTATTTGTGGGAGGGGTGGGGTTTAGGTAAATTTAAGCAAAGCAGTGTGTGCCAGCTCAAAGCAAAGCAGAGCAGCGTATAAAAGGCTTGACATCTAGCCTGGGCTGAGATGAAACTGTCCTGTTTCATCAGAAACTACAAAGTTAAGATAAATGTGGAGTGTTGTGTGCAAAACCTCTATCTGTAGCTCTGCATCTGGAAATTCAGGCTGTTTTTCTGTGTTAAAATGATTTAGCTCCTCCAGGCAAGAGTGAGATGTTTCATTCTCATTAAATGTGATTTCAAACAGTAAAGTTTCTGACGGTCTATGATTTTAGAAAACAAGTTTTCTCATGTCTTTTTGTTAATTAACAAAAGCAGTTTTTTTTTTCACAGCTTCACAAAGGAAATTCTTTTCCCTCTACAACTGTCAGATATGCTCTTGATCAGGGTCTCTCTTGAAATAATGGTGAGCTTTTGTAGTCTAACATCAAGAAGTAATTTAAGGTGGAAATGTGATGTCAATGTCAGTTACAAAGCAAAGCTGGAGAAGGTTTTTTTTTTTTTTTTTTTTTTTTTTTTTTTTTTTTTTCGAGATAGAGTCCTGCTCTGTAGCCTAGGCTGGACTGCAGTGGTAAAATCATGGCTCACTGCAACCTCCACCTGCTGGGTTCAAGTGATTTTGCTTTCTCAGCCTCCCGAGAAGCTGGGATTACAGATGCGTGCCACCACACCCAGCTAATTTTTGTATTTTTAGTAGAGACGGGGATTCACCATGTTGGCCAAGCTGGCCTTGAACTCCTGGCCTCAAGTAATCCACCCGCCTTAGCCTCCCAAAGTGCTGAGATTACAGGCATGAGCCACCATGCCCGGGCAAGAAGGCCATTTTTGAGTTTAAACATATGATTGAAGTTATTTGCTCATGGATTCACCCTGCGAATACTTGTTGAGATCCTACTATGTGCCCATGATTATAAAGAAGATATCATTTCTACCTTTGGGCAGCTCATAATCTAGTAAGGGAAACCGCAAAGGGGGAAACAAACCCAGTAAACCCTAATGAGGGCAGTAGTGGGTTTTGATTTAAATGTTTGCAAGAACGAAGAGGATGGAGTTGTGGACTCCAATCTGAGGAATTTGGTCCCACTCCTGGTGAAAATAGTCAGGGGGTGAGTGAGGTCTTGGGGTGTGGAGACATCATTTTGCGGAAGTTGGCAAGTGCGGTCGCTTCTGTTGGTCCAGGTCCCTACAGTGTGTCATTGAGCTCACCTCCTGAGGGCAGCTCCTGAGCATGCGCTCTGCCTCCCTCGGCGAGTGTCCAGGCTTCAGCGTCTCAGCCTGAGGGATTTTCCCATGGAGAAGGGAGCCTGCTTAGCCTCCTTCCTGGGCAGCTGGAATGTGCTGGGGTTTAATCCCTTCCCCGGCCCCAAAGGCAACCCTCAACCACTGAGGGATGTCAACTGTCTCTCATGGGGACGGTTCTGAGGGTCCTTCTACACAGTTTCTCCGAGGTTCCCAATGGTATTGAATCCCAGTTGTTTACAGAGGTAATACACTCATGAAAGCACACTTTTTTGGCTTTTCTTTCTTCAGGTCTTACTTTACCTATTCCTTTCTTGCTTCCTTGGATCACTTTCCAAATAAATCACCTACACCCAAGTTCTTGTCTCAGGATCAGCTTTGGGGGAGACCTAAACTGAACCAGCTAGCTTCTCCCCTGTGAGAGAATAGCACACCAGGAAGAGTAGAAAGATGTCTTGAGGGACAAAGAGAGGAGACAGAGTAGACAAAAGTGGTGAAAGTCCCGACATAATAGAAGAAATAAGGACCTTACTAATTAACCAGGATCAGTCTTAGACAGAGTTCAGGACCTTGAACCCAAGGTCATCTTGGTATCCAAGATACTCCAGATGGCCCTGGAAGAATAAAAGGGAGACTTGAGGAAGGGAATGTTATTGGGTGAAAGAGTCAGAGAAGAGAACACTGCTTCCTGAGAAGAAACGGGCAGAAGAATGAGTGCATGGCATTCAATATCTGAGCTTAACTGTTTTTGCTGGATAATTTTATGTATGATAACATTTCTTTGAGGAAATCAGAACATTTGGAGAACACACTGCTTCTTGGCTATATGCTAAGCAACGCTATTTCCAAGCAGAACAAAATTTTGCCCCTGTTATCTTTACATTATGGGTAAATTAAGGGTACATTGATGAAGAAAGAACTAGTCTATCATTTGGAAAGTTATTCTCTGAGTAGGAGGCTCTCTAGGTTTTCTGTATAAATTTAACAATCCTGGAAAAACCCAGAGAAGCATAAATTTAAACTCTGTTAATGACAGACTATCTTTCAGTGACAGTTTATTTCAGGAAACTTCATTTGACCCCATTTCCTCGAATGCTTATGCCAGAAACTAAACACCACTGCATTTCAAGTATCCATCCTCAGATTTTGAGATAGTGGTGATAAACATGTATACAAAATGTGATGGTGATGGTAGCTGACCCCCTCACTCCTAATCCATCCTCTCTCCCCTTCTTCTGTGGTAATAGAGTTGAACTGAGCATGGGCTGCCCAGCTGGAAACCAAATCTCAAGCCCTCCTTGCAGCTGGGCATGGCTGTGTGACCAAGCTCTGACTAATGAAATGGTAGTGGGAGTGATGTGAGCCACTTCTGCCTTCCTTATTTAGGAGGAAGCCTCTGGGCTTAGCCGTTTCACCCTTCCCACTGGCTACTCTGGTGATACTTGCAGGAATCTCAGATGCCATGTGTTGAATATGGCATGTCTGCATTAGCCTGGGTCTCTGGATGAATATGGAGAGAAAGCCTTCTGCTGAACTGGAATACCTACTTTTGACTAAATCATGTGAGAAAGAAACAGTTTTCTTTGTCCTTTAAGCCATACTATTGTTAGGTTTCTTGTTATAGCAGCTTAACTCTTACCCTAACTCATGCATATACATATATACCCTCAACTCTAATCTGATTGACTTGAGCTAGGTTAGAGTACCCAATATTTATGCAGACATTTGAGCTTCCCTGCCTAGGTAAAGCTTATCAATGCAGGGAACGTTTGTCATTGTTTAATTCATTAAGTTATTTCTTCATTCGTTCTTTCATCCATCAATCCATTCATCCATCAATCTATTCATCCATCAATCTATTCATCCATTATATATTGGTGTGTTGAGACTCAATATGTGCAAGACTGTTTACTCTGGGATACCTAGGGAATATGAATGACACAAAGATGAATGACACCCAGTTCCTGCTTTCAGGGGACTTACAGTCTAGAGACTTTAGATGAAAACTAAAACATTGAAATATGAATAAATATGATGAATTCTTGGGAATTTTAATTAAAATAGAATAAAGGTAGTTTCATTTATATTACTTTATTATTATTCTTTTGAACAATGCTGTCTCTTATGTTTTTGCATTCATTTTCAAGACCAGTGTTTACAGAGTGAATGACCATTTTTATTTAATGGCAATAAAGCATGTATGAGTGCGAGCAATGTGTTAGTTGCCATAAACACAGCCCTTGCTCCTCCCCTTGCTCTCCTTCCATGGTCCCGGGAGAGTATTAAACACTGGAAAAGCTGAAGTGTCATTGTGCCCTTCAGCCTTCCTGTGCTCTAGGGAAAATAGCTTCTTAAGGAATGAAGACAAGAAAGAGAAATTGAAAGGACCAGCCTGAAAGATTTTGACAGGTAAGAAGAATTTCCTTTTCCCAGGAATAGTTTTATGGGTGGGTGTTTTTTAGTTTATTTCTATTTATTTTTGCAAATGTATTTCTTATCTTTCATTCATATGCTGAAAGAGACAAAGCCATACAGAAGTATAAACAGACAGATGAGATAGAGAGTCTGAAAGAGACATCATTAATAGCAAAGAAATGGAGAGAAATTGAGATAAGGATAAAGATACAGAGAAACCACACCTCCCCCAACAAGAAAGAATATTTGTTAGATAGAAGAGAAAGAGTAATACCTAAAATGAAAACTATGGTAAAGGGGGTTTGCAACTCTTTGAACACTTATTGATCAGGAAGACATGAAATACTTGGAAATACATCCAGAATTTACCATCTGTACGGAAAGGGGAACTCGACTTATGTTATGGGGACTCATGCATGTTTTATGAGTTATTTCATTGATACAAAACCTTGGGAGACTTTAAAATTGGAGATTAGTTTACAATGATAAGGCCAAAGGAAGAAGAAAACATTAAAGATTTAATGACTAAACAGGCATAGTAGAGATATAAAACTCAGATAAAAAACTGACTCTCCTCTCAGAGTAGTCACAGAGGCTATGGGGGCAATTCTAAGTTAAAAGTGGATTTCCTCTGTTTAGTTTACCAAGATTCATATAATTTGACTACCATTCTCTTTACACTTGATTGTCAAATATCCTTTTCTTTTCTTTCTTTTCCCCTTCTTTCTTTCGTGACGGGCCTTGGATTTTTCTTCCTACAATCACTGCCTGATGTTGACTACTTCATTCCTCCTTCCTTCTTGTTTTTTCTTTCTTTTTTTTTCTTTCTTTCTTTTGTTTCCAATCCTTCCGCTCACTCGCCTCCCTCCTCCCTCCCTCCCTCCTCCTTCTTCTTTCTTCTTCTTTCTTTCTTCTTCTTCTTTCTTTCTTTCTTTCTTTCTTTCTTTCTTTCTTCTTTCTTTCTTTCTTTCTTTCTTTCTTTCTTTCTTCTCTCTCTCTCTCTCTCTCTCTCTCTCTCTCTCTCTCTCTCTCTCTTCCCCTTCCCTTCCCTCTCTGTCATCCAGGCTGGAGTGCAGTGGCATGATCACGGCTGATTGCAGCCTCGACTTCTGAACTCCATCAATTCTCCCACCTTTGCCTCCTGAGAAGCTGGGACAACAGGCACACACTACCACACCAGGCTATTTTTTATTTATTATTATTATTTTTTGTAGAGACAGGGTCTTCTTATTTTACTCAGGCTGGTTTCCAGCTCCTGGGCTCAGGCACTCCTCCTGCCTTGGTCTCCCAAAGTGCTAGGATTAATAGTCATGAGCCACCATGTCTAAAGAATGGTTTTTGAAATATGGTTCCTCAGACCAGCTCAGCAGGCAGATTCTAAGGTTGACACTACACTTACTAAATCAGAAACTCTGGAGGTAGGGTCCAACAAACTGGGTTTTAACAGGTCCTCTGGGTTACTCTGATGCAATACTGAAGTTTAAGAGTCACTGGCATAGGACGTTAGAGATGGAAACTTCATATTTTATAGTTGAGCATTCCACAGAGGAAGAACAAAAACCTTGAAGGAGACTGGTATATAAAGCATTGCTAATTTAATTAAATGAAGTTAAGAAGGTTTATTTTTGAAGACTGAGGAATTCTGCTCAGGTCCCCTCTTCTGTCCCACCTTTTAAGTTCAGTCATTTCAGAAAACCAAAGATCTCCATGAGACTTATCAAGCCTTAAGAGCTTGGACAGCATAGGTCATTAGCTCTAATGAAGGCCTAACCACATCCCCAGCACTCCTAAACCTGAGCTCCTGAATCTGTGGGTGGGCTGTATTTGGAGTGTCTAGTACCTCTCCAGTGTCCTTGCATGTACCCGCTGTTCTTCTTCCTGGAACTCCCTTTCTTCACATTCTCACTTGGAAATTTCTACTCATCCTTCAAGTCTTCACTCTGGCATCATCTGCTCTGTAAACTCTTCACCCAGGTGAACACAGGTGCTCACCCACCATATTCCTCAGCACTTTGTATAGCTTTCTATATTATTTTGCTTATCCCACAGTATTACAATTTATCCATCTCTCTTTCCACTAGTTCTCTGAGGAAAATAATGGTTTCTTTTAGTCTGTTGTTTTTAGTGCCTGAAGTTTTGTCTGGCAAACAATAAACACTCAGTAAAAAGTTGGAAATGTATTGCAATGCTTTATTCCTCTCTCTGTGAATCATTATAATTTTGCTGAGCATTTGAGAGTAAGTTGCTGATAGTACGGCCCTTTGCTCCACAACGCATTACTGTGCATTTTTAAATAAGAAGGACATTCTTTTACATGACTACAACACAATAATCAAAGTTATTAAATTTAACATTGATACAGTATATGTGTATATATATATTTTTGAGACAGGGCCTCACTCTGTTGCTCAGGCTGGAGTGCAGTGGCGCGACTACTACAGCCTCAGCCTCCTGGGCTCCAGCTGTTCTCTCACCTCAGCCTCCCGAGTAGCTGGGACTACAGGCCTATACCATCATGCCCAGCTAATATTTTTTGTATTTTTTTGTAGAAACCGGGTTTCACCATGACCTTGATACAATATTATTATATAATATTCTGCCCATATTAACATTTTGTCTACTGTCTCATTCAATGGCCTTTATAGCATTTTCCCCCCCAAATCAGGATTATGAATTGCCTTTATATGTCATGTCTCTTTAGACTCCTATAATCTGAATCAATTCCTTTGCTTTGTCTTTCATGACATTAATCTTTTTGAGACGCACATGCCAGTTATTTTTTAGACTGTCTTCAAGTTTTGGTTTATGTGATTATTTTCTCATTATCAGATTTAGGTCATGCATTTTAAGGAGAAATACTATGTAACTGGTGTTAAGTTTTCTCATGCATAACATCAGGAGGTAGATGATGTTGGTTTATCCTGCTATTATTGATGTAATTGATCACTTGGTTAAGTCATGTCCATCAGGTTTCTCCATTGTAATGGTACTTTTTGCCCTTTGTAATTTCTAGGTAGTTTTTCAGAAGATACTTTGAAAACATGTTCATATTCTGTTATGTAATAAACTTTTACCCGATGGTTTTAGCAATCTCTGATGATTCTTCCTGAGTCAATTGTTACTATGGCAGTTGTGAAGTAATTTTTAGACTGAATAAATGAAGCTTAAAAAATAGACTGTTTTAGTTAACTACTTGAGCAGTATATTTTTGAGAGAAATCCTTTCTATTGCGAAACTATTAAAGTTATTTCCAGAAAGAATCAGTATTCTATGCTATCCCTATCTAATTCCATTTAATTTAATGACTTTATTTCTTGCCTCCATAAGGAGTCCCAAGTGTTCAAATGCAAAATCTCTTTCGCAGCTTAAGATATAAAACATCTTAATGAAATAGTACGTATCATGTAGATATTAAATCCTTAATACACAGACACTTAACTCTTCATTGATATAACACAGACATGCACAGCTGTAAAATGTTTACAACTATTTATAAATGTTTATCATTTTGAGTTTCCCACTAGTTTCATAAACAGCTCTAGAGCTTTATTTGCAATTAGCTAAAAATACTTATTTTTTATGACTAATTGCATGAATAGTAATAATTGGGACATAATGGAAAATGAAAATGTAGACATAATATCTATATTTAGGTTTTATATAATAAAACCTTTACTTAAAGGTTTTATTTTTCCAGTAACTTTATTAATCCAAGTGTTTCAAACTTGGAAGTGTAATGTGTTGTTGCAATGATGATGGTGATCATGATGATGATCCATTAATTTATTTTGGATCATTTTTCACACCTTCAGACTCTCAAGCTCTTTACCCTCATACAGTTCTTAATTCACTAGGGCAATCTATTCTTTAAGATTCATGCATTTTTTTTTTTACCCTTGGGTAAAAGTTTATTGAAGGATCGGATATCTAAAGTCTTAAAGTATCTTTCCTTTAATTACTTATACACCTCCAGGAGGAGGCACTAGTGGGAGGTTATGTAGAAACTGAGGAACAGAGAAATCTAATTATAGCACATCTATTTCCTGGAAAAACACTGGACCAATTCCTAGGGACGTGTTTGTAATATAGTGGTCAATATAGTAGTTGGCTCAAATCAGTGCTAAGCCCTCTAGATTCATCACATAAAGCCTGAAAGGTGAAACAGCTTGCTCAGGTCTGCAGAGAAAATAGCCAAGCCCAAACCAGAATCAAGGCCTGTGGTCTTCCTTTAAAGTCAAGACTTCTCCCAGTATTTTCTCTTGGTGTAAATAATAAAGTGAATAAAATAAATGTGTTTATCTCAGATTTTTGAATCCCTCTTAAGGAGTAAGTTGAGCATGAACAGTAGAGATGTGTTTTTAGGGAGTTGGGGTGGTTGCACTTAACACTTTCTGGAAAGAGAAACGCAGTTTTTGGGTGCCTGCTATTCCTGGGTGTTGTGATGATCACTTCTACACAATATTCTATTTAAAGAACCCAAGACTAGAAAGTGATTTAGACATGCTAGAGATTCTTGCTTAAACTCTTTGATTTGTTTAGGAATGTGCTTTAACTATTCACAATAGCAAAGACATGGAGGAATTCTTTTGAACTTTTACAAAATATTGGGGCTCCAAGAAAGTTTACTTTATTTAACGAACACCCAAAGAGTGCTTTCTGTGTGCCAGGAATGGGTAAAGTGTTTTACAATAATGAACTCAATCCTGATAACACTGTAAGGTAGGTGCTATTATTGCCCCTATTTTACAAATGGGGAAACCAAGGCACAGAAAAGTGAAGCAATTTGGCTGAGATCCACTATTAAGTAATGGATCAAAGAGTCAAACCCAGGCAGTCTATCTCCAAGCGTCCTTGCTTTTTAACCACATGCATTCTGCAGAAGACAGCTGTGAGGTTGGCTGACCAAGATTATAAAGATGAGGTATTTCCTGTTCCACTTGGAACCGCTCATTCAATGAGATTATTACGTTCTTATTTTCAAACAAATGGACTTTCCTAGAGTAAAAAAAACAGAAATGGAATTGAGAGTAGACAATTTCCATGGACCCCTTTGGAAATGGATTTAAGCTTTGGGGAGGGAAGTCTGATGTTCTGCTATTTTTTTTTTTTTTTTTTTTTTTTTGAGAATGTATGAGTTATTTTCAGACCAGGCTTATCTGAGCAGGCAGATGTGCTCCTGAGATACTTGAATATTTTAGCATACCACAACTGTTTACCAGGTCATTCCACTCTTGCATAAATATATAAACAAAATCATTCAGAAATGTTTATGACCCACCAAATCAATGCAGTGTGTGAAATGGAAGTTCTATGCCATGTCCTGTATGCTTTCTCCTTTTATAGCCACATCTGGACAACTTTAAATAGTGAAGGCTGAGGTGTATACTCTGGGTGTTTACAAAATTCTTCCTGAGTTGGGTCAGCAAGACCATTTTCCTTGCACAATTGAAACAATGTGGGAACATTTCCCTCTTTATTTTGATAAAGCTTATGTTGATGTGGGGAAAGACATCCTTATGCTTTAAAAAAAATCAACTTCAAAAAAAATAAAAAAAATAAAAAAATCAACTTCATGAGGTATAATTTTTAGCCAATGTGATGGACACATTTTAAGCGCGTGAAGGCACATTTTTTAATTACAAGGTTTCTTCTTTTCCCTAGGTCCACATCTAGAATGGAGACTTGGAAGATATTTTGGGGGATCATCCTCCTTGAAACTGGTTTTGGCTTCATCAAGTCACAGAGTATTGGTAATACCTGGGTTTCTTTAAGCTGAAAACCATCTAGTGGTAGTGACCATCTTAAAAGGAAATATTACAGAAGCTTTGTAATTAATAAGAGGAAACCGATTCCTTGAAGGAGAATTTAGTGAGAATCTGAAAGCTTATAGTGAATGCTGGGCACTTGTTTTTTCAGTACTTAACCCCAAATGACAAAAAAATAGATATTAAAAAGTTCCATACTCTGAAATGTATTACCAGGTTCTCAAACGCTTTTGTAAACAGGAGCCTGTTCTGCATTCTGTCTTTTCTCTTTGGCAGAGATGTTCTGAGGAGTAATTATCATCACAAGATGGATAGCTTTACTGAGTGCTAGTGACACATCTGCAATTTTTTGCAGTTATTTTAATAGATTGTTGCGACTTTTCAAGATGAAAGTCTCATCAGGAGAAGATTGTTTGAGTAGCCTGAAGTCCCAGTGAGACAATATTGAGGTTTAAATATTCAAATATAATTACACAGGCTGTTATTTGTTGGGGGGAAAAACATGAAGCTCTCTCAGTTTTCCTTTTGGCTCTGGCTCCCTTCACTTGTGAACAGAAGCTGTGACAGTCTTTTCATGTTTCAAACACCTTCTAAAACTACAAAGAACTAGTGGAGGGGTTAAGAAAGTGACAATCTATGAAAGTATAGTACATCTCTCAAGTTGCATATGATGTAACTGAAACTTACTTGCCTGGAAAATATTCTACAGCTGTGTGGTTTCCTCTGATTTGAAAGATCAGGGGAACACTTCATGGTTTGCATTTGATCACCCCTGAAAGAGATGTTAAGGGGACAAGCCAGTCAGCCATCCCTGGAATGGTCATTGAATTCTCTCCTCCCAGTAAGACTGCACTTTGGAGGGTGGAAGGGAAATAAAACTTAAAGGACCTGAAGTTCATTTATTGTCTGCTTTTCCCATGATCAGGTTCCACTTGGCTTTATGGCCAACATTATGCATACTTCTGAGAGGTGGGGCCCAGGACTCCAGAAGTAACAAGTGGATTAAGTGTCCCTGGATTATACCAACCTCCCCAGACCCTCTCTGCCTAGACCCTCACTTGGTCTTTGCCTTTCTGTAGTATGGATTTCTAATTTAATCTTCATGGCAGTTCAGGGTGTGGACTAGATATGAGGAGACCTGGGTCTTAATTCTGGCTGTTTGAATGGATATACATGAGTTACTTTGCCTTTCCAGGTCTTATTTTCCTTCTCTGTGAGATAGCTGAATTGGATTCCTTATTTTATGCTTGTGTGGTTCAATACAGTGGCCACTAGCTGCATGTGACTCTCTAAATTAAAATAAATCAAAATTCAGTAAAATATGAAGTTCAGTTTCCGTTACACTAGCTACATTTCAAGTGCTCAGCTGCCACGTGTCTAGCAACTACAGTCTCACACAATTATTTCTAGCACTAAAATTTTAATTCCATTATTTGTTTTCATTAATGTTCAAGATTTCCATCCTTATAAGTGCTGTATCTTTCCTTTCTCTCTTTTCCTCTATTCTTTCCTTCCTCAGTATTTTTGGGTATCTATGCTAGATGCTCATGTGGTGAACAAACAAGCAAAATACATGGTTATCTGTTCTCATGGAGCTCACAGTCTAGTTGGGGAAATTGCCATTAATTAAATAAGCACAATCATGAACATTACATTACAAACAAAGATAAAAGAACACGATCCTATGAGAATTTACCAAAAATAAATAAAGAAATAAATAAGAGAGAGAGAGAGAAACTTGGAGGAAAGGGAGCATATTAAAGTCCAGTGGGAAGTGGGAAGATGGAAAATTGGAGACACTGGACTAGGGAGCCTGGAACTGATAGCAAGGTGGGGAGGGCAGAGAGATGAGGCTGCAAAGACAGTGCAGGGCCAGGCCAGGTAGGGAGGGCAGAGAGATGAGGCTGCAGGGACAGTGCAGGGTGAGGCCGGGTAGGGAGGGCAGAGAGCTGAGGCTGCAGGGACAGTGCAGGGTGAGGCCGGGTAGGGAGGGCAGAGAGCTGAGGCTGCAGGGACAGTGCAGGGCCAGCCTAGCTCAGTATTTTAGCCCTCCTGGCACAAAACCAAGTGCAAGACATTTTTAACCAATGTGGGAAAATAATTTTTTTGGCTTTTCAGCTACTTTGAACTAAAGCCATTTTTAGCTGGTTTCTGCTTTTGTTTTTATTCTCATTACTAATTTATATTCTCCTCCGACCATCATAGATAATCAAAGCGGGAGGTATAGGAGTGGGGAGAAATCATAGTGATTGTTGACAAATAGATTGATCATAATCACCTCTTCTTTTTATCTACACATGCACTGTACTTAATCCACATTGTACTTCTTATCATAGAAAAGCAAAGTTTGAGTTGGAAGACAGCAGGGCATCTGGTCAACTCTTTAGTCTAGAGAGACACAATTTGAGACACAGAGCATTAGAGATTTGCTCCAGTCCTGCAACCACTTGGTGTCTGATCTCTTCCATGCTGGAGGTCAGGATGGGCCCAGGTGGGGTACCAGTGGACCTGGCCACTGTTGAGATGGTGGTTTCCAGGCTTGTAGCTGGGGTTGGGGAGAAGTAGCTGCATAGTGCAGCTTGAGTTCAGGGAACCAAAAGACAAATGTGAACCATACCTACAGGAATGCCAAGGATCAAACTAAAAGGGGCTGGTGGGTGGCCAGGGAGTACAGAAATGAGAGCTGGAAAGTTGATGTCTTAGGTCAGGTTCCCTGGAAGCAGAGTTTGGAACAGGGATTTGAACGCATTATTTTGAGAAAGTACTCTTTAGGTAAAGAAGTCCGTAAAGGAGTACGAGAAGTGGGTTAGAGTAGGGGATGAAGATGACAGGTAAAGTCAAGCCTTGGCCTGAAGTCATGAGAGGTGGTGATGGAGTCTAAATAACACTGCAGGGTTGTTTCACTGAAGGCAAGTGGGCCAGGCATTTGTATCTCCATGTCGATTAGACATTGGCCACCCAGGGTGGTGGTAGTGGTGTAACTTCTCAGGTGTCTCCAATTGAGGTCACTCCCTTCAGCCAAGGTTAGGACTCTGGAGAAAGTCACAGGTAGCACTTGAAGCAGCTGGGGGATAGGTGTGCCAACGAGTAAAGGCGATCTAGGCTGGTACCAATAGCATCCACTACTGGTAGAAAATTGGGTTCTTTTGTTTAGGTCAAGGGATGAATGGAAAGCAGTATGGGTGATCTAACTGAGGGGCCACATGTCTATCAGAATGGAACAGAGAGTGGCAGGTGAGCAGGGGAAGATGGTAGCCATAGGAAGACAAGGGAAGATGATGGTGTGTCTAGGCTGCATGCTGTGCAGGCAGATCTGTGGGGAGTAAAGGCACAGAGTCTGGAGCGATGGGATTCCATCCAGTAACTGTCATTTGTGATGTTTTATCTGAAAGTGATTCTCTTTTCCAGTCTGCAGGGAGGCCTCTCTGGGAGATGTTGTGTTTCTGGTGGACGCCAACATCAAACCCCAACATGCACGCAGTATGCGGAACTTCTTATACATTCTGGTAAACAGCTTCAATGTCAGCAGCAAGACCATCCGTGTGGGTCTGGCCCAGTATAGCGATGTGCCCCATTCAGAGTTCTTGCTTTCCACCTACCACCGCAAAGCTGATGTGTTGAGACATATTCGGCAGTTTAAATTTAAGCCTGGGGGCAAGAAGATGGGCTTGGCCCTGAAGTTCATTCTAGACCACCACTTCCAGGAAGCATCAGGGAGCCGGGCAAGCCAAGGGGTACCTCAGATGGCTGTGGTGATCAGCAGTGGGCCAGTTGAGGACCATGCCCATGGACGTGCGGAGGCATTGAGGCGGGCAGGCATCCTGCTTTATGCTATTGGCGTCAGAGATGCAGTTTGGGCAGAGCTCTGGGAAATTGCCAGTAGTCCTCAGGAGAATTTTACCTCCTTTGTTCCTTACTTCTCTGGTCTCAGCAATCTCACCCAGAAGCTGCGGCAGGAGCTCTGTGATGTGTTGGCAAAGGCAGCTCCACGTGTTGACCACGTCTCTCCAGGTACAAAGGCTTTTTCTTTTTAATTTCTGATCTGGAAGTCATGAAACTCAAAGCTTGGTCTCTTATTCATCCCTCTGCCCATCCTTTTTATTTTTCATATGTGTGCATGTCTTAATTTTAAAATTAAAAGTTCATGAAGTCAACCCTATGCTCCTCTTCAATCACTGACCAAAGCCTCATCAACTCTTTTTATAAATCCTGTGGGCCTTATGCTGGTTCTATATACTGAATGAAGATTTATTTGTTTCTAGAATGACATTATTATTCCTAGGTTAACTTACCCATGTTGCCTGGATGAAGGACGAGAAGGGAGAGTCGCAGTAGTTCCCCTAGGATATTTGCTAATTTAACTGCAAATCTGTTGGTTTAATATACTGGTTAGGATGATTAATTTAGGGAAAATAAAGATCTGTGTTCAAATCTTACAAAGTAGAGAAAGGGTCACCTTAGACAAGTTATTTTACCTCTCTGAATCTAAATTTTCTCCCTAGGATGATAGTACCAGCCTCAGAGAGTTGTTAAAAGCATTAAACAAAATTGTGCAAGTAAAGTGCTTGGCACTATACCTAGCCAACCAGAGGGACTCATAAGCATTTCCTGTTATTACTTGTCATAACCTGTGATGATGATATACCTGTCATCAACCTTGTGCTTCTGTTCGTCACAGGGCATAAAATGGTGAAAATTCTTTGTAAATTAATTACTAAATTCCATAATAAAGCATACAACTTTGAGTAGAGAAAGAGAAGAATGCTTGTGGGTTCCATCAAAACCCACAAGAAGACAGACTCTTCATGATTTATTCATTATTTTGGTATTTCTATATAGGGTATGTTAATTGGAAGAAGTGCTAAAACTTTTGACCCATTGATGCAGCAGGTGTGTGGTATGTTATATATCTTCCTTTTGTACGGCACTTCAAGGTTTACAAAGAGGTTTTATATTCATAGTAATAATAGCTACCATTTGTCTGGCGCTGGATAGTTTTTAAAGCTTATTTACATTGCTCATCTGACTGATCATCTCAACTTTGTTAGATACATAGCGTAATTAGTATTATTGTTTGCATTTTTCAGATGAGAAAAACTGAGGCCAAAGGTACCTCAAGTGGATTGCAGAACTAGGGACTTGATCCCAGATCTTTTAGGGCAGACTCATTCCACTAGAGCAGGGATGTTTGGTTGTATTCCTGGGGAGCAGAGCCTGACACAAGAATTTGCATACACATGATTTGCTAAGGAAGAGCTCCCAGGGCAATGGTCAGTAAGGATGTGGGGTATTCAAGACAGAGCAGTAGAGAAAAGTAAGGAAGGGTATGATTTCAGGCAAAAATTCTGTAAAGCGTTTTAGCCTCATCCTGCA
The DNA here is from genome assembly GCF_007565055.1 of Rhinopithecus roxellana. NCBI lineage: Eukaryota > Metazoa > Chordata > Mammalia > Primates > Cercopithecidae > Rhinopithecus > Rhinopithecus roxellana. Next base: position 178,304,170 of record NC_044549.1, read on the forward strand.
GGGGAACTTGGTGTACATTATGCCTCAACGTTGTCTTGACCCTGAATCTGGGTCAAGCAAGGATCTGGGCTTTTAAATATTGTGAGGAAAGTAGCTTCATTAGCTGGAGTGTAGTTTTCCAAAGAGCAGTGCATAGAATGGTAAAAAAGAAATCCAAAAGGACTGAGCAGAGCATGACGCTGTCTGCTATAGTAGATTATCTTATTTTATCTTCAAAACAACCTTGTGAGAGTATGAGGGTTGGTGTAAAGATTTCAGTGCTGCAGAGAAGAAAATTAAGTCCCAAAGAGGTGAGTGATAAATAGGTCATAGAGCTATTAAATGATAGAGCTGCAATAAGATGTTTCAAGGAACATGGGATATATTCTAGCTTTCTGACCTGCTGGTGCCAGCACACTCCTAGATATGAGATTTCTTTGTCAAAAGACAGGAGGCTGATGGCTTTTTCTGACTGGAAAGAATACATTCCCTTTCTTAGCATGTTGCTTAATTTACAGAGTGCTTTTCTTCTTAATAAAATTTAAGAGATTGTCTAAGTGGGTTTCAAGGTTGGAAGTATCAGTAGAGCAGGTCTGAAATCTCAGAAGGTGATGGAGCAGAGAGAAGGAAATGTATGGAGGGATGTTAATGTTATTGCTCTGAGCACACTGTCATTTGGGGTGAGGGTGGTGTCTGAGGACCACCGAGTATAGGCTGTCTGTCATTATTCTTTTCTGCATTGGTTCCAAGTAGTTTGAACCATTGGTTCAATGGTTCAAAGCATTTTGAGTGAAGATCCAGTAATCCAATCCCTTCTGCCATCTCTCTTATAGCTTGCAGAGAAGCAGCCCTGGCAGACATTGTGTTTCTAGTAGACAGTTCAACTAGCATTGGACCCCAAAACTTCCAGAAAGTCAAGAACTTCCTTTACTCCGTTGTCTTGGGGCTTGACATCAGCAGTGACCATGTCCGAGTGGGACTTGCCCAGTATAATGACAACATCTATCCAGCCTTCCAGCTGAACCAGCACCCTCTGAAGAGCATGGTCTTGGAACAGATCCAGAATCTGCCATACCGCACAGGAGGCACAAACACAGGGAGCGCCCTGGAGTTTATCAGGACCAACTATTTGACTGAGGAGTCTGGCAGTCGGGCCAAGGACAGAGTTCCTCAGATAGTTATCCTGGTGACAGACGGGGAGTCAAACGATGAGGTACAGGAGGTGGCTGACCAGTTGAAAGAAGATGGAGTTGTTGTGTATGTGGTAGGGGTCAATGTCCAGGATGTCCAAGAGTTGCAAAAAATAGCCAGTGAACCATTTGAGAAGTTTCTCTTCAACACCGAAAACTTCAATATCCTGCAGGATTTTTCAGAAAGTATTCTTCAGACTCTGTGCTCAGCAGTGGAGGGTAAGATAAAAGGTAAGAAGCTGTGTTAGAACCCAAGATTCCAACCATGCCAGCTCACTACAATATAACCCAGAATATGCTGGGTGTATGGGAGGGCAGGGAGTGCCCGGCATCACTGGAGAGCCTGGGAAGACTTCCTAGGAGAAGGCATTGAAGGCTGGATGGAGTTCTTGTGGGCGGAAAGGAACATCTTGCCATGTTGTTCAAAGGAAACAGCATGGGTTTTGAAAGCTGGAAGACCTGTTTTTTAATCCTGTCTTTTCCACTTTCTAGTTATGTGAGCAAGGACAAGTGGCTTCACTTTTTCACTTCAATTTCTTATCTGCACGAAGAAAATAATACTAGTCTAGAAGAATGGTTTATGAGGGTTGAATCAGATAAAGTGTATAAAAAGCTCTAGCATAAAGTGTGTCCTCAGTTAACTTCCCTTGCCTCCTCTGTTGTTTGAACAAGAGTAATTGAAAGGTACGTTAGTGTAATAAAACAGACAATAAGGCAGCAGGTTATACGAGAGTAAAAGCCTTGTGATAGAGTCCCACATAGAGGAAGTGAAGTACAACATACGGAGAGTTGTAGTACCTCTACCTCTCACATTGGGCACACAAAACCATCCTTGTATTCAATTTTCGTGAAAGTTTGATTTGATTCACTTTCTCCTTTTGTCTTTTTCTGGCGCCCTGGTCTCCTTTTCCCTTTACTTCCAGAATTCATCAAAGCCTATGCAGATGTGGTCTTTCTTGCTGACACATCACAGGACACATCACGGGCCAGTTTCCAGAGGATACAGAATTTCCTCTCCAGAGTGGTTGGCATGCTGGAGGTTGGCAGGGACAAGTACCAAATTGGGCTGGCTCAGTATGGTGATCAAGGTCATACTGAGTTTTTGCTCAATACCTACAAGAACCAGAATGAGATGATAGCTCACATTCATGAGCGTTTTGTGCCCCTGGGTGGCTCCAGGAGGACAGGCAAGGCACTGCAATACCTTCTTCAGACATTCTTCCAGGAGGAAGCAGGAAGCCGGTTTCTCCAGGGCATTCCCCAGTATGCAGTGGTCATTAACTCAGGCAAATCTAAGGATGAAGTCCAGGATGCTGCACAGAGACTAAGAGAGAAAGGCGTGAAAGTTATGTCTGTGGGTGTGCAGGACTTTGACAGGAGAGAACTGGAAGGGATGGGGTCTCCAGACCTTGTCTATGATATGCAGAGAGATGAAGTCAGACACATAGTAGAAGATATGAACGTGGTGATCCAAGGCACTGGACAGCAGCAGCACAGGATTACAGCCAACGAGGAGGCTGTAGGAGGTAAGGTTTCGTCTGAGGATATGTGAGTCACTGGGAGATCTCAGTGTAAGAGGAAAGTCTGGGGAAAGAACAGAGAAGGTGAGTATTCTGGATTCCTCAGTACTGGGACACTAGCACTAGGAGACAGGAAAGAGTAGGAAGCATGGGATGGCTCAGGTACAATTTTGTTTTACTTAACTATGGTCACAATGATGCTACATAACAAACCAGGTGAAAAGTCAGTGACTGAGAAAAATCATTTATTCTCACAGATGGTTGAGGAACAGCTGATATTGGCTGGGCCCAAACAAATGGCTCTACTGATATTGTCTGGGCCTCTTCACAGATTTGGGATTTGTCTGGGTGTTGGTTGATCTAGGTTTGGCTCTGCTCCACATATCTCTTATCTTATTCCTGGGATCAGCAGGCTAGTCTGGGTGTATTCTCCTGGTAATTGCAGAGGTACCAGAGAGAAAACCAATTGCATAAGCATTTCTCAAACCTCTGCTCCATCATCTGCTAACATTTCATCGACCCAAGCAAGTCATATGGCTATGTTGAAATGAGTAGAGTAGAAAAGTGTATCTTCTCATGGAATAAGGAGTAAGGAGATAATATTTCTGAGTAAGAATCTAAATTACCATATACTTTTTCCAGGAGAAGGAGCACTCAGGTTTCTCCTCATAGATTCGATAAAGTGCTTCCTTATGTTGGCATCCAAGACACCCAAGGGAGATACTGATGGCATTTTGGTTAGGACAATTCATAGTGTACAATTGTCCTGTGCATTGTCAGAGGTTTAATATCCCTAGTTTCTGCCAGCATCATCCCTGAATCATTATGGTAATCCAAAACATCCCCATACATTTCCAAAATGTCCCTTGTAGATAGGTACCACTCTTGGCTGAGAACCACTGAGACTTATCTCCTGCTAAGTCTTTGTACACATTCTATTCACCGACCAAGCTGAGCTACTCATCATTTGCTGTATGTATATCATGCTTTCCCACCTCTGTCTCTGCTCTTGAATACACTATAATATCAGCCTGTGATGCCCACAGTCAAAATTTACCCTTCAGTTCTTAAGTTACCCTCTTGATGAAGCATCCTTTGAGCCCTACAACTAGAAGTGGCCAATTTTTCCTTTCTCTGAATTGTCACACCTCTGCCCAGACCTATCAACATCTAGAGCTTGGGGTCCTTGGAAATTTATGGGCAGAAAAAAGACAAACACATATATGACAAGAAGAGGAAAATCCAAACAGAGGTAATAAGGAACTAAGAAGCATCTTATGGAGATACTACATTAAGTAGAGATAGTACAAAAGGAGGGCATACTAGAAGATGTGAGCTGGAAGGAATTGTGCTGGTCCCTGAATAACAGGTGTTATTTTAATACATAGGAGAAGGAAGGAGGGTACTCTGGACAAGGGGAAGAACCATGTAAGGGGTCTACGCTCCTGGTAAGGGTGTGGAAATGGGAATGGTCTGAATGAATGTGGAAGAAAGTTTAAAAATGGAGCCAATTTGGATCAGTGGAAGAGTATAGAATTAGTGAGATGAGATTGGATTAGGTATGATAGACCCTGACTACAGGATCCCAAAGACACTAGAAGTAATTGGAAATTACTTTTAAACAAGAAATATGACATGACCAAAGCAGTCTTTCAGGAAACCTTCAGCGGGCAGGCTGGGTTCCAAATGGCACCTCAGACTCAGAAGGACTTTAAGGCTGAGCTGTCATCTGGCCACGTGGAGAGGATGTCTGGGCCCAGCCCAAGGGTGACTCTGAAAATGAGGAAAAGGAAGGAATCCTGAAGACAATTTGAAAGGAGAATAACAGCACTTGGTACAAGAAGGTGAAGGAAGGGAGATGTCAAAGATGTCTGGAGTTTCTAGAGTCTGTGTTTTGGACTTGCTAAAATTGTGGACAACATCCTCTTTTAAAATCTAGGATTGAATTTTGATTCTTTATGAAAAAGGACCACAGGGGAAATTTCAGGACACCAAGAGACAAAAGAGAAAGTTAAAAGGTTATTCTATTGCCCCTAAACCTTGTTTCACTATATTCAGTTGTTTACACAGTGGTTTCAAGCTTCTGCATGAATGGTTTTGGCTCTCTGCTGGGGAGATTTCCTTTTTCACAGATCAAAGCAGATATGGACCTTGACACTATGTGGACACAGTGGGTTTCCCTGCAATAGGCACTGTTTCAAATAGAGAGAGTGGTGTTTGCATTCTTCTTGGCAGCAAGTTTATGTTTTATTCCTTCATATGAGGTAAGTGGAAGGGAAGGTTCTTCTGTAGCAAAATGAAACAGCCAGCTAGCCTAATATTTGGATAAAGATTTTTCATAGAAACTTGCAACATTTCAGGCTGCCTCTGTTAAAATGACATGACATTGATCAGAGAAACGTTTAGAAATTAACAGCCACAGTTAATTTTCATCTTTTGGGAGGTTTCAGGCCTATAAATGAGAATTTGACCCAGGGTCTCTTGAAACTAGAAAAATGAAGAAAAATTAGTCAAAACTCAGATTCTTCTGATGGACTTAGATAAATGGAAAAGCAATCTTGAAGCACTTTATTGTCAATATTCATATATTTAAATATTTTGCAAGTGATGTGAATACTCTTCCATGTGAGAATTTCTGAAATAAGTATGAACCCTGTGATGTTCTTTGACCGTCATGCCAAATAAAGGCTTCTATTGAATTCTAAAATGTAGAAATATAAGTTCATATGATATATATTATTATAATTATAGTAATAAATATATTACGTAACATATAAAATATATCATAATACAGCTTTTATATATTAATGTTGTCTTTATTATTCTGTTCTTATGCTAAAGCCCTTCTTTCTGATTTTGCTTGTTTGCAGCATGCACAACTGCTATCCGGGCTGACTTAGTATTCCTCATTGAGGAATTTAGCAGGGTTAGGCAACCCAATTTCCAACAAGTTGTCAATTTCCTAAAGACCATTGTCAGTTCTTTAATAAGCATTCATCCTGATACTGTGAGATTTGGCTTGGTCTTCTACAGTGAAGAACCACGACTCGAATTTTCACTGGACACATTTCAGAATCCAGCCAAAATCTTGGAGCATTTGGACAAATTAACCTACCGGGAAAGAAGAGGAAGGACGAAGACTGGTGCTGCATTAGATTTCCTGAGAAACGAGGTTTTCATTCAGGAGAAGGGTAGCCGGTCCAACCACGGTGTGCAGCAGATAGCTGTGGTCATCACGGAAGGCTTCTCCCAAGACAGTGTATCTAGACCTGCTTCTCACCTCCGAAGGGCCGGCGTCACCATCTATGCGGTGGGCACCCAGAATGTCTCAGAGAGTAAGGACCTGGAGAAGATAGCATCATATCCTCATTGGAAGTATTCACTCCCCCTGGAATCCTTTTTGCAGCTCTCTGTAGTACGAAGCAAACTTATAAACCAGCTCTGCTCTGAGATGGTGGACAGTAAAGTTTCCTTTAGAGGGATGAGCTATCCCCTACAAGAAGGTAGGAGGGTCTTTTCCAAATTTGATATTTTTAAATAAAAAACTTTTCTTAAGTTTTTAAAGTTGCTCCATGTACCCATCTCCTCTATCCTCCAACAAAGAAAAGATTTTGAAGTCAATTCATTAAAAAACCAGAAACAGAAACTTTGTTTATCTTGATGCCACACAATGCAGGAGAAAACGAAGTAAAAAGGCAACATTTCTAGCACCTCCTATCTTATCCTTCCTCCCTTTTAAAAAATATATAAATTTTGATCTCACACTGTCACTCAGACTGGAGTGCAGCGGCACAATCATAGCTTACTGTAACCTTGAACTCCTCCAGTTAAGTGATCCTCCAGCCTCACCCTCGTAAGTAGCTGAGACTATAGGCATGCACCCCCATGCCCAGCTAATTTCATAATTTTTTTTGCAGAGACAGGGTCTCATTATGTTGCCCAGGCTGGTCTCGAATTTCTGACCTCAAGTGATCCTTCATCTTGGCCTCCCAAAGCTCTGGGATTACAGGTGTGAGCCACTATGCCTGGCCCCCTTCTGCTTTAACAGTTTGATGAAGAGCTGTGTATATTTACAGTAGAAGCCCTAAGGAACCGAATGTGGACTGATCAAATCTTAAGTCATTGAAACAGGCAACTACTTTAAAAAGGATACAAACATACGTGAATTTTTAAAATGTTATTTTCTTTTTTACTTATTTTCTTCTCAGAAATTATTGTTTCTCACATACTTGAAATTTAAAAAATTAACTTAATATATATAAATGAATGTTAATTTGCCAATCTTTTGGTATAGGGCCAAGGCTTCTTTGAGTATGAGCCCTCCTGATTGGATTTCATGTATTTTCTTTATAAACTATCCAATATTATGTTATCAATAATTTCGTTTCAGTTTCTTTAAAGGAGAAAGACTTTTGAAACAATTCAAAACAGAAACAGAAATAGCTATTGATTTTTATAATCTTAAAAATGCCATCTTTTGTAATGCTATCTAGTACACTGGCAATTTTTTAAAAACAACTTTCTTTTATTGAGTCTTTTTTTAAGCAGTTAAACTGGTTTTCATAGATGCAATAAACCTCTTTTACTCACACTCAAATCCTGTTTATTTGCACAATATTTGATTAATTATGTAATTATAACAACAAGACTACCATAAACAAGCTGGGGACAAACCCGCTCATCTTGATGAGTAAGCTTGTTCTTTCACTGGGTGAAGCGGAACTTCAGGCACTCAGTGTTTTATGGGAGCATCACTCATGCTTTACAAAGGAAAGGGAGAACATTGGTTTATCTGGTGAGTCACTAAAGTGGAGGTTGCTCAGGAGAGTTCCTACTACATATGCAGTTAAACAAAAAAACACACACGCCAGAAAAAACATAGTGGTTAAGCATATGTACTTTGGCATATAAATGCCCAAATTTTAAATCCTAGATTTGGCACTTACTGGCTGTTATGAAAATCTTTGCGTCTGTCTGTCTTCTTATCTATTTTTATGTACCCATGCTAGTATTTCTTAGATTCAAATTAGAATCATAGATTTAAATTAGAGTCGTTGAAATGTACATAATTGAGGTAAAAATTCAAGGCTATAATCATGTCTTCAAGGGAAAATCACTGAGCTTTTTTCTTGTTAAACAAACACTGAGTGATCTGGTAATTTCTTGATTACTTGTGCTGAGGTCTAGAAATTTGAAACATCTAAGCAAATTTCTATCTTTCTCTTTGACCTATATTTTTAGTTCTTTTCTCTGTTCTGGGAATGAGAAACAAAATTGTTGAATGTGAGTTTCATTTCCGTATGCCTACCTGCCTATATTCTGTACATGAGAAGGACAGAAGAGGAGCACTAGTAGTTCACAGTATGAAGAGCTGAGAGTTGTTTTGTTTTGTTTTTGTTTGTTTGTTTGTTTGTTTTTTGATACTGCAGAGAAGCTAAAAAGAAACTTGCAACCAGAAAAAGCAGCCCAGAGTCTAGAAGGGTTGGGGAAAGGGATAGCCTAGAGGTAAATAGAAGCTATGATGATTTTACCAGAATTTTGTCTTGGATGATCACAATAATCATAATATCTATCATTTATTGGTCATTTGTCATGTGTCAGATACTCTGCTAAGCACTTTATGTGTATGATTGATGTGAATGTTCGGCAATCTCCAGACTGTAAGAAATATTCTCTTTCTCTTTTCCCCCGATCTGCTAAGACTGACAAGAATGTATAGTGAATGCAATATTTAGGGCCCTCAGCTCCTCTTGACAATCAAAGGGCCCTGGACTATAGTGAAGCCTCCTTGGGCTGCTCCTATAGGGGCTGGCTGCAGAGATGCCCTTTCCTGCACAGGGATCCTTTTCTCTGATGCTGGGCAGCCATCTTTGTGTCACCAGTGGATGCTGGGTCCCTGCAAAGTTTGGGTTTTTGCCTTATTTTTCCACAATTTCCCTCTACTCTCCATAATTCAGCAAACACTTACCATGGGGTAAATGACTCCTTTCTCTACCCGCTGTAAGCTATACTCCTTTCCAATGCATGCCCCTCTAGGATAACTACCAGATAAAATATAGGACACCCAATTACATTTGAATTTCATTCATATAAACAACAAGGGTTTTTAAAGTATGCCCCACATATTGCATGGATCCAGGTCCTCCCACAAGAAGACCTGAGCACGGGAGCCTAATTCTCACCTTTCAGCCAAGAAAATGAAAAGGCCCTTCCTGGGGTCAAGGGAATCCAGAGATTAACAACTCAAGCCTGGGCTGTCCTTATTGAGAGGGATTGGAGAAAAGATTTTTTTTTTTTTTAGAGGAATCTACTAGATGACAAAAATAAAACACCAGCTACTCTTAACTCTACATGTTTAATACTGAACTCTGCTCTGTTTACATGATATTACTGTCTCCTCTCAATAAGCTTATTGAGTAGCTGTCAACATTTTAATTTGATAGATCAGGAAACTGAGATGCAAGGGGGCCAAGTATGCTAGTAACAAAGGAGACAGGATTAAATGTAGAGCCACTTGCCCTGGAGGCTGGGCTTTAACACAAAGTGACTCATTTAATTCAGATCTTTTTTAAAACAATTTCTTCTAAAAAAAATGGGATACATGTGCAGAATGTGCAGGTTTGTTACATAGGTATATGTGTGCCATGGAGGTTTGCTACACCTATTGATCTGTCCTCTAACTTCCCTCCGCTCAACCCCCCACCCCTCAACAGGCCCTGGTGTGTGCTGTTTCCCTCTCAGTGTCCATCTGTTCTCAATGTTCAACTCCCACTTATGAATGAGAACATGCGGTGTTTGGTTTTCTGTTCCTGCATTAGTTTGCTGAGGATGATGGCTCCAGCCTCATCCATGTCCCTGCAAAGGACATGCTCTCTTTCCTTTTTATGGCTGCATAGTATTCCATGGTGTATATGTACCACATTTTTTTTATCCAGTCTATCATTGATGGGCATTTGGGTTGGTTCCATGTCATTGCTATTGTCAATAGTACTGCAATAAACATATGCGTGCACGTGTCTTTATAGCAGAATAATTTATATTCCTTTGGGTATATGCCCAGTAATGGGATTGCTGGGTCAAATGGTATTTCTGGCTCTAGATCTTTGAGAAATCGCCACACTCTCTTCCATAATTATTGAACTTATTTACATTCCCACCAGCAGTGTAAAATCATTCCTATCTCTCCACAACCTTGCCAGCATCTGTTGTTTCCTAATTCAGGTTCATTTAATAGAGAATGTTTTAAATTAACTTAAGTCAAGTTATTAAATTAAATTAAATTTTAGGATGTACACACTTTTGCCCATGTCCTTAAAAAGCACAACTTGGATGGGAGGCAGAGAATAATGGAATCTGAAACAATTCATAGCTTCAAATGTGCTCTGATTTTACTTTCATTTCCTTAACTTCCCCATTTGAGAAATGTCAAGTTATATTTCCTTCATGTCTTAAGTGGGGTTCATCAGAAACAGACTCTGAGACAACGATTTGGATGCAAATTATTTATCTGGGTGGTGATCCCAGGGGATGCTGACAGGAGAGTAGAGATTTAAGAACCAAGTCGGGGTGAGGAGTAACCTACATGCTATTGCTACAGGCAACTGGAGACTCAGGGAAACCATGCAGGACTTACCTTAGAGTGGTTCTATGCAAAGAACAAGGGAGCTGGGGTCTTTATCCACCAACATCTGCGAGTTATTGGGTGGTGGCTGCTTCTAGACTCACTCCCAGGCATTCTGGTCTTCCTAGTGTGCCGGCTGATCATGCTCTTAGCGAAAGAGTACCCGTAGGCGGAGTCACAGGTGCTGTCAAGGGAACAATGAGTACTGAGGAAAGATTGGGATCAATTGCTCCAGTTCTTCACCATCTCAGATTCTGTTATGATGGGTTCTTGCTTCTTTTTATTGCCTAGGTTGTGTGCACATCGAAAAGGCAGATATTTACTTCCTTATTGATGGGTCTGGCAGCATCAATCCAGAAGATTTTCTTGAGATGAAGGCGTTCATGAATGAAGTGATAAAAATGTTCCAGATTGGACCCAACAGAGTACAGTTTGGAGTCATTCAGTACTCAGACAAAATTCAAAGTCAATTTATCCTCAGCCAGCATCCCAGTGTGGCAGAGCTGAAGGTAGCCATTGATAACATCCAGCAGGGGGGAGGTGGCACCGCAACTGGTGAGGCCTTGAACAACATGACTCAGGTTTTTGCAGACACTGGCCGAATCAATGTTGCTCGGTATCTTATAGTCATCACTGACGGTAAATCTTCAGACCCGGTGCCTGAGGCTGCAGAGAGATTGAGGGAAAATGGAGTTATCATTTATGCCATTGGAGTAAGAGAAGCTAACATTGATGAGCTTAAGGAAATAGCTAAAGACAAGATATTTTTTGTGTATGAGTTTGATTTACTGAAGGACATCCAAAAAGAAGTGGTACGGGACATCTGCTCTTCAGAGGGTAAGACTTTTTCTTCTTCAATCTCCTTTCCCACCTCTCCAAGAATATGTACCTGATCTATTTAAATAAGCTTCATTCTTTTATGCATTTTTTTCCTCCAATACAGGATCTCACTGTGTTGTCCAGGCTGGTCTTGAACTCCTGGGCTCAAAGCAATCCTCCTGCCTTGGCCTCCCAAAGTGCTAGATTATAGGTGTGAGCCACCACGCCCAGACAGCTTCATTCTTTAATCATGGATTCACTGGTTGGCAGCTTAGTATTGGACACTCAAAGTGACCACAACCTAGAATGAAGCAAGATGGTCAAGTTTTATATATTTATCATACAGCTGCGTCTTATTTTGAGACTACTCTGAATTGCAGAGCAACTTTGCTGGGTTGCAGAATATTTGTTTCATTGAACTCCTCTTCCACTCCCTTCTAAAATATTTTCATGTTGTGTATATGCCATTCCAGACTGTCCCTGGGGACTTGTAACTAATTGGCTTCACATTCTTTTTTTTTTCTTCAGATTCCTAATGAATGCTCTGTTCTGTTTCCTTTTTCCCCAGCCTGTAAGACTACTAAAGCTGACATTATCTTCCTGATAGATGGTTCAGAATCTATCTCCTCAGAAGACTTTGAAAAGATGAAAAGATTTGTGGCGAGCATGGTGAACCAATCTAATATTGGTACTGATGGAATTCAAATTGGCCTTTTGCAGTTCAGCTCAATCCCCAAGGAAGAATTCAGGCTCAACCAATACTCCTCAAAGGTGGACATTTACAGTGCCATCTTTGATGTTCAGCAGATGAGGGATGGCACTCGCACTGGGAAAGCTCTGAATTTCACTCTGCCTTTTTTTGACAGTTCAAAAGGAGGGAGACCCAGTGTTCAACAATATTTGATTGTGATCACCGATGGGGTCGCCCAAGATAATGTAATCATACCAGCGAAAACCCTCAGGGACAAAAACATAATTATTTTTGCCATTGGGGTGGGAGAAGCCAAAAAATCACAGCTTTTGGAGATCACTAATGACGAGGACAAAGTGTACCATGATGTAAATTTTGAGGCCCTGCAGAACCTGGAGAAGGAAATTCTTTCTAAGGTCTGTGATCCACAAGGTGAGTGACAGAGAAATGCTCTTTGATCCACAAGCTCATTGTAGGTGTTAGAGATGCTATCGATTCTCTTAATAAAGTAAAACTATGATCCTTCTAACTAGGCAAGGAGGGGAGCAGGAGATCACCCTGTAGGGCCTGAGTTCCTGACGCTGTTGTTCACCTTCCCCTGGGGATTCTTTTAATCATTCCCATGGTTGTCATCACTTTGGCTTCTGAAGGCCTGAAGCTTCTTAGAACTCTGTCTCTAGGAAGTCCTCATAACTCCTCCTTTTGTACCTTATAGCATAGGCAAAATCAGATTGTAATGTGTAAACACAATGTGCTGAAGGTTTGGCCATGTCAAGAGGGAAATAGAAGCAGAGAATAATGTCAGTTAGACAGTCTCTCTTATGAAACAGAATACAGTGTCTTTTCTATGAGGCTCTGTACAGGGGTCTGTCTACTTTGTTGCCAATCTTCTTCCATATGACCAAGGTCATCCTTAATCCCGTTCCATCTCCTCAAGTTTTTATCCAAAGCTGCAAAGCGCAAAGACAGGGGTTGTTCCTTTTGATAGTCTGGGTCTGCTTTTCTTCCCCAAGACTTGCCTTTCAGTAGGTGATTGAAGGCATCCCAAACTTAAACACACATTTGAATCATCTAGGGATCTTGTTAAAATGCAGATTCTGAATTCAGCAGATCAGCATTCTGCATTTCTTTTTTTTTTTTTTTATTTTTTTTATTTTTTATTATACTTTAAGTTATAGGGTACATGTGCATAACGTGCAGGTTTGTTACATATGTATACTTATGCCATGTTGGTGTGCTGCACCCATCAACTCGTCAGCACCCATCAATTCATCATTTATATCTTGTATAACTCCCCAATGCAAGCCCTCCCTCCTCCCCCCTCCCCCCTCCCCATGATAGGCCCCAGTGCGTGATGTTCCCCTTCCCGAGTCCAAGTGATCTCATTGTTCAGTTCCCACCTATGAGTGAGAACATGCGGTGTTTGGTTTTCTGTTCTTGTGATAGTTTGCTAAGAATGATGGTTTCCAGCTGCATCCATGTCCCTACAAAGGACGCAAACTCATCCTTTTTTATGGCTGCATAGTATTCCATGGTGTATATGTGCCACATTTTCTTAATCCAGTCTGTCACAGATGGACATTTGGGTTGATTCCAAGTCTTTGCTATTGTGAATAGTGCCGCAATAAACATACGTGTACATGTGTCTTTGTAGTAGAATAATTTGTAATCCTTTGGGTATATACCCAGTAGTGGGATGGCTGGGTCATATGGTACATCTAGTTCTAGATCCTTGAGGAATTGCCATACTGTTTTCCATAATGGTTGAACTAGTTTACAATCCCACCAACAGTGTAAAAATGTTCCTATTTCTCCACATCCTCTCCAACACCTGTTGTTTCCTGACCTTTTTTTTTTTTTTTTTTTTTTTTTTTTTTTTTTTTTTTTATTATACTTTAAGTTCTAGGGTACATGTGCATAACGTGCAGGTTTGTTACATATGTATACCTATGCCATGTTGGTGTGCTGCACCCATCAACTCGTCAGCACCCATCAATTCATCATCTACATCATGTATAACTCCCCAATGCAATCCCTCCCTCCTCCCCCCTCCCCCCTCCCCACGATAGACCCCAGTGTGTGATGTTCCCCTTCCCGAGTCCAAGTGATCTCATTGTTCAGTTCCCACCTATGAGTGAGAACATGCGGTGTTTGGTTTTCTGTTCTTGTGATAGTTTGCTAAGAATGATGGTTTCCAGCTGCATCCATGTCCCTACAAAGGACGCAAACTCATCCTTTTTTATGGCTGCATAGTATTCCATGGTGTATATGTGCCACATTTTCTTAATCCAGTCTGTCACAGATGGACATTTGGGTTGATTCCAAGTCTTTGCTATTGTGAATAGTGCCGCAATAAACATACGTGTACATGTGTCTTTGTAGTAGAATAATTTATAATCCTTTGGGTATATACCCAGTAGTGGGATGGCTGGGTCATATGGTACATCTAGTTCTAGATCCTTGAGGAATTGCCATACTGTTTTCCATAATGGTTGAACTAGTTTACAATCCCACCAACAGTGTAAAAGTGTTCCTATTTCTCCACATCCTCTCCAACACCTGTTGTTTCCTGACTTCTTAATGATTGCCATTCTAACTGGTGTGAGATGGTATCTCATTGTGGTTTTGATTTGCATTTCTCTGATGGCGAGTGATGATGAGCATTTTTTCATGTGTCTGTTGGCTGTATGAATATCTTCTTTTGAGAAATGTCTGTTCATATCCTTTCCCCACTTTTTGATGGGGTTGTTTGTTTTTTTCTCGTATATTTGTTTGAGTTCTTTGTAGATTCTGGATATTAGCCCTTTGTCAGATGAGTAGGTTGCAAAAATTTTCTCCCATTCTGTAGGTTGCCTGTTCACTCTGATGGTAGTTTCTTTTGCTGTGCAAAAGCTCTTTAGTTTAATTAGATCCCATTTGTCAATTTTGGCTTTTGCTGCCGTTGCTTTTGGTGTTTTAGACATGAAGTCCTTGCCCATGCCTATGTCCTGAATGGTACTACCTAGATTTTCTTCTAGGGTTTTTATGGTATTAGGTCTAACATTTAAGTCTCTAATCCATCTTGAATTAATCTTCGTATAAGGGGTAAGGAAAGGATCCAGTTTCAGCTTTCTACTTATGGCTAGCCAATTTTCCCAGCACCATTTATTAAATAGGGAATCCTTTCCCCATTTCTTGTTTCTCTCAGGTTTGTCAAAGATCAGATGGCTGTAGATGTGTGGTATTATTTCTGAGGACTCTGTTCTGTTCCATTGATCTATATCTCTGTTTTGGTACCAGTACCATGCTGTTTTGGTTACTGTAGCCTTGTAGTATAGTTTGAAGTCAGGTAGCGTGACGCCTCCAGCTTTGTCCTTTTGACTTAGGATTGTCTTGGCAATGCGGGCCCTTTTTTGGTTCCATATGAACTTTAAAGGAGTTTTTTCCAATTCTGTGAAGAAACTCATTGGTAGCTTGATGGGGATGGCATTGAATCTATAAATAACCTTGGGGAGTATGGCCATTTTCACGATATTGATTCTTCCTATCCACGAGCATGGTATGTTCTTCCATTTGTTTGTGTCCTCTTTTATTTCACTGAGCAGTGGTTTGTAGTTCTCCTTGAAGAGGTCCTTTACATCCCTTGTAAGCTGGATTCCTAGGTATTTTATTCTCTTTGAAGCAATTGTGAATGGAAGTTCATTCCTGATTTGGCTCTCTGCTTGTCTGTTACTGGTGTATAAGAATGCTTGTGATTTTTGCACATTAATTTTGTATCCTGAGACTTTGCTGAAGTTGCTTATTAGCTTAAGGAGATTTTGGGCTGAGACGATGGGGTTTTCTAAATATACAATCATGTCATCTGCAAACAGGGACAATTTGACTTCTTCTTTTCCTAACTGGATACCCTTGATTTCTTTCTCTTGCCTGATTGCCCTAGCCAGAACTTCCAACACTATGTTGAATAGGAGTGGTGAGAGAGGGCATCCCTGTCTTGTGCCAGTTTTCAAAGGGAATTTTTCCAGTTTTTGCCCATTCAGTATGATATTAGCTGTGGGTTTGTCGTAAATAGCTCTTATTATTTTGAGGTACGTTCCATCAATACCGAATTTATTGAGCGTTTTTAGCATGAAGGGCTGTTGAATTTTGTCAAAAGCCTTTTCTGCATCTATTGAGACAATCATGTGGTTCTTGTCTTTGGTTCTGTTTATATGCTGGATTACGTTTATTGATTTGCGAATGTTGAACCAGCCTTGCATCCCAGGGATGAAGCCCACTTGATCATGGTGGATAAGCTTTTTGATGTGCTGCTGAATCCGGTTTGCCAGTATTTTATTGAGAATTTTTGCATCAATGTTCATCAGGGATATTGGTCTAAAATTCTCTTTTTTTGATGTGTCTCTGCCAGGCTTTGGTATCAGGATGATGTTGGCCTCATAAAATGAGTTAGGGAGGATTCCCTCTTTTTCTATTGATTGGAATAGTTTCAGAAGGAATGGTACCAGCTCCTCCTTGTACCTCTGGTAGAATTCAGCTGTGAATCCATCTGGTCCTGGACTTTTTTTGGTGGGTAGGCTATTAATTGTTGCCTCAATTTCAGAGCCTGCTATTGGTCTATTCAGGGATTCAACTTCTTCCTGGTTTAGCCTTGGGAGAGTGTAAGTGTCCAGGAATTTATCCATTTCTTCTAGATTTTCTAGTTGATTTGCGTAGAGGCGTTTATAGTATTCTCTGATGGTAGTTTGTATTTCTGTGGGGTCAGTGGTGATATCCCCTTTATCATTTTTTATTGCATCTATTTGATTCCTCTCTCTTTTCTTCTTTATTAGCCTTGCTAGCGGTCTGTCAATTTTGTTGATCTTTTCAAAAAACCAACTCCTGGATTCATTGATTTTTTGGAGGGTTTTTTGTGTCTCTATCTCCTTCAGTTCGGCTCTGATCTTAGTTATTTCTTGCCTTCTGCTAGCTTTTGAATGTGTTTGCTCTTGCCTCTCTAGTTCTTTTAATTGTGATGTTAGAGTGTCAATTTTAGATCTTTCCTGCTTTCTCTTGTGGGCATTTAGTGCTATAAATTTCCCTCTACACACTGCTTTAAATGTGTCCCAGAGATTCTGGTATGTTGTATCTTTGTTCTCATTGGTTTCAAAGAACATCTTTATTTCCGCTTTCATTTCGTTATGTACCCAGTAGTCATTCAGGAGCAGGTTGTTCAGTTTCCATGTAGTTGAGTGGTTTTGATTGAGTTTCTTAGTCCTGAGTTCTAGTTTGATTGCACTGTGGTCTGAGAGACAGTTTGTTATAATTTCTGTTCTTTTACATTTGCTGAGGAGTGCTTTACTTCCAATTATGTTGTCAATTTTGGAATAAGTGCGATGTGGTGCTGAGAAGAATGTATATTCTGTTGATTTGGGGTGGAGAGTTCTATAGATGTCTATTAGGTCCGCTTGGTGCAGAGATGAGTTCAATTCCTGGATATCCTTGTTAACTTTCTGTCTCGTTGATCTGTCTAATG
Organism: Rhinopithecus roxellana; assembly: GCF_007565055.1. Lineage (NCBI taxonomy): Eukaryota > Metazoa > Chordata > Mammalia > Primates > Cercopithecidae > Rhinopithecus > Rhinopithecus roxellana. The sequence goes on from NC_044549.1 coordinate 178,321,481, forward strand.
TTGACAGCGGAGTGTTGAAGTCTCCCATTATTATTGTATGGGAGTCTAAGTCTCTTTGTAAGTCTCTAAGGACTTGCTTTATGAATCTGGGTGCTCCTGTATTGGGTGCATATATATTTAGGAGAGTTAGCTCTTCCTGTTGAATTGATCCCTTTACCATTATGTAATGGCCTTCTTTGTCTCTTTTGATCTTTGATGGTTTAAAGTCTGTTTTATCAGAGACAAGGATTGCAACCCCTGCTTTTTTTTGTTCTCCATTTGCTTGGTAGATCTTCCTCCATCCCTTTATTTTGAGCCTATGTATGTCTCTGCATGTGAGATGGGTCTCCTGAATACAGCAGACTGATGGGTCTTGACTCTTTATCCAGTTTGCCAGTCTGTGTCTTTTAATTGGAGCATTTAGTCCATTAACATTTAAGGTTAATATTGTTATGTGTGAACTTGATCCTGCCATTATGATATTAACTGGTTATTTTGCTCGTTAGTCGATGCAGTTTCTTCCTAGCCTCGATGGTCTTTACATTTTGGCATGTTTTTGTGATGGCTGGTACCGGTTGTTCCTTTCCATGTTTAGGGCTTCCTTCAGGGTCTCTTGTAAGGCAGGCCTGGTGGTGACAAAATCTCTAAGCATTTGCTTATCTGTAAAGGATTTTATTTCTCCTTCACTTATGAAACTTAGTTTGGCTGGATATGAAATTCTGGGTTTAAAATTCTTTTCTTTAAGAACGTTGAATATTGGCCCCCACTCTCTTCTGGCTTGTAGAGTTTCTGCCGAGAGATCTGCTGTTAGTCTGATGGGCTTCCCTTTGTGGGTTACCCGACCTTTCTCTCTGGCTGCCCTTAAGATTTTTTCCTTCATTTCAACTTTGGTGAATCTGGCAATTATGTGTCTTGGAGTTGCTCTTCTGGAGGAGTATCTTTGTGGCGTTCTCTGTATTTCCTGAATTTGAATGTTGTTCTGCCCTACTAGGTTGGGGAAGTTCTCCTGGATGATATCCTGAAGAGTGTTTTCCAACTTGGTTCCATTTTCCCCCTCACTTTCAGGCACCCCAATCAGACGTAGATTTGGTCTTTTTACGTAATCCCATACTTCTTGCAGGCTTTGCTCATTTCTTTTTCTTCTTTTTTCTTTTGGTTTCTCTTCTCGCTTCATTTCATTCATTTGATCTTCAATCGCTGATACTCTTTCTTCCAGTTGATCGAGTCGGTTACTGAAGCTTGTGCATTTGTCACGTATTTCTCGTGTCATGGTTTTCATCTCTGTCATTTCGTTTATGATCTTCTCTGCATTAATTAGTCTAGCTGTCAATTCTTCCACTCTTTTTTCAAGATTTTTAGTTTCTTTGCGCTGGGTACGTAATTCCTCCTTTAGCTCTGATAAGTTTGATGGACTGAAGCCTTCTTCTCTCCTCTCGTCCAAGTCATTCTCTGACCAGCTTTGATCCGTTGCTGGCGATGGGCTGCGCTCCTTTGCAGGGGGAGATGCGCTCTTATTTTTTGAATTTCCAGCTTTTCTGCCCTGCTTCTTCCCCATCTTTGTGGTTTTATCTGTCTCTGGTCTTTGATGGTGGTGACGTACTGATGGGGTTTTGGTATAGGTGTCCTTCCTGTTTGATAGTTTTCCTTCTGACAGTCAGAAGGACTGTCTGTTGGTCTGTTGGAGATTGCTTGAGGTCCACTTCAGACCCTGTTTGCCTGGGTATCAGCAGCAGAGGTTGCCGAAGATAGAATATTGCTGAACAGCGAGTGTACCTGTCTGATTCTTCCTTTGGAAGTTTCCTCTCAGGGGTGTACTCCACCCTGTGAGGTGTGGGGTGTCAGACTGCCCCTAGTGGGGGATTTCTCCCAGCTAGGCTACTCAGGGGTCAGAGACACACCTGAGCAGGCAGTCTGTCCGTTCTCAGATCTCAACCTCCGCGTTGGGAGATCCACGGCTCTCCCCAAAGCTGTCAGACAGAGTCGTTCGCGTCTGCACCGGCTCCGGCTACTTCCCCTGTTGGTCTTCAGCTGTGCGCTGTCCCCAGAGGTGGAGACTACAGAGACAGGCAGGCTTCCTTGAGCTGCTGTGAGCTCCACCCAGTTCGAGCTTCCCAGCGGCTTTGTTTACCTACTTAAGCCTCAGCAATGGCGGGCGCCCCTCCCCCAGCCTCGCTGCTGCCTTGCGGATAGATCGAGGCAGACTGCTGTGTTAGCAGTGAGGGAGGCTTCGTGGGCGTGGGACCCTCCCGGCCAGGATTGGGATATATTCTCCTGGTGTGCCTGTATGCTTACAGTGCAGTATTGGGGTGGGAGTTACCCGATTTTCCAGGTGTTGTGTGTCTCAGTTCCCCTGGCTAGGAAAACGGATCCCCTTCCCCCTTGCGCTTCCAGGTGAGGCGATGCCTCGCCCTGCTTCAGCTCTCGCTGGTCAGGCTGCAGCAGCTGACCAGCACCGATTGTCCGGCACTCCCTAGTGAGATGACCCCAGTACCTCAGTTGAAAATGCAGAAATCACCGGTCTTCTGTGTCGCTCGCGCTGGGAGTTGGAGACTGGAGCTGTTCCCATTCGGCCATCTTGCTCCGCCCCCCCCCCCCAGCATTCTGCATTTCTAACAAGCTCCCAGGTGATGCAGATTTTGCAGGTCCTCATCATACTTTGAGTAGTAGTATAGTATAGTATAGTATAGTATAGTATAGTATAGTATGGTATGGTATGGTACAATGAAGCACAATAAAGCATAGTATAGTGAAATACAATATGTATGGTATGGTATAGTACAGGATAGCACAGGATGTGATAGAATGGTATAACTTTGTATAATATAGCAAAGTATGGAAATATATAATGGAACCCATAAAGCCCGAAATTCCTTCAAGTGAACATGTGTACAAGGAAATCATTTTGTTGTTATGTCCCTAAATAGATGTGCATTTAATTGGATCTAGATTTTTTTTTGTGGTAGTTTTAGGCTGAAAAGAAGAGGCTGTTCACCTCTATGTTCTTACTTAACTGTGTGCCTCTGGATGAGGTCCTGCCACCTTCAGCCTTCGGCTGGGAGGCAGAATATGGACTTTTGACATTTACAGAGCACTTTCTCATCCTTTATTTTACTTGATTTCTCACAAGTCTGAGATAACAAGCAGTATTTTAAGAAAAATCCTCTTATCAGGTGGGATGCTTTTGCCTACAAGTAATAGAAAACTTAAGTAAGAAGGGCACATTTTTTTTTTTTGAGACGGAGTCTCGCTCTGTTGCCAAGGCTGGAGTGCGGTGGCGCGATCTCGGCTCACTGCAAGCTCCGCCTCCCGGGTTCACGCCATTCGCCCGGCTAATTTTTTGTATTTTTAGTAGAGGCGGGGTTTCACCGTGGTCTCGATCTTCTGACCTTGTGATCCGCCCGCCTCGGCCTCCCAAAGTGCTGGGATTACAGGCGTGAGCCACCGCGCCCGGCAAAGGACACATTTTATTCCATCTAACTGGCACACTAAAGGGCAGGCTCCAGGTGGGGCACAATTAAGATTCTTACTTGTTTTTTTCCATTATGTATGTAGCACTATCTTTTTCCTTTTTTTTTTAACTGAAGATTGAATGCAAAGCACTATTTCTAATGTGTTAGATGGTATACATTCATCTAACATGCACATCAAACCCATGTGAAGCAGGCGCTATCATTATGATACTCAATTTCAGATTAAGAAAATACAAGCAGGGAGAGATTAAGAAACATAGACAGGAAATAATAGAGGCAGGGTTTGAATTCCCCAGCAGTTTGGTGTCAAAAGTCCGACCACTAAGCATTATGTATGCCTATGAAGCTTCTCTATGAGAAACTAGGGCCATACTTGGGCCAAGATTTTTGTTGGTTTGTTTTGTTTTGTTTTTGAATTTTAAGACAGGATTTCACTCTGACTGGAGTGCAGTGGTATGATTCCAGTTCACTGCAGCCTCAACCTCCCAGGCTCAAGTGATCCTCTCACCTCTAGCTGGGACCACAGGCGAGTGGACATCGGCTCATTTTTTCTTTTAATTTTATGTAGAGACAGAGTCTCCCAGTGTTATCCAGGCTGGTTGAACTCCTAGACTCAAACAAACCATCGTCTTTGTCCTCCCAAAGTGTTGGGATTACAGGTTTGAGCCCCTGTGACTGGCCTGGGCCAGGTCTTATTTTGGAAACAGAGACTCAATTTTGGAGGACTAAGATGAGAACCCTGCATTCCACCAAATCTTTGAAGTCCAATTTTCTAGGACATTAAATTAATATCTTTGCTTATATTGACTAAAAAATATAACTACTTTGCAGTAGTCTAGCCAAATTTGAAAATCATTTGAAAAGAATGCACATAGACAATTATTTTTAAAAGAAGCATGAATTATGGTATGTCCTACATTAAGTAGTTCAGATTTTTTTAGTCATCAAAGTCCTATTTTTTGTTTATATGTGGGTAGCTATTACACTGGGGAGAAGAGATATAGGATTTAGCTTCTTTTTTCAGCTTATTTTGCCCCATATAGTAAGTTAGGATTTGTGTTTATCTTCAACTTTGTCTTTAACTTTTTTGATGAAATTAGCTAGATACTTTTATAAGGGCTAGACTCTAATTAATGATAGAATTCTAAAATCATAAACCTGAAAAAGACCTTAGAGATTACCTGGCAAGATTTAATCCTCTCCATTAAAAGGGAGGGAAATTGCTTCTTGCATTTGTCAATTACAGAACAGAGCCAGCTGGAAATGTTCCTGGTGAAAATGTGAATTAGAAATGTTGGAATAATATGCCATACTACAAAAAGGAAATTCCTTTTTTTCTGAAATTAGGTCCAATATAGAAATGGGATTTACATCTGTGAAAGCTCATTTTTATAAATTTGAATTACATATTTAAAAAACCAAACCAAACCAAGATATTTTATGTGAAATGAGGAGAGGAAGGCATTTTCTGTCTTGGCAATTACAGAAATATATCTTACCAGCTAGCGTGGAGTATGACATTTAGGGGATGGAATGCTCATGGCTCAGCTCTGATCTCAGGTTTTTGGGAAACTTTAAGCTAGTGTCCATGGTGAATGGTCTACTACATATTTATTTTTCCTCAAATTGTTCCTCCCCATCTGCAGTTCTGTTCTTGCAGATTCCGATACAGGTATACAGATTCTGTTACAGACACAGATCCTTACATCATCATATAATGTAGTGTGTGATGGTCTAAGGAGAAAATGTTTGAATGTCCTGGATTGCCTTGGACAGTCCTAAGTTATACTTGTTGTGCAGAAGTAATTAATAGGTGCCCTTTTATGATTGTTACATTTTAATTCATCCAACCAGATTCTAACTCAGATGCGTCTCTGACCATCAACTTTTGATCTTTAGTGGAATTTTGTGCATAATTTTATTATATACTGGTAAGTGTATAGGTACAGCCTGAAATATTAATGAGCCTTCAAATTCTAGAGAAAACCTTCCCAAGAGGGCTTAAATATTTTTAGACATAAGATACAGAAAATTGGGAGTGATTTTTTTCCTGACATTTTCTAATGTGCTCCCATGCTGCTGAAACAAGGTATAGGCATGGGTGGTGAATGAGGAAAAACACTTTCAGGGAAGAAGGAAATAATTCCAGTTATTGTTGAAAGAGACTCAAGGCTCGTTTATATTTTCTTTTTTGATTTTTCTTCATTGCTTTTCTTCATTGATTTATCAAACATTTAATGAACATCTGTATTGGACAATTGGAAAATTAGATGGCATAGTCCTTACTATCAAGGAATCCTTGTTTAGTAGTGAAGAAGGTCAAGTAAAGTAACAATGGACATGCAGGGGCATTTAATAACTTAGCATGAGGAGGTGGGGACAAGAACCAGAGAGTGCTTGGGGAGTGGGGTGGGGCAGGCACTTGAACTACTACTTGAAGGACGAGATTGGGGTGGGAAGATGGGAAAAGACACTTTAGGCAAAGGGAATAGGATCTGCAGAGGCATAAAACTATGTAACAGTATGTATTGTATCAGTTAGCTTTTGCTGTGTAACAAACAATCCCAAAACTGAAACGACCACTATTTAGCTTATACTACTGTGGGTTGGCAGGTTTGTCTTTTAGGGCTAGATTGGCTGATATCTTCTGGGCTCAGTTATGCACCTGCAGATGACTAATTTTATTTTCTTCACCTTCAAAGGATGCAACCTGGATTTGTCTGTAGGAATTGATATCTCAACTCATTCAAAGCAAGTTCAGCAGAAGCTTCAACGGTTACTGCCAGAGCTGATGCGACAGTTGGCTTTGCTTTCTAACATCAGCTGTGGCATTCCTGATCAGATCAACCCAAGATTCCGCTACTTGGTTCCTGGCTCAAATGGCAAACTTATCTTTGACTCAGGCTTTGAAAAATACAATGATGAGATCATCCAGAAATTCTTGGTTCATCAGGCTGCCAAGAATAACAATATGGATGTGAACTTTTTGCAGTCCTTGGGAGATAATGCTATTCATCTCTCTTCTGCTAAAGTAAAGGTAATAAATGCTGAGAACCCTTGCTATGGAGCCATCAAGTAGGGTAGAATGGACAAGGCTTTGTGACTGAGGCCAACTAAATTGTTCTTAATTGGTGATCTTACACAGAGGAAAACCATACTGTTACCCAATAAGAACCAACAAGAGATGTGTTTTCATTCAACAACAAATATTTTTTAAGCGCTAGAGATTCTATGCTCAATAATGCTAGTAGGAATATAAGAATAAAGTCCCTGCTCTCAAACTGCCCACAGTTTAGTGATTCATATTCTTCCATAACATAAATTCATTTCCAAGACAACTTGGATGGTGTTTTAAGACTCCTTAGCTTTTTATGGTCACTCATTACCATTTAGAGTAGGCTTGCTATTTTTCTAGTCAGCATCTTGAACTGTCTTCAGTGACAGCTATTTAGTACAGCTCACCCCTCAAGCCTCTCCCTCCCTTCTGCTGTCTCTGAACTATATACTCACAAAAGCCCACAGACATGGAAAGCTTTTATGTGATGTTTATTAGGAAATGACATCCCCAAACTTCATAACTTACATTTAGCTTTTCCTTTAGTCATGCATCTAATGGATGTATTTTTTGACTAGTACCATCCATGTTTTATTTTTTATTCCTGTTTTAAATTAAAAATTTCTTATGAGCAAATAAACACATTTCAATTGTAGAAAATACATTACAAAGTATAACAGAAAATAGCAATAACCAACCCCCACATCCCCTCCCCTCCACCCCCACCCACACTGCATACACCGCACATGCACACACATCTCTCTGCTAATATTTTGGTATTTTTGGTTGATAAGGATAAATATTGTAAGCATTTTTGGAAAGTATTTTTAAATAAGTTCAGCTGATTCAAATCCTCTTTTTTTTTTTCAGGGGGATGGGGAGGTTAAAATAAAGATGAATGTGTAATAAAAGAATAAGTAAAAAGGAACAGGGTGAAAGTCTAGGCATAACCAGAAAAACTCACTCTTGCATTTCAAATAAATGTACAATTTATAATATCCATTTTATGCATTCCTTCTCCCCTTCCCCTCTGTTCCCTCCCTTCTTCCTCCCTCCTTCCCTTTCTCCCTTCCCTTCCCTCCTCTTCCCTCCCTTCCCTTTTCCTGCCTGCTCTCACTCTCTTACTACCTTCCTTTTCTCTTCCTTTCCCACCCTTCCTCCTTCCTACTCCTTTTTTCTCCCTCCCTCCTTGTCTGGCTCTGCCAACCCCCTTTCTCATAAACAACAGGTTCTTTTAGTGTTTACAGATGGACTGGATGATGATTTAAAGAGACTGAAAAAAACATCAGAGTTTCTCCGCGGCAGAGGTAAGTGCATAGGGTTGCCCAGTGTGGGCCTCCCTCCTCCCACTGGAACTGAGGCACTCAGCTCTCCAGATGGCACTGGACTCTATGAAGCTTCCTGTGTGCTCACCCAGTGCGTGGGGCTCAGTGCTCATGAGGCTGATGCCCCGTCTCCTTCTTCGTATGGGCCAGAGGATGTTTTGGGGCTGAGACTCTCTGCCTTCTTCAACAGTGTCCCTGATACTGACCAGGGGTCTTCTGACTCAGACTGGTCTAGCTTTTGAGGGTGGAAGGTTGAACGTACACCTCCTACTTCAATGGTGAGAGGGGCTATTTGTTCTTTTAGGCCAATCTGGGGTCCATATGTCGTTTTCTCCTAACTCTGGAGTCAGTCTAAAGCTGGGCCCTGCTCTTTGCATTGTAGTTCCCCTCTCTGCTCTCAATTCTTCCTCCTTCTCCATCTCCAAGAGTTCCTGCTGCTAGTCTATATGGCATCTTTGTGCAATTAGAGAAAGACATCCAATACACTGCATGGATGCAAGTGTATTGGGCTCCTGGGTGGTGAGGGGTATGCTGGCTGGATTTGGCCATGCATCAGCTCTCTCAGATGGGTGTTCTTGCACAGCACAACTTGTTCAACTGTACACTATGGCTCTCACCATTCCCACTTTGTGCCATGTAAAGGCTCTAAAGCAATCTAAGGGTGAACGACCAGCAAATTGTTCAAGTTCCTTTCACCCCTTTTCCTCTTCAGTCGAGTGTATTCAACGTATTTTGCTGGGGATTATGTTTTCCATTGGTTAATCATGCGCTAGAATTTTTTTATGACAACTTACTCCCATCTTAATTCACTGCATAGATTGCCACTGGAAGTTTAAATTGTTGCATGTTTTCTGGAGGGGATTTGGGAGTATGCAACAAGAGACTAAACTTTGCTTACATGCTATGCTAGATCAAAAATTCCATTTCAAAGAATTTAGTTTTAAGGAATAATTAAGAATATGTACACAACTTTTAACCACACAATTTTCAAGCAGCTTGTTTACCACAGCAAAAAGCTGATTTGTGTGTATGTGCCAAGAACTTACTGTTCAAACTATTAACAGCAATATTTGTTTTGAAATTCGACGAACAAGGTGATTTCTAGTTGAATTTCCAAAATACCCTTGTTCATTTGTATTTTTGTTTTGTGGACAAATCCAGATGATCTCTTAATGCCTGCATTGTTAGGATAGGCTAGATTATACAGCAATAACAACCTCCAAATCTCAGTGACTTAAAGTAGCAAGAAGTGGTTCATCTTTGCCTCCTGCTCACTGTTCAAGAACCCAGACTGAAGGAGGGTATATCCCAACAGCTGTTTTTGTAATTTCTGTGGCAAGGGAAAGGAAATGGGGCAAATTGTGTACTACTCTTAAAATTTCTCCTGGGGATTAACATATGTCACTTCTGCTCACATTTAATTAGCTAGAGTGAGCCATATGGTCACTTCTAACTTTCATGAGATAGATAATATTTTACAGGTAAGGAATTGAGGCTCAATGAGTGTTGATAACCTGACTGAAGAAGTGCAGTCCTATCATGTGTCCTTAAGAAGGGGAGCCAACATATTTGTGAACAGTCACAGTGACTGCCACAATTCCTAAGTGTAAACCAAGAGTCAACTTCAGGGATAGGCTTAGAAGGAAGTAATTTAATACAATGAGGGCTGAAAACCATCTGTGAAATGACAAAATGGGGGCTATAAGAGAGCCATGGGAGTCCTTTGTGTTTCTGCTTAACTTTCAGCTGGTGGGATTGAAAGGTATCAGACCAATTCTTCAAGAAGGCATGCCACAAACTAGTTTTAATTGTAACAAAATGCAGTTTGAGGCAAGACAAGTGAAGGCTATGGGAATGGTGGAATGATGGATGAATATGTAGGGCTGAGACAAAGATAGGCCATTCAAAAGACATGAACGTAATCTCCTACCTGTTGAAATTGTGAAGGATTCTCTGGACTCCTAATCATTGGCCTGGAAGGTGTCCATAAATTAGAAGAGCTCCAGGAGCTGGAATTTGGCAGAGGGTTTGCATATAAGCAACCTCTGAGCATCACACTGCAATCCCTCCCAAGCGTCTTACTGAAGCAACTTGTAAGTACTTTTTAAAAACGCCATCCTTTGCTAAGTTCTATTAATTACAATAATTTTAAAAACATTGAGAGAATTTTGTCTTCTTAGTGTGTAATGTGATATAGACTAACACAGATGAGAAAATAGTATGTGATATGGATCTGTTTTTCAGGATACAATTGTGGAAAGAACATGCTGCAATATATATGCAAAATGTTTTGGAGAGGATGGGTACAGAGGTGATTATGGGAGTTCTGGGAGGAAGGTAAGAATTTGTCAGATGTGAATAGGGGAAAGGAGAGAGACGATATTTTAGTACCCACTACATACCAGACTGTGTTATGTACTTAACAGCATTTTCTAATTTTACCCCCCTAACAAACACTTTCAGGTAGATGTTATTTTACATGTGTGAAATTGAGGCTCAGAGAGGTGACATCACTTTCCCAAAATTGCATCATTGTGAAGATGCATTTGGGAGTTAAGCCCCTTTGTCTCCCTGACTCTTAAGTCTCACATGATTTCCACCATATTATGCTATCTTCTTGTGGTCATTTGACAAATAATGTCACAAATTCTGCCACTGTACAGGAGTTTTCACTTTTCTACCATATTTTCACTTGTCCAGCATCTGCTTTCTTTACAGTAGTAAATACCTCTTTCCCATCTAACATTCTTTTCTACAGCATCAAATTCTGAGAAAAGAGTTGCATCTCTGTTAACTCTAGGTTAATCAAGAGGAAAATTACTACTTAACACTTCTAAGGGAGAATATCTCGTTAGAAATGGTCCTCAGATATTCAGAGCTGGCAAGGTTCCATAATCACAGGGATTGAAGTTTTATGATGAGGGTATAATCACAAACACACAGGTAAGGTTAAATTACACCCGCTGGCTTTGTGTCATCTTTTTACATGTTTTCTTTGAAAGATTTTCCATGAGGTTGTTGGAATGAGCTCTTCAGGGTTTTGCAGATCAATCTTTTAAATTTAGAATAGTATAAAGTTTATAATTACTGTTTGAAAAATAAATTGTAATCATGCCTTAGCATTGGATTTTTCCCTGTCATGTTGTTATTCATTAACAGGGACAGATTGGAGAATCAGAAAATCGAGTTTGGGAAGCTTCTTGATGTGTTTCTTTGCAGCTTGTGCCTGTGCCTCTAAGGCCAAAGATGGGAGTACTTTAATTTTTTGACTTCTCTGCTGTTTCTCTTTGCAAGAATTCAGTAGATGGTCATAATGACTTTTATATCTTTGTTGATCACAAATAAAATATGCCTTCCAGGTCTTATTGACCAGCTTTTAGACTAAATAGACACATCTGACTGTAACATGGCAAGCCAAACTTCCTTGAGAGGAAATGGTTTGTGTGTTTTGGTGTATAAGAAGAAGTAAAAAACAAAACAAAACTGGACAGTTGAGTCACACAGAAATAAACAACCATTTCTCATGAATAAGATAGGCAGGAAGACCTTTGCTTACTGATGTTTTGTAAAACAAGGTTGAAAGCTTCTTTAAGAGTAACAGTTTTCCTTAAGCTTTTAACTAGAAACTAGTCTTGATTTGGATTTTTACAACAGAATGACTTAAGAAGGGATTTTGGAAAATAAGAATAGTTTGATATACTGACTATTAAGACAAACAGGTATGCATGTTTTCACTGTAACACTGGACAAGAATATTTGTTTCTGTACATCTCTGCACATTGTGCCTGATATTTAGTAGATTCTCTATAAAATGACAACTCTGTGAGACAAAGGTATCTATTAGTAACAATTTTTATTTCACATAGATTTGAGAAACAAATAATTTAGAGGTCAAGTTATTTATTTTGACTTCTTGTCTTTTCAGGGAGAGAAGGGTTTTGATGGGTTACCCGGTCATCCTGGTGAGGAAGGCAGATATGTAAGTGTTGAATGTTATTTCTTTACTTTGAAAGAACATGGCAAAATGAATCAAATATTAGCAATATTTAATTGCACCTAAGTCATTAAAGTTTTTCTCATCTATACCACTTAAAGTGGGTCTAAAAAATATATTATATATATCTATTTTTATATATCTATATATAGATATATATCTTATTATGTATAACATATATATCTATATATAGATATATATTTTATTATGTATAACATATATATATATCTATATATCTAATATATATATAAAACATTTATTATAATAAATGCCAGGCAGATCTGCTTTTTAAAGATATAGTTTCTGGAATGCATTAGTGATTCAGTATGTCTGTTTTATTTTTTAATCAGTGAATTTGAACTAACTGAAAATGTGGTCTGTGTCTAGTGTGCATGGATGTCAAAGTAATTGTTAATCATGAGCTAAATTGCAGATAATTTGTTACTATTACTAAGCTGTCTATTTTGTAAATGGTTAACAAAATAATTGGAGAGAATCTAAGACCATTCTTACTACAGGTCACTCAGATGCTTCCCTGTGTGGCTGAGAAGGTGGTGGAGTTATAGTTAGCTACCGATGGCTTGCATGTAACTCTGGACACACCCCTGGGGATATGCTTGGCAAACACAAGTTATCTATCAGTCATGTGATTGTCTGTGGAGAAAATGTATATTATAGAGAGAATTGTGAGCTAGGGGACTGGCATGTGATAGGGACCCTCTTTATTACATAATGTAAATGCCAGAAGTATTTTTAAATCCCATGGTTTTCAGTTAATTTTGAATTATGGAAAACCACTTTGCCACCGGTGCCTATTTTAAGGTTGATTCATGTATATACCACTGGTTCTCAAACATTTTGGCCTAAGGATGCCATTATATTCTTCCCCCCACCCTAACTTTATTGGGGTATGATTGACAAATAGAATTGTATAATTTAAGATGTACAATATAATGAGTTGATATATATGTATACATTGTGAAATGATACTGGAATCAAGTCAGTTAACATGTCCATCACCTCATATAGTTACCATTTTTTTTGTATGTGGCAAGAACATTTAACATCTACTCTTTTAGCAAATTTCTAGTATATTATATAGTATTATCAACTATAATTATCATCTTGTACGTTACAACCCCCAAACTTACTAACTTGTAACTGAAAGATTGTACCTTTTAACCAAAATCTCTCCATTTCCTGCACCCCTCAACCTTTACACTCTTAAAGATTGTTGGGAACCTTGAAGAGCTTTTGTTTATGTGGTTTCCATGTGTTATTATTTACCATATTAGAAATTAGAACTAAGAATGTTAAAAATTGTTTCTTATTTCAAAATAACAACAATAAACTCACTAAAGTTAACATTCATGACATATTTCTTTATGAAAAATAACTGTATTTTCCCAAACAAAAAATATTAGTGAGAAAGCAGCATTGTTTGGCATATTCAGCTTATTAGGAGGCAGCTGAATTTCTAATCTGTCTCTGTATTCAGTCTGTGGTGATGTCACTTGCCATGTGGCTTCTTGATAACTTTACCACATACTTGGGAGAGAATAAGAATGAACAAAAAAAAAAAAGGCATTTTAGTGTAATTGGAAAAATAACTTTAACTTTGTGACCCTCCCAAAAGTATCTTGGAAACAAAAGGGGCCCTTTGACCACACTTTCTGAACCACTGGTATCTACGTTGTCATTGCTCCACTTAGAGTGGCACATTGTTTTATTATTCTGAACATTTAGGGTGTTGGAAAATAAGCAGAAATCAGAGGAAAATGTAGCTGCTGAAACCCATGTAAGCTCATCCATTTCTTTTTTTTTTTTTTTTTTTGAGACGGAGTCACATTTCTTTATGTTTACAAGATAATTGTTCAACTTTTCTATTTATTTTTCCTAAGTAAGCATAGTCTTAGGTGTTAGAAATATATTCAGGAACGTGATTGATGGATTTTTGCTATTTTATTTAGAAATAATGAAAATATTCCTTCCCATTTTTATTATGTTTTAAAATGTCCTTTAAGTGTTATTTTTTTTTTCTGCCTGGTCTGTGGTTCAATGAGCCCAGTCAACTTTAGGAGAATGACGTAAGGTCCATCCCACCCATTAGGACCATTGACTCCAATTTCAGACAAACAGGATAAACCAAATTCTTGTCTGTCTAGAGTGAAAGATGGCTTAGTCCCCCTTCTTTACTGTGTCAACATTATAAAACCAAGATATTTTGTAAAGACCCTTTAGTACAGGGCTAGAAATATAATGCAAATGACATTTATAATTTAAAATTTTGTAGTAGCGGCCGGGCACGGTGGCTCAAGCCTGTAATCCCAGCACTTTGGGAGGCCGAGACGGGTGGATCACGAGGTCAGGAGATCGAGACCATCCTGGCTAACACGGTGAAACCCCGTCTCTACTAAAAAAATACAAAAAAAAAAAAAAAATTAGCCGGGTGAGGTGGCGGGCGCCTGTAGTCCCAGCTACTCGGGAGGCTGAGGCAGGGGAATGGCGTAAACCCCGGAGGCGGAGCTTGCAGTGAGCTGAGATCCGGCCACTGCACTCCAGCCTGGGCGACAGAGCGAGACTCCGTCTCAAAAAAAAAAAAAAAAAAAAAAAATTTTGTAGTAGCTATCTTAAAGAAAGTAAAAAGAAACAGGTGAAGTTAATTTTGATAATATATTTTATTTATCTCAATGTATCTAAAATATTATCATTTCATTAGTAATTAATATAAAAATTAATGAGACATCTTACTTTCTCTATACACTGTCTTCTAAATGTCACTTTACACTGAAGGCACATCTCAGTTTGGAACAGACACATTTCAAGTGCTCAATAGCCCCTGTATTTGACAGAACAACTCTAGTAGTTCTAGTTTCTTTTTAATGCATTTCTCACAAGATAAGGTGATTTCACAATGTGTTGTCCTCTGAATGGCTTTTAATGTTGTTGGCTTGAAAAGCTGGTCAGATTGGTTTACTCAACAGCAGAGACATCTCTGTGCAGGTGTAGACCAGTTTCAGAATGGGGCCCATAAATTTGTAGGTTCAAGTTGAAAGCGTACAAGGACAAATAACTAAATCATTGTTCCAGTTACCCATAACTTACAGTCCCACTGCCCCCCACAACCCTCACAACTTAGTGGTGTAAAATAATCATTTATTATGTTTATTATGTTCACAGACTCTGTGGGTGGGGACACTGGAAAAGAAGCAAAAGAGGGGCCTCTTTCCTCCATGCCTGAGGTCTCAGTTAGGTTGACTAGACCATCTGGGCTCTAGAAGCAGGAGTTGGAGAATCCACTGCCCCTTCTCTCACATGTCTGCTGCTCTGGCATCTTAGCTGGAACTGCACAAGGACAGGTGGAGCTGGAACGATAGGAAGCACTCCAGCAGGGAGGGTCTGTCCTGAGAGTGAGTGCTCCAAGAGACCAAGGCTGAAGCTGCAAGGCCTCTGACCCAGCCTCAGAAGTCAGGCTGTAACATGGCTTTCTCATGCTGTTGGTTGCAAGCCAGTCACTGAGTCCAGACCCTGTTCAAGAGGAGGAGACTTAGACTCCTCCCCAGCATGGAGGAGAGGCATGGTCACAGAGCATGTGGAATGGGAGATATTGTTGTCTGGCTTTAAAAATATATATGTTATGAATGGGTGATTTAAATAATAACTTATGCATTGGTTAAACAGCAAAACCTTACTTATAGAACAAAGTCAGATTTTCTAAGGTCACAAAAATATTTATGTAACTTTGTTGTAACAAAACATCTAACATTTGTTGACAGTTTTATATATGCCAGACACAGGGCTAAACATTCTTAGTTTCTTCTCTCTCTCTCTCTCTATGTCATATATATGTTATGTCTCTCTCTCTCTATATGTCATATATATGTTATATATGACATATATATTTATTATATATTATTATATATAATGTATAATATATTATATAATGTATTATATATAATATACAATATATTATTATATTTATATATGTTATATACAACATACATAAATATAACATATATACATATACACACATATGTATATATGCTATTATTATTATTCCCATTTGTCATAAAACCTTTTAGTGGTGTTAGTCTTTCCGTTAAATCATGGCTATTATTTATAGCTTTAAGCAAATACTGTGAGTAGATGAGAGACCAATTTTTAAACATTATAGAGTTTAGTATTTGAATTAGAAATACAATAAACTGAAAATTTGTTCTCCAAACCATTTAACATATAGGCCCATATATAAAATACAGTTCTCATTTCTTCATATGAACATCCTAAAAAATGTTTTTGCCCAATTAGAATGTATAAACTTTTAGGGATATAGGTAAAACAGGCAAATGTCTATTTTGATATAAATAAAATATTTATATTTTAATTTAATTATATGTAAGCATTTTAAAGTCTTTAATTAGGTGTAATTATATATTACATTAGAAAAACTGCTTTTCTCTCTTTCACACTGTATCAAATCAATTTATTACAAAATTTTCCCATGTAGTTTCTATATTAACTTCTTTATTATTACTAGCGCTGCATTTTGGAAACATCTCAGTTTTCTATAGTGTTTTGTGTTTACTTCTGCCTAAATTGTTTAAGATAAAATATTTTTAAGTCTATTTATGAAGTCTGTCACTGCAAATTTTATTTACAGCTCCAAAAACCCATTGCCTCATTTAGCTTGTAGAACTCTCTCTTTATGGTCGCCACAATATAATCATGAATTCAGTTGCCTATAAAAGTCACTTTTAAAAGTCCTATTTGCATGGCATTCAACATTTGCAATTGTAAGGTCTCACCCTGAAATATAATAAATACATTTCTGTTAGATATCTTTACCTCCTTTTTTTTGTAACTGACCTGAAGGGTGACCTTCATAGCATTTCATAAACATTTCAAATTGATACTGATGGTGCGTCAGTACCATGCTGTTCAAAGTAAAGTAATGGAGAGAGTACTCTGAAATACGAGAAATTGTGAAGGCTTTGTGGGGACTGTAATTTCAGACTGCTATATATATATATTTTTTCCTGAGGACTAATTTTGGGTAAACACATAATTATGTGTGTACAGCAACTGAAATTTTAGAAACTGGGAATAGAAGTCACAAGAGTGGGTTAATTTCTTTTTCTTCACAATGTTCTTTTTAATTAATTGTGGTCAAATACATATAACATAAAATTTACCATCTTAACAATTTTTAAGTGTACAGGTTAGTGGTATTAAGTACATTGACATGGTTGTATAACCATCACCATCATCCGTCTCCAGAAATCTTTTCATTTAGTAAAAGTAAAACTCTGTATACATCAGACACTTACTCCCTCTTCCTCCAGTCTCTGTCACCACCATTCTATTTTCTGTCTTTGTGAATCTGACTACTCTTGGTACTTCAGATAAGTGGAATCATACTGTATTTGTATTTTTGTGACTGGCTTACTTTACTTAGCACAATGTCTTCAAGATTCATCCATGTTCTAGCATGTGTCAGAATATCCCTCCTTTTTAAGGCTACATAATATTCAATTGTATTTATATACAGACACACCACATTTTGTTTATCCATTCATCTGTTGATGGACACTTGGGTTGCTTATGAATAATGCTACTATAAACATGGGTGTACAAATATCTCTACCAGACCTTGCTTTTAATTCTTTTGGATATATACCCAGAAGTAGAATTCCAGGACAACATGACAATTCTATTTTTAATTTTTGGAGGAACTGCCATACTGGTTTCCACAGCAGCTACACCATTTTACATTCCCACCAACAGTGGACAAAGGTTCCAATTTCTCCACATCCTTGTCAACACTTGTTATTTTCTGCTGTTTTTTCTTTTTTTAATAGTAGCCATGCTGAGTGGGTTTATTTTTAGTTTTGTTAAAAATAAATTTTTCCTTGATGTCTCTGTTTTTATCGAGAACATTTGTTTTGTATATATCAACTATTTTCTAATAAACACAACTGATAGCACTATATATTGCAATATAGTACAGTAGATATGTTAGGATCACATTTTCCAGATGAAGCTTAAACACCACACATTGAAGCTAAAAATACAGATAGACTAGGAAGAAGGGAGGAAAAGACATTTACTTAGCATCTACTGTGTGTGAAGCCCTGCATTAGGCATTTTGTATTTATTATCACATTTAATCTTCATCACAACCCTGCTAGTATGTGTTAATACTTTTGTTCTATAGATGTGAAAGTAGAAACTCAGAGAGAGTAAGTGCCTTGTTAAGGTTGGAGAGGGTTGGAGATGTGTCCAAAACTGTTTCCTGATGCCAGAAGCTGTGCTTTTCTCATTATCTATTGCTATCTAAGTATAAAACACCTCATTTGTTCAATCCATATACTTTGTGAAGTATTTCCAATACAGCATCTCGTACATTCAATGAATAATCCTATGAGATGACTGGAGTCAGTATTATCTAGATCCACATTTATAAATGGTGAAAATTGTGATTCATGACATCAGGTGCTTTTGTCTAACCTCACACAACAGGCTGGAAGCAGAACTGGAACTCAAATACACGCCCTTTCATTCTAGATCTGTAGTTCTTCTCATTTTATTGTGTGCCTTTTTACTGTCCTGAACAGCATATGTAGTTATCAACCTAATTAAGTCAAAGTTAGATATTACAAATGTAGACTGTCTTTTGATTAAAGCTCATGTGATGTGCAGTACTTTCCAGTTAATATTTAATCAACTTGGCAAAAGGCATGATATCTACCATTCCCTTCCTAATCTAATACCGAGATGAAAAGGTTATATTTATTAATATAATTCAGTAAGTAATTCTTCAAATCCTGGTTGAATATCTATTGTATGATAACAGATGCTGTGTTTGGGGCTACAAATGCAGCAATAAAGAAATGAGACATTGTCTTTGTCTCCATGAACCTCATAATATAGCAAGAGATTCTGATGTGTAAAACCACATTTCACTATGATATGTGCTGATTTGTATCTTCCAAATACTACAAGGAATCTGAAGGGACAGTTGGGTGGGGTCAACAGAAAAAGCTTCTCAGGAGAGCAGGTGACACAGGACCTATATCTTAGGAATAGGTAGGAATTCACCTGGAAGAGAAAGGGTCAAATAATGGTTTATTCCTTGAGGGACCACAATGAAACCTCCATCCAATTTCAGCTGCCTGAAGAAAATGTTCAGACAGACCTTCTGTTTTATCTGAATTCTGAAGTTTTGCCCATATGGCTTAACTGAATTGATTTAAAAATGCAGATAGCTTGAGTTTGTGTGGTTTGGAGTCATCTCTATGAGCAGATTAACAATCTGAGTGCCTTGGAGGTGTCCTGAGCAGGTCTTTGAGGTTGTAAAAGCAACTGTAAGAACCAAGTCTTTTTTTGGTCATTTTGAAGGTCCTTATTGCTGGCTTGAATTGGCTGGTGGTGACAGAGACAGTTGCTTATGTGCATTCATGTCTTCTTCTTCCACAGGGAGAACGAGGCCCCCGGGGTCTTCCTGGACTCCGAGGTGAGGAAGGATGCCCTGGTATGAGGGGACCTAAGGTGAGTGTGACCTTGAGCTGTGGGATTCTTTCTCTTTCTTGGCTTCATCCCTTGAGTTTGAGGAAAGCCATAATTCTTCAACATAGCTATGGAGTCTTAGCTCCTCCTCAGATTAAAGGTTTCCCGGAAGTAAAGCCTGAGAAAAAGAGTCAATTGCAAGTATTTTACTGGGAGATAATTCTAGTAAGCATTAGTAGGGAAGTAAGGAAGTGAGATAAGGAGGAAAGGAGACCTGAAAAGGGTACATTATCAATCAGATCATCTCTGTGGGTAGATGGAGCTTAATCCTACTGAAGAACTCTGGCAGCCAGAGTTGAACATGCATCTCAATGTACCCCAGTTAAGGGGTGAGGGAGCTGGGGTGTTTATACACCAAATCCCATCAGGAATTAGTTAATGGCAGCTTCCAGGGAGTATTAGTTCCTAGCACTTTTAGCCTGTCTTGCATGTCGGTAGAGCAGGCCCTTGTCCCTGAAAAAACCCTCGGAAAAGAGTGACAGGTGCTGGTGGTTGGAAGTAGGATTGAGAACACTAAAGGTTTCTTTGTTTTGTTTTTATTTTAATTTAAGTTCTGGGGTACAGGTTTGTTACATAGGTAAACATGTGCCATGGTGATTTGCTGCGCCTATCAACCCATCACCTAGGTATAGAGCCCAGCATGCATTAGCTATTTTTCCTGATACTCTCCCTCCCCTAACCCCATCCCCCGACAGAGGCCCCAGTGTGTGTTGTTCCCCACCCTGTGTCCATGTGAGAACACTAAAGTTTTAAAGCTTAAAGGGATACAGGTGTACTTTTTCGGCTGGTTGCATTAAATGTCCCTCAACTGCCCAGGATTGGAGAATCTTTCTTAATAAAGTAAAAAAAAAAAAATTCTACAATCTTTAAGAATCCTAAAGAGAGTTTTCCTAACCACAATGACCATGTTCTGTATACCTATCAAAAGACTCTTTCAATTAATTTTTCCTGTTGTTCCTTGAAGCCCTCTCATGCTTGCTAGCCAATGTATTTTCACTTTTGTTTGAAAAATATCATCATTTTAATAAGGGGCATTTAATAAGGGGTTGTTCCCTTTCATTCCTACTATGTGAGGAGTTGCAAAGTGCAATTTTCTCCAGGTTCCATGCAAAGGAGGGTAGTGGTAACCAGGATGCTGTAATGCCCACCACACTTGCCAGACAAGGCATCTTCATTTTGATCTAGTATTGTAATTGTATTTTCTTCAAACCAGGGAACATATGGTTTCCTAAATGAAACAAGCCTTAAAAATCTCATTCAAGCTTAATTCTTTTGATCTCTTTCTAACTTTAGGGAGCAAGAGGATTTTCAGGAGAGAAGGTAGGTTATCTCCTTTACCCTTCTTAAACTGGATAGCAGTTTCTTTGGGAAATGCAATACTTATTTCAATCACATTTCTTTGCCTGAGTGAGGTGAGGCTTCAGACTTTTAGACAAGAGAATTTGTCAGATGATATAAATAGCCAAACTTCCATGCTAATGAGTAACTATTTGTAAGACATGTATTTCAAGTTTAAGGCAGTGACATATTGTTTTCAAGCCTCGCTGACTCTGTATAAAAATTGGGCCACCGTATTCATCACATGATGGTCTAGAAGTGTTGGTCCTGAATCTAGCGTGTAGTGGGCTGGGTCTGGTCAAGATGGGTGTCAAATGGAAGAGGAGTGCTGGGATGAGGTTGTTAGGAAAGGAGTTGGCACAAGAAGGGAATGATTTACACTCAGATTCAGAACCATAGTATCCATTTGCTGATTCACTCACTTGAAAAGTATTTATTAGATACCCACTCTGTTCCCCACATTATCCTAGGGAGTGGTTACAAAATGATGCACAAGACAGACAAGGGCTCATGGAGCTTCCTTATTCATGTTTTCTGGTACCACCGATTAACCTCCTGTGGCCTGTGGCAAATATACCTTCCTTGTAATTCTAGTCCAAGAGTTTGGTGTACTTATTTTTATGTATAACTCAGCTGTGCTTTGGTTAAAAAAATGCCTGAAACTTGATTTTCTTTTGTAGACAGTAGGAGTAAATCAACTATTTCACACATGTAAATGTATTTTATTTTGTTTGTGAAACTCTGGCTTTTTCTTTAAAAGATTCTTTGTAATGAATATATTATTGGTCATTTTGGGATAGTTGGCAAAATGAAGGACCCACAATTTGAATATTTGACGAGATGTCACCATGCCACTGCCCAGTTTTACTCTCATCTCCTAATTAACCTCAGTTTTTCACTTCCTTTCTTTTTTTTAAATTTTATCTCCCAAAATGCACACACACCCATTTAGTTCCTCCTTAATCTGTGAACTACCAGGTTTCCATTAAATTAACTAATTCAGGCATATTTGCTGTCTTTTTAAAGAAGGTCAATGACAAAAAGACCGTTTTTAGCATTTGACAATCAGTGTTGCATTTGGTCTTGTGAAACAGCTACTTGCTCCAAGTGCAAAAGTTTAAAGGGAATCTTTCTTATCCACTCAAATTTTAAGGTTAAAAATTACATATACATTTTTCGCACCTGAAGCTATGAGGTAAAACAGCATATAATCCTAATAACTATTTCAGGAAGAAAATAATCATTACTTTTTAGTAACTGGGTGCAGTATGTAAGTGTTACAGAGTCTAGATTCTGTATCAATTGAAAAAATATTAGCAAAGAAATTAACATCAAAGAAATATTCGCATACACCTGTTTCTCCTCTGCTTCACAGGGCAACCCTGGTGAGGAAGGAGTTGATGGCTTGGGTGGAGAACAGGTGCAGAAGTTTCTTATTTAATGTCTTCCTCTCTATTAACCTGGCATTTATACTCCTGTAGAGAGTACAGCTTTTCATGACTAGCTAGAATTTTTAACATGTATACTCAACAATGTTTAATGTTAATCTATGTATTTTTCCTCATCCTCAAAATACAGGGACTCTAGAAACTTTAATCAACTCCCTCCCATATTACATATTATTGTACAGTATTTTATTTCCATCTTATTTTTGTTAAATTCTGCCAATTACACATTCTTATTGTTTTATATAGTCAATGCTTATCTAGCTTTACCCTCATGTTTACTCATCTGACTGATGCCTTCCTTGTAGTCACTGATACCTTCAAAAGAACATGAAAAAATCATGTTTCTTTTGCTTAAGGCACAACTTTTAGAATTTCCTTTAATGAAATTCTAAAGGTTAGTTCGTTGTAAACTCTTCTTGTTTTTGTTTTTCTGAAAATCTCTTTGAAAGATAGTTCAGTGGGTAAGCAATTCTGGTTGATGGTTACTTTCTCTCAGCACCGTGAAAATGTAATTTCAACCATGGCACGTGTATACCTATGTAACAAAACTGCACGTTATGCACATGTACCCCAGAACTTAAAGTATCATAAAAAAGAAAAAAAGAAAAGACTTGGAAAAAATACGTAAATGCTGCTGCTCAGAGTGTAAAAAAAAAGGAAAATGTAATTTCATAGTCTTCTGGCTTCTATTGTCTTCTACCTTTCATTATTGCCATTAAGAAATTATCTGTCAAAATAATTGTTCTTTTGTAAGCAACTTTTTAAACTGCATAAGGCTGCTTTAAAATGTTCTCTTTGATTTTAGTTTTTGACAGTTTCAATATGATGTGTCCAGGTGTGGATTACTTTTTATGTATTCTGGTTGGGACTTGTCAGTCTTTTGAATCTGAGTGTTTATGTTTCTTACAAATTTTGGAAATCTTCAGGACTTAATTTCGAAATTATCATTTTGAAATTTTATTTTTCCTTTTTTCTGTATTATTTCTTTGCAGAAATCTAATTAGAAATTTGTGAGAACTTCTCATTTTGCCCCCAATGTCTCTTAACTGCTCTTTTATATTTCTATTTTTTGTCATTCTGTGCTGCATTCTGTATAATTTCTGTATAGTTTCTAGTTCACTAATTCTCACCTCACTTGTGTTTAATATAATATTTAACTTGTCAATTGAATTTTAAATTTTAATTATATTTTTCACTTCAAGTAGTTCTATTTGATCCTTTCTGAAATCTACTTGATCTCCTTTTATAGTTGGTTATTTTATTCATTCTCTTCTAATTATTTAAACATACTAAATATCCTCATTTTATATTCAGTATATTATAATCCCAATATTTTCAGTCACTGCAGGTCCGATTTTGTTGTATGTTGTTTCCATTGGCTTCTCCTTCGTGGCATCTCCCTCATGTGTGTTATGACTTTTGATTTAAATTCATTTTTTGATGGAACGCTGTCTGTGAGACATCATGAGGGCCTGAGTTGAAGTTGTTTGCTTCTGTCATGTGTTCCTAGTGGCACTACATTCTGGGACCACTCTAAAATAAATTGTTAGCTTGAGGCCCTTCACACTGCTCCCCCCAACACACACATGCACACACCACACACACACACAGACGTGCACACACACACAATTACAAGAAGCTCTCAGGACTGCCATGAGCTACTTGCCTGCATATTTGCTTTCTCCTTATTATGAACCATAAGGATTTTTTAAAATCCGATTTTTTTTTTTTTGAGATGGAGTTTTGCTCTTGTTGCCCAGGCTGGAGTACAATGGCACAATCTTGGCTCACTGCAACCTCCACTTCCCGGGTTCAAGTGATTTTCCTGCCTCAGCCTCTTCAGTAGCTGGGACTACAGGCATGTGCCACCACATCTGGCTAATTTTGTATTTTTAGTAAAGACAGGGTTTCTTCATGTTGGTCAGGCTGGTCTCAAACTCCCAACCTCAGGTGATCCACCCGCCTCGGCCTCCCTAAGTGCTGGGATTACAGGCATGAGTCACCGCATCCGGCCTTAAATCAGATTTTTAATGTATACGAAATATATTTTAATTTATCTGGAATTTTGAATTTTCAGTGGGAGGGTTATTCAAAACAGCTAATCTGTCACATTGTCAGAAATAGAGTAGTAAAGGTACTTTCTACTCTTGGCTAGAATTGTGAAAATACATAAAGAAAAATTTTAGTAGGACTAATAAAAGACAGGTTGTCTGTATGTTCATTTTTCTTTTTTTAGGGTAATCGTGGAATCCCAGGGTCATCTGGAGAAAAAGGAAATAGGGGAAATCGGGTAAAGTATAATGATATTCTTTCATTTTCCTATTGAGTAACCTGATATGGATAGTTTATTTTTAAACTGTGGGAAGCTGTGGGAAAAAATCATCTAGTGGCTTAAATCCTATGGCGTTAAATGGAGAGCTAAAGGGGAATTAATATGAGATAGCTGTTTGGAAGCTTCACCTAAGGTCTGACTCTGCTGATGGTGGAATGAGTAATGTAAGTCCTGTGACTTAACCTTTTGTGCTTGAGAAGAGCGATCATGTCACTCCCTATCTCTCAAGCTTCTCATAGCTCCCTGTCGCCAGTGATTTAGTGTTACATCCAAGGCCTTTCAACCACATTCTTTACAAATCTCTGTCAAGAAATATCTTCCCAGGCTCACTGTCTTCGAAATGTTGCTTATGCATGTGCACCTCTGTGTCTTTGCTCATGCCAGCTGCCTTTTCTGGAATGCCTTTTTCTTGCTTCCATATTCAGTGCTTAATCTGAATATCACATTTTCCTCAATGCCCAGTTCCTCTTTTTCTTCCTCACAACAGCTTCCTTGGCATGTCAGTTTGTAGTGATCTTTGCCTTCTCTACATCTTTGCAATTATTTATACTATCGTTTGACAGTGATTACACACTTCCTCCTGATGGTAATTCTGTTTCCCTGTAAGGGATGGCAGATACCTAGCATATGTCCTACAACCTTCCCTTCCTGTGCCCATGGCAGACATACTAACCAATTATGGGATCCAACATGGCTGAAGGATTCATGTCAACACAGTACTATAGTCAGCTTCTATTGATTGATAGGATTAGACATAAAGGGTGTAATTTATTTGCTTATGCTTCTTTGTACTCCTCATGAAATTAGACTAATGCTTTTACTCCAAGGGTGCACAATTAGTGATGTGGATTGAATTCCTGATGGGTGAAACAGGGAGAGTCAGAAGACATGGCTCTTTATTGAGGTTTAATTTCTAACTTGAAGTTTATGGATCAGACTTTGGAAAGGTGGGAGATACCATACTTTCTTAACACTGGAGAGCCTTCAGTTTCAGCTACATTTAGTTAAATTCAATAAACACCTGTTAAGTGTTTACAGTAAGCTACAGGATGTAACAATGGTGCAAATAAAGAACCAATGGGAGCACAGTGACTTGGAGAGGAAACTAGACTCCCTTTTCTTCATTTGATCAATCATCAGAATTTATTGAGCATCTATTGTAATCAAGACATGATTCTAGAATGGGGAACAAAACAGACATGGGCTCTGTGTCTTAAGATTGGCCTCTATGGGAAAAGATAGACATGAATGAAATAATCCTGGAAATAGATATAATATTACTGCTGAGATAAGGGTATGGAGAGGAATATGACAGGGGATTTGACCCAGCCTGTGTAGTCAGAAAGACTTCACTGAGGACGTGAAGATGGGATGAAATTTTAAAGATAGGTAACAATTAAGGAAGACAGAGGGAGGCAAGAGAACAACTTCTATACTCAGGCCCTGTGGCATTTGAACAGGTGCCCAAGGGTGGGGAGGACTCCAGCTTTCCAGACAATGCAGGAAATCAAGACATTTTTCACTCAGACCTCTGTGAGAGGGACTGGGAGAGAGACACAGGTATTCTAGCTTAAGAAAAAGGCTCAAGGAAAGGGTTAGAGTTAGAAGAAATCATGATAGGTTTGGAAAAATAAGGATCCTAATTTCATAGGAGTGGAGGATAAAATAAAAAGTATAAAGAGTGGGGAGAAAGCCTGAAAGGGCAATTTGGAGTCAATTTAATGCTACGTTTGGGAGTTTTGTTTCTGCTGAGTAATCAAGGGCTATCGAAGGTTTATAGGCAAGGAAGACACATATTGGAAGCTGTAGGTTTGGAAGATTACTCTGAGAGTCCAGTGACTGGGTCAGATAAAGGGGGATCTAGAAGTAGGGTGAATCATAATGGGAACCATATGCCTAACCACTTGAATTTATTTTTCTATTTAATCCCTACACTGTTTCTGTAAGTTAGGCATATCTGTTTCATAAATGAGAAAACGGAGTCTTAGAAAAGTCAAAGAAATTTGCCTATGTAGGAAATTAAATAGCAGGATTGGAACCTAGAGTTATCTAGCTCCCTTTTACCATTATATTAGGCCAGGAAAGAGATAAGGAGGCATCTCAAGTAAGATTATGAGCTGGCTTCTTTTGGAGTCTAGAGAACATTTTATTTCCTTTGTGTCTGAAAGCTATAGAACAGTGATCCCATCTGTTCATCATGCGCACCCTCCAGCTCCAGGCACGTGATGTCATCTGAGGAAGGCACCTGTGGTGGAGCCTCTCCCCAGTTCATGGCTCTGTAGGCACTACTACACAGGAATGGCACTGATCATGGCAGGGTTTAAGGGAAGCATCATTTACCTATTATGTCACAGTCCTATGACAAGTTTCTTCACCTCTCTGGTTTCCTATCTGCAGTAGTCAGGAGGTCTGGAAACATTTTTCTCTCCTTTCTCTTTTTCATGAGATCTTGCTCTACCGCTGCTACCCATGCTCATGATGGAGAAAGCCCTGCTCACCACCCCCCCTTTTTAAACAACAACAACAACAACAACAACAACAACAACAACAACAACATGTGTTTCTGTGTGGAGCATCACCAAGGGGTGGAAAGATCAAGGAATTTGATGGTAGGGAGACCTAGGCCCAACTTCCTAGAATCTCAGGTCCTGCATAATGCAAATCGGTGAATTCCTGAGTTGTGAGGGTTAAATGAGGTAACACACATCTAGGTCCAGGCATATGGCAGATAGCCAGTAAAAGTGTGTCCTTCTTTACCTTTCAATCTCACCTCCTTGGCAATGAATGCTTTAAAATTCAAGTACTAAGTTGCTCTTTTCATTTGATTCTTATTTTCCCTCTTAATGTTCTCTTCTCCCTAGGCAATATGTCATTTTTTAAAGTGACACATTTTTTTTCTTTGTGATTTAAGGGCTTGACGGGACCGCCAGGACAACCTGGAGAGCGTGGAGAGCTTGGATTAAGGGGAGATCCTGTGAGTGATGTTGGGGGATTTCTGCTGCTTTAATTCCAGAGACTGGAGAACTGTTTGCTCATGACACAAAGGCAAAGAGCAATTAATTATTCGTTAATAAAGCATCTGCTCACCTTATCTTAGTATTGCAACAAATACAAGATTTGAGAGAAAAACTTACAGAAAAGTTGAGTTCTTAAAAAGGTTGGAATTTTAATTGCATTAAATGTCTGAGATTTTTTTAGCAGGTCCAGATAATTAAAAGGGTCCACTTTAGTTGTACCTTATTTTTTTGTTTTGCTTTGTTATAAATAATTCTTCCTATAATTTCTTTTCTTTTCTGTCCATTTGAGGTAATGAACCCTTTATTTTCTCAGGGGGATCCTGGAACTAATAGCTATGTCCAAGGCCCTAAGGGAGAAAAAGGAAGGCGTGGGCATCAGGTAAGATGGTCTGTTTCCTTGGGGGGCTACATGGGAACAGATGCTAGCTGGGGCAGAAGACTTGGGCATTCTGGTAGGATCAGCGTAAAAAACCAGAGAGCAAGCCTGTGGGAATCCACGGTCTATGGAGATAGAAGCTCTGAATGCCAGTCTCCACTGACATCCTCGTCCTTGCATACTTAATTCATAGGTTTTTTTTTTTTTCTATACGAATCCTATCTCCTACAAGATTACACCCTTTGTCCTTGGTTTCCTCATCTCTAAAATGAAAGCACCAGACTCAATAATGCCTAAGATATTTCTAGTTCCTAAATTCTCTATCTTTATAATGATGTATTGATTTAAAAGGTACTCTGGGTCATTACAGTGCTGGCTTGCCTTCTGTCACAGGCAGTGCTGATTGATGTGAACTGGGTATTAGCCATTTTTTAAGGTGAAATCCTTGCCTAGTTCTGAAGACTAGAAGAATTGTGATAGAAGGCATCACAGAAGCAAAAAGACTTGTTAACTTTGATCAATGTTAACTTCTCGGCAGCCAGTTTTAGATTTTCATGTCCTAGACATCAAAATGTATGATTCTGAAAAATGACTAAAATAACCCAAGTGCTTCAGTCCTCATATCTTTCCTAATTTCCAAGCATGAGGTCTGCATAGCAAAATGTTTGCAGTTGGAGAGGAACCTCTATTACTTTGAACTCCAGTTTTTCATCCTTTGACAAAACTATAGGCTCAAAGGACACAGGCTCTCTTCTCTAGCTAGTTTGCGTTCCTTTTATATATGTCTAGAGCCTGAGTTAAATACAGTTTATAACAAGGTCATTATTATGTTGCTTTGTGAGAAAACCAGCATGACTTGCTGCAAGAATCTCATCCTGTTGTTAATTACAGTTGTTCTGGACAAACCCCATTGAGAGGGTTTCCTGTTGAGACCCTCTCCTGTGAGTTGACATCAGACAGCCCCGTGAATAGCTACTCAATCGGCTATGGAATTGAGCTAAGGGAGTAGCAGGACAGCAACCCTTAACCCATGTGGGCCCCAGTTTCCTCATCTGGAAGGAGGGAAGGAAGATAGAGAAACCATTTCAAAACTTCCATGAGTTGTGGTTGTTGTGAGAAGAAAGATCGTGATCTGTCTATTCAGGCTGGTTCTCTGATTTGCTCAAGGTTTTACTGCTGGGAAGGAACCTAAGCCTCTAGACAAACTGTACAGCGCTGTGTACATCACAGCACCGCAGCCACAGCAACAGCTGCATGTTCACGGCTTTCTGAGGTCTCCATCACTGAGTTTAGCCAAGGGTTAACCTTGAGCACCAGATCCCTAACTTGTACATGCAAACAAAAATTGCAACCCTCTGGGGCAGTGCCGTGACATATTCCATTTGTGTTCCCTATGGTTTCTGCTCCCATGCTGGGCCAAAAAATGGTAGTAACTAAACCGTCTTTTAATAGACTTAGATAACAGAAATCACTCCCACCAGCTGTATTACCCTGCAGCTGGTATATGCTGACATTCTAGCCCAAGCTTGTCCAACCCACTGCCCATGGGCAGTACGTGGCCCAGGATGGCTTTGAATGTAGCCCAACACAATTTGTAAGCTTTCTTAAAACATTATGAGATTTTTTTCTTTTCTCTTCTCTTTTACTTTTTCTCTTTTCTTTCTTTCTTTTTTTAAAGCTCATCAGCTATCGTTAGTGTTAGTGTATTTTATGTGTGGCCCAAGACAATTCTTCTTCCTCCAATGTGGTCCAGGGAAGCCAAAAGATTGGACACCCCTGTTCTAGCCTGTTAAGTGCTGCTGGGAGATAGCTCTTCGGGGGCAACCGCTCCTTTCTGACATGAACCAAAGAGCGGATTAAATGTTGCAGTCTGGATGGAGAGGGTTTCCTGATGAAGCAGTCTCGCTGACCAAGCAGAATAATTTTATTATATACCTAATATTGGAGAAAGCTTGGAGAACCAATTATGCCAGTCAGAAGCGAGAAAGTAACACTTCTGGGAAGAAGGAAAATCAATACAACCTTTTTGGAAGGCAATAGGCAATACACATCAGTCATTAGTTAGGATTACTGTTTTTTTTTTTAGTGTTTTAAAATGTACAAATGACAGAAAGCCTGACTAGCAGTGTTTAGCTAATACACGTGTTTTATAACCCCAGGCATAGGTGATGACAACTTTGGCACATCAGTTGATGGTCCCATTGAGCCTCAGTGATGTCGTCAGGGACCTGGCGCCTTTCCTCCCACACTGCCATCCTCAGCATGTCAGCCTTCGGTCCCTAGGTTTAGCAGCTCCAAGTGTTTTTGTCTTCACCTTTACATAAAATGCCAGGAGAAAAGGGGCTTTCCTTTCATCAAATTACTCCCAGCAATATTCTCTCTACTGCTCATTAGCTAAAATAGGCCCTGTGCTCCCCACCAGCCCTTGCCCCATTTCAATAGATCCAGAGAAAGCAAGTCTCCCACAAAAGGAAATGGGATCATCACAGTTGGCTTAGGCCTGTCGTAATTCATCCCTTGGAGCCGGGTATGTTGTTGCCCCAAACAAAACTAAAAAGACCAAACAGACTTTCTTAGCACAGAGGAAGGGAGGGCCTGTTTTATAGGCCACCAACTGAGTCTGTCACAGCTTTAAGATGTGTATGTTAGCTGGGTGCGGTGGCTCACGCCTGTAATCCCAGCACTTTGGGAGGCCGAGGCGGGTGGATCACGAGGTCAGGAGATTGAGACTATCCTGGCTAACATGATGAAACCCTGTCTCTACTAAAAATACAAAAAATTAGCTGGGCGTGATGGCGTGCACCTGTAGTCCCAGCAACTCGGGAGGCTGAGGCAGGCAAATGGCGTGAACCCAGGAGGCAGAGCTGGCAGTGAACCGAGATCGTGCCACCGCACTCCAACCTGGCCGACAGAGTGAGACTCCGTCCAAAAAAAACAACAAAAAAAAAAGATGTGTATGTCATTTGATCTACCCTTTCTAGTCCTAGAAATTTATCTGGAAGCTAATCATGGTGCAACACAAAGATTTAGCTCCAAGGATCATCATTGCAGTGATTTTTAAGGTAGTAAAATATTGAAAATATTTAGGCCGGGCGCGGTGGCTCAAGCCTGTAATCCCAGCACTTTGGGAGGCCGAGACGGGTGGATCACGAGGTCAGGAGATCGAGACCATCCTGGCTAACATGGTGAAACCCCGTCTCTACTAAAAAATACAAAAAACTAGCCGGGCGAGGTGGCAGGCGCCTGTAGTCCCAGCTACTTGGGAGGCTGAGGCAGGAGAGTGGCGTGAACCCGGGAGGCGGAGCTTGCAGTGAGCTGAGATCCGGCCACTGCATTCCAGGCTGGGCGACAGAGCGAGACTCCGTCTCAAAAAAAAAAAAAAAAAAAAAAAAAAGAAAATATTTAAATACCTAATAATAAAGGATTATTTATGTAATCAATGCTCTTCCACACAGTAGAATAGTGTTAGGCCATGAAACATAATGTAGAAGACAATTTCATGATATGGAAAACATCCATGATGTAATATTAAGTGAAAAAAGCAGGTTACAACCCCATATTTAACATGAGTCCAAATTTGTAGAATATTTCTATACCACCAAAATTATGTATTTCTTTTTTATTAATTTCCATTTTTATTTTAGATTCAGGGGATACATGTACAGGTTTGTTAAAAGGGTATATTGTATGGTACTGAGGTTTGAGCTTCTATTGATCCCGTCACCCAAGTAGTAAACATAGTAACCAATAGGGAGTTTTTCACTCCTTGCCCCCTTCCTCCCTCACCTTTCAGAGTCCTCTGTGTCTAATGTTCCCATCTTTATGTCTGTGTGAACCCAAGATTTAACTCCCACTTATAAATGAGAACATGTGGTATTTGGTTTTCTATTTTTGCATTAGTTCATTTAGGATAATGGCCTCCAGCTGCATCCATGTTGCTGCAAAGGACATAATTTAGTTCTCTTTTATGGCTGAGAGTGCGTGCGCTTTACATGGGACACGGTGTCCATCGTCAGCACCCTCAGTTCCTTCAGAAGGAGTGGGTTACATTTTCTTTCAGTATTTACTAGAACTGGGTTTGCCTGTAGCTCACTTATGGTGGAGGCTGTGGATACTATCAATTGCCAGCCCGTATCCATTCCCTTGTATGGAATAAAGAAAGAGAGATAAAAAGGAAGGAACAGAAGTAAGAAAGAAGGAATGTAGAAAGGAAGAAAGGAAGGAGGGGGAGGGAGGGAAGGAAGGAAGAAAGAAAGGAAGTGAAAGGAGAGCGAAAAACCAACTCGTTTGTAGCAGCAACATGCCAGCCCCTAGTGTTTCTTTACCTTAATTTTATTCTCTGTGTTGTTGAAATAGTCCATGATTAACCTGTTACCTTTTATCCTAACTCTTCATTCTGAAAAATTTCAAATCTACAGAAAAATGTAGTTATAAGTCTAAACACCAATTTTTATCCTTTAGCTATATTTGCTTTATATCTGTCTATACAAATACTTAGGGGTATGTGTGTGTGACTGAGCTAATCGAGGATTAGCTCATGACTCATCGAGGAAAGGCTTCATGACACTTTGCCTCTAAATATTCAACAAGTAAAACAAAAGATATTCTTCTATATAAACATAATATAATCATCACCCTCATGAAATTAAACATTTATACAATATTCTCTTCTTTCTTTCTTTCCTTCTTCTTTTTTTTTTTTTTTTGAGATGGAGTTTCACCGTGATGCCCAGGCTAGAGTGCAATGGCTCACTGCAACCTCCACTTCCTGGGTTCAACGATTCTCCTGCCGAGAGCAGCTGGGATTGCAGGTGCCCACCACCACACTGGCTGATTTTTGTATTTTTAGTAGAGGTGGGGTTTCACCATATTGGCCAGGCTGGTCTCAAACTCCTGACCTTAAGTGATCCGCCCGCCTTGGCC
This sequence comes from Rhinopithecus roxellana, assembly GCF_007565055.1. Classification (NCBI taxonomy): domain Eukaryota; kingdom Metazoa; phylum Chordata; class Mammalia; order Primates; family Cercopithecidae; genus Rhinopithecus; species Rhinopithecus roxellana. Next base: position 178,354,304 of record NC_044549.1, read on the forward strand.
TCCCAAAGTGCTGGGATTACAGTAGTGAGCCACCATGTCCGGCCAATATTATTTTCTGATGTGCAGTCCATATTCAAAATTTCCCACTTGCCCCATGTCTTAGGCAGTTTGGGCTACTGTAACAGAGTTAATAGATTGGGTGGCTTAAATAACAAACATTTATTTCTCATAGTCCTGGAAGCTGGGAAGTCCGAAATCAAGGTCCTGGAAGATTCAGTGTTTGGCGAGGGACTGCTTCCTGGTTCATAGCCATCTTCTTGGCTGCAACCTCACATGGCAGAAAGAGAGCTATAGTGTTCCTTCAAGCCTCTTTTATAAGGGCACTAATCCCACCATGAGGGTTCCCCCCCATGGCCTAATCACCTTCCAAAGGCCCCACCTCCTCGTAACATCACATTGGGGGTTAGGATTTCAACATATGAATTTTCGGGGGAGCACAAACCTTGAGTCCATAACACCCCAATAATGTCCTCTGTGGCTGCTGCTGTTGTTCCAGGATCCAGCTGAGGACGAAGTGGTGCCTTTAACTGTCCTGTGTCATCAGTGCGCTTTCATCACATTTGCTCAGTTATTTGTTTACATGACACTGACAGTGTACACCAGTTATTTTGCTAAACACCCCTCAATTAGGATTTGTATGATTGTTTCCCCATAACTAGATTCAGTTTGGCATTATAGCACAAACTTTTATGTACTTTAAAAACTTTTGAAGAACAGTTTTTAATTGTTGCATTCTATTTCAATAAGTGTTTCTACCATAATTTGATCAACACTTCCCTTATATTGTGGGATGTTTAAATTGTTTCAGAATTTAATCCATTATTAATAACAGTTGGGTGAACAGCTTTGCACAAAACGTTTTTGTTTCTGTTATTTCACATTCTTTCCCTATTTGTGTATTCTTATTGAGTTAGCATGTAACTTTATGAAATAATTATCTGAAGTACCCCTACTTGGGATCTCACATGGTTTCAATTTTTCTTAAAAGATAGGCTCATTTTTTTCTCTGGACAATACCCATTTTTTCACTTCTGACCCCGAAGAAGTGAGAACACTGGAATCTTTCCTCACTGTGACTATATAACCTCTTTCTCTCTCTGTCAGCATCTGTATATATTGATCACCCATGTCTTCAGAGAGACGCTTTTCTACCTTCTGTTTCTATCTGCCACTCAGGACCCTAAGTGATACAGGTAGAAAGAGAAGTGCCAATATTTTCAAATATTAAGTATGGCTTGTTGGAGACTATGTGTGACTGTGGTCCCAGCGTGGTGAACTGTAAGGAGTCATCAAAGGAGCAATCTCTGGGGAAAGATGCCTACGACACGGATATTTTGAAACATCAGAATCTAATGCCATTTGCTTCTTGGGGAGCACTGACCAACAGAACATTCTGAGATCATGGAAATATCCTGCGTCGGTGCCGTCCAATATGGTAGTCACTAGCCATATGGAATTATGGAACACTTGGAACGTGGTCAGCATAACAAAGAAACTACATCTTTAATTTAATTTGGTGCAAATTTAAGTGCTACATCTACCTAGTGCCTTCTGTATTGGACAAAAAGTTTTGCTAGCATTTGTCGTTGTTTGTTTCTGATCTTCCCTTTATTTCTTACTTTTCAGGGAAGTTCTAATTTTGATGGACCTCAGGGAGAACCTGGAAATGTTGGCCCTTGGGTAGGTGTTAACAGCTGGAGGGATGTATTTCCCCTGCCTTTGTGGAAGAGGATGGTAGGCTGGGGTGAAAATTGGTTTATATCCTTCTCTAAGGTCTCTGCTTTCCATTTTTCTTAGGGGACAATAGGAAGGCGAGGTCTGCCAGGATTAAAGGTCAGTGCTTTCTGGAAAGAGTTGCTCTTTTTTCCACACATATGACTACTGTATTTATTATTGATACATAATATCTGCATGTATTTATGGGGTACATGTGATATTTTGATACATACATAGAACATATAATGATCACACCCAGGTATTTAGGACATCTATCACCTCAAACATTTATTATTTCTTTATATTGGGAACATTTCAAATATTCTCTTCTAGCTATTTTGAAATGTACAATATATTGTTGTTAACTATAGTCACCCTACTGTACTATCACACACTAGAACTTATTCTTTCTATGTGACTGTATGTTTTACCCATTAACCAACCTCTTTTCATTCTCCCTACCCCCAACACCTTTCTCAGCCTCTGATAACTATCATTCTACTCTCTACCTCATGAGATCAACTTTTTTAGCTCCCATGTGTGAGAGAGAATTTGTGATATTTGTCTTTCTGTGCCTGACTTATCCAGTCAACATAGTGACTTTTAGTTCCATCCATGTTGCTGCCAATAACAGGATTTCATTCTCCTTTGTGGCTGAATATTATTTCACTGTGTATATGTATAGCATTTTCTTTATCTGCTCATCTGTTGGTGGAAACTTAGATTGAGTCCACATGTTTGCTATTGTGAATAGTGCTGTAATAAGCACGGGGGTGCAGGTAACCCTTTGATATACTAACTTTCTTTTCTTTGGGTAAATGCCCATTAGTGGGATTTGAGGATCATATGGTAGTTCTATTTTTAACTTTTTGGGAAATCTCTATATTGTTTTCCATAATGACTGTATGAACTTAAATTCTTACCAAAAATATGTATCCCTTTTCTCTGCATCTTTGCTAGCATTTGTCGTTTTCTGTATTTTTGATAAAAACTATTCTAACTGGGATAAGATAATATCTCATTGTGGTTTTCATCACCAGTGATGTTAAACATTTTTTCATATACCTATTGGCCATTTGTATATCTTTTGAAAAATATCAGTTCAGATATTTTGCTCACTTTTTAACGGGATTGCTTTTTTTGCAATTGAATTGTTTGTTCCTTGTATATGCTAGATATTCGTCCCTTGTCAGGTGAATAGTTTGCATGTATTTCCTCCCATTCAACAGGTTGTCTCTTCACTCTGCTCATTGTTTTTCTTGTTGTTGTTTGTTTGTTTATTTTGTTTTTGTTTTTTGGTTCAGAAGCTTTTCGTTTAATATAGTCCCATTTGTCTATCTTTTATGGCTTCTTTAAATTGTTCTCTCTGAGGTCAAGGGGAGTGCTGGCTAGGCTGTCTGAGGTTGCTTGAGGTTCACTGAAAGTTTCCATGGCGATTTTTTTTCCATGCAAAAGGGAAAGTTTGTATGGTTCTCTGCCTCCTCTCCACTCTGCTATAAAGTTTCATTTAGATTGAAAAGAAGCTAATATCCTAATATCTTAGAGTAGGGCTTTCATTTCTATTTTTTTATTTCATTTATTTCTGTTTCATTGCTCTATCTGCCTATTTTTATACCAGTATACCAGTACCATGCTGTTTTGGTGACTATGGCCTTATAGTATAGTTGATTTTTAAAATAAGAGATATAATTACAAATATTTGCAGGCTTCAGGATGAACTGGGTTTATCCACCATGTCAGTGGTTTGCTAGTTGACTCAACATTTGGAGCACTGGTCATACAGGCCCATAACTCCAAATTACAGCATTCCTTGGACTTTGGGAAAATATGGCTCAGTATTATCTACAAAATTAGATCTGCTGGCCTTTGCAAGACATATAATAAAGTAGAATTCTAAATGAACATTTATTTATGGAAAAGGTTATATTTATGCCAAACAAATTGATGCATACATTTTTTGGCAATAAGGCAAGATTTTAAATTTGCTGTTGATGATAAAATTGAGAATATTATTAATTTTTTTTAAAGGTACATAAACCCACCACCCCTGTGCAAGCGTTTTCATGTTTTTCTGTTCTTTTGTATAAAAAATAGAGGATTATTACAGTGTATGTAACATTTTATATTCTGCTTTTTCCTGTTTCCAAATCTCCCTATTATCATTTTAGAACATTATATTTTACTCTATTGAAGTACCATGATTTACTAATCTTTCTTATGTTGAGCGTTTAGGTAATTTCTGTTTTGTTGGGTATCAGGGTAATTGATGTGAAGGTCAGAGATGTGTATTATAGGTTTTTTTGTTTTGTTTTCACTTTTGCTCCACTCAAATTATTTTCTTAATATAAATGTATAAGCATAGAGTTATGATGGAGTCTGAACATTGCTATATATAGCCACATTGTTTTTATAAATGTTGCACTATAAATATCACTAATGTGATATGCAAATTAGACCACATTTCATAACCTGGTTCAAAATTTCTAGCTGTATTCCTTTTAAAATTCGGTTCATATTTATAAATCTAGAAATCAACCTTAAAGAGTGGAATAACGTAACAGGAATGATTAATAGAAGTACTGAATAGTTTCAAAAACTGATGAAGCACAAGTAATTGATACACATATTGATTGAATTCTGACTTTGAAGTTTTTGCTCTTTGCATATCTATGAATAATTAATAATCTAGTCAACATGTGAGCAACATGAAAAAGAAAGCAGAGCAATTCACAAAATAGATGTTATCCTCAATCTTGGAAAACATATCTTCTCTGCAGAAATGAAAATATTAATTTGCAGGATAAATTAAATCAGTTGTAGAATGAATCATTTTAACAACTCACCCTTTGCCTAGAGAGCTAGCTTCTTGCCATAAAGGTCTGTAGGGTTTTAAAGCCAGTTTTCTGTTATTTTCTCAAGCACTTTGTGTGCCTTTGTCTCAGTGTCATGTTTATTGCTGTGATCAACATTCTGAGTTTCCTTGTATGAAATAAAAGACCTTAGCACCCTTGAACGTTTCGTCTGTATGTCTTAAAAGGAAGGACCAGTTATTATTTAGTAACCAGTTATTACACAAAATAAGAGTTTGGGTTATTTAAACAGAGTATTTTTGCCCCCATCACTAGCTGAGACATTGGAAGGAGATGTGTAAATACTGAGAAAGGTCCTAAGAATCTGGTCTTGCCTTTTCCCAAGATAAGTGTAAACACTCACATTTCCTCTTCAACTTCATCTCCTAAGAGGATTGATCACAACCAGTCAAATATTGTTTGAGTCTTTCTGTTGTGGTTTCAAGTGATATATTGCAGAAAAAGCTGCTTTCAATATGAACACTAAAAATGGCTGGTGAACTCACTATAAGTTTCATTCATTTTGACAGGGTGTACCTGGAGAATCCGGTGGACAGGGTTACCAAGGAGAGCTTGGGTATCCAGGCTCACAGGTTGTATCTGGGAGCTTGGTTTTAGTGCTGAAGGATATTTGTTTGAAATTTTAACTTCGTTGTTTGATAATAATTTGATGTAAATCAGAATGGCTTTGGATGCCTCCTTTCCAGGGCCTTCCAAAGAAAATTGTACAGCCCCTTTTCTGAAAAGATTAAACCACAATAGCTAATATTTATTGACCTCCATGCTCTAGACACTGCCTAAAGCACTTGTATTAACTAATTTAGTTCTTCAGTGGGAGGGAGGTTATTATCCTCATTTTACAGGAGAAAAATAAAGAGGGAATGGAGAAGTTAGGTAAATTGGCAAAGGTCACACAGCTAGTGAGTGATAAAGCTGGGATTCAAACTCAGGCAGTATAGTTACAAAATCAGTTCTCTTGATTACTGCCTCTGAAGCTGTGTATTCAAATATTATTTAATTTACTAAAATTGTATTCATATCTTGGCATAGTTGTGTGCACCTGTCATCCCAGCTACTTGGGAGGCTGAGGTAGGATGGTCACTTTGAGCCCAGGAGTTCAAGGATGCAGTGAGCTATGATGGTGCCATGGCACTCCAGCCTGGGCAACAGAGTGAGACCCCCATCATTCAATTTGGTAGGAAAAATCAGCAAAGTGTTTACAGAGTATCTATTATGCACAGGGCAGTCTACTAATAGACCTGGGACATTCATATCATTAAGGCAAAGGTCCTGCCCTGGAGAAGTTCATCCAGTGGGGTTTTGTCAGGTTATCAAATGATAACTGGAAATTTAAACTTTCAACCAGTTCTTTCGGCATTGTCTAAGCGTAACCCAAATCTGTCATTCTATAGCCCTCCTGGAACACGTTTTATGTATTTATTTTAAAAGTCAAATTGTTTTTAAGTATACTCAAATTGAAGAACTTTGGAACAATAAATTTTACTAACATATCGAATCATTCCCCATAATTAAAAATCCTATGAGTGTCAGATGATAATTTCAGAGGGTATCTGCTGCTCTTAGACTTGCTAAAGGAACCAAGGGAAAAAAATGGGTAGTCAATGTGTAATTAGATAGAGACTATGCTTATTTTACAATGGAAAATAGTATCTGAACTAAGGGAAAGCAACGAAAAGATGTATATTTTTCCCTTTTATTTTTGATGACTAGCTCAGGACCCCCCCACCACAGTTGTGTCCCTGCTTTCCTGTCTATATTCACTTCATTACACAACTGGTTGGAAGGGAAGCAAGTCATGCTGGGAAGCATGAGCAAGATAATCAATAAAACCTCTCCTTAATTCTCACCTTCCCGCTGGGATGCGAGAGTGATGGTCTATTTAAATAGATGATTGTCAATACCTCACCTAGGAGAGTAGAAGCCATAATCAATCAATACTTCTAATAGGAAAGTGTTTCTCAGAAAAGCTGGAAAAATATTAAAGTGTCAAAAATCAGCAAAGTAAAATAGATTGGAGAGAAAATGAGCAAATCCCCAGCAGTGTAGTCAGAGAGATTAAGCCACTTAAATGCACCCTTGGCTCTTGATAAAACCAAAAACACAATCTCTTGTCCTTAACCCTTGTGTGTACAAGGAAAAGGTTCATTCTTCAATAGAGATCAATAGCTTCGCTGCCCTCTCACCACCCTTTTAGGATTTAAAATTAGTTGAGTGAATTCAAATATAAAAGCAATATTCTCAAACTTTAGTACTCATGAGATTCACCTGGAAAGATTGCTAAAAATAGAGGCGCTGAGGACTCACACCCTCTGCTTCAGATGGAGTGAGTTTGAAGTGAGTGTTCTGGGGCGCTTCAGAGTGCAGATGCTCCCTGATTAAAGTTTGATAAATGAGATCGTGATGGGTCAGGGCACCTTAATTTGTGCTTCCATTGGCATCCAAGATAATTTTGTGGTTACATGGAATATAAATGACTCTTTAAAAATTGGTTGAATTTTAATTTCATCTTTGGATCAGGGATCAAGAGGAAGGCAAGGACCACCAGGAACTTCTGGTCAAAAAGGCTTTGTGGGCACTCAGGTAGGTTTGTAAAACAGCTACCATGCAGCTAGTCATTAACACTGGCTGATTCATACCCCTGAGTGTTCCTGGATAAATAACATAAAGCCACACTGTTTGTTTGGGATATGGGGATATCAGGAATTTCCAGAAGAGCTAATTTGATGCAGTAGATATTGATCATCTGCTATGTGTCTCCTACTCTAGGTAAGTTGGGGGGATATAGTGACCAATGAGATATGGGTTTAAACCTCAAGGGTATGTAATACAAGTTCATATTTAGCTATAGTAAAAGATGAAATAATGGTACCATATAAAAGTATCAGTAACTAATCTGCTCCTCACAAATATGTAAGGAAGCATTACTATACCAATTTTATAGATAAGGAAGCTGAGGTTAAGGGGAATTAAATGACTTGTCATCCAGATAGTAAGTGTCTGAACTGATGACCTCCACCTTGGTTCTTTCTAGTGCCTGCTCTACTCCACACCTAATATCTTGGGGGAATGTCTTATGATTCATAAGATGCTCAGATAGATTGAGACCGATGATTAGAGTGGCTTCCTGAGGAAGTGAGCATTTGAGATGGCTTAGAAACATGAGCAGCATGATTAGAGTCAGGAATGAGTCTCCATCAGTAAACTGAAAATAGCAGCTCGAAGATGGCCAAAGCCATAGCTCTGTTCTTTTCTGTCTTGATCAGGAAAAAAAATCTAGCCTCATAACTGATTATATTGTTGTCAATCTCAGCTGAAAATATTCTCAATTTGGAGCAGGTGAATGTCTAGGCTTTTGTTTTCTGGATCTCTTAATCAAATAATGTTTCCCCTGTAGCATAGAAATGATTCCTTCAATTCTCAGTATGTGGTAGATGTGGCCTCCTGCTCCCCTATCTCAATCCCCCAGCCCATAGTGTAAGTGTGTATATTATGCATTTTGTATGTTGGAGGATAGAATTAATTAATTGTATTAAATATTAAAGGCTAAGCTTCCATCTCTAAGGTAATTCATGAGCATATTCCAGTTACAGACTATTTCAATAATAACAAGAGAGACAGACAGTTAACTTTGTGGCCCTAGTGGTGATTTTGGCCATGATCTTGTTTCAGGGGAATCCTGGGCCTCCAGGGCCAAAGGGTTCAAAAGGAAAACCTGGACCAAGAGGAGTGAAGGTAAATGTCAGAGAACCCGCTCTTTCTTGATTGTAGCTTGGGAGAACTCCTTGGGTTTTCTTAAGCAAATCTTTACTTATATCATCATTTCCAGCATACATTTCTGATAGGTTGGTGATTCTATTGACTGAAGGCAAGGCATATAGATGAACATATAGAAAAATGAATCACATGTATAAGTAGACAAAGATGTATCAACAGGTAGATACACATATGGGTTAACCACAAATGTAAATGTGCACATCCAAATTTAGAAAAAGCCATAGTAATATAAAATTCTGTAATTGATGTTACATACCTGGTGTTGCTAATTTTCAGAACCAAAATTGTGACTATCTCTGTTAGTTATTCATATTTAACAAAGCCTAGAGAAAAGTATTTACCTTGGGCTGTATGGTATGCTACCAAAACTTGAAAACAGTGACTGTAAAATCTCTGAGGAAGATGACACAAAATTGCGTAATCTCATAGAAGAAAATTAATTTGATTTTTTCTCTTTATAATAAAAGGGAGAGCTTGGTGATGCAGGCGAAAGAGGACCACAGGGTCGACAAGGACCAAGAGGGCAAACTGTAAGTCCAGTTTCTCTGTTTTGGACTCTTGATTAAATTTGTTTGCCATTTGTTCTTATTTTACATAAAATTCTAACTTTTTAAATGTATGAAACTACTTTTATTTAGTTCAGAATATAGGTACCAGAGACAAGAAATCAGGCAAATCAGGGAGATATAGTCTAAAAATATCTCAGTGTGCACCAAGCCAAATTTTGATGGAGTCATCTACCACAGCATTAAAGTGTCTTATCTATCTTTTAGATTCCAGTAAGAAATTATGAAAAAAGGTTTGATAAACAAAAATGGCATCAACTTGATGTAATAAATTGAAATGGCTTTAACATCATTGCTGTGAACACAAAATTTTAATATTCTTGATGAGTTAAACTTGTGGTTACAAATATGACATGATCACCAGAGTTCTTAAGAATTGAAATAGTCAAAGTTTCTCAGACTTCTTGTATAAATTAAGACTCCAAAGATGACTTGGAATTTATTTTGCCTTCTCACATATCGAAGAGCAAAGTGCCAATGTCTCTCATCTGTTTGACAATGATATTTTATGAGTATTTGAGTCTTTTAGGAATACAGAGATGTTCAGTGAAACATTTTTTTTTTCCAGGGCAACAAATAAGAGAGCCAGATCAGCGAACTTTTAAGAGTATGGGTTTGATTATTCAGAGCATAGAAATAATCTTTGGAGACCAAAGATCATAAAAGACTTCCTTCTACAAAACAATACTTTCAAACACAGGGCTATGCATTTTTACCTTAGTTATCACCCTGAACAGGAGAGCAAGTTACCTATTTTATGACTATTTTCAAGAGACATCTCAAAAAATACAGAGTTTGGGTCTCGGGGGTTGCAGATGCTGGAGTTTCTGCACATCCTTCAGCAAGGAGAAGATGGAGTAACAGCAAATAAACTTCATTATCACCCCCACCAGCCCCTGCCAAGAACTCGTTTTTGGCAATCTTCTTTCTCTTATTTTTCTTTCTTTTCTAGTCTTTCAGACTTTGCTGTTTAGACCATAGGAATCTTTTCATGTCTTCAAATTTTTAATTTTTCTTCTCAACTGATCTACCTGGTTTAGGGAAATTCTTTGTTTATTCAGAAAAAACACCTATAGGGTTTTGAATTTACTCGTTATTACAGGAAGCTCATTGTCTGTCTATACAGATGCTAAGCTCCTTGGTAGTATCATCATTTTCATGATTATCATCATTACCACCGCTGCAACCTCCATCATCATTATCTTCAGCAATAACATCACAATTACCAGCATCATCAATACCATCACCATCACCACCATCACCATCAATACCACCATTACCATCATCACTATCACCACCATCACTATCACCATTATCACCATCACTACCATCACCATCACCACCACCACCACTACCATCGTTACTACCACTATCACTATCACCATTGTCATCATCACCACCACCACCACCATCACTATCACCATCATCCTCATTATTACCACCACCATGACTACCACCAACACCATCATCACCATTGCCACCACCACCATTACCATCACCATCATCAGCACCACCATACTATCACCATCATCACCATTGCCACCACCACCATCATTACCATCACCATCACTATCATCAATCACCATTGCTACCACTATCACTACCATCATCACCACCACCTTCATTATTACTATCAGCACCACTACTGTTACTGCCCTCCTGCTGACACCATCACTACCACTGCTACCACCAGCAGCAGACTAATTACCATTTATCAAGTACTGCCTCTGTGCCTGACATTGTGCTAAGCACTTTTCATACACAATCTCAATCTTCCCAACAAGTATACAATGTAGATGATACTATTATCCCTATTTTACAGATCAGGAAACTGAAGTTTATAGAGGTTGTGCAGCTTCCCTAGGGTGACTCAAACAACTAACACTGGAACTGGAATAAAAATTCGGGTCTGTCTGGGTTTATAGTCTGTACATTTAACCACTAAAGTATATTGCCTATATTCCGATCTTTTTCTCCAAAGTCTGTGCTTTTTGTCTGATGATTTACCAATTCTAAAGCTTCTATTTTTACTTTATCTCACAAGGAAAGCAAGTTTAGCCCAAGGGAAACTTTGTACAGTTGTGTATAGCTTCCTACAACCAAGGTATCATCTTGCTGATGTACAGATGGGGGTTTAAAAACCCTAGAAACTTCCTTCTATTGTGGTCTTTCAAAGATTTCTCCAAATCTGAGTATTTGTCCTATGAAGGTAGTCTCCCAATCTCCATCAAGCCCCATTGTTATCCCTACTTCTTTGCATTGTTGATTTATCCAAGGGTTCAGATACTATTATCAACCAAGTGTTGGTCTACATGACTCTACAATTCATCTTATATGTCATTTTCTTAGGGTCTTCCTGGTTCTGATGGATATGGACATCCAGGAAGAAAAGGAACAAAGGTGAGGGTAACCTTACAGGACATTCTGAACTAAGGACTATAGTTTTTATTTTATTTTGTTAAAATAAGTGTTATTTTCCAAGTTGTATGCCAGGAACAGTTTGTACATATTTACAAAATGTTTTGGCCACCAGCGCTCCCTCCCTAAAAAGTAAAAATTGATTTTGTAGCTCTCTTATTTAAAAGTCAAACTTCTTCCCTCATCTTCCACATATATGTCAGATATTCCCATCTCAGCTCTGGGAGTGCCAGACCCTTTCTCAACTTCCTTGCCTTTACAAACGCTCGTGTTTTCATTTGGAATATGCTTCCTGATCTCCATCTCTTGGACAATTTTTACTCATTTTCTAAGACCCACTCAAGTACCAACTTCTCCTTGTGGAAGCAGCCTTGGTCTTCCCCAGACAGAATTTGCTGTCCTATACTCTGTGTTCTTAAAGCATGTTCATATTTCTGCAGTAGCTCCTTTCTGTCAAGGTTGTATTATAATTTGTTCTTGTATCCCCCAGGCTGTAAACCTGACAGTAGCATTGCACTTTTGTTTTTCTGGAACTGAGTCTGGCAGAGAGTAGGTGCTCAATAACTGTATTTGAATGAATGAGTGCCACTCTCATAAGAAGCTTGTATTTTAATATGCAGTTAATTGGTCACTGACATGGAGGTCACATAGAACTTGTTGAGCAAATCAAATATTAATACCCACTGTTATTCTGGATGCTTTAGTCTTCAAGTTACATGTATTGCCTCACAAAATAAGAAATCACTAGGATGTTTAGTGATGCTTAGTTGCTTAATGATGTCAGGATTCTGGGCTGGCTTCTCTGCAATTCTCTTGTTTCCCTGTGGCTGCAAGATGGCACCACTGCCATTTTATTGAGCAGAAAAATGCCTCAAACATAGTAAGTTCTTAGTAAATACTATGGAATGATGGGCTATGGGGAACCTCAGTGACCATCTAGCTTAGCTTTGTCAATTTACATTTCAGAAAATTGAGGCTTAGAGAAGTGAAGTAACTTGCCTGTGGTTGCACAGCTAGTTAGAGGCAGAGCTGAATGTGGAAGCTAGTCCCTTGAAATCCCATCCAGGTAAACTAAATTTTTCTTTGCTATGGACAAGTTTGCATAGCAGGCAAATTCTGTGTAGAATTCAAATGTGCATTGTTTGGGCTACATGTCAATTTGGAGCTAAGCACAAGGGCAGTTTTTGTTTTTTGTGATACAGCTAACATTATGGAACACAGATTCAGTCCATATTTGCATGAATTTTTCTTTGCAAGATGTAATGGCCTCATTTTAAATGTCCCATATTGCTGATTGGCCAGTTGACTACATTTTCTTAATCTGTTCACTCCCCTTCTCTCTGAATTGACTATTTTACACCCTCTCCTCTCTCCTCAAACTTCAAGATCTGCTTTGTCTTCAATACTTTTTTTTTTTCTTTTTTCTTTTTTTTTTTTTGAGACGGAGTCTCGCTCTGTCGCCCAGGCTGGAGTGCAGTGGCCGGATCTCAGCTCACTGCAAGCTCCGCCTCCCGGGTTCACGCCATTCTCCTGCCTCAGCCTCCTGAGTAGCTGGGACTACAAGCGCCCGCCACCTCGCCCGGCTAGTTTTTTTGTATTTTTTAGTAGAGACGGGGTTTCACCATGTTAGCCAGGATGCTCTCGATCTCCTGACCTTGTGATCTGCCCGTCTCGGCCTCCCAAAGTGCTGGGATTACAGGCTTGAGCCACCGCGCCCGGCCTGTCTTCAATACTTAAACTGCCTTCTCTCCTACTGCTATGGACGAGGGTCCACAGTCTTATCTAAGACTGATCCTTGCCTCCTAGACTGGATTCTACTCCCTTTTGCTTTCCGAGGCTCTCAGTCCATTTTTTTTTCCCCTGGGGGAAAACTCACTGAAGGAGCAGTCTATACCAGTGCTTCTCAACAGGAGTGATTTTTGCCCTCCAGGGGACATTTGACAATGTCTGGAGATGTTTTGGTTGTCAGAACTCAAGGAGAGAGTGCTGGCATCTACTGGGTAGAGATGCTGTTTAACATCTTACAATACACAGGACAGCCCCTCCCAACAAAGAACCATCAGGCCCAAAATATCAGTGGCGCTGAGGTTGAAAAACTAACACTTGAGCCTTCACTTCTTGACCCTCCCCACTCAACTACATTTGCTTTAGTTGAGGTAAACCCCATGTTGCTAAATTCAACGGTCACTTCTCTGCCCTCATTGTGCTCCATCTCTCAGCAGCATTTGACAGATTGGTCATAGGTTTATTCCTGATTTTTTCCCTCACTCAACTTCCAGTACATTCTATTTTCCTGGTTTTCACTGTCTTCTCTTTCTCATCCTGCTTTGCTAGATCTTCTGGATGTTCTTGACCTTTAAGTATTGGAAGACTCAAAGCTCTATTTTCATACTTTCTTCCTTCTTTACTCACCTCTCAGGTGGCATTTCTTGGGGAAATCCAGTTCCGTGTCATCAGTAACCATCTATCCTGTTATCTCCACTTTATTTCTCCAGCTTGGACCAATATCCCAAACTCTAAAAATATTTCCACTTGGTCATCTAACAGGCATCTTAAAATCGGCATGTCCCCAAACACATTTCTTCTTGTTTTTTTGTTTGTTAACCCTTTATTACAGAAAAATTCAAAAATAAATAAAAGTGGAGACTAGTATAATGACACTTTCCTGCCTCACCCCATGTTCCCATCACCTAATCCAAACAAAACAACCCCTGGCCAATTTTGTTTTGTTTTATTTATACTCCCACTCACTTATCCTCCCACCATGCTGATTTCATACCCTTCCTTCCTCCTCAAACCTCCAAGATCTGCTTTGTCGTCCATATTTAAAGCAGATGATCATGCTTCGTATTTCATTAAGAAAATAGGAGTGAGGAGAGAACCTCTACATATGTTCACCTACTGTAGGTCATGTGATATATGGGATTTACTTCAAGATAATCATATATTCCATGCATAGACATTTCAGGTTGCATCTTTAAAAGATTATTTAAAAATGTAACCACAATACCATTCTTACACCAAAGAATTAATAATAATCCTTTAATATTATCAAATATCCAGTCAGCCAAAACTGTTTCCCTTAACAACTTGCCCCTCCTCCAGCCTTTCCTATCTCAGGGACTGGGAAACTTCATCCATCCAGTTGCTCAAGACAGACACTTGCAGCTGTCATTGATAAATCTTTTTCACTCACTCCCACATTTAATCCATCAACAAATAGTGGTAAGTCTATCTTCAAAGTACAACCAGCATTTTATCATTTCCCACAACTGCACTGCCACCCTCTGGACCAAGCCAACATAATTTTCCATCTGTGTTATTGCAGTAGCCACTGAACTGGTCTCTCTGCTTCCACGCTTACCTCATATAGTTATTTCTCCATGCATCAGCTAGAGACATCTTTAAAAACATAGTCAGATCAAGTCATTCCTTTATTCAAAGCTTTTCTGTCATTCTCCATGTCACTCAGAATAAAACCCACTGTTAACATGGCCTGTAAGAATTTATAAATGTGGTCTCTGTGAACTCTTTGACTTCATCTCCTCCTGCCTGCCCTCCTCGCTCCATTCTGCTTCAGTGTTCCTCAAACATGGCAGCACATATTCTTCCTCTTACTTCAGGGTTTTTTTTTTTCCCCACGTACTCCTCCCTCCCTCTGCCTGTAATGCTCTTCTCCCAGATGTCTGCTTGTTTTCTCACTTCATGCTGGTCTTCACCCAAATGCCGCCTTTATAAAAAGGCTTTGCCTGACTACCTCATATAAAATAGTGCCTCCTCATGCTTTGATACACATAATTCTTTATTCCTTAATCCCCTTTCTGGAATAAGATTGATCTCTTTCTCACATGTTATATATTTCTTTGTTCATTTTCTTCCCCTCCAATATGTAAGTTCCATGAGAGCAAGGTCTTTGTTCTGTTCACTGCTGAATTTCCTGTACCTAGAGAAGTGCTTGGAAGATAGGACATGCAAATGGATATTTGTTGAATGCATGATTGCTTTGTAGTATGCCTTTGGTTCTGACAATGAGCACCTGCTTCCCAACACTCAATGTGGTGCCCTCTCACTTGGTTTCTGTTGGATTAAACCTTAGGTTATTTAAGCTGAGAGATAAAAATGCCCTACAGAAGAAGTTTCATTACACAATATACTAGAGAGGGGAGAAATTTGTAAAAATTATTTATAAGTTGTTTCATGTTGAATTAGAGATATGAAATACAGCCACTTGAGAGCAGCTCAAGATAACAACTGTTGCTATAGTTGTTTTTCCTGGCACTTGTTTTGAGTATATTTCCTCAAAATTATAGCGTCTTCTTTTTCCCCAAGGCATGTGAAGGAACTTTCTTAATCAGATGACATTAAACAAGACCTTATCTCATTTCTGACACTAGGGTGAACCTGGATTATAGTGTCTTCTTTTCCCCCAAGGCATGTCAAGGAAATTTCTCAATCACATGATATTAAACAAGACCTTATCTCATTTCTGGCACTAGGGTGAACGTGGATTCCCTGGCTATCCTGGTGTCCAAGTAAGAAGATATATTTCTGGTCCTGGCAACTGGTAGGCGGCATGTGTCATTTGTTTGTGCTTGTTTTTCTTTACACTCAAAATTCTGCTTTTGATTCTATTAAGGGAGAAGATGGTGACCCGGGCCATCAAGGAGAAAAGGGGGCAAAGGGAATAAGAGGGAAGAGGGTAAGAATCAAAGAGACTTCCTAAGATCTATAGAAGCCCATATCATTACGGAAGTACATTTTCACTGGGTTAGGACTTCTTAGCAGGAACCCTATTCCTGCTCAGTCAATGCTCATTCCACACCTTCCTTTGGCTATCCCACTCCCCACTTAATCCCACTCTCATTTATCTCCTGAATACGAATACAGTTTACCAAGCCATAACAACAGAAAATCCAAGTTGGGAGTTTTGGTTTTACAATACCAACCTTTTAAAACCAAGTTTGGGAGCACTTCTGTCTTTGGTAAGTCTAGACATCATGTGGAAGGATATTGTTTTAGCTGTTGAGCAAACATTGCTGTTTCTTTAGGATTCTTCAAAGCCTTAACTTTCTCTTGCTATTTTTAGAAAAGATTCTTGAGAATGTAGTTGCCATCTTGGTGGACTTTGAGTCCACTGTGCTTTATACAGTCTCTGATTAAAAACCAATTTCTTTATGTTCTGAACAGTTAGCCTTGAACAGCCACAATCACTGGCAGGTCTTTTTGAAAAGAGTAAGCCTGTGGATATCTAACATCTTGGTAAAGTTTAGTTGATCATCGTTAGACACCAAGGTCTTCTAGGAAATGGACTGGTGTTTACTGCAGAAAAGAGGAAAGAGAATGTATGTTTTCTAGGTACTCAAGAATTAGTATTTTCATACATTGGCAAGGAGGTAAAGAAATATTTGATCTGTGCCTAACTTGGCTTGCTGCTGGCTATGGTTGCTCTAATCAACTAACTTTTATTTACAGTTTCAAATAAAAAAAGATAAAGGAATCACTGTATTTAGATAACACTGTGTCATTTCAAATACTTGGAAGATGAGCAGTGAACCTATGGCCACCATATGCCTTTTCTGAAACACTAAGAATCAGGAGGTGGTAGGGAAATTTTTCCTTTTTCCTGATGACACCTTTAATGTAGACGTCCTGCATTATTTTTATTGTATAACCTCAAGACTCAACAGAGTGTATTGAGTCATCTTTTAGGGATCTATCTAGAAGTGTGTATTTGTGTGTGTATGTACACATATGCATGACTGAGGTTGGGCATACAGGGGGGAATTTGGATGGTTCCCATAAAATGACCTCCTTCTCTTTCTATTCTCTACGTCTTATCCCACAGATATATAGTTTATAAACTAACTGGTCAATAGCAGACTCATTGGCATTAGGAATAATAACATGTCAAAGTGGATCTGATGGTTGTAATCAAGGAGGAATCTTATTCTTCTGGCTTGGTCTTTTTTTAGGGTAATGCTGGCTTTCCTGGATTAGTTGGAACTTTAGGTTACCAAGGCCCACCAGGACAAATGGTAACATGTACCCTTCTTTTTCCTTTTGTTTTCAACTGTTGTATAAAAATAAATAAAGATTTGATAAGAGGCATCTCTTAAGAAATGAACATTTGGGACATACAGTGGGATTGACATAGAGAATGGGGCAAATTTTCCTACGGCATATTAGCTTCAAGTCATTATGCAGTATATTTATTCAATATATATTTTTACTTGAACATGGGGAAGATATTAGAGTGGCTGGAGATTTATGAACCTGTCTAAATAAATAAAATGATTCGTAAAACTCACTGGAGAGTGAGTTTATCATTGCAAACAAGATGAGCAACAATATTTATGCAAAAACCAGCAGGAAAGCCTAACAAAATACAGTATTTATATAATCTTAACTAACAATGTTGCAAGTCCATGAATATTTTTAAAATTCCCTGGAACATCATTTGATATGAAAGGAAAGACTTTGAGGCTGTGATTCTTCTGCTCTATGCCTTGTCCTAGGAGGCCAGACTATCAATCCACGAGGGATGGCACAGTAGGTCAGCCATGGATTGAACCTGGTGGTCTCAATGCAGTCTAGGGTTTACTGGAGAGGTGTGACAAAGTCAGAAAATAAAAATTTTAGTGCTAAAAGGACCATTCATGGTATTTCTACAGAAGAGGAAACAAAGGCTGAGATGCTGAGATAATTATAGTGACCTGCCTGAGGTCACAAATTACAACCTTGTAGATTCTAAATAAGAACAATGATCTCTAGACTCCCAGAGGTTGGAGCCATGAAGCTCTAATCTGAAGTTTTCCAGAGAAGACTTCTTGTTCAGTATTAGGGCCGAAAAAGGGTGGTGCTGGATGGCCTGAAGAGAAGATAAGGGAGGAACTGAGGTCTACTTTAGAACTATTGATGAATGGTCCTGGGATCTGGGATAATCCTTTTTCTGAGTGTGATCCTAAGCTATGCTTTCAAAATAACCTGGTCCTCTAAAAGTGTTTCTGTTTAGGCCTTCTGGACTCAGAGGTCTTGGATACACCTCTTAGGCACTTCCTAAAGGAGTCAGACAGAACTCTGGGGCTGGGAGTGAAGGACAGAAGATGGTCTATGTAGTGTGGTGGAGTTATTTTGCCAACTCTGTAGAAGAATGTGTTGGATCTCAAAATTTTGCATTTTAAACTCAAGTTTACATTCTTTCCAGGGTATCAAGGGCCCCAAAGGTTTGGTAGAAATGACGGTAGGTGAAGATTTTAATTCCAAATGTTATTCCTTTTTTTTTTTTTTTTTTTTTTTGAGGTGGAATATCGCTCTGTCGCCCAGGTTGGAGTGCAGTGATGCAATCTCGGCTTATTGCAATTTCTACCTCCTGGGTTCAAGAGATTCTCCTATGTCAGCCTCCCAAGTAACTGGGGCTACAGGCGTGTGCCACCATGCCTGACTAATTTTTGTATTTTTAGTAGAGACAGGGTTTCACCATGTTGGCCAGGCTGGTCTTGAACTCCCGACCTGAAGTAATCTACTTCCCGCAGCCTCCCAAAGTGCTGGGATTTTACAGGCATGAGCCAATGCACCCAGCCAAAACTTTATTCTTCTTAGAACACAAAGCTTTCCACTGTCACAAAATAGAAATCTGTTAATCTTAAAGATTCTTTAGTTTTTTCCTCTTACAAATTCTGTTAGTACTTTAAGTTTATAGACTTTACTTTGAAATGTTATCACCAAGTCAAATAAAAATAGTAGAATGATATTTTAAATCCAGCAGGGAATTGGGATGTTTTGGAGCAACACTAGTTGATGTTAGAAAAGACTTTGAGGCTACTACCTTTCTGTAATGTGACTTTTTGTAAAGCTCAAAAACTGCTTATAAAGTATTTATAAACCCACACACAGGCTTTTGTATAGCACAGGTTTTTGTGTTTCATGGAACACTTGAAAACAGTCTCAAAAGTTATGATAGTGTTTCATCTCCCAAGTACAAAAATACTATTAGGCAGGCGGTGGGGGGTGTGGAGGCAACTGAGGAGCAGGAAGTGATGAGGTCTGGGATGGAGGGAAGAACAGAACAGAGAGGAAGGGATCAAAGGAAAGAAGAGTAATGACTAGGTGAGGTGTTAGGAGTGCCTGTCTTGGCAGTCATTCTAAAGAAGTGATATAGGAATTGCTACTATAATACAGAGTGCCAAGAATTGAAAGCATTTCCCTGCATTCTCTGCTGAGATTCTTTGATTTCAACTTCTTCAAAATCAGGTTTGATTCCATTACTTTGTAAGGCAGATTTAAAAAATGGGTACCCCTTATCTACCTGTCTCCAAAAGTATGGGCACTATATTGCACACACATCTTTTAAATCTTTTAAAATATCGACTGGATTTGGAAATGTAATTGTAGAATAGTCTCATCTGCTCTGACAATTTTGGGGTTTTCTGTTGTAGATTAAAAAGCTTCAGATAGGCACTGATAACATCCATATGACATTCCTAAGTGACAAGTGTGAATAAAACTATGCTTCAAGTTAAATACTTTTTCCTTTTTCCTGTTTTCCCACATCTTTTTAACAGCCTTGCAAAATTGTTGATTTCACACGTGAAAACTGCCGTAAGTTGTTTTGGAAAGGCCTAAAAGGAACCAGTGGTATGAGCTGGGGATGGATTACGGATTAGGGGCATAAGTCACCTGAGGCTTTGGCTGAGGTTTGGAAGATGCCTTATTCATTGTGAAAGGCTCTTATAAATTCATACAGTGGGCTCAGTTCCCCTTTAGGTAAGTAGTCTTTCCCAATGTGGTCTCAGAAAGAAAATGGATTGAGAGCATGCCATCTCAACAATGAAGAGAAGCTCCACTGAGCAGTGCTGTGCCCCAGGAGATGTTGTAACTGCACACCTGTGTGCCTACATCTCGCTGCTGCTTATCACAAAACATAACAGAGGAGCTTTGTTCTTTTAATGTAACCCTTTTAAATAAGAGGGATCAATAGTCACCCTTTGAGAAGAAATCTATCTTGTTTTATTTACAGTTGTGTTTGAAAAATGGAATTATGAACAATCCAATCTTAAGTAATGTTTTGTCACATTACTTAAATAAATTCCCCAAGTTGGAATTTATTTACTATGTTCAATGCATTCCAGGATATTTGTGTCCTAGGATGTGTACATTTATCTACTTAACGGCCATGGGGCGAGAATGTTGAATTGGCAAATTGCTTAGTTTGGAAGTTTGGGTTTTCTCTACAATCATCCCGCCTTTCTTACCCTAACCCTTCGATGTTCTCTCTGTTCCCATCCAGTGGCTGTTCAGGGAGATTCTGGAATTTTTTTTCCTCAGAATCATAAAGAATAATATCATCAGTGTAATTATGAATTAAAAGAGTGTCAGAGTTAACCATATAAAAAGTTAAAGCCCTTTTACACTGAGGGATGCCATGAAGTCAAAAGTAAACAGAAAAGTGGGAAAAAATAATTTGCAATATAAGCAAAGGACACACACAAAGGAACTAACTTCCTTACTATATCATGCTGAAATACAAAAAAATTGCTACTGCTCAATCATTTTTATCTACAAACACAGACATTGCATAATGGCTAAACCTAAAAGTAAAAACAAAAAAACGAACACCACTTTTAAGTTGAAAATGGGCAAAAGACAGAAAAGAAAATATACAAATGTACAATAAACCTGTAAAAATGTTCAATTTCACCAGAAGTCATAGAATACAAATTAAAACAATGAGATACCCATTTTGTTTATCAGATTGGAAGTGTTTAAAAATGCCAGAAAAATCCCTATTCAGATTGAGAAATGTATAAGATTACACATTGCTGGTGTAAGTATAAATTGATACAACTTTTCTGAAGAGCAATTGGCTGGACCATGCATATAAAATCAATACTTATAGAGATTTCTGTAGGGCTATGATTGGACAAATGTGCACAGATACATGTACAGGTATACTCCTCATAAAGGATCATCTATATAGTAGAATAGATGATATTGCTCTAAATTTATTGATGGAAAAAATCATTACATACTAAGTGAATAAAGATTCAGAATAAATATATCTTAAGCTCCAAGTTTTATAAAATGAAATGAAATAATTCTATATTTATTATTTACATACATACATACACATGATGAATTAAGGGTAATTCTAATTTTTTGTTTTTTTAGTATTTTTTGAAAATATGTTACTTGTATACACACATGTAATACATATAGTTTATAATTAATATATGTGTAATTTTATATGTGTATATATTATATACATGTATATAATATAGTTTCAGAATAGCTCGATGTATTTGTTAGGTTTAAGTTCAGTTGAATGTGACCTAAATCCTCAGTAACAGTGGTACAAATGTTATTTCTGAAACCATAGGCTGGAACTAGTCAGTTCAGGTTGATATGGAGCCTGTGGTGGTCAGAGATCAGTCCCTTTATATTTTCCTGCTTTGCCATTGTGTGTATATGGGGTGTTCTATTCCCCAAATCACTTCATGGTCTGAAAATATATCAGGCTTCAGTCATCACATCTATATTTCAGCCACCAGGGAAAGGAAGGGAAAGGAGAAGAATATTTTTTCAAAGTTTTACCTATCATCTTTCCTATTCTCTTACCTAGAACTTGTAAGATGAATAAGTTGGGAAATGTTGTCTTTGTCCCAGGCATCCATAGGGCCAATCCAAAATTGGGGGTTCCGTGACTATAGAAAAAAAGGGAGAATGGATTCTGGGGGACAAGTAGAGGTCTCTGCCATACTCAGCAGGAGCCTGAGAAGGCCACGCTTGAATTTCTCAAAGGAGATGGCTTTTCCTATTGAAGCACACACATGGGAAAGGTGCCATTGCCTACATAAGCTAACAATGTCTTCCTTTCTCTCCAAAATAATTTCCCTTCCAGCTTGTTCAAGAGGTAAATAATATTCCTTCTTACTCACTTTAATCCTTACCGTTTTTGAGGCATTACAGAACATCTTAAATCTGTATATCTGTTGTCTCAAGGTATTTCCAAATGCCCAGTGTTCCCAACCGAAGTGGCCTTTGCCTTGGACATGTCAAATGATGTCTCCCCGTTGGATTTTGAGAGGATGAGAAACATTTTATTGTCTCTGTTGATGAAGATGGAAATAAGTGACAGTAACTGCCCAACAGGTGCCCGTGTGGCCATTGTTTCCTACAATGCCAAAACCAATTACTTGGTTCGTTTCTCAGACTACAAGGAGAAGGCTGCACTCCTGGAGGCTGTCAGGAACATCCCCCTGGAGCACTCATCTGGCCGCAGGAACCTTGGGGCCACCATGAGGTTTATGGCGAGACACGTGTTCAAACGTGTACGCTCAGGTCTTCTCATGAGGAAGGTGGCTGTGTTCTTCCAGGCGGGCTGGGCCTATGATGCAGCTGCCATCAATACAGCCACACTGGAATTTGCTGCAGTGGACATCATCCCCGTGGTCATCACCTTCACAAAGGGGCACAACCTCCCAGACACTCTGCTGGTATGTAGGGGGAACCACAAGTGGGCAGGGAGCTGGGGGCCCTAACACTTGGTTTCTACCTCTCCATCAAGGACCACATGAGGAATGAGAGGTGTTCAGGGAAAGAATTTCCCTGGAATTGATGTGTATGCCAGGAGTGAGGGCTCTCAGTATAGCCCATATACTGGTACTACTCCTAGTACCCACTGGCTGTTCTTGAGCACCTATTCTGTGCTATGTGCCTCATAAATATTATCTTACTTAATGAGTCCAACTCTGTAATGTAGGTGTTATTGTTTATTTCCATTTCAGGGATAAGAAAACCAAGGCTTATGGAGGTTAAATATATCATCAAAGGCCAAATAGTTAGTTAGCAGCAGATATTGTCTGCCTCCAAAGCCTGTGCTTAACCACTATATTAAACTGTATCACTGGGGGTCAGAGAATATAATTTTCTTCCTTTTTAAAAACTAGAGTATAACATACATACTCATGTAACAAAGTGGACAAAGTGCAGCGATTTTAAATATATAGATGGATTAATTTTTATGTATGTTTAAATCCCTGTGACTGATATGTAGTTCAAGATATAGAACACATTCAGCATTCAGTGCCCTGTAAGTTTTCTTCAAGTTCTTTATGCAACCATATACTCCCCATGGTAACTGCTTCTCTGAGTTCTATCACAATCAAGTACTTTTTGCCTGTTCTGGACCATCATATACATTGGGTCATACAGCATGTGCTTGTTTGTATCTGGCTTCTTCCAGCCGACATGGCATGTCTTCTTGTTCCTCCATGTTGTGTGTGTGGGAAGGTTGTTCTTTATTATTTCTGTGCAGTATTCCATTGTATGTATACATAACCATTTATTTACTTATCTATTCTCCAGACTTTACTTTCCTAATTGAAACCCATGCAACACACTTTCATGGAATATCTGGGATGATTTATCAGAACGAAGGGCGATTTTCTTCTTAAGAGATTCCAGGCAGCTTATGAATGTTAGGTTGGATTATGGGACATTGACAATATTTCACCAGTTTTGAGCTGCAGAAATTGAAATGTTATGTGGCTCAACATAATAGCTAATCAATTCAGCCCATTTAATTTTCTCTGAAGGTTCAGTGTGCAGCAGAAGTGGTAGGTGAGAGATTTTGTTGCGACAGCTTTGAATATGCTTCTAAGAATCAATAAAGTTGTGACAGCTTGCAAACTGTGGGGAAGGATGGACAAAATATCTTGAGCTGAGGAAGCTAAAATGCAGAGGATGAGTTCCTTTTTCATCCTTACATCCCTGTTGCTTAGTGTGATGTTTGTACAGGGTGGGTTGGTAGGGTACATCCTCAACAACTGCTAGAATGGATTTATAAAGACAGGATATAAACAAATAACTAATTAAATTACAGATGTAGCTTTTGTCTTTGGTTCTTTCGTCAATAATGAGGTGCCTTTGGACAAGTCTCTTCATCTTTCTTGGTCTTATTTTACTCAGCTCAAAAATGGAGAGGGGGTTGCAACTAGTTAATATCCAGGCTCCCTTCCAAGTGTAATTATCAAAGCGTTTATTTCTGAGGAAGGGATTTCCTTAACATTTGGAGAGTGACTCCTGGGGTGTGATCACATCCCTCCAATGCTCATCAGTGCTGCTCTCTGAGAGGGGATCCTGGGCAGACAGTGTTGGGATCTTGCATATAGATGATCCTTTGTTGTGATGCTCTTGCCCTCTTAGTTGCTGTAGGTTCTGAGTAAAGGGATATAATGGTATGTGAGAAGGACATGCCAGTTTGTGTACTTCAATCTCAGTTCTGTCATTTCTTTTTTCTTTTTTTCTTTTTTGTTATACTTTAAGTTCTAGGGTACATGTGCAGAACGTCCAGGTTTGTTACATATGTATACATGTGCCATGTTGGTGTGCTGCACCCATTAACTCGTTATTTACATTAGGTATATCTCCTAATGCTCTCCCTCCCCCTTCCCCACCCCACAACAGGCCCCGGTGTGTGATGTTCCCCTTCCTGTGTCCAAGTGTTCTCATTTTAAAATTCCCACCTATGAGTGAGAGCATGTGATGTTTGATGTTCTGTTCTTGAGATAATTTGCTGAGAATGACAGTTTCCAGCTGCATCCATGTCCCTACAAAGGACACGAACTCATCCTTTTTTATGACTGCATAGTATTCCATGGTGTATATGTGCCACATTTTCTTAATCCAGTCTGTCATTGATGGACATTTGGGTTGGTTCCAAGTCTTTGCTATTGTGAATAGTGCCACAATAAACATACGTGTGCATGTGTCTTTATAGCAGCATGACTTATAATCCTTTGGGTTTATACCCAGTAATGGGATGGCTGGGTAAAATGGTATTTCTAGTTCTAGAACCTTGAGGAATTGCCGCACTGTCTGCCACAATGGTTGAACTAGTTTACAGTCCCACCAACAGTGTAAAAGTGTTCCTATTTTTCCACATCCTCTCTAGCACCTGTTGTTTCCTGACTTTTTAATGATCACCATTCTAACTGGTGTGAGATGGTATCTCATTGTGGTTTTGATTTGCATTTCTCTGATGACCAGTGATGATGAGCATTTTTTCTTGTGTCTATTGGCTGCATAAATGTCTTCTTTGGAGAAGTGTCTGTTCATATCCTTTGCCCACTTTTTGATGGTTTTTTTTTTTTTTTTTTTTTTGTAGATTTGTTTGTGGTCTTCATAGGTTCTGGATATTAGCCCTTTGTCAGATGAGTAGATTGCAAAAATTTTCTCCCATTCTGTAGGTTGCCTGTTCACTCTGATGGTAGTTTCTTTTGCTGCACAGAAGCCCTTTAGTTTAATTAGATCCCATTTGTCAATTTTGGCTTTTGTTGCCATTGCTTTTGGTGTTTTAGACATGAAGTCCTTGCCCATGCCAATGTCCTGAATGGTATTGCCTAGGTTTTCTTCTAGGGCTTTTATGGTTTTAGGTCTAACATTTAAGTCTCTAATCCATCTTGAATTAATTTTTGTATAAGGTGTAAGGAAGGGATCCAGTTTCAGCTTTCTACATATGGCTAGCCAGTTTTCCCAGCACAATTTATTAAATAGGGAATCCTTTCCCCGTTTCTTGTTTTTGTCAGGTTTGTCAAAGATCAGATGGTTGTAGATGTGTGGTGTTATTTCTGAGGACTCTGTTCTGTTCCATTGGTCTATATCTCTGTTTTGGTCCTAGTACCATGGTGGTTTGGTTGCTGTAGCCTTGTAGTATAGTTTGAAGTCAGGTAGTGTGATGCCTCCAGCTCTGTTCTTTTGGCTTAGGATTGTCTTGGCAATGTGGGCTCTTTTTGGTTCCATATTAACTTTAAAGTAGTTTTTTTCCAATTCTGGGAAGAAAGTCATTGGTAGCTTAATGGGGATGGCATTGACTCTATAAATTACTTTGGGCAGTATGGCCATTTTCACGGTATTGATTCTTCCTATCCATGAGCATGGAATGTTCTTCCATTTGTTTGTGTCCTCTTTTATTTCATTGAGCAGTGGTTTGTAGTTCTCCTTGAAGAGGTCCTTCACATCATTTGTAAGTTGGATTCCTAGGTATTTTATTCTCTTTGAAGCAATTGTGAATGGGCGTTCACTCATGATTTGGCTCTCTGTTTGTCTGTTATTGGTGTATAAGAATGCTAGTGACTTTTGCACATTGATTTTATATCCTGATACTTTGCTGAAGTTGCTTATCGGCTTAAGGAGACTTTGGGCTGAGATGATGGGGTTTTCTAAATATACAATCATGTCATCTGCAAATAGGGACAATTTGACTTCCTTTTTTCCTAATTGAATACCCTTTATTTCTTTCTCTTGCCTGATTGCCCTAGCCAGAACTTCCAACACTATGTTGAATAGGAGTGGTGAGAGAGGGCATCCCTCTCTTGTGCCAGTTTTCAGGGGCAATGCTTCCAGTTTTTGCCCATTCTGTATGATATTGGCTGTGGGTTTGTCATAAATAGCTCTTATTATTTTGAGGCATGTTCCATCAATACCGAATTTATTGAGAGTTTTTATCATGAAGGGCTGTTGAATTTTGTCAAAGACCTTTTCTGCATCTATTGAGATAATCATGTGGGTTCTGTCTTTGGTTCTGTTTACATGCTGGATTACATTTATTGATGTGTGTACGTATCTGCTCTTCTCTTCATTTATTGGATATATTCTTACCCCAGGATGCTGGGAAACAACTTCGTGTTCTTTAAATTTACCAGTTTACAAAGGATGTTAAATGATACTTGCCAGCTCAGCTGTAATGAGTAACCTCATTTCTGGTGACACTGGTAAGGAGAGAAACTGTAAGAATGACAACTGCATTCTCAGGACCTTTCAGAAAATCCTCATTTCTTCACAACTGGGCAGAAAATTCACCACTTAACCTCCCCTACTCTGTTCCTCAGCCTTAGGGGAATTCAGTTAGAAGAGTGGAAATATCTTGTAGTTTTTCTTCTGAATTATCTGCCTGAAGGCTTTGTTTGATTATGTGTGGGGTTTTGTCTTTCACCTCTATGTGATTTTGATTTTCCGAACAACACCCACATGCTGCTTCTGGAAAAATGATGGTTGTTCAATTTGAAGCAATTATGTAAACAGATGTCCTGACTTCCCAGTCCATTTAAACATGCTTAGAAGCTGTGGTGCATGTTGAAAAGGTTTATAAAGCCATCCGTTGAGTTGTCTCAGACCTAAATAAAACTGCATTATAACATTTGAACTTTCTGTGCCTAGTACCCGTGTTAAGAAATGTCAAATTGCCTTATGTGTCAAAATAAGACTTCATTAGACCCATTTTTTTTTAAAGTTAAAAAGCAGAGGATTACAAGGAAAATGCAATTTGCAATTTGTGGGCCAGGTTTCAAATTTTGTTTTTCTTTATAAAAAGTCTAGCCCATGTTCCCTTGAAACAATGCCCAATAGCTCACATTTATTGATCTAGGCACTGTTCTAAGATCTTATTGATTCATTTAATCCTCACAGCAGTCCAATGAGATAAGTATTATGATGAGCCCATTTTTCAGATGATGAAACTGAGACATAGAGAAATTAAATAACTTGCTCAAGGTCTGGAATTCTCATTAGCAATGGGATTTTCAATTCAAAAATCAAAAACAGGAAAAGAAGAGAGACTTTAGAAGATTTAAGTTATTTCCCTGTATTTATGCATTTTATCTTTACAATAACACAATGATACAGGTCTATGAATTGGCCCTATTTCTATTTATGTGTATTGCTCTTAAAAAAGAAGGCCAAGCAATGGAATTACAGCTATAATGGGAAGCAAAAAAAAAAAAAAAAAAAAAAAAAAATCACCTTTAGAAGATGAAAACATTAAGAGAAAGGCTAAATGAATTTTTGGGGTATTTTTCTATAATTTCAAAATTCAGATAATTTCAGTAGGACATTCTTTTCTATTTTGGGGAGACAATAAATATATGTATTTATTTTGTTTTTACAAATAATAATTGCATATAATTATGGGGTATAAAGTGATATTTTGATACATATATACATCGTGTAACAATCAAATCAGAGGAATCAACATGTCTAAAGTTGGAAACATTTCTTCTGAAGAAAGATGGTTTTGGGTTATGCAGTTAGGCCCTTTCAGAGGAGGCCTATGGCTGCTCTGTTCTCTGCTAGACTGTTAATGCCCTAAGGCCAGGACCAGCACCAAAGGAAAGAATTAGGCAATGAGGCTTCAAACCCTGGTTTTGTCCCTTGTGTAATCTGGGTATGTTATTTGGCAATGGGGCCCCCTTAATTTATTCTCTGTAAAATGGGGGTAAACTCACAGGATTGTTGTGAGAATTATAAGGCATGGTACCCACAGGGATATCTGACACTTGCTATGTGTTTACTCAGTTGGGTCACTCTATTACCATCTTCCTGAGTTCCTTAAGAATGCCCTTTGCCCACTATTTATTAAATCTGATAGTGAGTGCCTATGGAGTTCCAGCCACCATGCCACATGCTTTCCATGCCTTATCATCCCAACCCCTCCCTATTCAAAGTGTGGTTCAGGGACCAGCAGCAGCGGCAGCAGCATCACCCAGAATGTGATGCCTTTCCCCTGATGTAAGCAATCAGGATCTGTATTTATAACAAGAGCCCCAGATGGTTTGCCTAAATGTTAAAGTTTTAGGAGTATTGGTCTGAGCCTCATAGCTATGCTACAAGTTAATAATGATAATTGTACATTTCCCAGATATGTGAAGGCCAGAGGTGAAGTTACTTGTTCTCAGCTACACAGTCCTCAAATTTGCGTTCAGATATGGCTGGTTCCTAAGTCTCACTATGCAACCTACACCCTTAACCCAATGCTGACACCTAATGTTTTCCAAGGAATCTAGGAAGAGTTGGCTGTTTCATAGCAGTCTTTGGTGGGATCATGCCAACTCGAAGGAACCGAAACTGGACTCAAGCTCCTGGGGTCAGTGACGGGTTACCTGGCTACTCTCTCACTCTGCCTCCTTCCCCCTACTTTTTCCAGTTTGCTGTCCTTGTTTCTCAAGCCCTTACTTAAACTTGATGACAGATGGTTTCTAATTCTCTCTCTTTAGGGTCCAGTTAGCTCTTCCTCTGTCCAAGGCAAATCCTCCTTTCTAGCACTTGCTTCTTTCCACTCCATTCCCATCTTTCCAAGCCAAGAGACTCCCACAACTCAGTCCCAGAGATCAACATTATCCCATGGCTTCTGGCAGCTTAGTACAACAGCTGATGCATTGACTTTAACCCACAGGGTTAAGTTTGAGTCAGGGATCATGGGGAGGTATTTAAATATTGAGAGTTGAAGTTTGAGAGTCATCCTTGTACTCCTTGAGAAATGTCTTTCTGACTATCAAACAGAAAAGGATGTTAATATAACCACCTTTGCCATATCCTCTCTCCTCAACATACTCCTGTCTTTAGTACACAACTAGTCCCAACAAACCACAACTGGACGTTTAGGAATGAAGTTGGTTGAGAGAATTGCTATAGGTGCTGATTCAAACTATAGTAACGTCAAGCAGACTTCTTGGTTTATGTTAAAAATACTCTACTGAAATTTCCTTCTCTGGTGTTGATGGGACTTTGCAGTAGGAATCATACACAGTTTTCTCCTCTCCTCTATGCTATCTCTGTGCTTGAACTTTCTCAGGAAGTATCTTGTCTATTTTATCAGTGACAAGGACCATGCTGGCAAGTCCAAAGTCAAAGTAATTAAATGTTTATTAATAACCACTAGGTACAGATTAATCTATACTGAATCATAGCTTCCCTGTGGACTTTTATTGTGCTTTTGTTCCCACAATTTTGTTTTTGCAAGAACAGTACACATTTTAAACATGATCATAAAATTATTGTTAGAAAAGTTTTTAAAAAGATAAGTGTTCAAATTCAGTTGAATCTGACAGTTTCCCAGCAAATATTAATAGAATAAAGATAGAAGAGTTATGTGCTCTGAGCTGCTCAAAGTGGAAAAGTTGGCACATTGTCCTGATCAAGAAGCAAATAGAGAAGGTAGTAACCTAGGACCAGGCTGTGTCGGAAAAGGGAGAGAACTCAGGGGCATTGACTCTTTCCCTAACACTCTGTTGCTGAGGAAACTGAAGCCAGAGGTTTATCCAAGGCCACATAGCCAATTATGGCAGATGAAGGACTAGCACCTAGGTTCCTGACCTCTAATCTGTTAGTGCTGCACAGAAGTTTCCCTATGAACCATCTCTAAGACAAAGAAGAATGAATTTACGCAGACTTGGGGGAATGTTCAAATTTGTTTGAAGTCTTTCATACTACTTTTAAAAGTCACCGAAATTTTGCACTTGATAATATACTTCACCCATGTGAAGTAAATTTTGCATTTTATAATATACTTCACCCATGTTTCCTGTGCTTAAAAAATAATGTACACTAACTTAGCATTTCCCTACAACTGTTGGAGTAAAATTGATGCACCCAGAGTTATCGCAGCCTCTTCATATCTCCTGACACATTGCCATGGATTCTGGGTTCAGAAGCCTTCCAGATTGCCTTGTGTG
Source organism: Rhinopithecus roxellana (assembly GCF_007565055.1). NCBI lineage: Eukaryota > Metazoa > Chordata > Mammalia > Primates > Cercopithecidae > Rhinopithecus > Rhinopithecus roxellana. The sequence continues at coordinate 178,385,153 of NC_044549.1, forward strand.
ATTTCCAGTATGGCTAGCAATGTGTCATATTCCTGCCTACACTGTTTTCTCAGTCCTTGGTGATTGATTAGGTCCATTTGGCTTGGTCAGTACTCAGATCCGATAATCATGTGAAATAGATCTGAGTGTTGAATGTTGGCAGCGCTGCACTCACTTTCCATGCCAGCTTTCTCCACGTGGCAAGGAGTTCCACAGATGTGCGCCATGCAGCTGCAGGTTGGAGGTGGGTGTACACTAAACTGTGGGAGCGAGAACATTGAGCAGAATTCCAGAGATAAGCACAGTCCGCCTCTGGGCCTTTGTACATGCTGTTCCTTCACACTAGAATGCATTTCCCTGCCTCTTTGCCAGTTAAGTATCTGACTTATTATCTCAAAAGTGCCAGATGCCATAATTTTCATTAGGTTCCCTCTGTTCCTTTCCCTTGAAATGAATCTCCTCTTCCTGTGCTCCTAAAATATATTGTTGGAGCTCTTTCTTGTCTGAAAATCATTTATCTATCTTTCTACTTGGATTTTAATCTCTTTGAAGATGTAGCCATGTCATCTTTGTATCTCCAAATGGCTTGTTAATGCTTTCATGTAGTATCTGTTTCATCAGTCTTGATTGATTTGGATTTCTAAGTTAGGAAAAAGCCTAATTTAAGGTTGCTTTGGCCATATGAGGAACAAGAGAGGATGTTTTTTGCTTTTATTCTTAGGAGACTTAGGACTGTTCCCATGGTTTTTTGTGTTACGTTAGCATAAATATTGAACTCTTCATATTTCATTTCCCACTAGGATTTTTTCTTCAAGTAAGTTGACTCTGAAAAACAATGTTTGGGATACACATTATTGTTTGTTAGAAAAGTTTTTAAAAAGATAAGTGTTCCTGAACAGCAAGAGTGAAGAGCTCTGTAATGTTAAGAAAATTTATTTGCAGATTAACCCTTGACTATCTATCTTGCTGAGGTCTAGCCTAACATCTTCATATCCTCAGCATCTAACATCTTCACATCCTCAGCATGTTGCTACCTGGAGGAGGGCCCAGAGCCTCCTTGTTCCTGCTCACACAGATGAAGGAGGAGAAGCTGACCCTCAGTGGGGCTTTTTTCCGCATGCTTTGGCAGAGAGTAGATACAAAGATGGACATGACTAAGCTCAGACATCCACCTCTTTGTAAACCACACCTCAAATCCTGAGAGAAGCATTCTGAAAGCATTTCTAGTTTCATCATAAGTTTGACATTCTGCAAATTGTCTGTATAAGTCAGGGCAGGTTAACTGTGAAACCATTCTTTTCCAAGTCTCAGTGTCTTAACATAATAAGTGGTTATTTCTGCCACCTGTCATAAGTGGATATGGGCCCTTGCATATGTTTGTGTGGGAGAAGGCATGTTTTGCGGCATGCCACTGTTTTGGGATGTGGGCTGCTTCTGTCAGTGGCCCCATTATACCCTAGGGCCTCAAAGCCTTTTTCTGAATCCTCTACACCTGACTGGCAGATGAGGGGAGAGGGAGTAATGGAGTACAGTGCATGCACTGGAAATGACATACGTCACTTCCACCTGCATCCCATTGGCCATTGGCTAGACCCCAGTCAGTAGGCACCACCTTACTGCAAGAGGGGTTGGGAAATATAGTCCAACTGTGCCCTAGGAAGAAGAAGGAAGGGGTTTGCTGATCATCTAACTAGTTGATCCATGGACCTTGTTGGATTTATTGTTAATATTTCACTTTTAAGCATTGTTATTAGTTATTAAATTGATCATAATTGAAAAGGCTAAGTAAAGGATGCAAACTAAGTAAAGGAGATAAATTTGTATCTCTATAAAGCCTTCCCTGATCCCTCTTCACTCTTACATTCTGGTTGTGATATGTCTAGCTCTGACCACCAGGAATTCTCTAGAGGGGATTCCCACATGGCATCTACTGTTTCCGTTCTAATGGTGTTTGACATTTATGACTGCCCCTTGAAGAGTCTGCCACTCAGGTCAATAGCTCCCACCACACTGCATCCTGTGAACAGTTAATAAAGATTTATGAAGTTTACAAATGATTTAACGTTGTCTCCTTACTCCCATTCCGATGCATGATGTTGGCTGAGTTTTACACTTATTGGGAGCCTGAAGACCCACGATACACATAGCCCACACCAATGACAGTCCAACCTCCAGGTTAGAACTAGGGAACTAAATAGCAATAAATAATTGGAATGTATAATGCTGAGTTATTTGTGCATATATTTATATAATTATATATCCTTTAAAATCATATTCATGTTTTTCTCATCTGAATGAGAAAACACATGAAAAAGATGGCCTGAAATTACTCCAGCTAATCATAAACTTGTGTGTGTGTGTGTGTGTGTGTGTGTGTTTGGATTAGATGGATGGAACCAACAGATTTTACTTGTTCATCTGGGAGACAGAGCGCCAGCAGGATGTGGAGCACATGGCCCACTGCATTCTCTGCTACGGTAAGCCAGGAAAGCCTTTAGAACAGGATTAATTCACTGGTGGCCACAGGCTAGCTCTGCTCAGCAGATGTGTATTTACTTGGCATGTGCAGGGTTTTAAAATCTAGAGAATTTCCTATGAAGTCTGGATTTCTGGTTTTTCTTAGGAAGTCATACTTGTCTTGAGGCTCACGGACACTGCATTCCCATTAGGCACAGTCAGCAGAGCTGAGTTAGGCCTGACCTCTCTTAATGGGGTGAGGAGTCTCACAGTCCTCACCCCACCCTATCTTACTTCTGGCATGCTCTGCTCATTTATCTGTCCTGCTAGCTGCTGGGGTCGGCTGGGCTTGTGGTTCCTGCCTTAGTGCACCTTATTGTGATGGGCAGGCCACTGAACTAAGAATTAAGAGTGATGGGTTCTAGGCCTGGAACCACCATTGACCAGCAGTGGGATACTGGCCAGTCATCCAGTTTGTCTTGGTTCCCAAGCCCATGGCTATATCCCACACCAACCTGTGCTGGAGAGAAGTTTCTGCTGAAATGCATGCATGCCCACATGTGAAGAGCTCCTGTCCACATCCATTTTACCCAGCATCAGAGTGGGTGAACTTGAGGGGATGTCATGGTTTTCTCTCCTTGATCCACACTAAGCCTAGTACTACCACAAGATACTCAGCTATGACAACTTGGTCAAGTCAAGTGTAGTAACTGCCATTTGTGAGTATGTCACAAGTGATGAACTGCTTTCACATCCATCATCTAATCTGACATATTGCTTTTTCGGGCCTCAGTTCCCTGTCCTCTAGAAACCTAAACCTAGCTAGTGTTCATCGAGGTTTTATTATGCATCAGGCATTGTTTTGAACACTTACATATATATGAACTCAGTTTTTCTTTTAAACTTCATAAACAACCTCAAAAGGAAGTACTATTATCATTGTCATCATTACCTCCATGAGTCAAATGAGAAAACTGAGGTTCTGGGGAGACTAAGTAATTTACCCAAGGTCACACGCTGAGTAAAGGAATAGACCTGGACTAAACTAGGCAGCCAGGTTGCTGAACTCTTGACTATTACCCCTGTGCTTTGCTAATGACTGAATTAGGAGTTTTTAACCTTTCTTGGTATTATAGATCCCTTCTGTATCTGGTTAAACCTATGCTCTCCTTAGAATAATGTTTTTCAATGCATAAAATAAAAAACAAAGGATTACAAAAGAAAATGATTACATTGAAATTATCAAGATACTTAAAAATTTTGATATAGTAATATATATACTTTTAAAAGTTTTATTTTTAATTGACAAATAATAATTATATAAATTTATGGGGCACAGTGATGTTTCAATGCATGTATACATTGTCGAATGATCAAATCAGGCCAATTAACATAACAATTGCTTCAAATACTTATCATTTGTGTATGGTGAATATGTTTAAAATCCACCTTTTAAAGCTATTTTGAAATATACAATACATTATTATTGACTATAATACTATGCTGTGCAACAGACCACCAGAGCCTGTCCTTCTGTCTAACTTAAACTTTGTACTCTTGACTAATGTACCTCCTTTCCCCATTCACCTTCCTCCCCCCTCCCTGCACTCTATTTCTATGAGTTTGAACTTTTTACATTCCACATACAAGTGAGATCATGCAATATTTGTCTTCCTGTACCCGGCTTATTTCACTTAGCATAATGTCCTCTACATCACAAATGTGATCCACATCACAAATGACAGAATTTCCTGCTTTTTTAAAAGTCTGAATAGTACTCTGTTGTGTATATATACCACATTCTTAACCCATTTGTCACGTGCTTCTTTATTAGCATTTTAAACAATAAGATCTAGCAGGTCTAATAGCTATTAGTTCAAAGTATTATTGAGTTCAAATAATATTGAGCCATTTGCAACCACTGATAAGGAAATCAGTGATTTCTATTGGTGTCAGAATCACTAGTATTATAGTTGCTTGTTGTCTTTATGCACAGTGAAAAGAAATGTTAAATTTCATTTCAATAGAGGTAGTGAAAATAAAGATGTAATTTTTTCTCATCCTCATTCACAGACACCTTGGGGGACTGTGGTTCCCAGGTTAAGAACACCTGCCCCCACCAGTTCTAAATGAAAGATTTTGCCCCAGCAGTGGGTCTCTAACACTGTTGTTCATCAGAATACCTGCGTACACTTCAATGATAGATTCTGAACACCCTCCCAGCACTACCAAACCAGAATCTTGGCATGGCTAGAGCCTGGGAACCTACAGTAAAAAAAGAAAAAAAAAAATCCTACATGCCATTTTAATGCTGAACCAGCTTGAGAGCTCTAAGACTACTATTAGCTTCTCATTTAAAATTGGCAATGTTTGATCTTTTTTTCTTAACCTTAAAAAAAAGGCACTTTCATGTGGTTGTTAAGGTCTCTTCCAGTTCTAGCAATCAATGTTTTTTTAGGTGGTTTCCCCCTACTCTTGATTTATCTATTGTTAGATTATAATCTATTATTAGGTTACAATTATTTTCTGGAGGAGGAAATAGAGGTGATGTCTGTGAACACAGAGACTGGGAAGCCATATGGCCTAGTGGTTGAAAATATTTAGTGTGCAATCGATCTCAATACTTCTTATGAGAAATGAGCTCATTTACAGTGCCCATTGGCTTGCCACGTCACCACAATGCCTGGAAGATAGTGCTCAGAGACAGCTGTCCTTATTGAGGTTCTGGAACTGTGTTTTACATGGAAAAGAAGGTGATGCGCGGTTTAACTCCGGCCTCTCCCTGCACTTCCTTCCTAGACAAATGCAGACCAGACCCAGAATGCCCGGCTGGCGTGCCGGGGCCCCAGCAGGTGGACGTGGACTTGGTGTTCGTGGTGGACAGCTCCTATGGAGTGGATGCCGACGTGTACCGCGGGTCTTTGAGTCTAGTGGATGCCGCGCTGGAAGACCTGGAGGTGGCTGAGCAGCCGAGCGCGTCCCACCGTGGGGCGCGCGTGGCCCTGGTGACGCACACGACACCCAACTTCTGGCCCGGTGTGGGTCGCCGCCCTGTGCTCGAGGGCTTCCACCTGACCACCTTTAGCAACCGGAAGCAGATGCAGAGACATGTGCGCGAGGCTGCAGCCCGCCCCTTACAGGGAACCCCCGCCCTGGGCCACGCCCTGGAGTGGACGCTCGAGAATGTGCTCCTGGCAGCCCCTCTGCCACGGAGGGCACAAGTCCTCTTCGCCATCGTGGCCAGCGAGACAAGTAGCTGGGACAGGGAGAAGCTGTGGACTCTGTCCCTGGAGGCCAAATGCAAGGGCATCACTCTCTTTGTGCTGGCCTTGGGTCCGGGTGTGGGGACGCATGAGCTAGCCGAGCTAGCCGAGCTGGTCAGTGCCCCCTTTGAGCAGCATCTACTGCGCCTACAAGGGGTCTCGGAGCCAGAGGTTAACTACGCTCGGGGATTCACTCGGGCCTTCCTGAACCTCCTAAAAAGTGAGCAGTCCCCGGGTACTGGGGCACCTTGGGTGGAGTGGGGAGAGGAATTTACAGAGCCTGGCATTTGGGCATGCAGGTGCCTGTTGCACATTCACTATTGCCTAATGTTTTTAGCCCAGCATCCCTGGGAAGGGCCAGGGAGCACTCCATTTTCTGAAAAGCCTGCTCTATTATTGCCCTGACATTGTGTCAAGCCTAGTGATGGTTTCTTGTCCCGAACCTCTTATTTGGTGGCTGAGAGCCTCAGACTTCCACGTAACTTTTCAATTTTCTCATTTGTCAAAATGAGAATTGCAGTCTTTTCCCTAATTGTGAAGCCATATGTTCAGGGAGGGGCTTTGAAAGCACCAATATTGTACACATGTAAGGCATAGTTACTGCTATTACTATTTATTACTACAGTTTCCAATAGTATTTGACAGTACTTCTCAAATTTTTACATGTATGTGAATCTCCTGGGGATCTTGTTAAAATGTAGATTGTGATATGGTAGGTCTGCGTTGGAGACAAGAGTCTGCGTTTCTTATAAGCTTGAGAGTGATATCAATGATCCTAGTTTATTTGATGTTTATTTTAAAGTAGAGGTTGACATGGCAGTGTGGAGTCAGGGATTTTCAGGGACTCACTAGAAAGTAAGGGAGACAGGACAAAAGTCTAGGGTCTTCCATCTCAGGTTGGGTGGATGAAGCCAACCGTGAAGACTAAGGGGCAAGGGCTGTGCCAATGGGTCCTAGCCGGAATTCTTTCCCATTCCCCTGCTTGAGCATCCTCACCTCCAATTAGAACTACTGGAATTGTTATTGTTTTTTCTCTTAGAACTAGACGAATTACAGTGGCTCAAGCCTGTAATCCCAGCACTTTGGGAGGCTGAGACGGGCGGATCCCAAGGTCAGGAGATCGAGAGCATCCTGGCTAACACGGTGAAACCCCGTCTCTACTAAAAAATACAAAAAACTAGCCGGGCGTGGTGGCGGGCACCTGTAGTCCCAGCTACTCAGGAGGCTGAGGCAGGAGAATGCCGTGAACCCAGGAGGCTGAGCTTGCAGTGAGCTGAGATCAGGCCACTGCACTCCAGCCTGGGCGACAGAGCGAGACTCCGTCTCAAAAAAAAAAAAAAAAAAAAAAAAAAAAAAAAAAAAAAAGAACTAGATGAATTAAATTTGTGGGCAGCCAAATCTGTATCCTTAGCATGATAATGGAGATTTAGAATTGGGATGGTGAGGGTATTATCCTGGTCACATTGTTAGTAGTTTGTCTTGGGTTTCATCCTCCTGTGCATAATTCAACTTATGTGCAGGGTGCTTTGCTGTAACATGTGAAGCCCCCTTGCCCTCCTTGCTGGGAGACATTAGTTTCTCAGTTTATAGGTGGTTGTGATAGCCCATTGGGAGCCCTGAGGGACACCTGTGCCTTCATCACTACAAGAATAAAGGAGTTTGATGGACATCTTAGAAGTACTAACACAGCATTTGTACCTCTCCAATTTGAGAGGTACAAAGATCAGTGAATTGGTTCCAGTCCTAGCTCTGCCACTAGTGAACTATGTGATCCTGGAAAAGTCCATGAATGTCTCTGAACCTTAGATTTCTTACATATGTAGGGAGTGGTAACAGAAGGTTGATGGCTTAGAGATTCTTTGAAGGAGAAGCAGCCTGAAGGAATCACTTTTCTAATCTGTTTTAATTTAATTTTACTTATTTTTTATGTTGTATTATGTTAGATTGTATTTTGTATTTTGTTATTCTTTTAGGTTGGATTTTACTTTGCATTATTTACATAATAGGGTACATTTTATGTTTTTATTTTGTTTTATTTGCTTTTACATTTATATTTATTTTATGTTTTATGTGAATATATTTTATGTCTTTTTGATTTTATGTCTTCCAGGATTAAAAAAATTAATGTTTTATTTGCTTTTATTTTTATATTGTTATGTTTTATTACATTTTGTTTTATTTGTTATATTTTATACTTTATTTTAGTTGATTTTATATTTTGAATTTGATGTCTTTATGAACAATATTTTGTTTTATTTTAGAATTTTATATTATTTTATATTTGACTTGATTTTTTATTTTACTTTTAGGTGGGACAAATCAGTACCCACCCCCAGAACTCACTGAAGAATGTGGGGGCCTACACCGTGGGGACACTCTGCTGCAATTAGTCATGCCTGTCAACAGGTGGGTTAAGGACAGGATTGAGATTCGTCCATACTTCTGCCCCAAGGCAGAAGAGACTTTCTCCCTAAAGACAGGTTACATGCAATGCTAGTCCTCAACTTGACCTAAACCACTGGGCCTGTGTTGCTTCTGGGTTTGACAGTTCTTACATGGATTGTCTTTCTTTTCTTTTCTTCAGACAGGGTTTTGCTTTGTTGCCTAGTGCAGTGGCATAACCTCAGCTCACTGCAGCCTTGATTTCCCAGGCTCAAGTAATCCTCCTGCCTTAGCCTCTCAAGTCACTTAGACTACAGGCGTATGCCAACACACCCTGCTGGTTTTGTACTTTTGTAGGGATAGTTTCACCATGTTGCCAAGGCTGGTCTTGGCATTCTACCAATTTCTACCAATTTCCATTCTACCATATCACCCCAAGCTTGAATTTCATATCCCAGAGGTAAAAATAATAATGCTAAACATATCAGTCTGATTTTTCAAACATGTCTACAAAGCTAAGAAAATAGTTAATGCAATAACACAGTCATTAGGAAATGCCCACACATAAGGCTTACAAATCACAGCAATAACAATTGGGAGTTGAGCCTCTTAGTTCTTGAGATTTTTTCATGCAGTTTGACATGAAAAAATTTTCTATACAGGTTGCCCAGGCACCAGTTTGGTATGTCTGGCTTGGCTGATGATTTGGAAGCATTTGAAGCAACAGGCGTTTTTCTAGAAGAGAAGAGAAAAGACATGACAACATCTATAACTCAGCAAGAAGTGCTTGAAAATTATGAATATAACAAATATGACATTGAAGAAAACGAACAAGAAACACCAGCAAAACAAAAAGAAACTAGAAAAGAAATAAATGCAGGCACTACCTATGGTAAAAACCAAACTACTTCTTGGCCCAAGTTGGATTAATTTTTTTCATTTTTAACTTTTTCTTTAAAAAAAATCCTGTGCACTGTGTTAGCATGCAATTTTTTTAATTCACTTTGCTTACAAATCCACAGGTTCATGTATGCAGCTAAGGAAAATAGCTTAAGAAGGCAAACAAAGGCTAACTTTCACCTGCTGTCAAACTGGAGCTGGATGGAAATTATTTCAGGGCATATTATGAAGGCACACTCTATGAAGTGTCTGCACTACCTTTGCAGAGAAGCAATGAGTTATTGCAGAAGTGGTGAAGCTACTCCTGACCTTGAAATGCACCTACCTGGAGAAAAGCTCTACATTTTGGATACATCTAAAACAACTGTAGCTTCAATTTTGGATTACAGCATGCAGTAATGCAAATGCCAAGTTCCTTTTTTTTTTTTGAGGTGGAGTCTTACTCTGTCACCCAGGCCGGAGTGCAGTGGCATGATCTCGGTTCATTGCAACATCTGCCTCCTGGGTTCAAGCAATTCTCCTGCCTCAGCCCCCTGAGTAGCTGGGATTACAAGAGCCCAGCTAAGTCTGGCTAAGTTTTGTATTTTTAGTAGAGACAGGGTTTCACCATGTTGGCCAGGCTGGTCTCGAACTTCTCACCTCAGGTGATTCTCCTGCCTCAGCCTCCCAAAGTGCTGGATTTACTAGCATGAGCCACTGCACTCGGCCACCAAGTTACTTTTTATATGTCATCAACAAATTAAGCAGAACACTAAACACATGAGAAAGAGATACAGGAAAACTCTGTGAAGTTTTGGAAAGTGATTCAAGATAGCTGAAAGAGTTTCTAGTGAGGGTTGTGGTTAGTCCTGGTGACTTTAAGGGAGAGATCATTTATCTGAGGTTTTGAATGTGCCTAGATGATTCTCCATCTGGGGCTACTAGCTAAGTGGCCATGGGAGTTATTTACTCTCTCGGTGACTCGGTTTTCTGCTCCGTAAAGTGGGGATTATATGAGTCCCTACCTCATAGGTTTGAGAATACAACTTGATAATTCATGTGTTTGCCACATAGTATATATACACACAAGTTAGTTGTTAAGATGCTGATGATACATGCAACCTTTCAGATTTCAAAGCAAACACATGTCCAAAATAAATAACAAAATTAGACAGACATAGGAATACCACCTCCTTAGGCTAGAATATTAAACACAGAACTTACCTTGTTGGTTCTTATGTTTTCGGTATAGAATATCCTCAGGTAATCTTACTAAGGTAGTAATTTTCCGTCTTGATTGTACATTAGAGTCACCTGGGGATCTTTAACGATTGCCCTCAGCCCAAATCAGTCAATCTCTGGGTGTGGGACTTACCCAGTGATTCCACTGAACAACCAAGAGTGAGAACTACTGCTTTAAGGCATTCTTTCTCATAAAAATCATGATGGAAAGGATGGGGGAGGGCTTCCCAGTCAACTAATCCAATCCCATTCACAGACAAAAACAGGTTTGAAGGCCCCTGATACTCAGCTGCTCTGTTGTTATGTGGCTCTGGCCAGTTTCTTTTCTGTTTTCATTCCAAGGCCATTCAAAACCCTCACTACCTCCTCAAGGTCCTTCCTCCACACCTCTTCCTCTAGCAGATATGCCCCCCTCTTTTTTTATTCTTTTCAAAAGAAATAAAGGTGACCAAGTACAACGTCCTGCAACTTCCGGTATTTCTGCAAGCCTCTCTTCCTGCCCTCCCATTGGAGAAAAGAACAGGCTCTTCTCTTATTCTGAATTGTCAAGAAAGACCAAAGGGCTCTTCCAGACCTTGTTGACTTGCGCTCCTTGGGATTTGGCACTGTTGGCCACTACCTTCCTCATTAAACCCTCTCCTCTCACAGCTTTGGAGACAACATTTTCCTCTTGTTCTTCTATTCTGGCCAGTCTGTCTTTGTGGGCTCCTCTTCCCAGATTCACCTTCACAGGCGGATTCAGGTTTTGTGGAATTTATACAATTTTGGGGCCCTCTTTAAGAAAAAGATTAAAAATTTATTAAAATTAAGTGAAAAGTGAATATTCATTTAGAAGAGGCTTATGCAAATGATTTACTCTGAAGCCTGGGCTTTATTAATATCACAATCAATCTGCCACACCCTTCCCCACGATTCTTTCTTCAGTCCTCCAAACGCTCTGCACACACCACACTACTTAGGCATGCTTCCCCTTCTCCACCCACAACATCAACTATCCCCTCTGTGCTGGTGACTCTCAAATCTATATCTTCCACTTTAACTTTCTCCTGTGCTACAGCCTAGTGTATTCAATTACCCTCCAGATCGTTCCACTGGACTTGCCTGCAGTTACATCAGACCAACTTAGTTCAACCATCCCAACTCATTGTCTTTCCCATTCAAATCCCCTTCTCTTCCTTTACCAACTATCTTTATTGGTATGAACCAACACTGGCCCAGGAATGGAAAGCCAAAACTCAGTATTATTTAAAAAAAATTAATTAATTAGATTTAGGAGTGCAAGTACATGTGAATATATTGCCTACTGGTGAAGTCTGGGTTTTTAGAGTACTCATTACCCAAATAGTGTACATTGTACCCAAAAGATAGTATCTCATCCTACACACCCTTGCCCCCACCCCCATCCTCCCACCATTTGGAGTCTCCAATGTCTTATTCCACTCTGTATGTTCACATATACCAATCGTTTATCTCCTACATATAAGTGAGAACACACAGTTTTTGACTTTCTATTTCTGTATCATTTCACTTAGGATAATATCATCTAGTTCTATCCATGTTGCTGCAAAAAACATGATTTCATTCTTTTTTATGCATGAGTAATATTCCATGGTATATATACCACATTTTTAATACAATAATTCATTGATAAGCATTTAGGTTGATTCCATGACTTTGCTATTGTGAATACTGCTCCCATGAGCATATGGGTGTAGGTATCTTTTTGATAGAATAATTTCTTCTCCTTTGGGCAGATACTCAGTAGTGGAGATGCTGGATTGACAAGTAGTTCTATTTTTAGTTCTCTGAGAACTCTTCATACTGTTTTCCATAATGATTGTACTAATTTACATTCCCACCGACATCTGTTGTTTTTTGACTTTTTAATAATAGTCATTCTGACTACTCTAAATGCTATCTCATTGTGGTTTCAATTTGCATTTCTCTGATGATTATTGATGTTGAGTATTTTTTTCACATTTGTTGACTGCTTGGATGTCTTCTTTCAAAAAGTGCCTGATTGCCCAATATTACTCTAGTTGACCTCTTCTCCCTTGCCTCCTGCTGTCTAACTGGTCTCCTTTCTTCCAATTTGTCCTCCTTCCAATTCCATTCTAAACAGCTGATTGACATTTCTAAAATACAAATATGGTTGTGTCACTTCTCCTCTTCTATGGTTCCTCATTGCTTATAAGATAATGTCTTCTAGGTACAGTGCAAAGTCATAGCTATAACTATGTTGCACCTTTCACATATGTTATATGACACTTTATGACATACTTGTGATATAGAAGTTTTTTAAAATATTGCTTTTTTTTTTTTTTTTTTTTTAATGAGACGGAGTCTCACTCTGTCGCCCGGGCTGGAGTGTAGTGGCCGGATCTCAGCTCACTGCAAGCTCCGCCTCCCGGGTTCACGCCATTCTCCTGCCTCAGCCTCCCGAGTAGCTGGGACTACAGGCGCCCGCCACCTCGCCCGGCTAGTTTTTTGTAATTTTTTAGTAGAGACGGGGTTTCACCATGTTAGCCAGGATGGTCTCGATCTCCTGACCTCGTGATCCACGCGTCTCGGCCTCCCAAAGTGCTGGGATTACAGGCTTGAGCCACCGCGCCCAGCCAAAATATTGCTTTTATAGCTGAGGAAATTGAGGCTCTGATGGGTTAAATTACTTGCTCAAGGTCATAGAACTAATTGGTGGTGAGGCTGAGATTCATTCTCATGCCTGTGACTCCAAACCATTGCTCTTTTTCTGTCATGCTTATGCAGGAAATTCAGCTCTCTCTCTGTTTTGTTGCAGGTCCTTGTTCCATGGATCCAATAGAAGGTGAGTGCCAGGATCACACCCTGAAGTGGTATTACAACAAGGAGGAACGGGTTTGCCAGCAGTTCTGGTATGGCAGCTGTGGGGGTAATGCCAACCGGTTTGAAACCAAGGAAGAATGTGAGGCTCAGTGTGTCCCAATACAGTAACAGTCCAGGCAGAGCCCTGTTACTGCTAAAGGCAGAGCTTTTAATGCTGATGAAATGGAGATTACCCTGGCTGAGGCAGGACCTCACAGCTCAGAAGTGACACAGCCCGTTCCAACACCTTGGACATCAGATTCCTAAGCGCCTGAATGTTTTCCTGCCAGCAAGAACTTGGGCCAGATGATTTGTGACTTGAGGACTGAATTCTAATAGTTAAAAAAGTAACTGAAAGATATTTAAATGAATTAGAACTGAATGAAAAAGAAACTTGAACTTGACCTATAATATTTTAAAAAAATTTTGGGGTGCTATGTGGTAAAATAAAAATCAGTGTAAGGAGTGAGAAAAACCTAATTCAGAAATGAATTGAAACTTGTTTTTTTTTTTTTTCACCAGAGAATAGGGAAATATTAATCAAAGACAGGGCATGGAGAAAGGGACATCTAATGTGAATGAACGTCATCCTTACTACTTAATGCAGATAAATAAAGGCATTCTTTATTAAATCATTTGGCATGAGACTGTGTGATTTTTGCTCACTGCAATCTGGGCTATGCTTTGTGACATAGTGGTTGATGAAGAGACAGCAGTGATTTTTCCATGAGACCAACCCTTTGGCATCCATTATAGTGATCACTGTCCTTCAAAACATGGTGACTAAACAATTGAGGCTGACATTATTAATGAAAAGTGAAATGAAAGTTTTGCATTCACCACGGATGAAACATTTTGCAGCAAATACATTAAGGACAACTGTGTTTTTTTGTGAGATCTTCCTCTGCCTCGTGGCTTGATTCTCTGGGCCTCTAACCATGGGCCCAGCTTCCAGACAGAATTGGGAACTACGCGGAGGAGATCTGTGGGGCATTGAGGATGCATGGCTTGGGGCCTTTGTAAGATCATACATTAATCAGCTGGGGCTGACATAGCAAAATACCATGGGCTTAAACCAGAGAAATTTATTTCTCACAGTTCTGGAGGCTAGAAGTTCAAGATCGCAGCACCGAGGGCGCTCTTCCTGGCTTGCCAATGACTACCTTCCCGCTGGGTCCTCACATGGCCTTTCCTCAGTGCATGCTCATAAGGACAGCACGAGAGAAAAGACCCAAGCTCTTTGGTGTCTTTTTTTTTTTTTTTTTTCATTTGAGACAGGACCTCACTATATCAATATTGCCTTGGCTAGCCTCAATGTCTTGGGCTGAAATGATCCTCCTGCCTCAGTCTCCTGGATAGCTAGGACTATAGGTAGAAGCCACTGCACCTGGCTCTGGCGTCTCTTCTTATAAGCACATCACTCTTATTGGACTAGGGACCATTCTTATGATCTCATTTAACTTTAATTACCTCCTAAGGCCCTAAATACAACTATAGCCACATTAGGGGACCATGTGAATTCTGGGGAAACACAAACATTCAGTCCATAACTGATCACAAGCAGCTGGTTGTCCCCCAGGGACACAGGGTGGAGTTGCTGTCTGGTAAGTTCCTGGTTCCGTAAGTGTGATTGCTATAATCCGTGTGTTCCTCCGCACAGTCTGGTAACATAGCAGGTGGGATGGAAACAGCTTTATACAAAGTGTTCAAAGAAGCACACTTTAAATTCTATTTTTACAACAATCATTTAAATATGATCACGAAAGGATGACTGTGTTCATTGTAGCAAATCTGTAAGTTACAGAAATGCACCTGGAAAAAATAAAGATCACCTATAATCTTTTCTCTCAAAGGTAACCGTTTTGATATAATCCAGGCTTTTTCTAATGAATGAATACACTATCTTCATTGTATTCTTTTTCTTCCTTAACACAGTCCATGTAACTGATTTTCGATGGGAATTAAATGGCAGATGCTCCATCCTCCCACAGAGCCACTCATCATATGAATGGGTATATGCATTTCTCTGTTTTAGGAAAAACTTCAGCTGCCTGAGCATAAAGCGGCCAAAGTGATCTATCCTGAAGACGGTATTTGATTTGAACTGTGATTTATTTTCTATTTCTTATTCCCACTCTTCCCTTCCTATGTCCACGAGTTGGGAACACCAAGGCAAAGGTTCAATAATGAGAGGATCATTGGAAGGAAACATTCAAGTGTGTTGATTGTCCTCATTTGTTAACTGAAGAAAACACATAATTTATAAATTTAGAAGAGAGGAGGATTTAATTCTTATAAAAGGTGACAGCCTGCAAGGTGGTTGTCCCACAGGCTGGGAAGCCTGCCTCTAGCCAAGACCACAGATAGGTGTTTGGAAGGAGGAGGGGTTGGGGTAGGAGTTTTATGCTGAACAGGTTGGCTAAACATACATGTTCAACAAGTTACAGGAGGAGCTGAGTATTCAAGAAAGTGGTCCTGACACAGGCATATTAGATAAACATACACATAACTTATGACCAATATTTACTTTGAAATGAATAGATGAAATGTATTACATCTATCCCCTATATGTCAAAAGGTCTCTTCAGGACATGAAGGCACACAGGTGTGCAGTCTCTGTAAACCAGTAAGAACCAGTCCATGGCTGGGTGGTCTTCTCATCAGCAGAAAGTTACTGAAATCAACCTCTTGCCCAGTCAAAGCTGTTTCTGGTTGGTGGAACAGGGGTTCAGTGAATCAGCACCTGTGAGCTGGATGAGTTGTAATTGTTTTAATGCTGTTTATCTGGAGGCCAGTGCTTGTTTAGCTGCTAGAGAAAAAGCGAAATCTTGTGGCAGTTAGAACATAGGTGATTCTTTAAGTGCAGTAGTGTGTGACTTAACCCTTCCTTGGCATGGTCTTAGGTCCTGTTTATAATTTGGTATCCTATTGCCATGAAAATCTCTGTCAGTCTTATGATCCCTATTTTAACATTAATGCTGGTCAGTTGTGTCTAAACTCTAAAAGGGAGGGGGTATAACGAGGCATGTCTGACTTTCCATCCCGTCGTGGCTGGGAATTCAGTTTTAAGGTATTTCTGGGGTTCCCTTTGCCAAGAGGGAGTGCATTCAGCTGATAGGGGCTTAGGATTTTAAAGTTTACACATCCTTGGAACATGCACGAGATCCAACTGCAGTTCTCCCTGTGTTTACTAGGTGGCGGTATAACCCATTCACGGAGCTCCTCTGACTCTCACCATAAACCTTACACCATAAATTCCGAGGTAGCAACAATATAGCCAAGGGCATAAACAATTGTCTATTGTTTTAATATTCATACCCACTCTGGTATACACAGTTTATATAGCATTTTCCCATGTTATGTCAGGTATTTGCCCAGCCCCACCACTAAATCTGGGATGTTGGCATTGTTCTTCCCCTTTTAGGGATAAAGAAATTATCTTACAGAAGTGATGTGACTTGACTCAAACCCGTTACAGAAACTGGCCTTGAACTCCTTTTTATCCTGAGACTAGGGCTCCTTGAGCTATACTGCATTTGTTCCAAACCATTAGCTGCCACCAAAGAATTCTGAAAGTCAGAGCCACAGGGGTAGGAGGATGGGCTTGATCTCTGCCTCAAATTCCCTGCTCTTCCATCTGCTGCCCCCACCCCACCCCACCCCACCCCACCCCATCCCACCCTACCCCACCCCTGTGGTTCTGGCCTGGGTGGAAGTAGGAATGGACTGAAAGAGAAGTTGAACTGCAGTGCAGGTCAGTTGTGATGGCAGCTTCAGTCAACCCCACAGTGATCTCTGGACCTAAGTGGGCTTGTGTGAGTTGCCCCAGTGTGGACTGACTTTGCTGGGTCTGTATCCCCTGCTTCCATCACCCAGAAGGGCATACCTGTGGACGAGGCAGCTCTGAAACTGCGGCAGGCTCTAAAGGGGACCAGCTGAAGGCTTTCTGCTCACAGCACTCCTAACAGGTAGGGCAACAAGTTCTTCCTTGAAGCAGGAACTGCAGAGCACAAAGCACACTCATCATAGTCCCTTTACCTGGAATATCCTTTTGCATTGTTTTCAAATTTTCCTAGCTTCCAAAATCCAACAGGACACAGTGAAAATCATTTTTGTGCCATCCAAGTTCTCAGAGATCTAGCCTTTGCATTCATCTCTAGCCTCACCTATGGTGGCGGTTGTTCTGACCCTCCAACTTTTCATTTGAGCAATACCATTTCCTGGAAATGCCATATTCCGTCCACCTATGCTGTTGCCCTTCTGTGGTACGTCTGTGGGAAACGCCTTTATTTATTTAAAAATATTTAATAGGCATCTATTATGTACCATATCCATTATCTGTGTCAAAACCCAGCTCAGCTCTCATTGCCTCTCAGGAAAACATCTCCCATTGCCCCCTTTCAAGAAAGAATTAATCAGTAGCTCCTATAGGCTGCCTTGTATCCCCTTATCTTTTTGCCCTTTTCCCTCCATTTCACACCATTTGCCAATTAGTCTCCTTATTACGCCATGAGCCTCTTCACCTTGGAATCCCCTGCCCAGGACAGGGCCTGACACATCTCCCTTTAGTTCTGATATTTAAACTCCCTGCCAGTTTTCAGACTGTTAGAAATGTCCCACAGCCATCCTAACAGTTGGTTTCCTTCTATATCTCTTGCTCTAGAACAACTCTTTGCTTTGTAATTCTGCATTTATTTTTGTTCTGCATTTGTTTCAGACACCAGGGCATCTGCCTCCATCAGTCAATTGTAAAAAGGTTCACGCGTTTTTAAATTCCTCCTTGGATCTGTTATTTCATTAATTATAACCTTGCACTGCTTTGGGGATATTAATTTATCTGATGAAAGAATTGAGACCCAGAAAGGTCAAGTGGCATCAAATCTTACACAATGATTCAACTGGTAGCCTAAAATTAGAATTAAAATGTGTTTTGAACTGATTTGGCATCTGCTTGTTTCGCTCTGCAAAGTTTAAGGGGTTTAATCATATGAATTGACTGCTTTGCACTTTTAAACATGTAGTGGATTTCACTGATCCTAGAAAAGTGGAGGGTTTGCGATTGCTAGGCTCAGAACTTGGTTCCCAGCCATGTATCAGAATGTATAAATATATACGGGGATTTTCCCTGAGCTCTACTGAGTGGAGATCATGCTGACTGTGTACTATTTATGGTTCTTCCTTTAATTTCTTTCCTCTTGTGATCTTATGGTAGATTCTTCCTTTAACTTTTGAATAATCTCAAAGGTATATTTCTAATACAGCTGAAGGGTCCATAATCCCCAGATTACAGTGCTGAGGGAAATACCAAGACTGGGACATGTGAATTCAGCATCTGGTTCCCTTCCTGCCTTTCCTGGTGACTTCACAGAAGATACTCTATTTTTTGGGGGGGGCTTTGGCCTTTTCTGTGTGAGGAGACTGGAGAGGAGAGAAACATTACTTGCTCCTTTATGCTCTCTCTAAATTCTGCAAACAAAACCATTCCTTCTTTAGCTAATCTCTTAGGAAGCTAAAAGATATAAGCCCAGCCAAGGACAGGAGAACCACCCAGCTGAATCCAACCCAAATTTATGGCCCACAGAATAATGAACTAAATAGATGGCTGTTGTTTTAAAACACCAAGTTTTGGGGTAATTATTACTTCAAAAAGTTGTGGCTGAGTTTGCTCATGTGTCTAGTCAGCTACCAGTCTGTTGGTCAGTTGGCTGGCCTAGGGTCAATTCCTAATGATAAAAAAAATTGTATATTTGTATTCATGTAATAATGCAGCCTCAAAATACTTAAAACACCAATGTAATTAGAATAGAGAAAGCATTTAGAAGCAGAATAATTGGAAAGGAAGACGTAATATAGTTTCTATTCATACACAATATGAATATATATCTAGAAAAGTAAAACATCCTAACAGAACAGCCATGTTACAGAAAGAGTCTTCTCCATCAGCCTGGAGCCTGCGGTGATCATTCAACAGCTGACCGTGATGGACACCAAATATGATTGAGAAAGAAACCTTTGTTTTTGTAATCCACCAAAATTAGGGGGTTGTTACTGAAGCACTTCCAGGCCTTTCCCCAGAGATACAGATATAGAGAAATGGGGACTCTCAAACATGGCTTTTGGAAGCAAATACTGGAAAATGTTTTGGCATTTTCTAGTAAAATTAAAAATTTAAATGTTATGAACCAGCCATTTTACTCATAAGTATATTCCCTAAAAACTCATTTGCTTGATGACCAAGATACAACCACATTCATGAATGATGTTCACAGCAGCATTTTTTTTTTAAACCCCCACGTTGTAAACAACTCATATGTTCATTAAGAGTGAAATGTGTAGGCCAGGTGTGGTGGTTCATGCCTGTAATCCCAGCACTTTGGGAGGCCAAGGTGGGCGGATCACTTGTGGTCAGGAGTTTGAACCAGCCTGGCCACTATGGTGAAACCCCATCTCTACTAAAAATACAAAAATTAGCTGGGCATGTTGGCTGGTGCATGTAATCCCTGCTACTCGAGAGGCTGAGGCAGGAGAATCACTTGAACCTGGGAGGTGGAGGTTGCAGTGAGCCAAGACCGTGCACTGCATTCCAGCCTTGGTGACAGAGTGAGACCTTGTCTCAAAAAACAGAAAAAAAAAAAAGAGTCAAATGTGTGAATATGCTGTAGTACGTTAAAATAAGGTGTACGACAATGAAAATGAATGAATGAATGAAATTGAATTAAGATTAAGCCGGCCGGGCGCGGTGGCTCAAGCCTGTAATCCCAGCACTTTGGGAGGCCAAGACGGGCGGATCACGAGGTCAGGAGATGGAGACCATCCTGGCTAACACAGTGAAACCCCGTCTCTACTAAAAAATACAAAAAACTAGCCGGGCGAGGTGGCGGGTGCCTGTAGTCCCAGCTACTCGGGAGGCTGAGGCGGGAGAATGGCGTAAACCCAGGAGGCAGAGCTTGCAGTGAGCTGAGATCCGGCCACTGCACTCCAGCCTGGGCGACAGAGCGAGACTCCGTCTCAAAAAAAAAAAAAAAAAAGTTTAAGCCACATTGACTAAATCTTAAAAGCATGAATTTGAGAAAGACACAGAAGTATGCATACATTAGGATTTCATTTATGTAAGCTCCAAAATAAGGCAAAATTAAAATTATATTGTTATCCTTCATGTGGTAAAACTAGAAAAAAATATGTGGTGACCATTGAAGTCAGGACAGCAACACGGTAGACGCTGTGATGTGTTGCCTACATCCCCCTTCAGGAATGAAGAATGTGTTCTTCAGCTGCTGTGAGTGCTGCTGGAAGGTGACTCTCAGAGGTCAGCCCTCACTGGGGATTTCCTCAGAGGAAGAGAAATTCACCTTCCATGGGCAGATGCATCCAGTGACTGGTCAACACTGAATTGTAAAATCCCAGCCCAACAACTTGGGATAACTCTGCAGGCCATCCCAGAGCTGCTTGTGGGGTTGACAGGCCTTCCACTGGACTGCACCACAGCCCAACTTCTCTTGCTGTCTAATTTTGCTCGCTTCTTCATTCCACCGGTGTTGATTTTAAAGACACTCCCATATAAATGTCTTATGTACTAATCTCTGTTTCAGAAACTGTTTTGTGGGAACTCCAGTCTGGAATATTCTTGTGGAGGGAGGTGGCTAGGACCAGGAAGGAAAACACGAATGCTAAGAATGTTCTGTTCTTCTGTCGAAGTTGTATTTTCACAGGGGTTCACTCTGTATGTATTCACTAACGTGTACACTTATATTTTATGCTGTTGATTTATGTTTCATGCATCATAGTAATCCAGAAATTCCTCAGAAACACAAATCTAGGACAAGTGAGCTGATGTCATCCTCATATGACTCCTGATTCAGGAAAATAAAACATATTATTTTAAGATATGTGTCAGCCTGAGTGAATCTGCTTTTTTTGGAAGGGGCAGGGGACTCTTCATTATGCATCTATGAGTGGACACATTTTAAAAGCATATTTTTTTCATTAATCAGAATGTAGAAATTGTGTCGGAATTCCTTCTGTTAGGAAAAGAAAATCCCAGACTGGTTCCTGGTCTTGTCTTCTTAATCACTTTCCTCAGGGAAAACTGAAAAGTGATCTCAGAATGTTGGTCTCATTTTAATCCCGTGGTCTTTTGGACATAATTTTGTTTTGACTCAGAACTGTACAGGGGCTTAGAGAGAAACTTACAAGTGTAGATGTAAGAGGTGATATATAGCTATTCTGTCAACACGTATTTACTAAGCACCTACTGTGTGCTAAGAACTCTTCTTGTAGCTCAGGAAATGGCAGTGAAGAATAATAGTAATAAATAAAAAACCCTGCCCTCATGGAGTTTACATATTAAAAGCATGGCTGGGGATCTTAGAGATAGTAGCACAGTAAATAAGTAAATTGTCCAGTGTGTTATAAGGTGAAAGCGCTATGAAATAAAAATGAAAGTATAAGAAGGTAAGGGTGCCTGGAGTGCCAGTGGGAAGTTTTGGGCAAGTATTAAAAAGATGGCCAGGGTTTGCCAATGAGGGGCTGACACTTGAGCAAAGATTTGAAGGAGGCAAAGGAAAAGCTTGTCCTTGAAAGGCTATGTAGGTATCAGAGACAAGGTCATTCCAGGCAGAGACGGCTAACACAAAGAAAGGCTGTGGCCGGGCACGGTGGCTCACGCCTGTAAACCCAGCACGTTAGGAGGCCGAGGTGGGCGGATCATGAGGTCAGGAGTTTGAGATCAGCCTGGCCAACATGGTGAAACCCTGTCTTTACTAAAAGTACAAAAATTAGCCAGGCATGGTGGCGGACGCCTGCAATCCCAGCTACTCAGGAGGCTAAGGCAAGAGAATTGCTTGAACCTGGGAGGCAGACATTGCAGTGAGCCAAGATCGCACCACTGCACTCCAGCCTGGGCAGCAAGAGTGAGACTCCATCTCAAAAAAGAAAGGCTGCAAGGTGAAAATGTACCTGGTTTGTTTGAGGAACAGCAATGATGATACCAGTATGCATGAAGTGGTATGACAAAGTGAGTCAAAGAAATGAAGTTAAAGAGGAATTGAGGAGGAGAATCACATTGCATATGGCCTTATAAAGGATTATGTTTAAGTTATCTATTGCTATGTAACAAATTATTCCAAACTTTATGGCTTAACTCAATGAAAACACTTACTTTGTTCACTAATCTGTGATTTGGGCAGGGCCCAGTGGGGAAGTACATCTCTGCTTTACTCGGCATCCGCGAGTATGGCTTGAAGGCTGGGGCTGGTATCATCCCTAAGGCTTCCTCACATGTCTGGTGGTTGATGTTGGTTGGGACTTCAGCTGGGGCTGTGGCCAGACCACCTATATGTAAACCCTCCATGTGGTCTGGGTTTCCTTACAATATGGTAATTGAGTTCCATGTCTAGAGAGAGACAGAGCCAGCTTTTGAAGTCATGCCCCATCACCTCCACCCCATTCTAGTCATTAGAAATGAGTCACTGGTCACTGAGGCTGGTCCCTAACCAAGGTGAAGGAGATTCAGCTCCACCCTGAAGTGTGAGGAGTATCCCAAAGTTTGCAGATATGTTTTAAAACTACCTTTTAAAAAGTTCTCCAGATTTTATTTTGAGTAAAGTCTATTGCAGGGTTTTGATAGAGGAGTGAGATGATTTGATTTATATTTTAAAAGTATTACTCTGCTGTAGTGTTGTCAATAGAATATAGGCCTGCAAAGGTAGTAGTGGGGAGATGAATTAAGATTCAAGGGTTAAGCCTGTAATCCCAGCACTTTGGGAGGCCGAGACGGGCGGATCACGAGGTCAGGAGATCGAGACCATCCTGGCTAACACAGTGAAACCCCATCTCTACTAAAAAAATACAAAACCTAGCTGGGCGAGGTGGCGGGCGCCTGTAGTTCCAGCTACTCGGGAGGCTGAGGCAGGAGAATGGCAGAAACCCAGGAGGTGGAGCTTGCAGTGAGCTGAGATCCGGCCACTGCAGTCCAGCCTGGGAGACAGAGCGAGACTCCGTCTCAAAAAAAAAAAGATTCAAGGGATAATGATGGCTTGGATATGATGGGCAAGAAATGGTGATATTTTAGATATATTTTGAACTTACAGCCAATATTGACAGATTGAATGTGGGATATGAAAGGAAAACAAGAGTCAAAGATGCCAGAAAGGTTTTTAGCACAGTCAACTTAAAGGATGGAGATGTAGTCAACTGAAATGCGGGACAGTCGTGAGTAGAACAGGTTTGATGAGTTGTTAAAGACCAAGAGTTCAGTTTGAGACAGCAGTTGGACATGCAGCTGGGGATGTTGAGTAAGCAACTGGATATGTGAGTCTGGAATTTAGAAAAAGGCTGGGGCTAGAAATATGTATTTTAAAGTCATTAGACTACAGATACTATTTAAAGTTCTGAGATTGGATAAGATTCCCAAGTGAATGAATGCAGAGAGAAAAGAGAAGAGGACAGAGGACTGATTCCTGGAGCACTCCAGCATTTACAGGAGAAGCCAGGGAAAAGAGGAGAAACCAGGGAAAGAGACCAAACAAAGGGACCAGAGAACTAGGAGGAAAATCAAGATATTGTGATGTCCTTCCTGGAAGCGCCAAGAGAAGAAAGTGCACTGAGAAGGAAGAAGTCTTGGCAAGCCTGTTTTTATTATAGTTCTTTTATTATGAGTACTGTAATCATCTTTTAAGCTTTGGGGAGCGTTATTTTGGGTTCTTTTTCTATAAACTTTCTATTTATATCTTTCAAGTCAAATTTTCTACTGAGTTGGTTATCTTTTTCTTACTGATTTTAGGATTTCTTTGCAAATAAAGGAAATTATCTGTCATATGTGCTACTGATATTTTTTAGTTTGTCATTAGTATTTAGACATGGTTTAACATATGTGTATATTATATAAAATATATACTGTAGCACTCTATATACATATAGTATTCTCTCTCTACATATACATATATATACATATATATATACCTTTAAAGTAATAACATTTCATGAATTATATTTGTAACTATCACTTGCCTTAATAGCAAGAGCTCCCCCGATCCACATTCTGTCCCAGGAATCTTCAAAATTGGTTGTGGGAGGAGGATTTTTCAGTTTATAGGATGGCTGACAAACAGAACAAACTCTGTTTCTTGGGCTTTGTCTTCCTTTCTTACTGCCTCCTTTACTCACTGGCATCACCTTGTCTCCTTGGGTTTTAACCATTCCAACCCTACTCCACTATGAACTTTAGAAAGCTGAAAGCTGAATTTTCCAGACTCCCTTGTACCTAAGGGGGCCTTGTGAATGAGTTATGACTAATGAAAAGCAGGTGGGAGACTGCTGGAGCTGTATTTCCACTTTCTTGTCTGTTTTTTAACCTACAATATAGACATGATCCTGGAGATCCAGGAAGGTTCACTTAGGATGGCAGAAAGATAGAAAGAGTCTAGAGTCTTGAGGGCATAGACTTTCAGTCTACCCGCCTTGGTCTGCCTGTCCCAGACTTCTTGTCATGTAAAACAAATTACTTGTTTGGGCCATTGTTTATCAAGTTTTCTGGAAACAGCAACCCAACAGTACCCTAACTGATACATAGGCATTCAAAGCTCCTCCTTTAAATCCCTAGCTCAAGTGTAGAAAGGCCCTTCCTCCCCTGTGCTTTAGTCAAGATTCTTTTGGAAGTGACAGAAGTGAAACTCAAAATAGTTAGGTCAATAAAAATTTGTTGGCTCATGCATCCTTCTTAGGAAATGTATACAGTTGTGTTTCTGGAACGAGAAACTCAAATACTGACTAAACTCTTTATTTCTATGTTTAATTCTTTTTCTCTCTGTGGGTCAGTTTCAGTTTTTCAGCCCAGATGTCTCTAGGAGTCTTGAACCACCGTTGTGACAGTTCCTTGGCCACTTCTACCCAGCTAAGCCACCAGAAAATAAGGGTCTGAGGGCTGGGGACTTTCTCAGTCTCAGGTCCCCACACCTGGTGGATGACGTCCAAAATCTGCCACTAAGAAATCTCTTCTTTGACACTCTGAACAATCAAAATTAGCGTCTCCCCTGGATGCTACCTTGGTAATCCCCTCTCAGTCCTGATTTTCTCAGAAAGACTTCCGCTCTTCAGTTACACCTATAAGAGGGTAGCTTTAATCTTGAAATATTATGAGCACATCTTAAAAATATATAAGCATTCCTACAAATGTAACTATATATTTAGGTATGAGGAAAAGAGAAGAGGAGGTTATTTTCTCATGGGTGTCACCCCCACTGCCCCTGTTCCAAATTATATGAGAATGTAACTTTAAAAGGAAAACCATAAAACTCAAACCAATTGTCATAAAATGAATTAAAGTTCAAAAGACTCGCAAGAGTTGTGTAAGTCATAATGTGATCGGATTCAGGTTAGGGAAAGAATGGGTGCAGCACACCAACATGGTGCATGTATACATATATAACAAACCTACACGTTGTGCACAAGTACCCTAGAACTTAAAGTACAATAAAAAAAAAAAAAAGAATGGTTGAATTTCAAGAATTTCTCAGATTTCTCCATCTTTCCTACATACAGAATGATGGCAAAGAAGGAAAATAGAAAGGACTGTTACACTACAAATCACCATAACTTATGCAATAAATACATTTATACAAAAGGAGGTGGTAGGGGCCTTCCAGTTAAGTATTGCAGAATCAAGATAAGCCAACTTCATTCTCCCTTCTGAAACAACAAAAAGAGCAGAGACCATATGAGAAGAAAATCTCAACCCACAATCAATGAAGAACAGCTGCCAAATGCAGTGAAATTTAGACCATTATCTTTTAAATTGCAATTGTTTATCTTCTACCACTCCTGATTCCTCCTTTCTGCACTTCTCCCCAATATGTTTATCAATTTTTATAATTTATGACATTACTTTTCATTGTCTCTCCCCCTCTCCCTGCTCCCAACAAGGCAAATTCAGCAAGGACTTAGAACAGTACCTGCAATGTGGTGTCCACTCAATAAATATTTTTTTGAATAAATGAAGTTGCTTCTTCAGACCCAACCAGTACATAGAATTCTCCATGAGGGTACAAACTGTCAACCTCTGATCTTGGAACAGATGGTTTACTGGAATATCCCTGAGCCCCATTTAATATTAAAAAGCAGTAAGAAAGTTCAGAGGTAAAGAGTAGCAGACATGTCATCTCATGAGAGTCAAGCTGTGGTAGGGTAGAGATGTCACGGGGCAAGGTCATTTGAAGAGAAGTAAGCACAAAATCACTACATGAAGAATCTGGGATACTGGCCTCATGGAGACCCATGTCTAAATCCAAAAGATAGAGCTTCAAAGTAGAAAGTTGGTGGGAGAATATTTTGAGGCAATAGATCTAGAGCCTATTTACCAGCTCGGCCAGCTCACCTAGACTGATGTCTGTTACATACACTGTTCTTCAGGAAGCAGCTGACCAAGAAAAACTAGCTCCCATTAAAAGATAAACAATAATTTAAAAAACCAGCATGAAACTATGAGAAAAATATTAAAAGATAAAAATGAAGAAACTCATTATAACAAGAACATCAAAATAATTATTTTACAAAGCATTAAAAAATTGAACACTTTCCTTGAATTAAAATAAGATACATTAAAATAAATCGCTTTGCATCAAGAGCTCAAAGAATAGAGAAAAGTGTACAAATAAGATAATAATAAAAAAATGCTAGAAAGAGATTTTAAAAATGAGAAAAAAATTAGAGGAGAGACTGAAGCCATTATATAAAAGACAGCCATGTTAGAAATAGCAATAAAAGGAGAAACGGTAGTACCAAAAATACAGTTAGAAATATTGATAGGTTTCAGAAAACTGAGCAAAATAAAATGGAAAAGCAAAAGAGCATTTAAAAGGATCACAGAGAAAATAATAGAAAAATGAAAAGGATTTTATTTATACCTGATTAGTATCCTTGAATAAGAGTAAAGAACAGAGAAAGTCAAATTATCCTTCTTTGCAGATGACATAATCTTATATACAGAAAACTTGAAGATGCCACAAAAAGCCCTTAGGAATGATAAGTGAATTCAGTAAAGTTGCAGTATACAAAATCACTAGCATTTCTATACACCAATAATGAACTAGCTGAAAAAGAAGTCAAGAAAGCAATCCCATTTACATACCTACAAAAAACCCGAAGTACCCAAGAATAAATTTAATCAATTTATTGATTAAAATAAATCAATTTTACAGGCTCATGCCTGTAATCCTAGCACTTTGGGATGCCAAGTGGGGTGCATCACTGAAGTCAGGAGTTCGAGACCAGTCTGGCCAACATCGTGAACTCCTGTCTCTACTAAAACTACAAAATTAGCCGGGCATGGTGGCGGCACTACTCAGGAGGCTGAGGCAGGAAAATTGCTTGATCCCGGGAGGCGGAGGTTGCAGTGAGCCGAGATCGTGCCACTGAACTCTAGCCTGAGCAACAGAGCGAGACTCGTTCCCCCGCCACCCCCCAAAAAGGTGAAAGATCTCTACGATGAAAACTACCAAACACTAATAAATGATGCTGGTTTCTTCTGGTTTTTAGTTTCTTTTTGGTTTTGTTTTGGGGATTCCCCTCACTTTCTTTAAACTCGGGTATAGAATTAAAAGACTGTTAGTGAGTTTCACCCAATATTACTAGATGCTTTTTAGTGAGAGATTTTTCCCTTCAGTGTATCTAGCACATAATGTTGATAGAAATGGAAATCTGCCACATAGTATTTCTTTTCTCTGTTTAAAATTTAACTTTAATTTTTAATAAGGCTTTCCATGTACGTAGATTAAAAAGTCAATTGATTCTACTAAGGTTGCTACAGAAGATAAAATTGTCTTGCCTCTTGCTCTCCAGTTCATGCGCTCTAAAGACAACCATGCTCAACCCTTTCGTTTTTGTATAATATTCTCATGCATCTCTTTGTTGCTTTTCTAGTTTTAGATATTCTCTACAGAATTTCTTTACAGGCTGTCTTAACCACATCTGCATTTCCCTTATCATCCTCCAAATAATTTTGTCTATTTAAATGAGATCAATGTTTAGTGTCTATATCACTATGACTATGCAAATATTGTTCCTAACAGAGCCTTTTTTTTATACATTGTGTGCAATTTATTGTTTTCTTGGGAGTAATAGTCACTTCTATTTTTTGTTTTGTTTGACTGTCATTTATACATGCATCGCCATTTCATTGCCAAATTTTGTATGAAGTGTAACTCTCCTCTCACTTTATTAAATACATGAGTTACTCTATCAGGTTTGTCTCTCCTCCATCTCTCCTGAAGACTTTCTGCTCTACTCGGGGCTGCTCTTGCTGTATAGCTCTCTCCCTTCACCATCATACTGGGAATACTTTGGCTCTGTCTTATGTTGATGATCTGTCTTCTGGATTCCATGGTTTTCTATTCGTTAGTTTCTTCACGTGTTTTAATGGAATACATGCTTCAGCAGATTTTTTGGGACTATATTAACATCTAATGGCTTTATTTATGTGTTAGCTTTTAAAATAGTATTTCTATTTCCAGGAAGTGGTGTTATTTTATTAGTAATGGCTTTACTGAGACATAACTAACATGCCATATAATTCAGCTATTCAAAATATACAACTCAATAGTTTTCAGTACATTCACAGAATTGTGCAACCATCACCACACTCGATTTTTGAATATTTAAATCACAATCATCCAACCAAAAATATCTGTACCCATTAGAACCCACTCACCATTTTGTCCCAACTTCCCCACCCTCCTACCTTGGGTAACCATAAATCTACTCTTTGACTCGATAGTATACGTGGTGCTTTGTGAATGGTTTCTTCACTTAGAATGTTTTCAAGATTCATCTGATTAAAATAAGTATCAGTATTTTATTACTTTTTACTGTTGAAGAATATTCCATTGAATGAGTATTATATTTTGTTTATCAGTTTCCCAGTTGATGGACATATGGATTATTTCCATTTCTTGGATATTATGAATAATGTTGCTATGAACATTCATGAAAAGGTTTTTGTGTGTAATACATGTTTATTTTTCTTGGGTAGATACCTAGTGCTATGGTCTGAATGTTTGTGTCCCTCCCAAATTCATATGTTGAAACCTAATCACCATTGTGACGGTAGGAGGAGGTGTGGCCTTTGGGAGGTAATTGTCATGAGAGTAGAACCCTCATGAATGGGATTAGTGCCCTAACAAAAGAGGCACCAGACAGCTGCCTTGCCTCCTCCACCATTTGAGAATGTAGTAAGAAGGCTTCACCTATGAACTAAAAAGTTGTTCCTCACCAGACATCAAATCTGCTGGCATTTTGACCTTAGACTTCCCAGCCTTCAAAACTGTGGAAAATAAATTTCTGTTGTTTATAAGCCACCAAGTTTATGGTATTTTTTAAATAGCAGATCAAACAAATTGAGACACTTAGGAATGAAATTGCTGGGTCATACAGAAACTCTGTCATGTACTAAGTTGTGTCCTCTCCAAATTTATATATTGGAGTCCTACTGCCTTGCACCTTAGAATGTGACTGTATTTGGAGATTGGATCTTTAAAGAGGTAATTAAAATAAATGAAGCCATTAGGATAGGTTCTAATCCAATATGACTGGTGCCCTTATAA
This sequence comes from Rhinopithecus roxellana, assembly GCF_007565055.1. Classification (NCBI taxonomy): domain Eukaryota; kingdom Metazoa; phylum Chordata; class Mammalia; order Primates; family Cercopithecidae; genus Rhinopithecus; species Rhinopithecus roxellana. The sequence continues at coordinate 178,414,788 of NC_044549.1, forward strand.
GAAAGAAGATTAGAACACAGATAGATACAGAGAGAAGGTTATGTGTAGACATAGGGAGAAGACAGTCATCTGCAAGCCCAAGAGAGAGAGGTCTCAGAAGAAACCAACCTTGCTGACACCTTGATCTCAGACTTCTAGCCTCCAGAATTTGAGAGTTGTTTATACCACTCAATGTGTGGTGCTTTGTTATGGAAGACCTAGAAACTAATATTCTCCATCTAGGTTTAGCCTTTTGAGGAACTGCCAAACTATTTTCCAAAGCAGCTCTGTCCCAGGCAATCCCACCAGAAGTTTACAAGGGTTCAATAACTTGTCATTAACTTTTTGGCATCCTAGTGAGTGTAAAGTAGTATCTCATTGTGGTTTTAATGTGCATTTAGTTGATGGCTAATGACATCGATCATTTTTTCATGTACTTACTGACCATATGTATATCTTCTTTGGAGAAGTGTTTATTCAAATCCTTTGCCCATTTTTAATTGGGCTTTCTTTTTATGATTGAGTTGTAAGAGTAAGAGGTGTTGTGTATTTTAGATACAAGTCCCTTATCATAAATACGATTTGCAAATATTTCCCCCTCTTCTGTGGGTGTCTTTTCACTCTTCTGATGGTGTCTTTTGTGGCACAAAAGTCTGAAATTTTTATAAAGTCCAATTTGTCTAGTTTTTTCTTTTGCTGCTTGTACTTTTAGTGTTATGCCTAAGAAACCAGCCTATTCTAAGTTAATAAAAATCTAGAGCTATATTAACTTCTAAGAATTTTATAACTTTTGCTCATATGTCTATGACTTTGATCAATTTGAGTGTATTTTTGCATGTATTTAGTAGTATGAGGTAGGGGTCCAATTTTACTATTTTGCATGTGGACATCCAGTTGCTTTAGCACTATTTTCTGAAAAGACTATCCTTTAGTCACTGAATTGTCCTGGCACTTTTGTTGAAAAAAAATTTACCATAAATGAGAGGGTTTTTTTTGGACTCTCAATTCTATTCCATTGATATATGTCTACCCTGATGCCAGTACCATACAGTCTTGATTTCTGCAAGGTTAGAAATCAGGATGTTTAAGCCCTCCAACTTTGTTCTTTTTCAAAATTGTTTTTTGCTATTCTAGGTCTCTTGAATTATCATACATATTTTAGGATCAGCTCATCAATTATTACAGAGGGGTCAGCTAGAATTTTGATGAGGATTGTGCTGAAAGTATAGATTGATTTGGGGAGTATTTCCATTTTAATAAAATTAGATCATCCAGTTGACGAACATGGGACCTCTTCCTATTATGTATTGATAATATTCAGACATACAATTTATCTTTTTTGTTTTTTTGAGACAGTGTCTGGCTCTGTCACCCAGACTGGAGTACAATGGTGTGATCTCGGCTCATTGCAACCTCTGCCTCCTGGGCTCAAACCATCTTCCCTGCTCAGCCTCCTAAGTAGCTGGTACTACCTCAGGTGCATACCACCATGCCTAGCTAATTTGTGTGAGTGTATTTTTGGTAGATATGGGGTCTCGCCATATTGCCCAGGCTGGTCTCGAACCCCTGAGCTCAAGTGGTCCTCCCACCTCGGCCTCCCAAAGTGCTGGGATTACAGGCATGAGCCACCACTCCTGGCCTGATTTTTTATGTTGATCAGTTGAAACAATGAATCTATCTTTTATCCTGCAATGTTGCTGAACTAATTTATTATCTGATTATCTTTTAGTGGATCCCTTAGGATTTTCTATACATAATATCATCTGCAAATATATATGGTTTTCCTTCTTCTTTTCCAAATGAATACTTTAAAAAAAACTTTCTTAATTGCCCTGACTTGAACCTCCAGAACAAAGCTGAATAGAAGTTGAAGACAGAGCGGACATTCATGTCTCATTCCTGAGCTTGGGATAAAAGTTCTCAGTCTTTCACCATGAAGTATGTTAGTTATGAGACTTCTGAAGATGCTTTTTATCAAGTTAAGGAAATCCCATCTTCTACTTATTATTTGTTGCATATTTTCTTCATGAGGTACTGTCAAATTTTGTCAAATGTTTTTCCTCTGTATTTATTGAGATGCTCATGTCGTTTTTGTCCTTTATTCTATTGACATGCTGTATTACATTGACTCTTGGATGTTAAACCAACTTTAAATTGCTGGTATAGATCTTGCTCAGTAATGGCGTATAATCCTTTTCATATGTTGCTGAATTGGTATGATTGTACTTTGCTGAGGATTTTTGCCGTTGCACTATTAGGGGTTATTGATGTAAATTTTTATTTTCTTGTAATATGTTTGCCTGGTTTTGGTACTAGGGTAATACTGGGCTCATAGAATGAGTCAGAAAGTGTTCCCTCCTTTGGAAGAACTTGTGGAAAATTGGTGTTAATTTAGCTTTAGGCATTTGGTATAATTTAAATGAAGCCATATGGGCCTGTTTTTATTTGTGGGAAGTTTTAAATGTCTAATTCAATCTATTATTAAATCTATTCAGGATTTTTACTTCCTCTTGTGTCTTCTAGGAATTTGCCCGTTTCATCTAAGTTATCGAATTTGTTAACATATAGTCACTGCTTATCATATCCCTTATAACCCTTTTTATTTCTGCAAGTTCAGTATTATGCTCTGTCTTTTATATCTTATTTTAGGAATCTGTCATGCCTCTTTTTTTTTTTGGTTGGTCTAGCTTAAAGTTTGTTAATCTCTTTAAAGAACAATGTTCAACTTCATTAGTTTTCTACATTTTTTCTGTATTCTACTTCATTAATTTTCATTATAATCTTTACTATTTCCTTCATTTTATCAGTTTGAGTTTAGTTTATTCTTTTTTCCAGTGATTTGTATTAGCTTAGGTTATAAATTTGAGATATTTCTTCTTTCTAAAGATAGGTTTTTACCGCTATAAATTTCCTTCTAAGCATGGTGTTAGCTTCATTCCATACTTTTGAAATGTGTTTTTATTTTAATACATCTCTAAGTATTTTTAATTTTGTATCTCACCCATTGAATATTTAGAAGTCTAATGTTTCATTTCCATATATTTGTGAATGAAATTTTTTTCTTTATGTTTTTGATTTTTAATTTGATTCGTTTTTGGCTAGAGAATGCACTTTGTATGATTTTAACCCTCCTTAATTTATTGAGGCTTGCTTTATGGCCTAACAACAGGGGCTATTCTGGAGAAAGTTCCTTATGGACTTGAGAAGAATGTGTACTCTGCTATTATTTCGTGGATTATTGTACAACTGCATGTCAGGTATAGTTGGTTTACATTGTTGTTCAAGTCTTCTATTTTCTCATTCACCTTCTGTGTGGTTATTCTATTCATTATAGAAAGTGGAGTATTGAAATCTCCAACTATTATTGTTGAATTATCTATTTATTGAATATGTCAGTTTTTGCTTCATGAATTTGGGGGTTCTGTTACTAGGTGCATATATGTTTATAATTATTACACTCTATAAATAATGCCTCATCATTATCAAATGTATCTCTTTAGTAACAGTTTTTGTTTTAAAGTTGATCTTATGTTAGGATTGACACTTCAACTTTCTATTTGTAATAGTTTTTTTTTTTTTTTAATTATACTTTAAGTTCTAGGGTACATGTGCATAACGTGCAGGTTTGTTACATATGTATACTTATGCCATGTTGGTGTGCTGCACCCATCAACTCGTCAGCACCCATCAATTCATCATTTATATCATGTATAACTCCCCAATGCAATCCCTCCCTCCTCCCCCCTCCCCGGTCCCCATGATAGGCCCCAGTGCGTGATGTTCCCCTTCCCGAGTCCAAGTGATCTCATTGTTCAGTTCCCACCTATGAGTGACAACATGCGGTGTTTGGTTTTCTGTTCTTGTGATAGTTTGCTAAGAATGATGGTTTCCAGCTGCATCCATGTCCCTACAAAGGATGCAAACTCATCCTTTTTTATGGCTGCATAGTATTCCATGGTGTATATGTGCCACATTTTCTTAATCCAGTCTGTCACAGATGGACATTTGGGTTGATTCCAAGTCTCTGCTATTGTGAATAGTGCCACAATAAACATACATGTACATGTGTCTTTGTAGTAGAATAATTTATAATCCTTTGGGTATATACCCAGTAGTGGGATGGCTGGGTCATATGGTACATCTAGTTCTAGATCCTTGAGGAATTGCCATACTCTTTTCCATAATGGTTGAACTAGTTTACAATCCCACCAACAGTGTAAAAGTGTTCCTATTTCTCCACATCCTCTCCAACACCTGTTGTTTCCTGACTTCTTAATGATTGCCATTCTAACTGGTGTGAGATGGTATCTCATTGTGGTTTTGATTTGCATTTCTCTGATGGCGAGTGATGATGAGCATTTTTTCATGTGTCTGTTGGCTGTATGAATATCTTCTTTTGAGAAATGTCTGTTCATATCCTTTGCCCACTTTTTGATGGGGTTGTTTGTTTTTTTCTTGTATATTTGTTTGAGTTCTTTGTAGATTCTGGATATTAGCCCTTTGTCAGATGAGTAGGTTGCAAAAATTTTCTCCCATTCTGTAGGTTGCCTGTTCACTCTGATGGTAGTTTCTTTTGCTGTGCGAAAGCTCTTTAGTTTAATTAGATCCCATTTGTCAATTTTGGCTTTTGCTGCCATTGCTTTTGGTGTTTTAGACATGAAGTCCTTGCCCATGCCTATGTCCTGAATGGTACTACCTAGATTTTCTTCTAGGGTTTTTATGGTATTAGGTCTAACATTTAAGTCTCTAATCCATCTTGAATTAATCTTCGTATAAGGGGTAAGGAAAGGATCCAGTTTCAGCTTTTTACTTATGGCTAGCCAATTTTCCCAGCACCATTTATTAAATAGGGAATCCTTTCCCCATTTCTTGTTTCTCTCAGGTTTGTCAAAGATCAGATGGCTATAGATGTGCGGTATTATTTCTGAGGACTCTGTTCTGTTCCATTGGTCTATATCTCTGTTTTGGTACCAGTACCATGCTGTTTTGGTTACTGTAGCCTTGTAGTATAGTTTGAAGTCAGGTAGCGTGACGCCTCCAGCTTTGTCCTTTTGACTTAGGATTGTCTTGGCAATGCGGGCTCTTTTTTGGTTCCATATGAACTTTAAAGCAGTTTTTTCCAATTCTGTGAAGAAACTCATTGGTAGCTTGATGGGGATGGCATTGAATCTATAAATAACCTTGGGGAGTATGGCCATTTTCATGATATTGATTCTTCCTATCCATGAGCATGGTATGTTCTTCCATTTGTTTGTGTCCTCTTTTATTTCACTGAGCAGTGGTTTGTAGTTCTCCTTGAAGAGGTCCTTTACATCCCTTGTAAGCTGGATTCCTAGGTATTTTATTCTCTTTGAAGCAATTGTGAATGGAAGTTCATTCCTGATTTGGCTCTCTGCTTGTCTGTTACTGGTGTATAAGAATGCTTGTGATTTTTGCACATTAATTTTGTATCCTGAGACTTTGCTGAAGTTGCTTATCAGCTTAAGGAGATTTTGGGCTGAGACGATGGGGTTTTCTAAATATACAATCATGTCATCTGCAAACAGGGACAATTTGACTTCTTCTTTTCCTAACTGGATACCCTTGATTTCTTTCTCTTGCCTGATTGCCCTAGCCAGAACTTCCAACACTATGTTGAATAGGAGTGGTGAGAGAGGGCATCCCTGTCTTGTGCCAGTTTTCAAAGGGAATTTTTCCAGTTTTTGCCCATTCAGTATGATATTAGCTGTGGGTTTGTCATAAATAGCTCTTATTATTTTGAGGTACGTTCCATCAATACCGAATTTATTGAGCGTTTTTAGCATGAAGGGCTGTTGAATTTTGTCAAAAGCCTTTTCTGCATCTATTGAGACAATCATGTGGTTCTTGTCTTTGGTTCTGTTTATATGCTGGATTACGTTTATTGATTTGCGAATGTTGAACCAGCCTTGCATCCCAGGGATGAAACCCACTTGATCATGATGGATAAGCTTTTTGATGTGCTGCTGAATCCGGTTTGCCAGTATTTTATTGAGAATTTTTGCATCAATGTTCATCAGGGATATTGGTCTAAAATTCTCTTTTTTTGTTGTGTCTCTGCCAGGCTTTGGTATCAGGATGATGTTGGCCTCATAAAATGAGTTAGGGAGGATTTCCTCTTTTTCTATTGATTGGAATAGTTTCAGAAGGAATGGTACCAGCTCCTCCTTGTACCTCTGGTAGAATTCAGCTGTGAATCCATCTGGTCCTGGACTTTTTTTGGTGGGTAGGCTATTAATCGTTGCCTCAATTTCAGAGCCTGCTATTGGTCTATTCAGGGATTCAACTTCTTCCTGGTTTAGCCTTGGGAGAGTGTAAGTGTCCAGGAAATTATCCATTTCTTCTAGATTTTCTAGTTGATTTGCGTAGAGGCGTTTATAGTATTCTCTGATGGTAGTTTGTATTTCTGTGGGGTCAGTGGTGATATCCCCTTTATCATTTTTTATTGCATCTATTTGATTCCTCTCTCTTTTCTTCTTTATTAGCCTTGCTAGCGGTCTGTCAATTTTGTTGATCTTTTCAAAAAACCAACTCCTGGATTCATTGATTTTTTGGAGGGTTTTTTGTGTCTCTATCTCCTTCAGTTCGGCTCTGATCTTAGTTATTTCTTGCCTTCTGCTAGCTTTTGAATGTGTTTGCTCTTGCCTCTCTAGTTCTTTTAATTGTGATGTTAGAGTGCCAATTTTAGATCTTTCCTGCTTTCTCTTGTGGGCATTTAGTGCTATAAATTTCCCTCTACACACTGCTTTAAATGTGTCCCAGAGATTCTGGTATGTTGTTTCTTTGTTCTCATTGGTTTCAAAGAACATCTTTATTTCTGCCTTCATTTCGTTATGTACCCAGTAATCATTCAGGAGCAGGTTATTCAGTTTCCATGTAGTTGAGTGGTTTTGATTGAGTTTCTTAGTCCTGAGTTCTAGTTTGATTGCACTGTGGTCTGAGAGACAGTTTGTTATAATTTCTGTTCTTGTACATTTGCTGAGGAGTGCTTTACTTCCAATTATGTGGTCAATTTTGGAATAAGTGCGATGTGGTGCTGAGAAGAATGTATATTCTGTTGATTTGGGGTGGAGAGTTCTATAGATGTCTATTAGGTCCGCTTGGTGCAGAGCTGAGTTCAATTCCTGGATATCCTTGTTAACTTTCTGTCTCGTTGATCTGTCTAATGTTGACAGCGGAGTGTTGAAGTCTCCCATTATTATTGTATGGGAGTCTAAGTCTCTTTGTAAGTCTCTAAGGACTTGCTTTATGAATCTGGGTGCTCCTGTATTGGGTGCATATATATTTAGGAGAGTTAGCTCTTCCTGTTGAATTGATCCCTTTACCATTATGTAATGGCCTTCTTTGTCTCTTTTGATCTTTGATGGTTTAAAGTCTGTTTTATCAGAGACAAGGATTGCAACCCCTGCTTTTTTTTGTTCTCCATTTGCTTGGTAGATCTTCCTCCATCCCTTTATTTTGAGCCTATGTATGTCTCTGCATGTGAGATGGGTCTCCTGAATACAGCAGACTGATGGGTCTTGACTCTTTATCCAGTTTGCCAGTCTGTGTCTTTTAATTGGAGCATTTAGTCCATTAACATTTAAGGTTAATATTGTTATGTGTGAACTTGATCCTGCCATTATGATATTAACTGGTTATTTTGCTCGTTAGTCGATGCAGTTTCTTCCTAGCCTCGATGGTCTTTACATTTTGGCATGTTTTTGCGATGGCTGGTACCGGTTGTTCCTTTCCATGTTTAGGGCTTCCTTCAGGGTCTCTTGTAAGGCAGGCCTGGTGGTGACAAAATCTCTAAGCATTTGCTTATCTGTAAAGGATTTTATTTCTCCTTCACTTATGAAACTTAGTTTGGCTGGATATGAAATTCTGGGTTGAAAATTCTTTTCTTTAAGAACGTTGAATATTGGCCCCCACTCTCTTCTGGCTTGTAGAGTTTCTGCCGAGAGATCTGCTGTTAGTCTGATGGGCTTCCCTTTGTGGGTAACCCGACCTTTCTCTCTGGCTGCCCTTAAGATTTTTTCCTTCATTTCAACTTTGGTGAATCTGGCAATTATGTGTCTTGGAGTTGCTCTTCTGGAGGAGTATCTTTGTGGCATTCTCTGTATTTCCTGAATTTGAATGTTGGCCTGCCCTACTAGGTTGGGGAAGTTCTCCTGGATGATATCCTGAAGAGTGTTTTCCAACTTGGTTCCATTTTCCCCCTCACTTTCAGGCACCCCAATCAGACGTAGATTTGGTCTTTTTACATAATCCCATACTTCTTGCAGGCTTTGCTCATTTCTTTTTCTTCTTTTTTCTTTTGGTTTCTCTTCTCGCTTCATTTCATTCATTTGATCTTCAATCGCTGATACTCTTTCTTCCAGTTGATCGAGTCGGTTACTGAAGCTTGTGCATTTGTCACGTATTTCTCGTGTCATGGTTTTCATCTCTGTCATTTCGTTTATGATCTTCTCTGCATTAATTAGTCTAGCTGTCAATTCTTCCACTCTTTTTTCAAGATTTTTAGTTTCTTTGCGCTGGGTACGTAATTCCTCCTTTAGCTCTGATAAGTTTGATGGACTGAAGCCTTCTTCTCTCCTCTCGTCCAAGTCATTCTCTGACCAGCTTTGATCCGTTGCTGGCGATGGGCTGCGCTCCTTTGCAGGGGGAGATGCGCTCTTATTTTTTGAATTTCCAGCTTTTCTGCCCTGCTTCTTCCCCATCTTTGTGGTTTTATCTGTCTCTGGTCTTTGATGGTGGTGACGTACTGATGGGGTTTTGGTATAGGTGTCCTTCCTGTTTGATAGTTTTCCTTCTGACAGTCAGAAGGACTATCTGTTGGTCTGTTGGAGATTGCTTGAGGTCCACTCCAGACCCTGTTTGCCTGGGTATCAGCAGCAGAGGTTGCCGAAGATAGAATATTGCTGAACAGCGAGTGTACCTGTCTGATTCTTCCTTTGGAAGTTTCCTCTCAGGGGTGTACTCCACCCTGTGAGGTTTGGGGTGTCAGACTGCCCCTAGTGGGGGATTTCTCCCAGCTAGGCTACTCAGGGGTCAGGGACACACCTGAGCAGGCAGTCTGTCCGTTCTCAGATCTCAACCTCCGCGTTGGGAGATCCATGGCTCTCCCCAAAGCTGTCAGACAGAGTCGTTCGCGTCTGCACCGGCTCCCGCTACTTCCCCTGTTGGTCTTCAGCTGTGCGCTGTCCCCAGAGGTGGAGACTACAGAGACAGGCAGGCTTCCTTGAGCTGCTGTGAGCTCCTCCCAGTTCGAGCTTCCCAGCGGCTTTGTTTACCTACTTAAGCCTCAGCAATGGCGGGCGCCCCTCCCCCAGCCTCGCTGCTGCCTTGCAGATAGATCGCGGCAGACTGCTGTGTTAGCAGTGAGGGAGGCTTCGTGGGCGTGGGACCCTCCCGGCCAGGTGTGGGATATATTCTCCTGGTGTGCCTGTATGCTTACAGCGCAGTATTGGGGTGGGAGTTACCCGATTTTCCAGGTGTTGAGTGTCTCAGTTCCCCTGGCTAGGAAAACGGATCCCCTTCCCCCTTGCGCTTCCAGGTGAGGCGATGCCTCGCCCTGCTTCAGCTCTCGCTGGTCAGGCTGCAGCAGCTGACCAGCACTGATTGTCCGGCACTCCCTAGTGAGATGACCCCAGTACCTCAGTTGAAAATGCAGAAATCACCGGTCTTCTGTGTCGCTCACGCTGGGAGTTGGAGACTGGAGCTGTTCCTATTCGGCCATCTTGCTCCGCCCTCACACTTCAACTTTCTAATGGTTGCTTTTGCATGATGTATCCTCTCTTATTGTTTTACTTTCCATATATTTGTATGTTGGAATCTAAAATTAATCTCCTGTAGACAGGATAAAGTTAAATAACGATTTTTAAAAGTCCATGTTACCAATCTCTGCCTCTTAATTGGAAGATTAATACATTTGTTTAATGTAATTACTATATAGTTGTTCTTTTTAAATGTAATTTTCACTCATTATGGTCATTTTGCTAGAGAGTGACTCTGCAGAGCTCTTCAGGCAGCTTTAAGATTCCTTTTTATTCTTATAATTTTGTCCTTTAAAAAATTTATTTACTGGGTCATTTGTAAATGCACATAGAAAAGTTACCTTTTTCCACTACCTCACATCATAAACAAAAATCAAGATCAGCGTTACAATTACAAAAAGTAAACAATGAGATTTTAGAATAAAATGAAAAATATCCTCATGACCTTGGGGTAGGCAAAAAACTCTTAAACAAGATACAAAATGCATTAGCCATAAAGAAAAAAACTAATAAATTAGCTACATTAAAATTATGAATTTTGCTCTCTGCCTTCTCTGCACTGAAAGCAACTGTGTTCCCATAGCCCCTAACCCCTAAAAATGTATGCCTGCTCCAAGTGTGTCTCCACCAACTCTTGGTCAAGAGCAACTCCCAGTTGCTGAGCTGTCTACTCTCTTCAGTGGTGCTGCAATGAACAGAGACACTGATAGATGAGAGTCTCAGCAGCTTGGCAGTCTCACATCCCCTTATCTCACTTGTCCCTAGCTGCAGCTTCCAAACCAGCGCAATTTCAAGAGACATTGACACAGCAGCCAAGTTTATTGGGGTTGGGGCTGCTACAGTTGGGGGGGCTGGCTCTGGGGCTGGGATTGGTTGGGACTGTGTTTGGGAACCTCATCATTGGTTATGCCAGGAACCCTTCTCTGAAGCAACAACTATTCTATCCCATTCTGGGTTTTGCCCTCTGGGAGGTGATGGGGCTGTTTTGCCTGATGGTAGCCACTCTCATTCTTTTTGCCATGTGAAGGAGCCATCTCCACCTCCCATAGTTCTTTCTCCTATGTCTCATTGGCCCTGTATGTTCTTTTTTCCTATACATTCCCAGGTAGCCTGAGGAACGTGGTTGGCTCAGGGTTTGACAGAGGGAAGACAAATAAATACTGTATTAATAAGGTGAAAACAATTATGAATTTTAAGAAAGTAAAAGGTAAGCCACATTGTAAGAGATGACAGTTGAAATACATACATCTGATAAAGGACTCAAATCCTGAGTGTACAAATAACTTATAAAAAATAAAAAGAAAAAGGCAAGCAATACAATAGAAAAAAGCAGAGGAAAGATTTGAATAAATACTTGATCAAAATCAGGACATCCAAATGGCAAATGAGAACATGAAAACGCACATAATATTGTTAATCATTAAAGAAATGCAGATAAAGTCATAAGCAATGTCACAGTCACTAGAATAGTTAAAATGAAAAAGGCAACAGTACTAAGAGTTGGCAAAGATGTGTAATGATCGAAACATTCACATACTATATGAAAGTATAAATTGGTACAATCACCTAAGAAAACTTTTTGGCAGTACCTACTAAATAGAGAAATAAATTATATTCTTCGATGAGAGGAACTAAGTGGCAAAGATGCCAATTATCACTACACTAATTTATAAATTCAAAAAAATAGCAAATAAAATATCAATGAGTTTTTTTTATTTTGAGTTTGGCAAAGTAATTTTATCTTTTGTCTGGAAGAATAAGTAATTCATGAAGGAAAACAAAATATTGAATGGAAGAACCACCAGTGGAGCACAGAAACGCTAGGCATTAAAATATACCACAAATATGTATTAAATAAAATAATAGATTATTCAGTCATTGTAAAACATTTTCAAGAAAGACCAAAGAGTTTATAGGAGTTAAATTTGTGGTTTCAAATCATTGGGGAAGATTAAATTCTTTAATAAATAATGCTGAGTGAACTGTTTAAATATATGGAAAAATTTAAGCTGCAGTCTAAACACATTGTATGCACCAAAGTATTCAAGATGAATTAGTATTTAAATGTTCTTACAAAATTAACATAATAAAAATATAAAACAAAAGAAATATATTTAAATATAGATGAATATTTAAAAGCATTACAACAAAGAGAAAATTAAACAGAAAATTATTGATACATTTAACAACATAAAAACATACATTTCAGAAAACAGCACAAAGAACATTGCAAGGCAAATTCAACCAAATGTTAAGTTATTAGGAAAAGATGGATATCTCATATTATATTTTTGTGCTTCTGGTGGGTATAAATGTCTTATAATAAAGAAATTATTCAGAAAGAAATAATTGAAAATTAAATTTCAGTATAAGTCCTCTAAGAAATTAATATTCAAATAACCTATTAATAGAAAAATGGATGAAGGTTGCAATAAACTTTTCAAAAAGGGAAAGTACAACACTAACAAAACATTAGAAAATCAACTTCATAATTATTCAAAGAAATAAATAAGAATAAGAAATGACCTTAGTTCATGGTATGCTGGCTAACGTGTTTAGGGGGAAGTGTACTCATATATGCAACTCTGCAATGCATCAGAAGATAAGATGTATAGATGGATGGATGAATAATCAGATGGATAAATATGTGATATAACAAGTAGAGTAAAATGTTACTGGTAGAATCTAGGTGGAGAGTACACTGTAAAATTCTTTCAACCCTACTATAAAGTTCAGCATTTTTATAATAAACATTGGAAAAAAAGGAGTAGAGACAGTAAAATGAGTTAGTAAGTTTGTTTAATAGTCTGCAAACAAGAGCTCTAGATTAAGATATCAACTGAAGCAGTGTTGGTGAGGGGCTAACTAAATGAAAAATAGTGTGTTAAAATGTAAGCTCAGGCCCATCTTTAGGGTATAATTTTTCAATGTTCTCCCTGAAAAATGACCCCCATCCAAAAGAGCTAATAAATTTGTCTGCCTGTCTTTCCAGGGAGTCAACAGATCTATCAGGGGAGAAGAAAGTAGAAATCCTGGAGACAGGAGCTCTTCACAAATGACAAATAGTTCACAGGAAACACTTCTACCCCAGAGTATCAGTTCCTCCAGAGAATCAGAGCTTTTATCCAGCCTCAGGGTAGAAGATTCTTTGAGTTAGAAAAATTGTCACACTGACAGCTTTATTTTTACCAATGACATAGACAGTCATCAACACAATCATACCACATAAGCAGTGTGTTCAAAAGACAATTAGAGAGGGCTCTGGGTTGTTATGGTGACAGAACAGCCCGCCAGACCTGATATTTCTCCTCCTGACTTCTCATTAAAATAGCCTTAAAAAACAGAAAAAGATAAAAACTGGAAAGCATACTGGAAAATAAAAGTAAGAGATGTCAGAGTTGGAGTGGAATTTTTCCTGAGCATATCATTTTAGAGTAGATCAAGGAGCATCATCCTAGATCATTCATCTCCTTGTCACCCTCTGAAATACACAGTTTGGAGCCCCTCAAAGAGTTGAGAAAGGCTTTGAGTGACCTCTCTCCTAAATCTGGGATACAGGGCTTCATGGATAGAAAAACATCGAACCTCACACCAACAACCAGACTCCAGTCTTACGCCTGCCTACTAACACCTTTTTTTTGGGATATTCACTCAGAGATTAATACTCTTAGCACCAAACATGGCAAAGGTAGAAGATGAGCAGAGATTCATTGTGTTCCAGAATTCTTTGTCATTGAAGAAACTAACCAGTTGCAGAGCCAGGAAGAGTTCTGGCAGCAGCAATCACTTGGGGTTTAATGTTCCATGCAATATAGTTTACCAGAACAAAAGCTATAAAAATCTAACTTAATTTGGAAATCTCCAATTCTCAGATCAAGACAACATCCAATTGTATTGTTTTTGTACTCATTGACCAAATTGACCCAACAATTCTATACTTCCCTAAATGTTATAGGTGTTCAAAAGTAAAAAAGAGACATCCTGACATATGCAAGAACTCAGAAAAGTAATAATTATTCTTCCTTTCTTTTTTTGAGATGAAGTTTCACTCTTGTTGCCCAGGTTGGAGTGCAATGGCGCAATCTCGGCTCACTGCAACCTCTGCCTCCTGGGTTCAAGCAATTCTCCTGCCTCAGCCTCCTGAGTAGCTGAGATTATAGGTACCTGCCACCACGCCCCACTAATTTTTGTATATTTAGTAGAGATGGGGTTTCACCATATTGGCCAGGCTGGTCTTGAATTTCTGACCTCATGTTATCCACCCACTTCAGCCTCCCAAAGTGCTGGGATTACAGGTTTGAGTCACTGTGCCCGGTCCTTCTTTTCTTAAAGAAAATTCTCATGTGGGTTTTCCAATCCATTGGAAAAATCAAGAAAGAATTCCAGTTCTGAAGTAGGAGACCAGCAGGACTTGTTTCCTGGTCACAACCCTGCTCACCAAAACAGAATCTGGTCCAGACAGGATAAAGAGGAAAAACCAGCAAGAACCAGCAGATGGTGACAAAAGCAATCCCTAGCTGCCCTCATTGTTCACTGGCATAAGACACTCCCATCAGTGCCAGGACAGTTTATAAATGCCGTGGCAATGATCCAGAAGTTACCACTTCTTTCTTTTTTTTTTTTTTTTTTTTTTTTTTTATTTATTTTTTTTTTATTATACTTTAAGTTCTAGGGTACATGTGCATAACGTGCAGGTTTGTTACATATGTATACTTATGCCATGTTGGTGTGCTGCACCCATCAACTCGTCAGCACCCATCAATTCATCATTTATATCATGTATAACTCCCCAATGCAATCCCTCCCTCCTCCCCCCTCCCCCCTCCCCATGATAGACCCCAGTGTGTGATGTTCCCCTTCCCGAGTCCAAGTGATCTCATTGTTCAGTTCCCACCTATGAGTGAGAACATGCGGTGTTTGGTTTTCTCTTCTTGTGATAGTTTGCTAAGAATGATGGTTTCCAGCTGCATCCATGTCCCTACAAAGGACGCAAACTCATCCTTTTTTATGGCTGCATAGTATTCCATGGTGTATATGTGCCACATTTTCTTAATCCAGTCTGTCACAGATGGACATTTGGGTTGATTCCAAGTCTTTGCTATTGTGAATAGTGCCGCAATAAACATACGTGTACATGTGTCTTTGTAGTAGACTAATTTATAATCCTTTGGGTATATACCCAGTAGTGGGATGGCTGGGTCATATGGTACATCTAGTTCTAGATCCTTGAGGAATTGCCATACTCTTTTCCATAATGGTTGAACTAGTTTACAATCCCACCAACAGTGTAAAAGTGTTCCTATTTCTCCACATCCTCTCCAACACCTGTTGTTTCCTGACTTCTTAATGATTGCCATTCTAACTGGTGTGAGATGGTATCTCATTGTGGTTTTGATTTGCATTTCTCTGATGGCCAGTGATGATGAGCATTTTTTCATGTGTCTGTTGGCTGTATGAATATCTTCTTTTGAGAAATGTCTGTTCATATCCTTTCCCCACTTTTTGATGGGGTTGTTTGTTTTTTTCTCGTATATTTGTTTGAGTTCTTTGTAGATTCTGGATATTAGCCCTTTGTCAGATGAGTAGGTTGCAAAAATTTTCTCCCATTCTGTAGGTTGCCTGTTCACTCTGATGGTAGTTTCTTTTGCTGTGCAAAAGCTCTTTAGTTTAATTAGATCCCATTTGTCAATTATGGCTTTTGCTGCCGTTGCTTTTGGTGTTTTAGACATGAAGTCCTTGCCCATGCCTATGTCCTGAATGGTACTACCTAGATTTTCTTCTAGGGTTTTTATGGTATTAGGTCTAACATTTAAGTCTCTAATCCATCTTGAATTAATCTTCGTATAAGGGGTAAGGAAAGGATCCAGTTTCAGCTTTCTACTTATGGCTAGCCAATTTTCCCAGCACCATTTATTAAATAGGGAATCCTTTCCCCATTTCTTGTTTCTCTCAGGTTTGTCAAAGATCAGATGGCTGTAGATGTGCGGTATTATTTCTGAGGACTCTGTTCTGTTCCATTGGTCTATATCTCTGTTTTGGTACCAGTACCATGCTGTTTTGGTTACTGTAGCCTTGTAGTATAGTTTGAAGTCAGGTAGCGTGACGCCTCCAGCTTTGTCCTTTTGACTTAGGATTGTCTTGGCAATGCGGGCTCTTTTTTGGTTCCATATGAACTTTAAAGCAGTTTTTTCCAATTCTGTGAAGAAAGTCATTGGTAGCTTGATGGGGATGGCATTGAATCTATAAATAACCTTGGGGAGTATGGCCATTTTCACGATATTGATTCTTCCTATCCATGAGCATGGTATGTTCTTCCATTTGTTTGTGTCCTCTTTGATTTCACTGAGCAGTGGTTTGTAGTTCTCCTTGAAGAGGTCCTTTACATCCCTTGTAAGCTGGATTCCTAGGTATTTTATTCTCTTTGAAGCAATTGTGAATGGAAGTTCATTCCTGATTTGGCTCTCTGCTTGTCTGTTGCTGGTGTATAAGAATGCTTGTGATTTTTGCACATTAATTTTGTATCCTGAGACTTTGCTGAAGTTGCTTATCAGCTTAAGGAGATTTTGGGCTGAGACGATGGGGTTTTCTAAATATACAATCATGTCATCTGCAAACAGGGACAATTTGACTTCTTCTTTTCCTAACTGGATACCCTTGATTTCTTTCTCTTGCCTGATTGCCCTAGCCAGAACTTCCAACACTATGTTGAATAGGAGTGGTGAGAGAGGGCATCCCTGTCTTGTGCCAGTTTTCAAAGGGAATTTTTCCAGTTTTTGCCCATTCAGTATGATATTAGCTGTGGGTTTGTCATAAATAGCTCTTATTATTTTGAGGTACGTTCCATCAATACCGAATTTATTGAGCGTTTTTAGCATGAAGGGCTGTTGAATTTTGTCAAAAGCCTTTTCTGCATCTATTGAGACAATCATGTGGTTCTTGTCTTTGGTTCTGTTTATATGCTGGATTACGTTTATTGATTTGCGAATGTTGAACCAGCCTTGCATCCCAGGGATGAAGCCCACTTGATCATGGTGGATAAGCTTTTTGATGTGCTGCTGAATCCGGTTTGCCAGTATTTTATTGAGGATTTTTGCATCAATGTTCATCAGGGATATTGGTCTAAAATTCTCTTTTTTTGTTGTGTCTCTGCCAGGCTTTGGTATCAGGATGATGTTGGCCTCATAAAATGAGTTAGGGAGGATTCCCTCTTTTTCTATTGATTGGAATAGTTTCAGAAGGAATGGTACCAGCTCCTCCTTGTACCTCTGGTAGAATTCAGCTGTGAATCCATCTGGTCCTGGACTTTTTTTGGTGGGTAGGCTATTAATTGTTGCCTCAATTTCAGAGCCTGCTATTGGTCTATTCAGGGATTCAACTTCTTCCTGGTTTAGCCTTGGGAGAGTGTAAGTGTCCAGGAAATTATCCATTTCTTCTAGATTTTCTAGTTGATTTGCGTAGAGGCGTTTATAGTATTCTCTGATGGTAGTTTGTATTTCTGTGGGGTCAGTGGTGATATCCCCTTTATCATTTTTTATTGCATCTATTTGATTCCTCTCTCTTTTTTTCTTTATTAGCCTTGCTAGCGGTCTGTCAATTTTGTTGATCTTTTCAAAAAACCAACTCCTGGATTCATTGATTTTTTGGAGGGTTTTTTGTGTCTCTATCTCCTTCAGTTCTGCTCTGATCTTAGTTATTTCTTGCCTTCTGCTAGCTTTTGAATGTGATTGCTCTTGCCTCTCTAGTTCTTTTAATTGTGATGTTAGAGTGTCAATTTTAGATCTTTCCTGCTTTCTCTTGTGGGCATTTAGTGCTATAAATTTCCCTCTACACACTGCTTTAAATGTGTCCCAGAGATTCTGGTATGTTGTATCTTTGTTCTCATTGGTTTCAAAGAACATCTTTATTTCCGCTTTCATTTCGTTATGTACCCAGTAGTCATTCAGGAGCAGGTTGTTCAGTTTCCATGTAGTTGAGCGGTTTTGATTGAGTTTCTTAGTCCTGAGTTCTAGTTTGATTGCACTGTGGTCTGAGAGACAGTTTGTTATAATTTCTGTTCTTGTACATTTGCTGAGGAGTGCTTTACTTCCAATTATGTGGTCAATTTTGGAATAAGTGCGATGTGGTGCTGAGAAGAATGTATATTCTGTTGATTTGGGGTGGAGAGTTCTATAGATGTCTATTAGGTCCGCTTGGTGCAGAGATGAGTTCAATTCCTGGATATCCTTGTTAACTTTCTGTCTCGTTGATCTGTCTAATGTTGACAGCGGAGTGTTGAAGTCCCCCATTATTATTGTATGGGAGTCTAAGTCTCTTTGTAAGTCTCTAAGGACTTGCTTTATGAATCTGGGTGCTCCTGTATTGGGTGCATATATATTTAGGAGAGTTAGCTCTTCCTGTTGAATTGATCCCTTTACCATTATGTAATGGCCTTCTTTGTCTCTTTTGATCTTTGATGGTTTAAAGTCTGTTTTATCAGAGACTAGGATTGCAACCCCTGCTTTTTTTTGTTCTCCATTTGCTTGGTAGATCTTCCTCCATCCCTTTATTTTGAGCCTATGTATGTCTCTGCATGTGAGATGGGTCTCCTGAATACAGCAGACTGATGGGTCTTGACTCTTTATCCAGTTTGCCAGTCTGTGTCTTTTAATTGGAGCATTTAGTCCATTAACATTTAAGGTTAATATTGTTATGTGTGAACTTGATCCTGCCATTATGATATTAACTGGTTATTTTGCTCGTTAGTTGATGCAGTTTCTTCCTAGCCTCGATGGTCTTTACATTTTGCCAAGTTTTTGCGATGGCTGGTACCGGTTGTTCCTTTCCATGTTTAGGGCTTCCTTCAGGGTCTCTTGTAAGGCAGGCCTGGTGGTGACAAAATCTCTAAGCATTTGCTTATCTGTAAAGGATTTTATTTCTCCTTCACTTATGAAACTTAGTTTGGCTGGATATGAAATTCTGGGTTGAAAATTCTTTTCTTTAAGAACGTTGAATATTGGCCCCCACTCTCTTCTGGCTTGTAGAGTTTCTGCCGAGAGATCTGCTGTTAGTCTGATGGGCTTCCCTTTGTGGGTGACCCGACCTTTCTCTCTGGCTGCCCTTAAGATTTTTTCCTTCATTTCAACTTTGGTGAATCTGGCAATGATGTGTCTTGGAGTTGCTCTTCTGGAGGAGTATCTTTGTGGCGTTCTCTGTATTTCCTGAATTTGAATGTTGGCCTGCCCTACTAGGTTGGGGAAGTTCTCCTGGATGATATCCTGAAGAGTGTTTTCCAACTTGGTTCCATTTTCCCCCTCACTTTCAGGCACCCCAATCAGACGTAGATTTGGTCTTTTTACGTAATCCCATACTTCTTGCAGGCTTTGCTCATTTCTTTTTCTTCTTTTTTCTTTTGGTTTCTCTTCTCGCTTCATTTCATTCATTTGATCTTCAATCGCTGATACTCTTTCTTCCAGTTGATCGAGTCGGTTACTGAAGCTTGTGCATTTGTCACGTATTTCTCGTGTCATGGTTTTCATCTCTGTCATTTCGTTTATGATCTTCTCTGCATTAATTAGTCTAGCTGTCAATTCTTCCACTCTTTTTTCAAGATTTTTAGTTTCTTTGCGCTGGGTACGTAATTCCTCCTTTAGCTCTGATAATTTTGACGGACTGAAGCCTTCTTCTCTCCTCTCGTCCAAGTCATTCTCTGACCAGCTTTGATCCGTTGCTGGTGATGGGCTGCGCTCCTTTGCAGGGGGAGATGCGCTCTTATTTTTTGAATTTCCAGCTTTTCTGCCCTGCTTCTTCCCCATCTTTGTGGTTTTATCTGTCTCTGGTCTTTGATGGTGGTGACGAACTGATGGGGTTTTGGTATAGGTGTCCTTCCTGTTTGATAGTTTTCCTTCTGACAGTCAGAAGGACTCTCTGTTGGTCTGTTGGAGATTGCTTGAGGTCCACTCCTGACCCTGTTTGCCTGGGTATCAGCAGCAGAGGTTGCCGAAGATAGAATATTGCTGAACAGCGAGTGTACCTGTCTGATTCTTCCTTTGGAAGTGTCCTCTCAGGGGTGTACTCCACCCTGTGAGGTGTGGGGTGTCAGACTGCCCCTAGTGGGGGATTTCTCCCAGCTAGGCTACTCAGGGGTCAGGGACACACCTGAGCAGGCAGTCTGTCCGTTCTCAGATCTCAACCTCCGCGTTGGGAGATCCGCGGCTCTCCCCAAAGCTGTCAGACAGAGTCGTTCGCGTCTGCACCGGCTCCCGCTACTTCCCCTGTTGGTCTTCAGCTGTGCGCTGTCCCCAGAGGTGGAGACTACAGAGACAGGCAGGCTTCCTTGAGCTGCTGTGAGCTCCTCCCAGTTCGAGCTTCCCAGCGGCTTTGTTTACCTACTTAAGCCTCAGCAATGGCGGGCGCCCCTCCCCCAGCCTCGCTGCTGCCTTGCGGATAGATCGCGGCAGACTGCTGTGTTAGCAGTGAGGGAGGCTTCGTGGGCGTGGGACCCTCCCGGCCAGGTGTGGGATATATTCTCCTGGAATGCCTGTATGCTTACAGCGCAGTATTGGGGTGGGAGTTACCCGATTTTCCAGGTGTTGTGTGTCTCAGTTCCCCTGGCTAGGAAAACGGATCCCCTTCCCCCTTGCGCTTCTAGGTGAGGCGATGCCTCGCCCTGCTTCAGCTCTCGCTGGTCAGGCTGCAGCAGCTGACCAGCACCGATTGTCCGGCACTCCCTAGTGAGATGACCCCAGTACCTCAGTTGAAAATGCAGAAATCACGGGTCTTCTGTGTCGCTCGCGCTGGGAGTTGGAGACTGGAGTTCGTTACCACTTCTTTCAATGGCAACACCTCAGAAGTTATCACTCCTTTCCTAGAAAGTTCTAAATAACCCACCCCTCAATTTGCATTGACCCACTCATTAATTTGTACTGACCCACCCCTTAATTTGCATATAATTAAAAGGAGATTTATGTGAGTATAAATATGGTTGCCAAGAGCCCATATGTTACTGATTCTGGGTGCACTGCCTATGAATTAGCCCTGCTCTGCAAAGGATAGTCATTCAATAAAAGATTGTTGTCTAATGCCATGAGCTCACCCTGGAATTCTTTCCTGGGCAATGCCAAGAAGCCTCCTGGGCTAATCCCCAGTTTGGGGACTTGCCTGTCCTACATCATCTGGCAACCATGACAAAGATGGCGAATGAGAGGCAGGGACTGACATGGCAGTGAGACGGTGGTGATCAGTGGCAAGATGGTGAGCCAGCGGCAATCAGGGGAGAGGTGGTGAGTCAATAGAGACGATGGAAATTGAAAGTCAGCAAAGAGTTCAGACAACAAGAGACAGTGAGAAATGGCAAGATAGAGACTGGCGAGGTGGCAAAAGGTGGCAATCGGTGATCAGCAATCTGTGGGATGGCAAGACAGCAAAAATGGTGATTGGAGAGATGAGACATGGCAATCAGCGAGAGATGACGAGATGAGATGGCAATTAGCATTACAGAGCTGTAACACTAGTCAAAGGCTCTTTTAAGATCATCTTTCCTGCCAGTGGAGCTCAATGGACAGGCAAGTAGCCATAGTGCCGCTGCCTTGTGTGGGACCCACTACTCTGACTGGCAGGCTGTCAGGTCACTGGTCTCCATGCCACCACCTCCCCTGCCACATGGCAGCCAAGCTCACCCAGGCTGAGGGAACCTAGAGAGACTTTCACCCGAGTCCCACATTGAAGACTAGTCAGTGCCATTTTGCCTCCTGCGGATGGATGAGTGTCCCTCTGCCCTCCCAGCCCCCACTCCTCTTGAATCAAATGAACCAGGGAGTAAAGCCTCTGGCTAGAGGGTCAGTTTAAAGTCCTGCATCATCTGGGTACCCCAAAGCACGTCCTTGTCATCCTTTCCCCTAGTGCTTTTCCTCTGACTCCATTTTATTGCTCTGCCAGCCATTTTATTTTCAGTTCTCAATTGTATGTTTTGTTCAAGGTTTTTTTAACTTTGATTTTCTGTTAACTGTATTTGGGCAATTCTTTAACGCAAGACACTTGGTTGTGAGAGGTCCCCATTTTGCTGACTCTGGGATGCCAGAGTCTTATTGTTCTGTGGCCCTGACCAGCCCTTTGGGGTTCACTGTGGCTGCCCCTCAGGTGCTCTGGGGTTTTCAGCATTTGGTATGGGTCCCCTCGTTGGCCAACACTTGGGTACTCTGGGTTTTCAGCGTTCGGTATTGTTGGCTGCCTCCCAGATGCTCTAGGGTTTTTGGCATTGCCATTAGCTCTACGATTATGAGTTACGGGTCCATCCTAGGGAATTCTTGGTCTTCCTTTTTCTTGTTTTCTAATCTAAAGTTATCATTTTCTGTAATAGCATTTTCTTTTCTTTGTCACTTTACTTACACTTTTCCTTCTACATTTTGCTTAATGAAAATACTTCTTTTCATATTTAATTCACTGGCAAATGCTTATAATCTACTTTTGTAATGCCTTGCTACCTACAGTTACATCTTCTCTGCAGGCAGTGGAAATCTGAAAGGAAAATAGTGAGGACCCGTTTGTTTTCCCTCTTGCTGGACTTAGAAAAACTTCTGTGTCCAATAGAAATCCTTGTTTGACATGGAGACAATGATAAGCATCCCAGAGAACTCACTGCTAGCATGTCTTTTAGGCTATTGGAGCAAATTCAAATTCAGCTTAAAGAAAAATAAATTCATTTTCTATTGCAACACCATTTGAGTTTAATATAAATTGGAAAACCAAGATATTTGGCCTAAACATGGTTCTATACATTATACTGCTGTTTTACAGTTGGACTTATCCTGTAAAAAAAAGAAGGAAAATGGGAGGAGGTCTCTTATGCACAGGCTTGTATGGCCCTTTACTGGCTCGTGTTACTTCCAGATACCAGGTAGCTACACTTAAGGGATTCCATCCGAGCTGTTCTTCCTAAAAGGCCTACACCCTCTCCAGAGTCTCTTCAGTCCCCTAGTTCTGAGGCGGGGCTCAGGTCCCACCAGTTCTCTAATGAAAGATTCTACCCCAAGGTCATCAGGCAACCCTCCCCCTTATCCAACTTGCCCCAGCACATACACCCTGCTGCCCAACCAGTACCACCAGGAGTGGGGTCCCCTATCAGCCCCTGAAGTCAAACCTGTGTCCATTGTGGGAGGTAGCTGATGGAAATGGGGGAACACTTAGAGTACATGTGCATTTTCTAGATCTGATTTGGCTCTATACAAGTAAAAATTTGATCAATTTTCAGAACATCCAGAAAAGTTTGTAGAGGAGTTTATTAAGTTGGCTACATTCTTTAATTTGACTTGTCATGACTTACGAGTATTGTCCACTTGCTGTGCCGTACAGAAAAAGCAGAGGAAAAATTGTGTTGTTAAGCCAGTCAATTAAGACAAGATTAGAGAAATAATTCAGGGAAAGGATGAAAATCCTACTCTGTTTCAGGGCTGTTTGGTTGGGGCACTCAGGAAATATACTAATGGAGACCCAGACTCCCCATACGGGCAAGCTCTACTGGGTATATATTTTTTACTCCATCGGGCCCTGACATTATAAGGAAACAACAAAAATCAGCAATGGGACTTCAAACCCCTCTGAGACAACTCTTAAATGTGGCCTTTAAGTTTACAATAGAGACAGGCAAGTCTTTTACTGGGTCACCTGCTAAGCCTGAAATGCCTACTTCTTTCTTCCTTCAGTCAACATTCTACTCCATCTTCAAAGCCTTCCCTTCAGGAGACCTTCTCTTATCTGATATTTACCTCATTAAAAAGGTTATTTTCCTACCCTGAACTTCAGGGAAAATACAATCAAAAATCCTCCCCACTAAATATAGGAAAGAAAAAAAGTAGTTTCATTATTGAATAAAGTTTAAACCAGACTCTGATATGGATCAGAGGCAATCTGCTAAGGAGATCACAAAGACAGAAAGAAAGTTCACCCTTTATAAAACCAAACAGATACAATCCATTACACACATGTTCTCAAGATAAGGATAACTAGATCTCAAGTAAGGGGACTTTGACGTGCCCTTTGCCACACATAATTTATCCTAAACTCACCTGGTAATTGAGGTGGTTATTCGTGTTTGCTAACAGACTTTATCCAAAGTAAAAATAAACTTATCGTATCTCTCTCTCTCTTTTTAATAACTTCTCATATCTTTACAGCCAGGTGTCCTGCCAAAGAGAGAGTCCTATCCTTCCATGGGAACTGGGAGATGGGGGTACTGTCTTCCTTGATGATTATGTTTCAAAGATATGTGTGCCACATCCCTGAGAAAAAGATTCCTGGGTTGTAAAACTGGCAAGAGGCTTATTTATCTTTTAAAAATATTCACATCCATCTCAAAGAGTCAGAGAAAGAATTTATAAATTTTCTAAGTAAATAAGAAAGGGATGGGGAAATTCTCTCTCCTTCTTTTTGTACTAAGGAGATTCCGCCCCCCCCCCCCCTTTATTCTTAATTTGTATTTGCCCTTGTGAACTCACATAGCCTCTTTGGTCTGTGTTAAAATGTTATTTCATTGACAGGGGTATTTGTATACTCCTCATCTCTTTTTCCTACTCAATTATAGTAGAAACTGTGTCATGTGTATTTGTGCTGTGGCACCTGATGTGTCCCCTACATACAACTGAGTCCTTTCAGTCTGTTTTTTTTTCTTGGCCAGCCTCTTGCTTCCCATCTTTCTATTCAGCCCGTCTCTGGCTTTGGTCATCAATTCACAAGTATCATCAATCACTTTGGCTCTTGTTCTTGAGACTGATGGGGTCCTCTGTGGCTTGGCCTCAAATTACTCCCTTAGGAACTACCTCCTTGAGAAGCACAGGTGTGTAAAACCCATACATTTTATGGAACCTGTCTTCTTGGTGCTAATTATAGGAGTATACGTAGCAAGAAAATAGTAGCTGTGGTTGCCAAGTTGAAATGATGCCATATGTACTTAATTATAGCTAAGCCATGAAAAACTTAGAAACTTCAATAGTGAACCAAATTGTGAGGAAATAATAGGATAAAATCTTCCACTTTTTGAGGACTCTTTATTTGTTGACAACTCTGGTAGGTTGTGATTTACACTTCTGAGAGAAAAGCCCAATAACATGGTGAAGAATTGAGGTTTTGGAGGGGCATCCTGCCAGAGAGAGGCCAAATTCCCAGAGAGAACAGCAAGAGAAGAGGAGACTTAGGATAACTTGTCAAATGAGAATTTTTGAGCATTTTGCTTTGTGGTGTGTGATGTAAAGTCTATTCTCTTGCAAAATTTTCAACAAAATCTATGTTGCTCATTAATGCTTCGAGTGTGAGTGAATTCCCTTTGGGGAATGCAACTAGTATTGAATTTTGGGTGGTTCAAGTACAGTAAAGAGCAAAAACAGAGATTCTGTATGGGGACATCTGACCTCTGTGTTCCATTAATCCTTGAGTGTTCATTCAAAATTATCTCATCAAAGGCGATGACTCCTGGACATTTTCTAGCTTTCTTAAGAGGAGAATAGAGACAATGTTTAATTAAAGTAATTCAGAGATTAAGTTGAATAATTTCCCAATAGTAGCGCTGCTGAATAGTGATATGATTTCAAAAAGGTATTCAAGCATCAAATGGGAATGGAGCTGCAATTGGATGATTTTAAATGCACCATGGAACCCTTAAAGCAATACTTCCAGGGAAGATTTTCTCATTTCCTTCTTTTAATTAAGAATCTTTTAAAAGATCTATTTCTATTTGACCAAGAGGATAGGAATTAGAACTCCTTACCCCAGTCCTGGACTACTTCATACTGTATAAGGACTGCGTTTTGCTCTCTCTTCACCCCAAGCTTGGCAGGATCCAGTTAGAGTAGCTCACACTCCACTAGCCAGAGGGGTTATGAAGTAGTTTGTGGTTACTACTTATACAAAGGCCAATGGTCTCTCAATCTCTTCCCAGTGCAGTCCTCATCTCCCTCCAAGTCTCACATTTTTCACATTTATATGTAGAGCCATTCAGCTTGGACTCAGCTACCTTGTTCTTGCATGTTCACATCTGCCAATTCATATTATTTTCCAAGTATGTCAAAACTTTTATACTGACAATGATGACTTTGTTTGGTTTGAGAAAACAGAAACATCCTCAAATTATAAACATCCACTTTCTTTAAAAACCACTAGGATTGGGATGAATAAACAATCTTTTTTCTTATTCCACCCATTTTGTTAAGAGCATCTGTCCTTTGTCCTTGCTAAAATTGTACCCCCAGGCACTCAAGCTGGAAACCTAAGGGCCAGCTCTAATACCTTTCTTCCCTTCTATCCTACATCACAGCTATCAAGCTATCACAAAATCAAAGTAATTTTATTTTCAAATTACAGTAAGGCTCTGGCTACTCTCCTCTGTTTTCACAGTCAGCACCCCAGTCCAAGTCACCATCACCTTTTATGGTGACTGCTGCAATAGCCTCCAGTCTGGTTTCTCTGCTTCCATTTAATTATCACAAAGCAGCCGTAGCATTCTTCTTAAAATGCAAATAGAATCATGTCACTTTCCTGCCCAAATCCAGCCCTTCAATAATTTCTCAATGTGGTCCATAAAACCCAAACTCTGAAACATAGTCTGTAGTATGCCTACATGATATTGGCCCTGGGTTACCTCTCCAAGCACATTTTGGAGAGGTAAGTATGAGTTCTGGCAACTCATTCTGGCAACTCATACTTAGCTCTACACTATTGGCATTTCTAATTTTCCTCACTAAAACATTTAATCATAGATAAACATGCACCATGAGCTTAGCTGCTGCAGAGATATGTCTTCCCTAACTAAACTTGAGACTGTTTCCTACCTCTTTCAAGGTGCCAACAGTCTTAATTTTTTCAAAGAATCATGCATGTACTTATTTCAAACTTTTGTATTATAACAGTATAAAATGTATCACACAAAGCATATGTCATACGTAAGTACATAATAAAAAGTCTTATTTCTGTTTTGATTACCATGGAAGAGTATCCAAAATTTTTTAAAAAGTTTAATCTCCTTCAGTTTTAATCTTAAAACTTTCTGAGTCATTGCCCAATGTTATGTTTTTAGGGGTAAATGGGCTGGGAAAAGCCATCAATCATCGCTAAGTCAAAAAACCTGGTGTGTGTCCTTTTAACCACCAGAGACACCAGAGGATGGATGGTCAGGGTGAGACTTGTGTGAAAGACATGGTAAAAAGTCACATCTTGTTGGGCACACCAATCACCCCCAAGTTGATGATTTTTACTTTGCTTAGTCTTTGATGACACATTCAAATCAGATAATTTGAAGATAATTTAATAAAAGGTCTCTACAAGGAACTCAAACAAATCAGCAAGAAAAAAAACCCAAACGATCCCATCAAAAAGTGGACAAAGGACAGGAATAGACAATTCTCAAAAGATATACAAACACCCCAAACACATATAGAAATGTTTAACATCACTAATTATCAGAGAAATGCATATTAAAACCACAATGAGATACCACCTTACTCTTGCAAGAATGGCCATAATTAAAAAATAAAAAAATAATAGATGTTGGTATGGATGTGGTGAATAGGGAAATCTTTTACATGGTTGGTGGGAATGTAAACTAGTACAACCACTATGGAAAACATTATGGAGATTCCTTAAAGAACTACAAGTAGAACTACGATTCCATCTAGTAATCCCACTACTGGATATCTACCCAAAGGAAAAGAAATTATTATATGAAAAAGACACATGCATGTGCATGCTTATAGCAACACAATTCACAATTGCAAAAATGTGGAGCAAACCTAAATGCCCATCCATCGATGAGTGGATAAAGAAAATGTGGTATATGTACACAATGGGATCTACTCAGCCATAACACAGAATGAAATAATGGCCTTTGCAGCAACTTGAATGGAGTTGGAGACCATTATTCTAAGTGAAGTAACTCAGGAATGGAAAACCAAATATTGTACATTCTCACTTATAAGTGGGAGCTAAGCTATGAGGATGCAAAGCCATAAGAATGATGTAATGGACTTTGGGGACCAGGGAGAACAATGGCAGGAGGGTGAGGAATAAAAGACTATGTATTGGGTACAGTGTACACTGATTAAGTGACAGGTGCATTAAAATCTTAGAAATCACTACTAAAAAACTTATCTGTTTAACCAAAAACCACTTGTTCTCCAAAAACTATTGAAATAAAATAAAAGGAAAGATCTTTAAAAGTTTAAGTAGGGTTAAAGGAAAAGCAAGGGTTGAGGAAAAGCAAGAGGGAATGCTCTAGTACCTGGAAACACCTGAGCCAGTTATACATTTCTATTGAGTTTGGGTCCAGTTGTTACAACACTGAGCCTACTTTAATACACAAGAGAGCTCTTTAAAAATTAGAATCTATTTAAATATATTTAGTAAATTTCTAACTTAACTTTTAAATAGATAAATTTACATGGATCCAAAGGAATAAAGGAATTTCAATGTTAGGTTTCTCTCCCCCTGCTCACAACCACTCATTAGTTAATTGTTAATCTTCTAGAGATAGATCATATATAAGCAAACATATAAAAATTGTTATACCTTTTTCCATTTTTTACAAAAATCTTGGCAATATTGTGAGCACTTACTCTATACCAGTATCTGTTCTAAGATTTGCATTTAACTCATTAACTGTGAAACAACCCTATAAGATATATACCGTTATAATCTCTAGTTTACAAATGAGAAGGCTGAGAAACAGAAAACATAAATGTGCCCAAGAACACACAGCTAATGAGTACTGAGGGTAAGATTTGAACCCAGGCTGTCTGATTCCAGTTCCTGTCTTCTTAATCACTTTGTTGTGTGGCTTCAGAGATAACACTGTTAACATAATAAATGTATTTTATTCTATATATGTTATGAAACAGTATTTTACTATTTCTATGATATAATAATGTAGTTTTAAAAATTTCATTTATTCCCTCTACTGGTTTGGAAATTATGCACTCTATTTTTTCATTGTTGTTCTTTAAAATAGAATATGTATACTTAATGTGAAGTCTACAATTAATTATTTCTATTTTCTTCAGAAACACAACATAACAGCCTAATCACATTCTCCCTGGTTTATATGCTATAGTTTTCTATTATGTCCAATTTGGGATTTATCATACTATTTTTTAAATTCACAAGTTAAGACATTATTATTGCTGTATGCAGTCTATATTTGTTTAGATTTGCCTATGTATTTACCATTCTTTTTGCTGACCTTTCCACCCCAACTTCAAATCTCAAGTGCACATAATTGGATTAATCATAATTTGGACTCATGATATGCTGTCATCATTAACCCATCATGATCTCCATTTTAAAATTCTCTCTTTTGCTTAAGGAACAACTATAAATGTATTGCTGAGCCCACAAACACTAACTATAACATATCTATATATTGTTTTTTCTTGCATCTCAAAACAATTTATCTTTTTCCCAAAGTACATCCTTCGAGAAGTTCCTCTGGTCTGCTGGTGATAAATGCTTTTAGTTTTTGTTAGATGATAAAAATCTTTACGTCACCCTTTGTCTTGAATGACAATTTTTCTGGATAGAGAATTCTAGGTTCATAGATTTTTCTCAGCATTTTGAAAATATTATTTCATTGTCTTTGGATTCCATTTTTTGGTTGATGAGAAAGCTGTTTTCCGTCAAATCATTGTTCTGTTTAGTGGCTCTTTCTTTCTCACTGCCTTTAAGAGTTTCTTTGTCTTTGGTACCCTGCAGTTACAGTACAACATGTCCAGGTGTGAATTGGTTTTCTTTTTTCCTGCTTGGTTTATGTCGTTAGTCCCGTATCTATGGATGTATATCTTTTATCATTTCTGAAAAACTCTCAGCCATTATCCCTTCTTCTTCTACTTCATCCTTTGAAGATATATACTAGATGTTTTTCCATTTTATCCTCAATTTCTCTTAACATTTATATATATATATATATTTCACCACTCCTTAGTTCTCTGCACTACCTTCTGGGTAATTCCTTAATTTCTCTTTTCCAATTCACTGTTTGTTCTATTGTGTCCAAACTGCTTTTTAATTCCTTGATTGAGGTTATTATCACTTTTCTTCCCAGAAGTTCTATTTGGTTCTTTTTAAAATCTGCCTAATAAACTATAATTCCTTTAAATATTTTATACAAGTTATTTCATATTCTCTAACTGGTAATCTTAATATCCGAAGTCTGGATTTTTAAAAAAATTAGTTATGCTGAGCACTCCTCATGGCACCTTTTAACTCATTTATTTGGTATATTTTGTTTATTAATTCACATTTAAATGACTTGAGTCTGTGACTACTTGATGGTTCTGGACTGAGAATGTTTATCTCTAGAAAGAATTTGCATTTGCTTCTGCAGGGTATCCAATAGTACTATCAAATCAAAACCATTTTAGTTTAACTTGTAGCTCTGGGGATTACCTAGGCAGAGGTAGTATAAATTTGAATCTCAGATTTGTATCACAGCAAGCCTATAATATCATTTCTCAGGAAGTCTATTGTTTTATATATAGATATAACCCAGAAAAGGAGCAGAAACAGATAGCTTCCAATGTTGGCTCTCTTTGCAAGCAGATGGGTGTTTTCCTCAACAACCTCTTCAAGAGACTCCTGAGTAGTCTAAGAGCTACCCTCCCATTCTCTGAATCAGCCAACCATTAATCCCTCAACTCTGGATCCCTAAAATAGATTTTTGCTCCCAGAAGCACTACGTTCTGTCCATCTTTGTTTATCTCTGTAATTTTTGCTTACTCTTCATTTTTGGTAGCCCTTAGGGATTTTTTGTACTTCTTTGTGTGCCCAGCAATGCAATTGACATTGTTTGGCTCTGTATCCCCACACAAATCTCATCTCGAATTGTAATCCCCATAATCTCCACATATTAAGGAAGGGACCTGGTGGGAGGTGATTGGATCATGGGGGTGGTTTCCCCCATGCTGTTCTCACAATAGTGAGTTCTCATGAGATCTGATGGTTTTATTACGTGTTTGACAGTTCCTCCTATTCTCTCTCTCACAATCTCACCTACCACCATGTAAGATATGCCTTTTTCCCCTTCTGTCATGATCATCATGATTGTAAGTTTCCTGAGGCCTCCCCAGCTGTGCAGAACCGTGAGTTAATTAAATGTCTTTTCTTTATAAGTTACCCACTCTTGGGCAGTTCTTTATAACAGTGTGAAAACAAACTAATATACGAATATATACATATTTATATATATATTGTGTATATATTATTTTTATATATAAAATATGTTTATATATAAAACACACACACACACACACACACACACACACACACACACACTGCCCAAGGCAAAACTCCTAGTGTGATCTTTTAAAAGATAAACTTTTTACCCCTAATTAGAATATTTTAATGAATTCTCAATGTTCTTAGAATAAAGACTAAAATATATCTTCACAAAGTCTGTGAAGACTTATTTAATGTAGCTATAATTTTACATTTATTTGTGTTATCTTTTTTAAATGTCTGGTAGCCTCCAAGATAACTGTCCCCCACCCAGCCCAAGATTTTCAGCTTCTGGTATTTGTGCTCAGTGTAGCTCTCTCCCATATTGAATGAGGCTGACATATATGGAACTTAGGATATTGTGGAAAAGATAATGTGTGACTTCTGCAGTAAGATTGTAAAAGATATCTCACTTCTGCCTTGCTCTCTTGGGTCACTCACTCTGGAGAAAGTCAGCTGCCATGCCATGAGGCACTGAAGCAGCCATATTAAGAGTTCACATTGGTGAATAACTGAAGCCTCCTGCCAGCAAGCATGTGAGTGAGCCATTTTAGAGGCACATCTTTCCTCTGCAGTCAAACCTTCATCTGGGCAACCTTGTGACTGTTAGCTTATGAAAATCTTTGAGCCAGAACCACCCAATGAAACCACTCCTAAATTCCTGACTTACAGACTTTGTGAGATAATAAATGATAACTTGTTTTAAGCTACCAGGTTTTGGGATAATTTGCTATACAGCAAAAGATAATAATAGATGACTAATATAATGTCCATGTCTTCCCCTACACTGAATACTTCATGAAGCAGAGACTGTGTCTGTTTTTGCTTACTCTTGCATGACCTGTGCCTGGCGAATAGTAGAGACTTAAGAAATATTTGTTGAATCAACAAATAAAGCAATGAATGTAAAGATTGTATGTCCTTAGTCTCTAGCAAAGATTTCATGACAAAAATGCCAAAAACAATTGTGACAAAAACAAAAACTGACAAGCTCATTAAACTAAAGAGCTTCTGGACAGCAAAAACAAAAACAAAAACTATCAACAGAGTAAAGAGACAGTCTACAGAATGGGAGAAAATGTCTGCAAACTGCATCTGACAAAGGTCTAATATCCAGAGTCTAAAGGAACTTAAATTTATAAGCAAAAAACAAATAACTCCATTAAAAAGTGGGCAAAGAACATGAACAGACACTTCTCAAAAGAAGACATACATGCGGCCAACAAACATATGAAAAAAACTCAGCTTCACTGAGAGTTAGAGAAATGCAAATTAAAACCATAATGAGAAACAATTTCACACCAGTCAGAATGGTTATTATTAAAAAGTTAAAAGATTACAGATGCTGGCAAGGTCGCAGAGAAAAAGAAACACTTAAGCACTGCTGGTGGGATTGTAAATTAGTTCAGCCATTGTGGGAAGCAGTTTGGCGATTTCTCAAAGAACAGAAAACTAAATACCTCATGTTCTCATTTACAAGTGGGAGCTAAACATTGATCATACATGGACACAAAGAAGGGAACAACAGACACCAGGGCCTACTGGAAGGTGGAGGGTAGGAGGAGGGTAGGAAGAGGGTAGGAGGAGGGTGAGGATCGATCACTATTCAACCCAGCTTCCCATTTTTAGGTATGTACCCAAAGGAATAGAAATCATTCTATCATAAAGGCACATGCACGTGTATGTTCACTGCAGCACTATTCACAATAGCAAAGACATGGAATCAAACTAGATGCCCATCAACAGTAAACTGGATTAAAAAAATGTGGTACATATACACCATGGAATACTATGCAGCCATAAAAAATGAGATTTTGTCCTTTGCAGCAACATGGATGCAGCTGGAGGGTATTATCCTAAGCAAGCCAACATAGGAACAGAAAACCGAATACCTCATTTTCTCATTTACAAGTGGGAGCTAAACACTGATCATACATGGACACAAAGAAGGGAGTAACAGACACCAGGGCCTACTGGAAGGTGGAGGGTGGGAGGAGGGTGAGGACTGAAAAACCACTTATCAGGTACTATGCTTATCATCTGGGTGATTAAATAATCTGTACACCAAACCCTGTGACATGCAATTCACCTAAATAACAAACCTGCACATGAAATCCTGAACCTAAAATAAAAGTTAAAAAAAGAGAGAGATTGCATGTCCTGTGCAATAGAAATGACCAGAAGAAACTTATGCTGAGAAGCTGCTAGAAAAATTATCTTGACATTATATAATGACCAGTATTTTCCTTAGAGACTGAGAAATTTTAAATTTGGAAGATGTTTATGCAGAATCTGCTGAATTTAGGGGGTTTTCAAAATATTTGGGCAGTAAAAGATGACAACAGGGATCAGGCTAAGTAGTTCTCATCATTTAAGCTCCTTAAAAGGAAACAAAACATCACAAATGTTTAAAAATGGCTTTGGTTCTATTTCAAAGTAAGAATTAAAAGGGCAAAGATAAATCCAGAATTTGAGTGTGTGGATGTTCCTGGGTATGGGTGTATGTGCTCATTGCAGTAGTGGTGGTGGTAGCATTGGTTGTAATAATGGCTCTGGGAATGAGGGTAGAAGTGCCTCACCCTATCCTTCTGCTTATCTAGTCTTGACCCTTCCAACAAAGAAGGGTTAGAGATTATTCCAAGTGCCTATTTTCCAACAAATAACAGTTCAAGTCTTTCTTCTTCTGGAAAGCTTTCTCTGACTCTCAGGGGCCACTCCCTCCTTTCTATTGCATTTATCATTTTTAAGAACTTCATGAAGGTCTTAGTTCATTACTTTATATGGTTTACCGCCCCCCTCCTTTTTTTTTCTGAAACAGTGCCTCTCTGTCTCTTACTCTCAGGCTGGAGTGAAGTGGTGTAATCATAGCTCATTGTAATCTTAAACTCCTGGTCTCAAGCAATCCTTCCACCTTGGCCTCCCAAAAAGCTGGGATTAGAGGTGTGAGCCACTGAGCCTGGCCTGGTTTATGCATATTTATAAGTATGCTATGTGCTTGATTTCCCTCCGTGGAACAGAAAGCATTATCAGCAGAAAGAAGATTCCCTCAGTTAGAGTTGCTATTCAGAGCAGTGGGAAAAACACACAGGAGGACTGGTGGAGGAGGTAGTGGAGGTCATTCCCAGAGTCCTAGAGGATTGATTTCAGCTTCAGCCTCAAGGGATAAGTGCGTAGACAGAGAGAAATACTACGATGAGGCAGAGTCAGAAATCAGCCAGGAAGTGGACTGGAAGGCAAGAAGAGACAAAAAGATCCTAGATGCAGGTGCAAAAATGCAGGATCAAGAGTTCAGTCTTATTGGATATTGACTGTATGGTCACCAGAGCATATCAACCAACTGAAAGTTGCAGACCTAGACTGACGTCCTTTTCCAAACTAGACTATATATTCCTCAAGGATTGGTATTTGTACTCATCTCTATCCTTAGGGTATTGCATAGGGCTCTGCATATAATAGCTGCCCAGCACATTTATATATACACACACACACACACACACACACACACACACACACACACACACATATATATATAACTTTGAATTGAATTTTACTGTATTTATATTTGATTTTCATATAGCTAGCTGTGTGAGATTAATCTTTACTATGTAGATAAAAGGGTTGAAGCTTATTAGTTGTGAGTAATATATATACTACAAAAATAGGCCATTGTTGGTGAATCTCTAAAATACAATTGAAATAAAACCTTCACCTACAACATCATCTGAGCTAACTACATACTGTCATATAGATTACTTGAACCAATCTTATAGAGGAGTCATTTGTAACCAGGAAATAAATTGAATACAAATAAGATTTGCTAAAGAATGTGATTTTCTCTTGCAATATTTACTTATTTGTGACATGTGTCTAAATTATTGCTACTCTGAATTAATGAGGTTGAAAGGAGAAAGATTCAATTGCTGTGTAATGAGTTAAAATATTAATTGTGTTTATTTTTCTATATTTGTTCCTTCTGCCATTTCAAGCAGGTAGCCAGGACCTAGATAATTCCTGTGATTTTAATTCATTTTAAAATTTTAATTTTAATTTTTGGCAAGGCTGAAACCTGAAGCTACTCGAAATAAAAGGCTCTTCACATATTTGTTGGAACCTAAATTCACTGAAGAGATAATTCCAAGTGAAGAGATTATTCCAAGTGCCTTTGAGGAACAATTAGGGAAGAGAAGAGTGGATATAGAACTCTGGCAAGAAATGTGTTTGGAGTGCACAATAGCTTTAAAATGCTTTAATTTAAATGTCTATAGATGGGGTGAACTTTACCCAGATTGACACAGTCCCTTCCGGTTTCTGACATTTGACTTGAGAACTTCTGCTAACAAGCAATAGTAGGAAAAAGAGGGAGGCTTTTCCAGACTGAAAAAGGCAACTTGAGGCCATGAGGTAGGAGAAAGCAGTACCGCACCACAAGGTGTACCTAAGAAGAGATGAATGTAGTTTTGATTTACATTTCTCTGATGGCCAGTGATGATGAGCATTTTTTCATGTGTCTGTTGGCTGCATAAATGTCTTCTTTTGAGAAGTGTCTGTTCATATCCTTCGCCCACTTTTGGATGGGGTTGTTTGATTTTTTCTTGTAAATTTGTTTAAGTTCTTTGTAGATTCTGGATATTAGCCGTTTGTCAGATGGGTAGATTGCAAAAATTTTCTCCCGTTGTGTAGGTTGCCTGTTCACTCTGATGGTAGTTTCTTTTGCTGCCATCTCACACCAGTTAGAATGGCAATCGTTAAAAAGCCAGAAGCAACAGGTGCTAGAGAGGATGTGCAGAAATAGGAACACTTTTACACTGTTGGTGGGACTAAACTAGTTCAACCATTGTGGAAGACAGTGTGGCGATTCCTCAAGGATCTAGAACTAGAAATACCATTTGACCCAGCCATCCCATTACTGGGTATATACCCAAAGGATTATAAATCATGCTGCTATAAAGACACATGCACACGTATATTTATTGCGGCACTATTCACAATAGCAAAGACTTGGAACCAACCCAAATGTCCATCAATAACAGACTGGATTAAGAAAAAGTGGCACATATACACCATGGAATACTATGCAGCCATAAAAAAGGATGAATTTGTGTCCTTTGTAGGGACATGGATGAAGCTGGAAACCATCATTCTCAGCAAACTATTGCAAGGAGAGAAAACCAAACACCGCATGTTCTCACTCATAGGTGGGAACTGAACAATGAGAATACTTGGACACAGGGTGGGGAACATCACACACCAGGGCCTGTCATGGGGTGGGGGGAAGGGGGAGGGATAGCATTAGGAGAAATACCTAATGTAAATGATGAGTTAATGAGTGCAGCACACCAACATGGCACATGTACATGTATGTAACAAACCTGCACATTGTACACATGTACCCTAGAACTTAAAGTATAATAACAAAAGAAAAAAGAAAAAAATAGAAGAGATGAATGTACAGACTACCTTTCAGTATCTGAGACCTAGAAGCTGAATTTACTGCTGGTTTCATAAGAGAGAGCTCTGCTGCACAGGCAGGGCTTCACTGAAAAATGCAACCTGCTATCTGACAATGGGTTGTTGGTAAGTGTCTTTGGGTTGTGTTGTTTCTAGAGGCAGGAGTTGACTGACCTCAGCCTTAGAAGCAGTTTCACTGGAGTGAGTTCACCACTTACTGGTTGATTTCCAAAGTGGGAGGCTGTCATTGATTTGCTGGCTTTCAGAGGACAGTACGTTGCCGCTGAATGGAGTAGCAGTTCTGGTATTTACTTGTAACTGTGCCTATAGAACTACCAGTTTTTTCTTAGAAGAATGGGATTTTTAGTTTTGATTTTGCTTAATTCTCAGAAAGATGGGACCTTGTTCTCATCTAGGCAAAGATTTACAAGTGCACATCATATTTCTAAAACAGGGAGTTTCCAGACCATGGACGACCACTGGGTTTTGGACATGAGGATGTGAGGGGCAAACACAAGGGCATGGAGGTGAAAGGCCTTTCCTGTTCTCCAGGTGTCATGGAGACCTCATGGCTTCTGACGTCATATAGAAAAGAAGGTGCCCACAGCAATTAATAGTGAATTGCCTTCCAACCCAGAGATATGGGTGTTAAAAGCAAGATTTGAATTGATTTAAAGAATATAAATAAATGCAGTACTTCTTGCAACCCTGTGTTTGTAGACTGATACAATTTTCCTCATTTTATGAAAGGGGATGTTTATGATACATACTTGTCATTAAAAGATGGAAGAACATGAAAGGAACAGTAAAAATGGGACTGGGGATTTTGTTTAAATGGGACTGGGGATATAAAGGGTAAGGGGCAGGCGTTTGTAGCACAAACATTTCTTCCTTGGCCTCTCAAAAGAAACTCACCTTTTCTGAAATGAAGGAGCTGGGCTAAATCATCTCTAGGGTCACTCACAGATCTAACCCACCAATTCCATTGATTTTTATTATTATTATTTTTAAATGTAATATTGTTTTTAACAGGATGATCACAGCAGATTTCAAGTTTCAGAATGTAACTGCATCTTGTTAAGAAGCAAAATCTATTCATTCATTAACACCAGGGAAGAGTAAATAAGCTTAGTTATTTTACATGTAATTATAATGTTCTACATTTGTAAAATGACTTCATGCCACTCTTCTCACTTTATACTCAATAAAACTGTCAAACTCTTATAGGGTAGGAAATATTAGAAGTGCCCAAGAATTCTGGAGCCCTTCCCTGGCTCTAGTACTGACACTGGGAGGCGTGAGGAGATGGACACAGAGCTCCTAGACCATCATCCCCAGTACTCGAGGATTCACCTATCCTATCTGCTTTGGAGTCTTGCAGTCTATCCTATCATGCCCTCTATCCCTTTTCATATCAGTCATCACAGAAAGCCAACAGCTCCGCGTCTTCCAACATCACCTGGACTCCCATCCTCAGGAGGCTCTGAACATTCCCTAATTCTTCTACTCCTCCTTCCTCCTGCTCCCAAAGCCCCCAAACCTCTCACTGCATCTCCTGAAGCTCTATCGGTCACCAGCTAAGTCCTCTGTGCCCTCAGCCTCCTCTGTGAGGGTTCTCTTCAATTGCTTGTTCTCACCGGACTCCTAAAGAACCATGTTCCAATAAGGCCTCTCAGGTGAGAGCCATTTTCTCTCTCACATCACTCATACCACCGTGTAGAGAGGCAAGGATCCTTATCATTGTGTCTAGGATGTTTCTCACTTCTCCCTAATGGCCTAACTTTTAATCTTATGCTATTGTAATTCTGCTACACCATCCCTACTCTGAGCCTCAGATACCTTCAGATTCCTCAGTCACTTCATAAAGATTTTAGCTCGTGGCTCACAGTCACTCTCTCCATCACTACCCCTTCCCTCATTCTTGATGATATCAGTATCCACATGGCTCACCCTTCCAATATCCTGGCTTCTCAGCTCCTTGGCTTTTAACAAAGATCTTACCTGCTTCAGTTAAATACTCCCAGAGCCCACAATGGCCCATGTCATCACCTATACTGCACACTCCATTCTCTTGAATCCAAGCATCTGGGTGTCTGACTGTTTCACCTCACTGCTACGGGTATCCAGTAGACCACACTGAGATCTATGATCCATTGATCCTGTCACCTTTTGACAGTCTGCCTCTTTTTCCCATCATGCCTCCACTTCTTAGATTCTAGAAACCATCGTTATCATTTCCTTATATGCACCTTCAACTTCCTTGTGCCTCTTTTCTGTCTCCATATTCATCTGGAAAACTTGACCTTGGTAAAATACAGCTCTCCACATCCTTGCCACCTGCATCAGGCAGTGAGTGTGGCTAGGAGAAAATGAACAATAATGTTGACAGTGGTGCTGGCCAGCAAATCGAAATTACATTTTTCTTCCCTCTTGGTACTCAACATGTAGTTCATAGGTCCACAGCATCAACATTTGAGAGATGATTAGAAATGCAGGATCTCTATCCCCAGCCCACTTAATCACAGGTCTGCATTTTAACAAGGTCCCCAGGTATTTCCTGTGCACATTAAAGTATGAAAATAATGACCTAGAGGATGATTTAAAACTTTTCTGGCTTGGCACAGTGGCTTACCTGTAATCCCAGCACTTAGGGAGGCTGAGGCGGGAGAATCACTGGAGCCCAGGAGTTCAAGACCAATCTGGGCAACTTAGCAAGACCTCATCTCTACAACAGGTAAAAAAAATAAAAAATAAAAATAAAATAAAATAAATAAAATAAGATAAAATTAAATAAAATAAAATAAAATAAAATAAAAATTACCCTAGCATGGTAGTGTGCACCTGTAGTCACAGCTATTTGAGTGACTGAGGTGGGAGGATTGCTTGAGCCCAGGAGGTGGAGGTTGCAGTGAGCTGAGATCGCACCACTTCACTCCAGCCTGTGTGACAAAGTGAAATCTGTCTCAGAATAAATAAAATAAACAAATAGAACCTTCTTTCTTCTTAAACTCCCAATACTTCCAGGCCATCCTTATTCTCAGCTGATGAGTTCACTTCCTGTTTCAATGAGAAATAAAAGGCAATCTGAAGAAAACAAGCACATTTCCATTCCTACCTACCAACTGTACAGAATGTGTACCTGTATGCTTTGTCCTTTCTTCTGTAACTGTGGGTATACTGCCAATTCTCTTTTTTTAAATTAATTAATTTATTTTTTATTATACTTTAAGTTCTAGGGTACATGTGCACAACGTGCAGTTTTGTTACATATGTATACATGTGCCATGTTGGTGTGCTGCACCCATTAAGTTGTCATTTATATTAGGTATATTTCCTAATGCTATCCCTCCCCTCTCCCCCTACCCCACGACAGGCCCTGGTGTGTGATGTTCCCCTTCCTGTGTCCGAGTGTTCTCATTGTTCAATTCCCACCTAGGAGAGAGAACATGCTGTGTTTGGTTCTCTGTTCTTGTGATACTTTGCTGAGAATGATGGTTTTCAGCTGCATCCATGTCCCTACAAAGGACATAAACTCATCCTTTTTTATGACTGCATAGTATTCCATGGTGTATATGTGCCACATTTTCTTTTCTTTTTTTTTTTTTTTTGAGACGGAGTCTCGCTCTGTCACCCAGGCTGGAGTGCAGTGGCCAGATCTCAGCTCACTGCAAGCTCCGCCTCCCGGGTTCACGCCATTCTCCTGCCTCAGCCTCCCGAGTAGCTGGGATTACAGGCACCGCCACCTCGCCTGGCTAGGTTTTTGTATTTTTAGTAGAGACGGGGTTTCACCGTGTTAGCCAGGATGGTCTCGATCTCCTGACCTCGTGATCTGCCCGTCTCGGCCTCCCAAAGTTCTGGGATTACAGGCTTGAGCCACCGCGCCCGGCCATGCCACATTTTCTTAATCCAGTCTGTTATTGATGGACATTTGGGTTGGTTCCAAGTCTTTGCTATTGTAAATAGTGCTGCAATAAACATACGTGTGCATGTGTCTTTATAGCAGCATGATTTATAATTCTTTGGGTATATACCCAGTAATGGGATGGCTGGGTCAAATGGTATTTCTAGTTCTAGATTCTTGAGGAATCACCACACTGTCTGCCACAATGGTTGAACTAGTTTACAGTCCCACCAACAGTGTAAAAGTGTTCCTATTTCTCCACATCCTCTCCAGCACCTGTTGTTTCCTGACTTTTCAATGATCGCCATTCTAACTGGTGTGAGATGGTATCTCATTGTGGTTTTGACTTGCATTTCTCTGATGGCCAGTGATGATGAGCATTTTTTCATGTGTCTGTTGGCTGCATAAATGTTTTCTTTTGAGAAGTGTCTGTTCATATCCTTCACCCACTTTTAGATGGAGTTGTTTGTTTTTTTCTTGTAAATTTGTTTGAGTTCTTTATAGGTTCTGGATATTAGCCCTTTGTCAGATGAGTACATTGCAAAAATTTTCTCCCATTCTGTAGGTTGCCTGTTCACTCTGATGGTAGTTTCTTTTGCTGTGCAGAAGCTCTTTAGTTTAACTAGATCCCATTTGTTAATTTTGGCTTTTGTTGCCATGGCTTTTGCTGTTTTAGACACGAAGTCCTTGCCCATGCCTATGTCCTGAATGGTATTGCCTAGGTTTTCTTCTAGGGTTTTTATGGTATTATGTCTAACATTTAAGTCTCTATTCCATCTTGAATTAATTTTTGTATAAGATGTAAGGAAGGGATACAGTTTCAGTTTTCTACATATGGCTAGCCAGTTTTCCCAGCACCATTTATTAAATAGGGAATCCTTTCCCCATTTCTTGTTTCTCTCAGGTTTGTCAAAGATCAGATGGTTGTAGATTTGTAGTATTATTTTTGAGGGCTCTATTCTGTTCCATTGGTCTATATCTCTGTTTTGGACCAGTACCATGCTGTTTTGGTTACTGTAGCCTTGTAGTATAGTTTGAAGTCAGATAGCGTGATGCCTCCAGCTTTGATCTTTTGGCTTAGGATTGTCTTGGCAATGTGGGCTCCTTTTGGTTCCATATTAACTTTAAAGTAGTTTTTTTCCAATTCTGTGAAGAAAGTCATTGGTAGCTTAATGGGGATGGCATTGCATCTATAAATTACTTTGAGCAGTATGGCCATTTTCACAATATTGATTCTTCCTATCCATGAGCATGGAATGTTCTTCCATTTGTTTGTGTGCTCTTCTATTTCATTGGGCAGTGGTTTGTATTTCTCCTCGAAGAGGTCCTTCACGTCCCTTGTAAGTCAGATTCCTGGGTATTTTATTCTATTTGAAGCAATTGTGAATGGGAGTTCACTCATGATTTGGCTCTCTGTTTGTCTGTTATTGGCGTTAAGAATACTTGTGATTTTTGCACATTGATTTTGTATCCTGAGACTTTGCTGAAGTTGTTTATGAGCTTAAGGAGATTTTGTGCTGAGACAATGGAGTTTTCTAAATATACAATCATGTCATCTGCAAACAGGGACAATTTGACTTCCTCTTTTCCCTTTATTTCTTTCTCCTGCCTGATTGCCCTGGCCAGCACTTCCAACACTATGTTGAATAGGAGTGGTGAGAGAGGGTCTCTTGTGCCAGTTTTCAAAGGGAATGCTTACAGTTTTTGCCCATTCAGTATGATATTGGCTGTGGGTTTGTCATAAATATTTCTTATTATTTTGAGATATGTTCCATCCATACCGAATTTATTGAGAGTTTTTAGCATGAAGGGCTGTTGAATTTTGTCAAAGGTCTTTTCTGCATCTATTGAGATAATCGTGTGATTTTTGTTTTTGGTTCTGTTTATATGCTGGATTATGTTTATTGATTTGTGTATGTTCAACCAGCCTTGCATCCCAGGGATGAAGCCCACTTGATCATGGTGGATAAGCTTTTTGATGTGCTGCTGGATTCGGTTTGCCAGTATTTTATTGAGGATTTTTGCATCAATGTTCATCAGGGATATTGGTCTAAAATTCTCTTTTTTGTTGTGTCTCTGCCAGGCTTTGGTATCAGGATGATATTGGCCTCATCAAATGAGTTAGGGAGGATTCCCTCTTTTTCTATTGATTGGAATAGTTTCAGAAGGAATGGTACCAGCTCCTCCTTGTACCTCTGGTAGAATTCAGCTGTGAATCCATCTGGTCCTGGACTTTTTTTGGTTGGTAGGCTATTAATTATTGCCTAAATTTCAGAGCCTGTTATTGGTCTATTCAGGGATTCAACTTCTTCCTGGTTTAGTCTTGGGAGAGTGTGTCCAGGAAATTATCCATTTCTTGTAGATTTTCTAGTTGATTTGCGTAAGGGCGTTTATAGTATTCTCTGATGGTAGTTTGTATTTCTGTGGGGTCGGTGGTGATATCCCCTTTATCATTTTTTATTGCATCTATTTGATTCTTCTCTCTTTTCTTCTTTATTAGTCTTGCGAGCGGTCTGTCAATTTTGTTGATCTTTTCAAAAAACCAGCTCCTGGATTCATTGATTTTTTGTAGGGTTTTTTGTGTCTCTATCTCCTTCAGTTCTGCTCTGATCTTAGTTATTTCTTGCCTTCTGCTAGCTTTTGAATGTGTTTGCTCTTGCCTCTCTAGTTCTTTTAATTGTGATGTTAGGGTGTCAATTTTAGATCTTTCCTGCTTTCTCTTGTGGGCATTTAGTGCTATAAATTTCCCTCTACACACTGCTTTAAATGTGTCCCAGAGATTCTGGTATGTTGTGTCTTTGTTCTCATTGGTTTCAAAGAACATCTTTATTTCTGCCTTCATTTCATTATGTACCCAGTAGTCATTTCGGAACAGGTTGTTCAGTTTCCATGTAGTTCAGCGGTTTTGAGTGAGTTTCTTAATCCTGAGTTCTAGTTTGATTGCACTGTGGTCTGAGAGACAGTTTGTTATAATTTCTGTTCTTTTACATTTGCTGAGGAGTGCTTCACTTCCAACTATGTGGTCAATTTTGGAATAAGTGCGATGTGGTGCTGAGAAGAATGTATATTCTGTTGATTTGGGGTGGAGAGTTCTGTAGATGTCTATTAGGTCTGTTTGGTGCAGAGCTGAGTTCAATTCCTGGATATCCTTCTTAAATATCTGTCTCATTGATCTGTCTAATGTTGACAGTGGGGTGCTAAAGTCTCCCATTATTATTGTGTGGAAGTCTAAGTCTCTTTGTAATAAAGTCTCTAAGGATTTGCTTTATGAATCTGGGTGCTCCTGTATTGAGTGCATATATATTTAGGATAGTTAGCTCTTCTTGTTGAATTGATCCCTTTACCATTACATAATGGCCTTATTTGTCTCTTTTGATCTTTATTGGTTTAAAGTCTGTTTTATCAAAGACTAGGATTGCACCCCTGCCTTTTTTTGTTTTCTATTTGCTTGGTAGATGTTCCTCCACCCCTTCATTTTGAGCCTATGTGTGTTTCTCCACATGAGATGGGTCTCCTGAATACAGCACACTGATGGGTCTTGACTCTTTATCCAATTTGCCAGTCTGTTTCTTTTAGTTGGAGCATTTAGTCCATTTACATTTAAGGTTAATATTGTTATGTGTGAATTTGATCCTGTCATTATGATGTTAGCTGGTTATTTTGCTCATTAG
The DNA here is from genome assembly GCF_007565055.1 of Rhinopithecus roxellana. Classification (NCBI taxonomy): domain Eukaryota; kingdom Metazoa; phylum Chordata; class Mammalia; order Primates; family Cercopithecidae; genus Rhinopithecus; species Rhinopithecus roxellana. The sequence goes on from NC_044549.1 coordinate 178,458,788, forward strand.
TTGATGCAGTTTCTTCCTATCATCAATGGTCTTTATATTTTGGCATGTTTTTGCAGTGGCTGGTACCAGTTGTTCCTTTCCATGTTTAGTGCTTCCTTCAGGAGCTTTTGTAAGGCAGGTCTGGTGGTGACAAAATCTCTGAACATTTGTTTGTCTGTAAAGGATTTTATTTCTCCTTCTCTTATGAAACTTAGTGTGGCTGGATATGAAATTCTGGGTTGAAAATTCTTTTCTTTAAGAATATTGAATATTGGCCCCCACTCTCTTCTGGCTTGTAGAGTTTCTGCCAAGAGATCCGCTGTTAGTCTGATGGGCTTCCCTTTGTGGGTAACCCGACATTTCTCTCTGGCTGCCATTAACATTTTTTCCTTCATTTCAACTTTGGTGAATCTGACAATTTTGTGTCTTGGAGTTGCTCTTCTCGAGGAGTATCTTTGTGGTGTTCTCTGTATTTCCTGAATTTGAATGTTGGCCTGCCTTGCTAGGTTGGGGAATTCTCGTGGATAATATCCTGCAGAGTGTTTTCCAACTTGGTTACCTTCTCCCGGTCACTTTCAGGTACACCAATCAGACACAGATTTGTTCTTTTCACATAGTCCCATATGTCTTGGAGGCTTTGTCATTTCTTTTTACTTTTTTCTCTAAACTTCTCTTCTCACTTCATTTCATTCATTTGATCTTCAATCACTGATATTCTTTCTTTCAGTTGATCGAATCAGTTACTGAAGCCTGTGCATTTGTCCCGTAGTTCTCGTGCCATGGTTTTCAGCTCCATCAGGTTATTTAAGGACTTCTCTACGTTGGTTATTCTAGTTAGCCATTCATCTAATCTTTTTTCAAGGTTTTTAGCTTCCTTGTGATGGGTTCAAACTTCCTCCTTTAGCTTGGAGAAGTTTGATCATCTGAAGTCTTCTCTCAACTCATCAAAGTCATTCTCTGTCCAGCTTTGTTCCATTGCTGGCGAGGAGCTGTGTTCCTTTGGAGGCAGGGAAGCACTCTGATTTTTAGAATTTTCAACTTTTCTACTCTGTTTTTTCCCCATCTTTGTGGTTTTATCTACCTTTGGTCTTTGATGATGGTGATGTACAGATGGGATTTTGGTGTGGATGTCCTTTCAGTTTGTTAGTTTTCCTTTAACAGTCAGGACCCTCAGCTGCAGGTCTGTTGGATTTTGCTGGAGGTCCACTCCAGACCCTGTTTGCCTGGATATTAGCAGTGGAGGCTGCAGAAGAGTGAATATTGCTGAACAGCAATTGTTACTGCCTGATCGTTCCTCTGGAAGCTTCGTCTCAGAGGGGTACCCAGCCATGTGAGGTGTCAGTCTGCCCCTACTGGGGGGTGCCTCCCAGTCAGGCTACTCAGGGGTCAGGAAACCACTTGGGGAGGCAGTCTGTCTGTTCTCAGATCTCAAACTCCGTGCTGGGAGAACCACTACTGTCTTCAAAGCTGTCAGATAGGGACATTTAAATCTGCAGAGGTTTCTGCTGCCTTTTGTTTGGCTATGCCCTGTCCCCAGAGGTGGAGTCTACAGAGGCAGGCAGGCCTCCTTGAGCGGCAGTGGGCTCCACCCAGTTCGAGCTTCCTGGCCACTTTGTTTACCAACTCAAGCCTCAGCAATGGCGGGCGCCCCTCCCCCAGCCTTGCTGCCACCTTGCAGTTAGATCTCAGACTGCTGTGCTGGCAATGAGGGAGGCTCCCTAGGTGTGGGACCCTCTGAGCCAGGTGCAGGATATAATTTCCTGGTGTGGCGTTTGCTAAGACCCTTGGAAAAACACAGTATTAGGGTGGGAGTGATCCAATTTTCCAGGTGCTCTGTGTCACGGTTTCCCTTGGATAGGAAAGGGAATTCTCTTTCCCCTTGTGCTTCCCAGGTGAGGTGATGCCTCGCCCTGCTTTGGCTCTTGCTCCGTGGGCTGCACCCACTGTCCTGCACCCACTGTCTGACATGCCCCAGTGAAATGAACCCGGTACCTCAGTTGGAAATGCAGAAATCACCCATCTTCTGCCTCCCTCATGCTGGGAGCTATAGCCTGGAGCTGTTCCTGTTCAGCCATCTTGGATGTAGTCGCCAATTCTCTTTTCTAAGGCTATTCATTGTACTTGTGCTCTAGCTCTCCTCCCCTCTGCCCTCCCCAGGGAGACTACTTCAACCTTCTCTCTTGTGTCCTCAATTTTTCTTTCTTCTAAGTCTTTCGTATCAGCATTCTACCATTCTATAATTTTTCTCATCTTAAAAACTAAGCACACAGATTAAAAAAAATAAAGCACTCAAACTTTGCTACATTCTCATGAAGCTACCCATTTCTCTGCTCCCTTTTATAAAACTCTCCTGAAAGTGTTCTCATTCTCTTCTTTTTTCCCTCCAATCAAGCTTTCATCTCACTACTCCACCAAAACTGCTCCAGTTGTGGGCACCAGCGACTTCTACGTTGCTGAATCCTATGCTCAATAAATCCCATTTTCACTTGACCTTCAACAGTAATTACTCAGTTGATCAAGCCTTTTTTGAAAAAACAATAAACGAAAACAAAAAAAACCCCACTTTCTTTGCTTGAAATGATAAAAGCCCCAAAATGTGTTTACTTTCTACTTGCAATCAATTCTTAGTTTAAATTTACAGTTCTAGGTTAAATATACATCTCCTTTAGCATTGCTAAAGCATTTTTCCTTGTCTTTTTTTAGACTAAAGTATTGTTGGGAAGAATGGTGATACTATAATTCGTGGTCCATTGTATTTGACCTGCTTTTACTTTCTTGAAGACTTTAGGATTTACAATTCGTCACCTGGGTTCAGAAATTTCACATTGATATGCTTTTTTGTGGGTGGTTTTTTATTTATTATACTGGATTCACAGAGGACTTCTTCATCTGAGTGGTCACGTCCATCAGTTCAGAGAATTTTTCTTAATTACTTTTAAAATAATTTTTTCCTATACTTTCTATGTTCTCTCTTTCTGAAATTCCTACTACTTAGATATTGGATTGCCTACATTGATTCTCTAATTTTCTTCAAAAATTTTCCTCTATCTCCTTTGCACTTTGTTTGTTTTTATTGTTATTCTACTTTCTGGGATTTCCTTTATCTAATTCCAATTATTATTTTTTATTGTTGATATCATATTTGTAACTTATAGGGGTCCTTTTTGTTTGTAAAACTACTTTTTAATAATTTTCTCTTCTTATGTAAAGGATATGATTGCTTCTTTTATCTCTCTGAGGATATTAGATCTGGTCCCACATCTTCCTTCAGTTGTCTCCTTGCATTGCTTCTTGCATCACTTCTATTTCTTCCTAATTTATTTTTTTCTGTTTATTATTTTGCTCTATTGTTTAGTCTTTTTTTTCCCCAAATGTCCTGTGATTGGTAGTCTTGGATTGAATTTAAGAGGAGGTCACTAAAAAACTTTTTGGACACCTTGAGTGTAAATGAGAGAGAGAGTGAGGGTATAGTCTTCAGGTAGGCTATATTATGGGTTGATTTGACTGGGATGTTTCCTTAAGAAAACTCACAATAATCATATTCTAAAGTTTTTTGGTTTTTTTTGTTTATTCTTATTATTTTAACTTTTATTTTAGGTTTGAGGATACATGTGAAGGTTTGTTACACAGGGAAACACATGTCACCGAGGTTTGTTATACATATTATTTCATCACCTAGGTATTAAGCCCAGTCCCCAACAGTTATCTTTTCTGCTCTATTTGTTTTAATCTTGGCCCAGTCTATTTTCAAAGCATGAGATCCTCCAATCACATGCCCAAGAGAAGTATGGCATGCTGCTAATGTTTTCATGGAAGCAAAACATGGAGCATAGATAAAAGTATTATTGTTCAATATGCAAAGTTTCACTTAATCTTCTCTTGTGAGTATCTACCCCTCATCTGTTCCTGTTGTCCCATTTGAAGTTTTTCTGGTGAGTTTTCTCCATGTACTAGTCTCTGCCTTGATGAGGTAGGAGAGGGGAGGAGTAGAGAAGAATAACGTGGCTACATAGGGCAATGAAAGGTGCCTCGTGGCATCTAGTTACCTCTCACACATAATGTCAACCATGTCTCCTATTTTCAAATATACATATGCAACATCTTCTGGAGGTTCCTGGAGCCCCTACATTCTGAACCTTTTAGGAGTGTTTTATAGCACAAATTACCCAAAGGTAAAAGATCCTGGGCAATTGAAGTTGCTCAATAATGTGTTTTCAATAACAGGAAGAAATGGGCAGAATTCTGCATCCCTTGATGAGTGGAAGGACCCTTAGGAGTCATACTGAGTAACATGCCTGGAACAGAAAGTGATATTTGAACCAACCTACCTTCCTTCCTTCCTTCCTTCCTTCCTTCCTTCCTTCCTTCCTTCCTTCCTTCTGGACTGGGTCTCCCTCTGTCACCCAGGCTGGAGTGCAGTGGCACAATCTCGGTTCACTGCAACCTCTGTCTCCCAGGTTCAAGCGGTCCTTCCATCTCAGCCTCCCGAATAGCTGGGACAACAGGCATGCACCACCACACCCAGCTAGTTTTTGTAGTTTTGGTACAGACGGTGTTTTGCCATGTTGCCCAGTCTGGTCTCGAACTTCTGAGCTCAAACTGTTCCCCACCTCAGCCTCCCAAAGTGCTAGGATTTCAAATCTTCCATATTCTTCTCATCCATCACAGAAAGTGGGACTGTGTTCGTTCCCATGTCAGAAAGTACACGTTGTGGGAAAGGAAATTCAATCATTTTTGAGCAGGCATTTCATGAACATGTTCTCTCTCCAAACACTGGAGAAATATTTCCTCTAACTGAAGAATCATCAAGTCACATCATCAGAGAGGGACACACGCTACCTATAATCTCCCATCATTTCTGCAAATTGTTTAGGGACACCACTTCATTGACAATTACCTTGACAATGCCAGATTTCATAAAACACAGCAATTCTCCATAAGGAGACTCTAGCAGTGCTTCACCTGAGGGGAAAAAAAATTGTTTTCAGCCTTTACCTCAACCCATGGTCAAGCAGGCTTAGACCCCTTTTTAGAACCATGTCTTTGTTCAAAAGACTGAGAACATAGTATGGAATAATTTTTCCCGTTACAGTACTATGTAACAAGCAACCCCCTGCACCACAATCTCAGTAGTTTAAAACAATAAACACTTAGTTCTTTTTCATGACTTTTAAAGTATGGCCCAGCTGATTATGGGCTAGACTCAGCTGGGCTGAGTTGGATATCAGCTTCTGTTTGGGTTCAGGTCTGCTCCATGAATTTTCATCTGGCAACCTGAATTATGGTCTTCACCTGGCAAACATGTGAAGCGCCAAGAGGGTTGGTGGAAACTCCATACTTCTTAAAACTTTAACCAGAAAAAAAGGTACTGTTGTGTTTGCTTATATTCCATTGGCCAAACCCAAAATAAATGGAGGTGGAGAAGTATACTTATTTTACAGTAAATCATGACAAAGTTGTGGAAGAAGAAAAAGATTGTGAATAAACATTGCACTCTACCACTCCAAAGTTCACAAAAGAGAGATTTTTATTTTTATTTTTATTTTTTTTGAGGCGGAGTCTCGCTCTGTCGCCCTGGCTGGAGTGCAGTGGCCGGATCTCAGCTCACTGCAAGCTCTGCCTCCCGGATTTACGCCATTCTCCTGCCTCAGCCTCCGGAGTAGCTGGGACTACAGGCGCCCGCCACCTCGCCCGGCTAGTTTTTGTATTTTTAGTAGAGACGAGGTTTCACCGTGTTAGCCAGGATGGTCTCCATCTCCTGACCTCGTGATCCGCCCGTCTCGGCCTCCCAAAGTGCTGGGATTACAGGCTTGAGCCACCGCGCCCGGCCCCCAAGAGAGATGATTTTTTGACAAACAGAAGTAGTAAAAAAAAAAAAGAAAGAAAAAAAGAGAGATAATCTGAATTCTGCATTAAATAAATGATGTTTATAAATAAGCAGAATAGGAAAACAATGTAAGTAAAGTGAAAGATAAAAAATTTTGCATAACATGCTAAAAAATTAGAAGACAAAATTAGCTGAAGCAGAAGATTCACATTTGTAAAATGTGGAAAAACTTTGAAAAGTGTATGAACCACATCGTCAAAGACCTTGCATAGCTGGTTATACAAAGTACGAGTAAACATTAAATTGTATTAAATTATATAGGCAATAGAGATCCATGAAAGATTTTTCAGAAAGAGAATAGCATATGCAAAGCAATATTTAAGAAGGTTAACCTTGAATTGGACCACATGACATATTGGGCAGCAAAGATATTAGAGATAGGGAATGTAGTTAAGAGCCAATTGGGGATGAGAACTTAAAGCAGGAGAGAATGGAAAGAAAACAATTAATATTTCAAAGAAAATATCAGTAAGATCTTACACAAAATATGTGTTTTTTAATGCAGATAACAAAAACCGAGTTTGAACTAAGGGATTTCATTGTAAGGACTCGGGGATATCTTGTAGACTTCAAGGTGAGGGCTAAAGCTAGATTACAGAAACAACTGGGACCAAGTTTAGAACTCCATCAGATGTTTTCTCCATTTAAAATTTCTGCTCCTCTCCCTCTCTATGTTGGCCAATTCTTACTTTTTCTCTCTCTGCAGTCAGGCTTTTTCAACTTATCCCACCTATATGGTAAAAACCTGGTCACTAACAGCTCCCAAATTTAAGTCTAGGCCCCCAGAAAGGGAGTGATCTAAGTTGCCATTCCTCAGGGATGAACCATCATTGGGACCATAGCTTGGGTCAGGTTTCTACCTCTAAGCTAATGAATAGTGGCCAGGGGGCCATTTGGATAAATATGGCAGATTCTGTAGCAACAATGTGGGTAGACGCAGAAGGGCAAGTCAAAAGGGATGATAGATAGCCTAAGTGGGTTCTTCATGCATGATGACTATCTTTACAGACAGTAGAGAACAGCACGACAAAAAATGACTTTGAAGTTTGATTCTGGGAGAATATCTGTGGCACTGAGAGAAATACAGTCTTGCAGAGTTGCTGGGCTTCTGGAGAAAGACTGCAATCTTGCTTGTGGATATGTCAATATTGAGATGTCATGGAATGTCCAGACGGAACTGTTCATCAGACAGTGGGAGATGTGGGACTAAAACTGAAACAGAGTCTTTGGGCATGGTGGTTGTACACACATGCTCAGAGTTGCAAGATTAAACTGAAAATTGGTTCAGCATGCAGGGGAAGCAGAGCCAAAGATCAGGTATTGAACTTTGATGTGGCCACAGGTAGGAGGCTGAAGGAGGACATGGAATCAAGGAAGAAATGTCACAAAAAAGCCTAGAGTATATGATCTCTCCAAATCAAAGAAGAAAACATTCAGTGGTGAGGCCAAGAAAACCTAACACTGTGTAAAAATTCAGGAGAATGAAGGTTGAGATTTAGCAGTTTAAGTAACCTCAGCAGTTTAGGTAAAGCAACATCAAACTATTGTTTCAGTTAGGATGCTCTCAAGCAGCAAGTCATGGAAAACCCTGACCTAGCTGACTGTTTTAATAAGGATATTTATTGTCTCAGATAACAAGAAGTCCAAGGGAAGGGGAGCCACAGTCTACAAGCTGCATCTGCTCAATGACATCATCCAAGTTCCAGGTTTTCTCCATTAATCATCAAGCTAATCACAAGATCCCTGCTGTAGCAACAAGCATCTCACTTGACTGTGATAATGCCAGGAGAAGAAAATAGAATATATCTGTTAAAAAAAGAGAAAATGGAAAGTGATGTCAAAAGGTGCCATAATAGAAAGTCCTAGTCCTTGTCCCCCAACAGAAACATAAATTTGTTAATGATATAAGTAACAAAATACAGGAAGTCCAGAATCCAGTTAAGCAGCTGCAGTACCCCAGATGAATACAAAATTGGAATCAGCTTCACCAAAACAAGTATGAAGAGCAATTTTACTTTACCTGTGTCAGCCTTTCCTCCAAGCCAATGCAGCTAAGCATTTAGAGAGACTGCAACTCCTCTCTGGAAAGAAGGGAAAGAGAGGGGGCAAATGTCAATTTCTCTTGATTTTCAGTGCACTCCCTAAGGAGCTAGCTTCTGTTTCACCTCAACGGAGTGCTGAAAGTACTGGTATAACCTGGATGCCTGGGGAAGCTACCAGACAGGCTCTTTCCTGCAGCCAGCATTGTTCTGGGGATAATGGAGAAGGTGTAGAACTGAGGTCTCTCCTCCAGGACAGAGGGAGAAATGAAGTATGGCTCTAATGTATCTGGTCTTGTAGTATGCTCCTTAAGAGGCTGGTTTTGGCCCCTAGAGCACTGAAGAAACTGGCATAGTCTAGATGCCCAAGGCACCTGTGGCTGGCATGACTCTGCAAGACTAGAAAAGAGTGTATGACTGAGGGTTTATGCCAAGGGGAAAAGGGAAGAATGGAACATGCTCCCAGTGTACCCAGCCTTTCAGTGCATTGCCCAAGGGGCTAGCTTCCATCTCACCTCACACAAAGCATTGATGGAATTAACATAGTCGGTTAGATACCAGAAGGAGCAAGAGATTATGGGCTTCTGGAAAAAAAAAAAAAAAAAGGTTGGATGCCTAAGGCAACTAGGAACAAAGGCCTAGAATCTCTCTAGCCAAGTTAAATGGTGAAGGTCTTTCCTAGTCAAAGCCAGTCTCTAAAAAGTGGGAGAGAGAACCTGTTTCTCCAAATACACAGACACAAGTTCAAAGCTACAAGAAACAGGAAGAATCAGAAAAACACCACACAATCAAAAGGACAAACTAAATTTCTATTAATTGAACCTAAAAAAAATAGTGATCAGTGAATTGCCTGACAAAGAGTTCAAATAATTGTGTTAAAAAAGTTCAGTGAGTTAGAAAAGAACATAGATATATAACTAAATGAAACAGGAACACATCACATAAACAAAATGAGAGTAGTAACAAAGATAAAAATAATAAAGAAGAACCAAACAGAAATTCTAGAACTGAAGAATATAATAACTGAACTAAAAAAAAAAAATCAGTAGAGAGGTTCAACAGTAGATTTAATTAAGCAGAAAAAAAATCAACGAACTTGAGGGCAAGTAACTTGAAATTCTTCAATCAGAGGAGCAAAAATTAAAAAAAAACTATAGAAATCATAAGGGAATTATGGGATACCATCACAGGAGCTAATATATGCATTTCAAGAGTTCCAGAAGGAGAAGAGTGAGAAAAAGGGACAAAAATCTTATTTAAAGAAATAATGCATGAAAACCACCCAAATCTGGGGCAGGAAAATGGACATCTAATTTCATTTCACAAATCCTAATGTATCCCAAATAATATGAACCTAAAGAATTCTACAAAGAGATAAAAATATGGAATCAATCTAAATGACCATCAATAGATGAATGGATAAAGAGAATGTGGTATATATACACTGCTATTCAGCAATATAAAAGAACAAAATCATGTCATTTGCAGAAACATGAATGGAACTGGAGGTCATTATGTTAAGTGAAATAAGCCAGGCACAGAAAGACAGATCCACATATTTCTTGCTCATGTGTGGGAACTAAAAAAATATTGATCTCATAAAGATGGAGAACAGAATGACAGACATCAGTGGCTGGGAAGAGTGTGTGGATAGGAGGAAGGAATAAAAAAGAAGTCATTTAGTGAGATAAACATACAGTTAGATAGAAAAAATAAGCCTCAATATTTGAGAGCTGAATAGGGCGATTATAGTTAGCAACAAGGTTTTATATATTTCAAAGCAGCTAAAAGAGAGGACTTTGCATGTTACCAACACAGGGAAATGATAAATACCCAAGGTGATGGATACCTAAATACCCTGACCTGATCATTGTAGTCTATGCATGTAACGAATACTCACATGTACCTCATCAATATGTAAAATATTTTGTATCAATAATAAGTAAATAAATAAAAAAGAAGTAAAATTATCTGTATATGACATTATCTCTTATGTAGAAAATCTCAATGACTCCACAAAAACCTGTTAGAACTAATAAACAAAGACAGTACAGTTATACAATCAATGTACAAAAATATTTGCATTTTGTACATTAACAACAAACTATCTGAAAGGGAAATTAAGAAAAATTTCATTTATAATATGATTAAAATGATACAATACTTAAACTTAACCAAAGAGGTAAAAGACTTGTACACTAAAAATATAAATTGTTAATAAAAAAAGTTAAAGAAGACACAAATAAATGCAAAGATGCTCCATGTTGATGGATTGAACAAGTTAATATTGTTAAAATGTCTATACTGCTGATAATAATTGATAGATTCAATATAATCCCTATCAAGATTCCAATTAATTTTTTTACAGAAATAGAGAAAAGAATCCTAAAATTCATATGAAACCACAAGACACTGAATAGCCAAAGCAAACTTGGAAAAGAAGAACAAAGCTGCGGGCATTATACCTCCTGATTTCTATAAAGCTATTGTAATCAAAACAGTATGGCATTGACATAAAAACAGACATATAAGCCAACAGAATAGAAAAGATAGCCCAGAAGTAAACCCATATATTTACAGTTAGCTGATCTTGGACAAGGGTGCCAAGAATACATAATGGGGAAAAGATTGTCTCTTCAATAAATGGTGTTGGAAAAGCTGAATATCCACATGCAAAAGAATGAAATTGAACCTTTATCTTACACCATACACAAATACCAAAGAAGTAAATGTAAAATGTAGAACTGTAAAACTGCTAGAAGAAAACATAGATGTATACTTCATGACATTGGGCTTAGCAACTATTCTTGGATATGACACCAAGAGTACAGAAAACAAAAACAAAATTAGATAAGTGAGACTACATCAAACTAAAAAGCATCTGTACAGTAAGGAAAACAATCAACAGATTGAAAAGGCAACCTACAGAATGGAAGGAAGTATTTGCAAACCATATATTTCACAAGAGATTAATATCTTTAAAAAAATCCAAGACAAAACAAGGAACTCCTACAATTCAACAGCAAAAATAAAAATTAAAAAACAAAAAACAAAAAAATGAAAATCAAAACTAAAGTAAACCAAACTAATAATAACCTGATTGGGCAAGGGACCTGAATAGACATTTCTTCAGAAAAGAAATACTAACGGCAACAAGGACACGAAATGATGCTCAGCATCACTAATCATCTGGAAATATGCAAATTAAAACCACAGTGAGATATCACTGCATACTTGTTAGCATAGCTGTTATCAAATAAACAAAAGATAAGTGTTGGTGAGGATGTGGTGAAATTGAAACTGTTGTACACAGTTGGTGGGAATGTAAAATGGCACAGCCACCATGGAAAACAGTATGGCAGTTTCTCAAAAAATTAAAAAAAAACACCATATGATCTGGCAATTCCACTTCTGGTTATACATCCAAGAGAATGAACATCAAGATCTCAAAGATATATATGCACTCCCATGTTCATTGAGGCATTATTCACAATAGTCAAGATCTGGAAACATCCTAAATGTCTATCAATGATGAATGGATAAAGAAAATGAGGTATATACGTACAATGAAATATTATTCAGCTCTAAAAGAAAAGGAAATCCTGCAATATGTGATGACATAGATGAACCTAAAGGACATTATTCTAAATGAAATATGTCAATCACAGAGGGACAAATACTGTATGATTCTATTTTATGAAGTATCTAAAATAGTAAAACACATAGAAATAGAGAATAGAATGGTGGTTGCCAGGAGCTTGTGAGGAGGAGGAAATGGGGAGTTGCTGTTCAATCGGTATAAAGTTTCAGTGATGCAAGATGAATAAGTTCCGGAGATCTGTTGTACAACATTATGCCTATAGTTACTGATACCGTATTGTGCACTTAAAAATTTGAGAAGGTAGAGCTCATGTCAAGTGGTCTTATCACAGTGTGTATAAATAAAAAGAAAAAATGTTTGGACTTTCCTTTGTGTATAATTGGCTAGAAGAATTTCACATGCCCACTGGCAAGAATAGGACTAACATAAACTACTTGGTTTAAACTGAGTTGGCAATAGGGTCAATTTCCCTAAGTACACTCCCACACAGAGGGTAGATACTTGAACAAAACTCAAACACTGCTAGTACAGAAGAATGGCATAGTGAATTTTGAGTAGGAAGCCAATATTGTTTGCTACTATTTTTTATTAGGAAATTGACAAAGACGATGTGGAGTTTAAGAGATTGATTGGTACAGAAAGTTTGAAATAGATGTGATACATTCAGTAAAATCAGAATAGAACAAATAAGAAGCTTGTGAAATGGCAGTGAAGGCCTATTGAAGTTAGATAGCATTGCTCAGAAGACATAAGCAGCAAAGTCTTGAGATATTGAATAATATTCAAGACATTTGGTTATAGGAGTCATGGTCATTGACATTTCTAATAATAGTAAGGAGAAAATTTAGATGCAAGAGAGCTTTTCTTTTCTTTCTTCTTCTTCTTTTTTTTTTTGAGATGGAGTCTCCCTTTACTAAGTGTCCATAAAACCATATCTTGTTTGTTCAGTTAGGAGGGCTTAGATAAAACCCTCATTTGTCTTGATTCATGAAAATAACTTATTATCTTCTTGATTAGAAAATTTCTGAAAACCCCAACCGCAATGTGGCAATGATATTTTTTATGTATGTATGTATGTATGTATGTATGTATGTATGTATGTATGTATTTATTTATACACACTATGGTAAGAATGCTTGACATGAGCTCTACCATCTTAAATTTTTAAAAGTCAAATAAATTGTCTTATTATGGAACCTCATGTGGACACGATGAATAAATGTTTTCTAATGTGTGGTTTTCCTCTGAAGAGATTTTTATCAGGACAACCTTTGGATTCCTCACTGTGTGGTCTCTGTATAACCAAAATCAGGTGTCACTCTCTTTATACAAACCCCATTGATTTGGTGAAGTGGGTGGTGGTCAAGAGCACCTGCCCAGCAGAGGATTCTGCTCTTCAGTCAGAAGTAAAAGAGTGTTTCAAATAAGAAGGAAACAGAAAAATTTCTTGAAACAAATGATAATGGAAACACAACATACCAAAACCTACGAGATACAGCAAAAGCAGTACCGAAAGGGAAGTTAATAGCTAGTTTACAGATATAAGCTATAAGCATCTACATCAAAAAAGAAAAACTTCAAATAAATAACTTTATGATGCATCTCAAAAACTAGAAAAGCAAGAGCGAACCAAACCCCAAATTAGTAGAAGAAATAATAAAGGTCAGAGTGTAAATAAATAAAATTGAAATGAAGAAACAATAAAAAAGATTAATAAAATGAAAAGTTGGTTTCTTGAAAAGATAAATGAAATTGACAAAGCTTTAGCCAGGGGAAGAAAAAAGAGAGAAGACCAAAATAAATAAAATCAGAAATGAATAAAGAAGACATTACAACTGATACCACAGAAATTCAAAGGATCATTAGTGGCTAATCTGAGCAACAATATGCCAAAAAATTGGAAAATCTAGAAGAAATAAATAAATTCCTAGACACATACAGTCTACCAAGATTGAACCATGAAGAAATCCAGTACCTGAACAGACCAATAACAAGTAATGAGAACAAAGCTGTAATAAAAAATATCTCAGTGAAGAAAAGCCCAGGACCTGATGGTTTCACTGCTGAATTCTACCAAACACTTAAAGAAGAACTAATACCAGTCCCGCTCAAACTATTCAGAAAAAATAGAGGAAAAGGAAATATTTCCAAACTCATTCAACAAGGCCAGTATTATCCTGATACCAAAACCAGAAAAAGACACACCAAAAAAAGGAAACTACAGGCCAATATCCTTAATAAATATTGATGCAAAAATCCTCAAAAAAATACTACCAAACCGATTCAACAACACATTAAAAAGATCATTCATCATGAACAAGTAGGACTTATCACAGGAATGCATAAAAAGGAACATATCTCAAAATAATAAAAGCTGTATATGACAGTCCCACAGCTAGTACCATACTGAATGAGAAAATCTGAAAGCCTTCCCTTTACGATCTGGAACATGACAAGGATGTCCACTTTCACTATTGTTATACAACATAGTACTAAGAGCCCTAGCTAGAGCAATCAGACATAAAGAACATCCAAACTGGATAGGACAAAGTCAAATTATCTTTGTTTGCAGAGGATATGATGTTATATTTGGAAAAACCTAAAGACTCCACCAAAAAAACTATTAGAAGTGATCAACAAATTCAGCAAAGTTGCAGAATACAAAATCAACAACAACAAAAAAATTGGTAGCATTGCTATATGCCAACAGCAAACAATTTGAAAAAGAAATCAAGAAAATAATCCCGTTTACAATAGCTACTTATAAACACCTAGGAATTAACTTAATCAAAGTAATGAAAGATCTATGCAAAGAAAACTGTTAAACATTAATGAAAGAAATTGAAGAGGACACCAAAAAATGGAAAAATAGTCCATGCTCATGGATTGGAAGGATTAATATTTTGTTAAATGTTGATACTACCCAGAACAATCTATAGATTCAATGCAATACTTATCAAAATACAAATGACATTCTTCACAGTAATAGAGGAAAACAATCCAGACACTCATATGGAACCACAAAAGGCCCAAAATATTCAAAGCTATCCTGAACAAAAACTACAAAACGGGAGGAATAACATTGCCTTACTTCAAATTATACTATAGAGTTATAGTTAAAAAAAAAAAAAAAAAAAAAAAGCATGGTATTGGCATTGTAAACAGAAACATAGACCGATGGAACAGAATTGAAAACCCGGAAACAAATCCATCTATTTGTAGTAAACTCATTTTTGACAAAGGTGCCAAGAACATACATTGGGGAAAAGACAATCTCTTTAACCAATTGTGCTGGGAAAACTGGATATCCATATGCAAAAGAATGAAACTAGACCCCTATCTCTCATCATATACAAAAATCAAATCAAAATGGATTAAAGACTTAAATCTAAGGCTTCAAACTATAAGAATACTAAAAGAAAACTTTAGGGACACTCTCCAGGACATTGGACTGGGCAAAGATTTCTTGAGTAATACCCCACAAGCACAGGCAACCAAAGCACAAATGGACAAATGGGATCACATCAAGTGAAAAAGCTTCTGCACAGCAAAGGAAACAATCAACGAAGTGAAGAAACAACCTACAGAATTGCAGGAAACCTACAGGAGGTTGTCTCAAAAAACTAAAAATAGAGCCACTATACAATCCAGCAATCCCACTGTTTAGTATAAAACCAAAGGAAAGGAAATCAGTATATTGAAACAATATCTGCACTCCCACGTTTTTGTGCAGCACTATTCACAATAGTCAAGATTTGGAAGCAAACTAAATGTCCATCAACAGACAAACGGATAAAGAAAATGTAGTACATACACACAATGGAGTACTAATCACTCATGAAAAAGAATGAGAGCCTGACATTTGCCACAACATGGATGGAACTAGAAATAAACCAGGCACAGAAAAACAAACGTTTGTGTGAGCTAAAAATTAAAACAATTGAACCATGGAGATAGAGAGTAGAAAGACGATTACCTGATTATCAGAGGCTGGGAAGGGTAGTGGGGGTGGAGTGGGGTGGAGGAAGTGGGGATGGTTAATTGGTGCAAGAAATAGAAACAATGAAAAAGAACTAGTATTGATAGCACAACAGGTGATTATAGTCACTAATAATTATTTCTGCCTGTTTTAATTTAATTTCATTTAACTTAATTTAATTTAATTTAATTTAATTGTTTTGAGATGGAATCTAGTTCTGTCACCCAGCCTGGAGTGCAGTGGTGCGATCTTGGTGCACTGCAACCTCTGCCTCCCAGGTTCAAGCAATTCTTCTGCCTCAGCCTCCCAAGTAGCTGGGATTACAGTCATACACCACCACACCTAGCTAATTTTTGTATTTTTAGTAGCAACAGGGTTTCACCATGTTGGCCAGGCTGGTCTCAAATTCCTGACCTCAGATGACCCACCCCTCTTTGGCCTCCCAAAGTGCTGGGATTATTTTATATATATAAATATATATATATATAAGTATATATATAAATATATATAAGTATATATAAATATATATATATTTTTTTCTTCAACTTTTATTTTAAGTTCACAGGTACATGTGCAGAATATACAGGTTTGTTACATAGGTAAATGCGTGCCATGGTGGTTTGCTGCACAGATCAACCCATCACCTAGGTATTAATCCCAGTATCCATTAGCTATTCTTCCTCATGCTCTCCCTCCCACTTGCCCCGTCACCCCCGATAGGCCCCAGTGTGTGTTATTCCCCTCCATGTGTCCATCTGTTCTTGTCATTCAGGTCTCACTTATAAGTGAGAACATGCGGTATTTGGTTTTCTGTTCCTGTGTTAGTTTGCTGAGGATAACAGCTTCCAGCTCCATCCATGTCCCCACAAAGGACATGATCTCATTCTTTTTTGTGATTGTATAGTATTCCATGATGTATATGTACCACATTTTCTTGATCCAGTCTATCATTGATGGGCATTTGGGTTGATTCCATGTCTTTACTATTGTAAATAGTACTTCAATGAACATATGCACATATGTATCTTTATAATACAATGATTTATATTCCTTTGGGTATATAGCCAGTAATGGGATTGCTGGGTCAAATGGTATTTCTGCTTCCTGATCTTTGAGGAATTGCCACACTGCCTTCCACAGTGGTTGAACTAATTTACATTCCCACCAACAGTGTAAAAGTGTTCCTTTTTCTCTGCAGCCTCACCAGCATCTGTTGCTTCTTGACTTTTTAATAATCACTATTCTGACTGGCATGAGATGGTATCTCATTGTGGTTTTGATGTTCATTTCTCTAATGATCAATAATGTTGAGCTTCTTTTCATATGTTTGCTGCCCACATGAATGTCTTCTTTTGAGAAGTGTCTGTTCATGTCCTTTGCCCACTTTTTAATGGAGTTTTTTTTGTTTTGTTTTTGTTTTTTGTAAATTTGTTTAAATTCGTTGTAGACTCTGGATATTAGACCTTTGTCAGATGGATAAATGGCACAAATTTTCTCACATTCTGTAAGTTGTCTGTTCATTCTGATGATAGTTTTTGTTTTGTTTTTGCTGTGCAGAAGCTCTTTAGTTTAATTGGATCCCAACTGTCAATGTTTGCGTTTGTTGCAATTGCTTTTGGTGTCTTCATAAAAACTGCCTCACCTATGTCCTGAATGATATTGCCTAGATTTTCTTCCAGGGTTTTTTATAGTTTTCTGTGTTACATTTAAGTCTTTAATCCATCTTGAGTTAATTTTTGTATAAGGTGTAAGGAAGGGGTCCAGTTTCAATTTTCTGCATATGGCTAGCCAGTTCTCTCAGCACCATTTATTAAATAGGGAGTCCTTTCCTCATTGCTTGTTTTTGTCAGGTTTGTTGAAGATCAGATAGTTGTAAGTGTGTGGTCTTATTTTGGGGTTCTCTATTCTGTTCCAGTCTATGTGTCTGTTCTTGTACAAGTACCATGCTGTTTTGGTTACTGTAGCCTTATAGTGTAGTTTGAAATTGGGTAGCATGATGCCTCCAGCTTTGTTCTTTCTGCTTAGAATTGTCTTGGCTATTCAGGCTTTTTTTGGATTTGTTTTGTTTCATATGAAGTTTTAAATAGTTTCTTCTAATTCCGTAACAAATGTCAATAGTAGTTTAATGGGAATAGCATTGAATCAATAAAGTGCTTTGGGCAGTATGGCCATTTCATGATATTGATTCTTCCTATCCATGAGCATGGAATGTTTTCCCATTTGTTTGTGTCATCTCTGATTTCTTTGAGCAGTAGTTTGTAGTTCTCCTTGAAGAGGTCCTTCACTTCCCTTATTAGCTTTATTTCTGGTATTTTATTCTCTTTGTAGCAATTGTGAATGGGAGTTCATTCACAATTTTGCTCTCTGCTTGCCTGTTGTTGTTGTATAGGAATGGTGGAGATTTTTGTATACTGAGTTTGTATCCTGAGACTTTGTTGAAATTGTTCATCAGCTTAAGAAGATTTGGGGCTGAGATGATGAAGTTTTCTTGATAAAGGATCATGTCATGTAAAAACCAAGATAATTTGATGTCCTCTCTTTCTATTCGAATACCCCTTTTTTCTTTCTCTTGCCTGACTATTCTGGCCAGAACTTCCAATACTATGTTGAATTGGAGTGGTGGGAAGAGGGCATCCTTGTCTTGTGCCGGTTTTCAAGGGGAATGCTTCCAGCTTTTGCGCATTCGGTATGATATTGGCTGTGGGTTTGTCATATATAGTTCAATATGTAGTTTATTGAGAGTTTTTAACATGAAGGGATATTGAATTTTATCAAAGGCCTTTTCTGCATCTATTGAGATAATCATGTGTTTTTTGTCTTTAGTTCTGTTTTTGTAGTCATTAATAATTTAGTTGAACATTTAAAAACACCTAAGAGAGTAACTGGATTGCTTGTAACACAAAAGAAAGATGCTTGAGGTGATGGCTACCACATTTACCCTGATGCAATTATTACACATTGCATGCCTATACCAAAATATCTGATGTTCCCCATAAATATATACACCTACTATATACCCACAAATTTTTAAAAAAATTTTTTAAGAGTTTTAGAATTGTCCCTCTGGGCTGTTGAAAATATAATTGAATTAAAAGGACTTCAACTGCTCCTTGGAAGTGTAAAATCTGAACCATGACCTTGATTGCTAAAACTTTCTTTATTTTTATAAATTCTCACCCAAGTTTCTGGGTGATAGTAATAGAAATTTCATTTGCTTTATATTTTCTACACATTTGAATTTGAGAATCTTTTTATAAAATTTGGTATCTTTTTATAAAATCTTTTCTAACAAGGGCAACAACAACAAAAACTCTTAATCATCCACTAAAGACGTCTTGCAGATTTATGTGATGGCCAAAACACCAACACTCATTGACTTATCCACATTTCCTTTTCTAATCGTTTCTTGTTTGTTTTTCCTTTTAGGGAATGAAGGCAGCACAGCAGCGAAACTTCAGGTGTATACAGCTGGAATAATTACAGCGATCACCAAGTCATAACATCTTGCCAATGTATCACTTAGTAATTGGATATATACAGTAGAATTAACATTGAGGACTTGAAATTTCTTGTTATTTAATATCCTTCAGGGACATGTTCACAGAATTTCATGCTTATGCTCGACAGATGTTTGGTGGTTCAGGAAGGAATAATGAAAAATTCAGATATGTAAACAAAGATCTTAGTTACTCAATAAATCAGAAAGGAAATAAGTTTCCCAAGAATACCAAGTAAAATCAGCAGAAAAGGACCCAGAGCATTTGGCATTTCTATTTTCTTTTTCTTTTGGCTCTGTCACCCACTCTAGAGTCAGTGGTGCAATCTCGACTCACTGCAAGCTCTGCCTCCCGGGTTCAAGTGATTCTCCTGCTTCAGCTTCCTGAGTAGCTGGGACTAAAGGCGCCGGCCACCATGCCTGGCTAATTTTTTGAATTTTTAGCAGAGATGGGGTTTCACTGTGTTAGCCAGGATGGTCTTGATCTCCTGACCTCATGATCCGCCCACCTCCGCCTCCCAAAGTGCTGGGATTACAGGCGTGAGCCACCACGCCCGGCTTGGCATTTCTTTTACATCTTTTATTTGCTTGTATATAAATCCCTAGGTCTATATTAGTTTCTCTGGATTCTTGACATCCAAGCCAGTGTTTATTTGTTAGGCAGCAATAGTAAACACTCAGGTAAAGTGTTTCAAAGGTAGAAGTAGCAGTTATAGGATTCACATAATGAAAGTGATTTCAATGGAAAGACCTATTCATAACAAGGACAAAATGAACGGGCATTGTGGTTTGTTAATGAGGGTTTTGCACATTTGAGTATGTGAACTATTTCTTTGAATTAGGGTTGCTCAACTCTTCCTGCTCAAATGAATCAATGCTGAAGCCTAAAAATATCCAAGTTTCTGGCACCATTCCCCAGAGATTCAGAATTAATTGGCCTTAAGTTGGGCCTATACATATGTATTTTTTAAAAAACTATTGGCTTTGAGACACAATCCATTTGGGAAAATATAATCTTAAGCCTGACTTCACCAAAACCTAATAAAACAAAAGCCAGAAAACAGGTTCAGAACCCATCAGGTTATGGCGGCTCCTTTAAGATTTAACTTGTACACTGAATTAGCCTTAAACATTTCTTTCATTATTAGTTTTAATATCCCAACAGCATTGGTTTGAGGCATTGCAAGTTTTTTGAAATTTGAGCTACTTCTGCAAGCCCTCCTTGGTGACTTGATGTACTGAGAACTTGTCCACTTGCTTAGCAGTGGTTGTTGAACCTTGTATGTGGAATGTACTTAAGTATGTGGCTTCATTCATTGAGTGGGACATGAGATATTCTGAAGTTTCCTGTGTTTAGCTCTTTATTTCAAATGGAAACGGATAATATTACTGTTTACTTTTCCTACTGTGGTGCTCTTTTATTTTTAAGTTACTTCAGGATGGTTCTGAGATACCAAAATGAGTAAGATATGGTTTCACTAATGCAACCAAGATTAACTAGGTGAATAGCAATTATATTTTATTGAATGAAACACAGCTTAATTAGGTTAGGTCAAGGAGGGCTATTTCCTCACCAATGTGCACACCTTGAGGGAAGGACAAAATATTAAAGATAGCTAGAATTTGCGATTCTAATACCCCCTGAAGCTCTCCATCTCTCTTCTCTGCATGTCAACTCTAATCCTTAGACAGACTTTTTTCACAATGACTGGAATGTTGTTTCCATCAACCTTCAGGGTCACATTTATCTTCTGAGGAATGGAAACTCATTTTTTTTTGAACCTGGGATCCCAGGGCTAACTGGCCAAACTTGGGTCAAGGGCCATCCTCAAAGAACTGTGGCTAGGGAGGTGGGATCCTGACAAAACTGCATTTGTCTTTGGATTGTAGAGACAGAATAAATGTTTCCTAGGAAGGGGAAGGGAATGTAATTTCAGGAATTAAAAAAAAAAAAAAAAAAAAACCAGCAGATGAATATCCAGTACAGACATTGCTTTCTGGTTCCAATTGCTGTTGGAGGTGGAGGGTTTCTCCTCATGAGACACGGCTCCCCAGTCTTGCAGAGTTGAACTTAGGACTTTTTCAGACCCACCTCTCATGTCACCCTCTCATTAAGACTTTATTGACTCTACTACCCCCAACCACCCACACACTGTTGGCTTCACCTTCCACTGTGATGCTGTAACATGAAGTAATAAGCCATGATTACAGTGTGCTGCCAACTGTTGTGTTTTCCAGAAGACCATAAGGAAAACGTTGATCCAACTTACTGCAGTAAAGGTAAATACAACATTGACAGTCTTAGCAGTGTCTCAGAAAGGAACTCAGGGAGGATATTTATAGGGTTTAGGTCTTAGACTGAGTGAATTTCAGGTAGGTTTTGCAAGACAGCAAACTGTTTGGGTTTGGCAGAGTTCATGACATAATATCTATGAATTGTTGGGACACAGGGAGATGAAGGAGTTGAAACAAGTCTTCTAGAGCAAGCTGGTTGACATAGATAAGTAAGTCTCTTTGGTTAGTCACAGCCTTGTCTATTAGGAGCAAGTATTTCTTAAAGCAAGTAGTTAAGTCATTTTTGCTTATTTTCAGCATGGCTTAAACATAGAGAAAGTAAAGTATACTATATTCCAATATTATTTAGTACACAGACAGGAAAGTATTTGGCTTCAGTTATCGATAATGCATTTTAATCGTTAACTTTTTATCTGTTGGTATATAGGAATGACCAAGGGTCATTGAGTCACATGTAAGAAAAATGTTATTTTATCTTTTAATAATTCTGATTACAACAGTGAGAAAGTTAATCATATTTCCATTTAAATCATCTCACATCCAAAATCACCTTGCATATTTCTGATAGTATGGTTTTCACATTTTCAAACATACCATCAATATTTCCCAGTGGGAATCAACGAGTTCAGGGTAGAGCAGAATTTGCTATCTCTTACTCTGATGTTAGCACCTTATTTAAAACAGCTGCAGAAAATATAGATTGTGAAGGTTGGGTTAATAAAAGACAAATGTAACTAATGATGAAGGCTGAAAAAAATTTAATGTCTTTTCCACACTTTTGAAATTCTGGATTACTTTTCTTTTATTCAATACCTTTTTATTTTCTAGAGAAAATGGAAAGTGAAACCCAAGTCAGTTAAAGTAATGTAAGTCCAGTTGTGTTCTGTGCTAGAAAATTGAGAAGTTGGCACTGTTAGTGCCTGAATTCCTTCAGACGTTAAGCTCCAAACTTCTACTTTCTGAAGAAAATTAAGTTAATGTATCCTTAATGGAATAAATGCAATTCTCAATCATGAATAAATTTCACATTATGATTTCTTTAGGGAAAACCTTGCTTCAATTTTATAAGCAGAAGAAAGGAAAGGAAATGTTAAAATCTGTGGAAAAGTTGTAGATTCCTGGAGCCACTTTTATTTCACGATTGTGAAAGTTAAATCAGAATTGTATTGCAAATAAAAACATTTCTACAACAATACTTTCTAGAGAAGTTTCTAAACAACAAAAGAACCCCCAAAACACAAACCCACAACTTCCTTTTGGCTTCATTACTATTTGGATATTACCCTAATTGTGAAGAAAAAACCCCGCCCTTCTCGTGAAGTATAAAGTAGGCCTCCTTTCTCCCTTGGGGCATTACTCTTGGTTGGGGAAGGATATCTCAATTCATAAATCTTTACACACTGAGGGTATGTGGACATCACAGTAGCAAAGTTTTTGTTCTGGGCCAGGCATGAATGTGAAATAGATGTATATTTTGTCCCCCCAGACTCTAGCTTCCTGATATTCCAGCCCATAGACTCTCTCTGGGCTTCACTCTGGTGACCAATGGCATATTTTCCATTAAAACCTCGACAAATCTGAGACTCATTGATACTGAAGGGTGAGTCTTGGCATTCCAATCCAGGATTTCAGGATGTTCTGTGGAGAACACCCCATAACCCTGACTATTCCAAGTGGATTCAAAATAGATAAAATACATTTTTTTTTTTTTTTAGAAAAACCATTTTCAATTTACATCATTTTTTCCTGATTAATGAAGAACAACAACAACAGAAAAACAGTTTTCGGTTTAAACATATTTGTGTTCTCTTTGTAAAAAAAATTAAATAATAAAAGGATAAAATCCTGACAGTCCTCATGACACTTCCCTGTCTTCATTCTTCCAACCCATTCTTTCTAAGACATACTTTGAAACTTCCTAATTAACTTCAGAAGCAATCTCAGAATCGGGTTGTTGCTGAGCAAGGGTGAGCTCCCATCTCTCACGTTTCCTCTTAACCTTTTAATAAACTTTCATCAGTGTAAGTAATTGTAACATATCTCTTCACAGACAGTCTGAAGAAGCTAGCAGGCTGAAGCAATGAATTGATTGAACTTAATCACTCAAGCTAGGAGTACCTTTACTGGCAGGTGATACACATATATGTAATATAAAATCTCAACCTCAGTACATGTCCATACAAACCAAACAAAAAATAAGCCATGCATGTATGAATAGTCTATGCTTTCCAAGTTCTTCACTATGATCTATGTACTAAAAATCACATCTTCATTTTTGTTGCCTGCTCCATTTCCCCATCATGCCCTTTCTAGAAGTTGCTGGATAAAATTCCTGCTGCCTTTAGCATCAGGGGTGCGTTACTTTCTCTCTTATCGGGTTTCCCCCAAGACTCTGCTCCTCCTTGGGCATTTTCGCTGGTTTTCTGCAGGCTGCCTCTGAGAAACTGGGAAACTTGGAGCCAAATGGCGAGTCCTCTGCCCAAGTAGTAGAAGTGATCGCAGCTCGGCCTCCAGCAAAGATTACCCTTGGTTTCTGAGAAATTCTGACTTCCCAAGTTCATTTGGCAGACAGCGGCTTCTCTGAAACAAAACCAGCAAACAGCTGGAGCGTCTCTGGACACTCACATTAAAATTTGTGAAGAGTTAAAAGCCCCAGGGAAGAACCCGGTCAAGGGCACGAGTCAGTGCCGGCTTAAAAGAGTCTCTCAGCGCAGGCGGCGTTTGCTTGGGGCACCCACCTGCAGCTGCGCAGCGCGGGCCTGGGCTTGCAGCGCGCGCTCCATCCAACTGCGCCGCGGGCGCCTGAGAGGCGCGCGGTTACTGCGCTCAGGCGCTCGGTGCAGCCTCTTCTGGAGAGTTGGGGGTGGAGTCCGGAGTGTCCCCTGACCCCGGGAAAGCTGGGTAAGTATGGGGTACGAGAACTTGGGGCCTGAGGCAGGCGAGGGAGAAAACCTCGGGTAGACAGGTGGATGTGAGAAGGAGTCTCCTTTCTGGTGATTTGCACCTGTTGACGCCCTCAAGTCTGGGCTCCAATAAATTTTACAGATGGTTGAGACAGGTTCTGAAAGGTAGACTCAGAATTCAAATGGACCTTAGGGCAGTGCTATCCGAAGTGTGGTGGAAGGACTAATAGCATCGCCTTCCCCTGGAAACTTGTTAGAAATGCAAATTCCTGGACCCCACCAAACTCTGCTGAACCAGGATCTCTGGGAATGGGGATAAGGAATGTGTATTGTAACAAATACTCCACGGGATTCTGATGCAGCTAAAGTTTGAGAACCACTGCCTTAGAGGTCACTCAGTCCTGCATTTGAGCCCCGAACCCCAATGCAGGAACCCCCAAATAAACAGCTATGCGTGTGTAGGCAATGAGCCAAAGGCATTAGATACTGGGGTATATTCAGGTATAAAAAGAACTTCCAAACGCTCATGGTTTGTGGGAATTCTATTCTGTCCCAAACGAAACTGTGATCTTTGAGATTTCCTAAGAACATCACTGAGAGCTTCAACAAATATTTCTGAGTTTGTACTGTGTGCAAGTCTCCAGGTAAGGTTCTTTCAAAGTGCTGGGGGCCATTAATCTTTGATGACGAATGAATGGTTTTGTGCTGTTGGTATTATTCTCCTTTCAGTGGTTTAACTTAAATATGAAGTCTAAATCCGCTACTGACTTATTGGAGACTCCGGAGCAAATTTATTTGCAGATATTTCTCAGTTTTCCCTTTTCTTCAATGGGTGGGTGCAGGATGTAAGGTTTTGATAGGGAACCTGCTAGCATTATCTTAAAGTAGTTCCCCAGAGGACCCTGTGTGGTTATGATATTGAACTATTATATGTTAAAGCATAGAAAATATTCAATACAATGATTTTATATTTAATTATGTATGTATGTCTTTTTTTTTTTTTCTCTGTCGCCCAGGCTGGAGTGCAGTGGCTGGATCTCAGCTCACTGCAAGCTCGGCCTCCCGGGTTTACGCCATTCTCCTGCCTCAGCCTTCCGAGTAGCTGGGACTACAGGCGCCCGCCACCTCGCCCGGCTAGTTTTTTGCATTTTTTAGGAGAGATGGGGTTTCACCGTATTAGCCAGGATGGTCTCGATCTCCTGACCTCGTGATCCGCCCATCTTGGCCTCCCAAAGTGCTGGGATTACAGGCTTGAGCCACCGCGCCTGGCCGTGTGTATGTCTTAAGTTAAAACATCTAAAAGGCTTTTTTCACAGATTTCAAAAGCTAATCACCTCTCTGTTTGAAAACAACTTTGGAAATGTCAGTAAGACTGGGAGCCATTGCTAGCAATGTTACGAGCCTGTGAAAATAAAATTTGCCACTGTAAATATTTCCCATCTTGAATCATAGCCACATGCAGAAATTGTTCATAAGTATTCAATGAGCATATGCTTAGCATCCTTCTATAATGAAGTGTAAGGCTGACAACATATGTCTTGTTTGCATTGTATTTCATGTTGTGATTTTCCTTCCTCAAGTTCAAATCATCTTCCAAAAAGGAAGAATTTTCAACCCTGGAGCATATACCCAGAATCCTCTAGCTCTGAGAGCTGAGGGCACAAATTCACTTGGAATGTGTACTTTTCTTGGTATTGCAGTTTTCTTCGAAGATGCCCCTGTCAATCTTGTAGGATCTCAGATCCAGTATACACTGAGCAAGTAGAAAGTGCAAAGGAAGAGGAATTGGGGGCTGGGAAAAGTTGGGACCTAAGATAAAATGAGATGCATGCCTACTTTGTGAGGAAGGGCTGACTGGTAGTGCATGTGGCAGTTGCAAACATTTTTGTCACCCCATCAATCCCTGGTGCTTCATGGTACTGCCCTAAATTCCTCTGGCCTATTCCCTAACATGCACACAACCCACTACCCACAAACATTGCCCCTTGCCATTCTCCAAGGAACCATTCTTTTTTTTTTTTTTTAATTTTACTTTAAGTTCTGGAATACATGTGCTGAACATGCAGGTTTGTTACATAGGTATACATGTGCCATGATGGTTTGCTGCACCTATCAATCCATCATCTAGGTTTTAAGCCCCACATGATTAGGCATTTGTCCTAATGCTCTCCCTTCCCTTTCCCCCAACCCCCTGATAAGCTCTGGTGTGTAATGTTCCCCTCCTTGTGTCCAGGTGTTCTCATTGTTTGACTCCCACTTATGAGTGACAATATGTGATGTTTGGTTTTCTGTTCTTGTGTTAGTTTGCTGAGGATGATGGATTCCAGCTTTATTCATGTCCCTGCGAAGGATATAAACTCATTCTTTTTTATGGCTGCATAGTATTCCATGGTATATATGTGCCACATTTTCTTTATACAGTCTATCATTGATAGGCTTTTGAGTTGGTTCCACGTTTTTACTATTTGTAAATAATGCTGCAATAAACATACATGTGCATGTGTCTTTATAGTGGAATGATTTATAATCCTTTGGGTGTATACCCAGTAATGAGATCGCTGGGTGAAATGGTATTTCTAGTTCTAGATCCTTAAGGAATACAACACTGTCTTCCACAATGGTCGAACTAATTTATACTCCCACCAACAGTGTAAAAGTGTTCCTATTTCTCCACATCCTCTCCAGCATCTGGTGTTTCCTGACTTTTTAACAATCACCATTCTAACTGGCGTGAGGTGGTATCTCATTGTGGTTTTGATTTGCATTTCTCTAATGACCAGTGATGATGACCTTTTTTTTTTTTTTTTTTTTTTTTTTTTATGTTTGCTGGCCACATAAATGTCTTCTTTTAAGAAGTGTCTGTTCATATCCTTCATCCACTGTTTGATGGGGTTGTTTGTTTTTTTCTTGTAAATTTGTTTAAGTTCAAGGAACCATTCTTGTCCTATATTCATGTTGCAGATTTCTAATTGCCTGCCCAATATTCTAATACTCCCTATTTGAATTCTCATCCATCAAGCCACTTTTTGGGATGATAGTGTAACTCAAGACTTGGTGTCTGAAAAGCCAATGTAACGTTCCACATTATTCGATCATCCCAGAAGACACCTCAAGCCTTCTCTCTCAAGATGAAATAAGTCACTTGGTTAATTAATTATTATTTTGGAAAATAATAAGAAACATGAAGAGAATGGAATTAGAGCTTCAGAAAGGCCCCGTAGTACAATGGAAGAACATCACCTTTGAAGATACTGCAAGTCCTTGCGCAAGCTATGCTAACTCTTTGAGCCTTAGTTTCTTCATCTGTGGTATGGGTATAATTACAGCTAACTTATAGAATTGAAGTGAGAATTACAGATTATTATGTAAAATGCTTTGCACATAGTATGTATTAAATGTATGCTAGTCATTATGATCATTGTAATTTTGTAGCTAATCACCTAGTGCAGTCTTTTAACAATCAGGAAACAGACAAAAATTTAAGTAAATCATAATGTAATAATCTAGTGATACAGAAAAACCTTGCCCGAGAAGGGTCTTGCAGGACCTCTTTAATTAATAGGTAAGCTAATTTATAATTTTCTTATAGTCTAATCACCAATTATTTATTTACATATGAATATTGCTAAGTGCCTTAAATGTATATTCTTGTACATATTAAATATCTCTCTAGATTATATGAATTATGATTATAGTCAGCTGCAAGTAATAGCAGACCCAAAACAGTGGCTTGAACAAGTCATACACTGATATTTTCTTTGTGTAAAATAAGTCCACAGGTAGGCAGTACATGGCTATTGGTAGCCCAGGCTTCTTTATGCCTTTCTATTCTACCCTCTTGGCATGGAGCTCCTATCTATAAGATTGTTTTACGGTCCCAAGATGGCAGTGGGAGCTCTAGATGTTATAACTGTATTTCGTGTAGTAAGAAGAAGGAATGGGGATAGTGCAAAAATATCTACTTTCCTGCTGGGTCATCCATCTTCCACATATATCTCATTGGCTAACCTTAGCTACAAAGAAGGTTTGGAGATGTGTTTTCATAGCTGAGTACATTGCCTTATCAATCAACATAGGAATTCTGTTAATATAGAAGGAGAGAATTGGGAGTATTAGAATGTTGGATAGGCAGCTAGAAATCTGCAACGTGGATGCAGAACAAGAATGGTTCTTTCTGGCACAAGACAAGGATACCCTCTCTCACCACTCCTATTCAACATAGTGTTGGAAGTTCTAGCCAGCGCAATCAGGCAAGAGAAAGAAATAAAGGGTATTCAATTAGGAAAAGAGGAAGTCAAATTGTTCCTGTTTGTAGATGACATGATTGTATATTTAGAAAATCCTATCGTCTCAGTCCAAAACCTCCTTAAGCTGATAAGCAACTTCAGCAAAGTATCAGGATACAAAATCTATGTGCAAAAGTCACTAGCATTCCTGTACACCAATAACAGACAAACAGAGAGCCAAATCATGAGTGAACTCCCATTCGCAATTGCTATGAAGAGAATAAAATACCTAGGAGTCCAACTTACAAGGGATGTAAAGGACCTCTTCAAGCAGAACTATAAACCACTGCTCAACAAAATAAAAGAGGACACAAGCAAATGGAAGAACATTCCATGCTCATGGATATGAAGAATCAATATTGTGAAAATGGTCATACTGACCAAGGTAATTTATAGATCCAAGGCCATCCCCATCAAGCTACCAATGACTTTCTTCACAGAATTGGAAAAAACTACTTTGAAGTTCATATGGAACCAAAAAAGAGCCCATATTACCAAGACAATCCTAAGCAAGAAGAACAAAGCTGAAGGCATCACGCTACCTGACTTCAAACTACTACAAGGCTACAGCAACCAAAACAGCATGGTGCAGTACCAAAACAGAGATATAGACCAGTGGAACAGAACAGAGGCCTCAGAAATAACACCACACATCTACAACCATCTGATCCTTGACAAACCTGACAAAAACAAGAAATGGGGAAAGGATTTCCTATTTAATAACAGGTGCTGGGAAAACTGGCTAGCCATATGTAGAAAGCTGAAACTGGATCCTTTCCTTACACCTTATACAAAAATTAATTCAAGATGGATTAAAGATTTAAATGTTAGACTTAAAACCATAAAAACCCTAGAAGAAATCCTAGGTAGTACCATTCAGGATGTAGGCATGGGCAAGGACTTCATGTCTACAACACCAAAAGCAACGGCAACAAAAGCCAAAACAGACAAATGGGATCTAAACTAAAGAGGTTCTGCACAGTAAAAGAAACTACCATCAGAGTGAACAGGCAACCTACAAAATGGGAGAAAATTTTTGCAATTTACCCATCTGACAAAGGGTTAATATCCAGAATCTACAAAGAACTTAAACAAATTTACAAGAAAAAAAAAAAACCAACAAAAAGTGGGCAAAGTATATGAACATACACTTCGTAAAAGAAGACATTTGTGCAGCCAACAGACATGTGAAAAAATGCTCATCATCATGGTCATCAGTTAAATGCAAATCAAAACTCCAATGAGATACTATCTCATGCCAGTTAGAATGGTGATCATTAAAAAGTCAAGAAACAACAGATACTGGAGAGATATAGAGAAATAGCACTGTTGGTTGGAGTGTAAATTAGTTCAACCATTGTGGAAGACAGTATGGCAATTCCTCAAGGATCTAGAACTAGATATGTCACTTGACCCAGAGATCTCATTACTAGATATATACCCAAAGGATTATAAATCATTCCACTATAAAGACACATGCACACGTATGTTTATTGTGGCACTACTGACAATAGCAAAGACTTGGAACTAACCCAAATGTCCATCAATGGTAGACTGGATTAAGAAAATGTGGCACATATATACTATGGGATACTATGCAGTCATAAAAAAGAATGAGTTTATGTCCTTTGTAGGGACGTGGATGAAGCTGGAATCCATCATTCTCAGCAAACTGTCACAAGGACAGAAAACCAAACACCGCATGTTCTCACTCATAGATGGGAATTGAACGATGAGAACACTTGGACATAGGGTGGGGAACATCACATACCAGGGCCTTTCGGTGGGTGTGGGGCTGGGGGAGGGATAGCATAGGAAAAATACCTAATGTAAATGACGAGTTGATGGATGCAGCACACCACCATGGCACATGTATACCTATGGAACAAACCTGCACATTGTGCACATGTACCCTAGAACTTAAGGTATTAAAAAAAAGGTTCTTTGAAAAATGGCAAGTGGCAATGTTTGTGGGTAGTAGGTAGTAGAGTGTGTGTGTTACAGACTAGCAGATGGTAGAGAGAAAGTGATAATAACAAGCTTCTTGGCAACTGGATTGTTTGAAAAGTACTCTCGGTGTGAAATTAGAGTAATAATGATCTATCTAGATCTTAAAGCAGTTTACATGAATGATTATATTTCAACCCCACAGTAATCTTGAGAGTTTGTAAAAAGGGTAGATGTATTTATGATCACTTTATTCATGATCAAGTTGAGGCTCAGAATGATAAAGAGGTGACCAAGACCACATGCCCAGTTATTACAGAGCTACTGTAAACCTTAGCTCTTCTGACAACTAGTGCATCTCCTTAGCCGAGAGTGGGCAAATTGTAGAGAAAATGAGATAATAAAAATAAGTTTATATACTTAATTTTAACCATTGTGATATTATTTTCCAAAAATTATTTGGACAGAAGGAGATAACGTAATCAAATTTTGCAAACAGCAGGGTGATGATTTAAAAGCCCATCTACCTTGGTTCAAATCAGCATTTAACTACTTACTAGCTATGTGAACTTGGGCAGGTGTTCGATATCACTTGCTTCTGTGAAATTAACTAAGAGTATTTGCCTCATATAGAAATTCTAAAGATAAAAAACAAAGTATAGAGACTGACACATAATAAGAAACATGTAAGTGTTTGCTGTTCCAGATAGACTGTAAATAAGAGAATCAAGTGAAAATTATAAAACCTAATGTTAAGATAGCTGACTGCAAAATAAATCCAGAAAAAAATCGAAAGCTTTTTTTATAAAATAGCCATGAACAGTTAAAACTATAATGAGAGGAACATTTCTATTCTCAATAGAAATAAACTACAAAATAGCTAAGAACATGAATATGAAATATGTAGGATCACTCCCTGTTGGATCTGTCTTTCCTCAACTTTATTCCTCCCATAAACACATATCCAAAGGCTACACAGACAACCCAAAAGCACCAGTATGGGTCTTATGCAACACTACTTCCACAAGAAAAGAAGCATTTGTTACATGCAAAACAAAGATCAAGAACTGTTTCAGTCAACAAAACTCCAAACTCGAGGCATTAGACCACACAGTTCTGTAAATCAAGAGCTCAAAGAAATGCAAGAGAGAATGAGGAGCAAAGCCAAGAAAGTCCAGAAGGAAAATAAAACCATTACAAAACGAAAACCTAAATTAGAAGCAGCTAGATATAAGTAAATCTTGTGAAAAATTGAGTTTTGATTTAGAGGATAGCTTTGGGAAAAAATCACATAGAATGCAGACTACAAGGAAAAGAGAGATAAGTGTTAAGAAAGTATAATAATAATGAAAAACAGACATCAGAAAAACAACAAAGGGCTAAGTGAAATTTCTGAAAAAAAAAAGAACAAAAGGAACTGAAAATAAATATAAAACATTTATTTCTTTGATCTCAAACTATTAGTAATTTCAAGATGCACGACCAATTTAAAAAATAATTTTGGAGGAATAGAAGAAAACCATAATATATTAAATGAAAGTGTCACTTACATTTATAGTTTGAAAAAGATTAAAATGAGAAAAAGATGCATCTTTTTTTAATTTTAATTTTTATTTATTATTTATTATTTTTTAAAATTATTATTATTATTATTATACTTTAAGTTCTAGGGTACATGTGCATAACGTGCAGGTTTGTTACATATGTATACTTGTGCCACGTTGGTATGCTGCACCCATCAACTCGTCAGCACCCATCAACTCGTCATTTACATCAGGTATAACTCCCAATGCAATCCCTCCCCCCTCCCCCCCTCCCCGTGATAGGCCCCAGTGTGTGATGTTCCCCTTCCCGAGTCCAGGTGATCTCATTGTTCAGTTCCCACCTATGAGTGACAACATGTGGTGTTTGGTTTTCTGTTCTTGTGATAGTTTGCTAAGAATGATGGTTTCCAGCTGCATCCATGTCCCTACAAAGGACGCAAACTCATCCTTTTTTATGGCTGCATAGTATTCCATGGTGTATATGTGCCACATTTTCTTAATCCAGTCTGTCACAGATGGACATTTGGGTTGATTCCAAGTCTTTGCTATTGTGAATAGTGCCGCAATAAACATATGTGTGCATGTGTCTTTATAGCAGCATGATTTATGATCCTTTGGGTGTATACCCAGTAATGGGATGGCTGGGTCATATGGTACATCTAGTTCTAGATCCTTGAGGAATCGCCATACTGTTTTCCATAATGGCTGAACTAGTTTACAATCCCACCAACAGTGTAAAAGTGTTCCTATTTCTCCACATCCTCTCCAGCACCTATTGTTTCCTGACTTTTTAATGATTGCCATTCTAACTGGTGTGAGATGGTATCTCATTGTGGTTTTGATTTGCATGTCTCTGATGGTCAGTGATGATGAGCATTTTTTCATGTGTCTGTTGGCTATATGAATGTCTTCTTTTGAGAAATGTCTGTTCATATCCTTTGCCCACTTTTTGATGGGGTTGTTTGTTTTTTTCTTGTAAATTTGTTTGAGTTCTTTGTAGGTTCTGGATATTAGCCCTTTGTCAGATGAGTAGATTGCAAAAATGTTCTCCCATTCTGTAGGTTGCCTGTTCACTCTGATGGTAGTTTCTTTTGCTGTGCAGAAGCTCTTTAGTTTAATTAGATCCCATTTGTCAATTTTGGCTTTTGCTGCCATTGCTTTTGGTGTTTTACACATGAAGTCCTTGCCCATCCTTGCCTATGTCTTGAATGGTACTACCTAGGTTTTCTTCTAGGGTTTTTATGGTATTAGGTCTAACATTTAAGTCTCTAATCATCTTTTAATTAAAGAAATGTGGAATTAGATGAAAGCCTTCCCAAAGTAAAAGAACATCTGAATTCACAGATCAAAAGTCTCACCATGTTCTGGGTAAGGGAATAAAAGAAAGAGAGAAGTACAGAAAGCAAGAAAGGCAAGCAAGCAAGCAAGCAAGAAAAGAACAAATAAAAGAAGAAAGAAAGACAAAGAAGGGAAGAGAGAAAGAAAGGGGAAGGAAGGAAGGAAAGAAGGAAGGAAGGAAGATTAGCATAATGATATTTAGGGATAAAGGATAACATATCCAAGCAGGAAAAGAAAAAAATAAATTATGCTAGCTACATAAATTGTCTCAGCAACATCAGATTCTAGAAGAGAATGAAAGTGGGTTCCAATTAATATAAGAACCTTAGTGGGAAAAGGAAATGAATGGGACCCAAGATTTCTATAGCCACATTATATATGTTGCTTGTGTTATATTTCTATTAAACAGCAGTGATTTAGATTGCTCTAGAAAGCAAGTTGAAAAAATATCAGGTACATCACTGGCTATGCAAAACCTCACTACGTAGAATCCAATCCCTTCTTACTCAAAGTGTTTTCTGAGAACCAGCATTCTCTAGGGGCTTATTAAAAATGCAGAACTCAGGGCTCACTCCAAAGCTGCTGAATCAGAGTCTACATTTTAATAAGATGCCCAGGTAATTCATATGCATGTTAAAGCTTGAGAAACACTTTCTTAATTAACCACTTCCTAAAAGAGCCACTTCCTAGAAGTACTACTTGAAGAGTCACGTAGCCCAGAGCTTCCCAGCTGGTGTGCTTTGTGAGAACTATGATAGGCTGAGACATTGATCTCTTTAGCCTGGGACTCTGGGATGGAAGGCCATGGCCTAAGGACCTGAATAATATTGTCATTTCCTGTGTGTTCCACCATCTATACCTGTGCTATCCAAGAGGGTAGCCACTCACCATATTGGCTACTGACCATTTGAAATGTAGCTAGACTGAGTTGAGATGTGCTATAGAAGTAAAATACACAGCAGATTTTGAGGACTTAGTATTAAAAAAAGTAAAATATTTCATTAATTTTTATATTGGTTATACATTGAAATTGTAATACTTTAGATATATTGGGTTAGGTAAAATATATTATTTAATTAATTCCACGTTTTTCTTTTTACTTTTGTTAATGTGCTACCAAAAAAGTTAAAATTACATACACAGTTTGCGTTGTGTTTCTACCCAGTGGTGCTGATGTGGATTGCTTTACATGGCAAAAAGAAGAATCAAAACTAAAAACCTAGAATAGAAACAAACTGGGAGTGCACATTAATTCTATTTAAATTTAAAAATAAACTTGAAATAACTGTGCTATTATAATCACAAAGCAATACACTTCTTGAAAGAAAAGCTACAATATAAAAATCCCTGAAGTTTAAAAGATATTTTCATGATAATAGATTGAGAGATTCCTCTTGCCCCTATAAAATGCAAACAAAAAATTAAAGAAGAGAAAGGAAATGTAAGCAGACTAATTTTATCTTTCATAGATGGAAGTTATCAATACTATTTTATTTCTAAAGTCGATAAATTTGGAAATATGAGTTAAAACATTTTATTTATAAATTATTTTACTAGTTTACCCTAAGTAAAAATTAGAGAGAAATATATACACCTCTCAAATACTTAGGGTAAACTAGCAAAATTATATGTATATACACACACACACACTCACAGACACTTAGGGTAAACTGGTAAAATATATATATATGTGTGTGTATATATATGTATATATAATATATATATACACCCACTCACATAAAGTTAATGATTAATGAAAGGGAAATAGAAAATGAAAGGAAACATAAGGCAAAGTAAGTTAAACAAATCATGTAGTAGTGGAAAGTAAAGAATAATATATTTAAAAGAGATGAAAGTAAGCCCAAACATATATTTTAAAATATAAAATGAGTTTAAGTCCTTATCTTAAAAAAAATCACAGATTTGATCAAAAAGCTGAATCCAGCCACACACTGTCTACAATAGATACAACTAAAACAAAATAGATTTGATAATTGACATTAAGTTGTTTGTAAAAGACACACCACCCAAGAGGAAGCAGGGTTTATGATATTATATCAGAAAATGTTGAGGTCAATAAAAACTATATTAAATGAGGTGTAGTGCATACTTTTTTCTACCCTCTCTTCCTTTTTTTGCATCTTCTTTTTTTCAACCGAGATTTATGAAGTGTTAACTATTGACCGGGTACCCATAGAGATTGAGGATACAACAGTGGGCCAAAGCAGACAGTGATGGTGCAAGTGATAATCAAAAGTCAGATAAAACGGTAAACAAGTTATGAATATGTTCCACATTGAAGAGATAACTGTCATAAACCTTATGAAATAACTAGCATAGTGTAGAAATGCATAAAGCAGAAACTGCAGGAAATAAGAGAATTGATGAAAATATAGTTGTAGGGGAAATGTTGAGACACTCATATTAGTCCTTGAGAGTTAAGATAGGCAAAAACAAATAAAGATTAGTCTATTAGTATAGACTAGTAATGAATTCTATCATCAGGAGCCAATGTGATTTCTTTTCTAGCATTAAGCACTTCAAAAACTGAGCATTATATTAGATCAGTGGAAAAGTAATTGTGGTTTTGCCATTAAAAGTAAAAGTAATAGCAAAAACCTCAATTGCTTTTGCACTGATCTAATATACACTAGGTTATATATAGGGGAAAACTTTGACATATTCCAGAAAAGAGTACAGAGTGCATTCTCTAACCACAATGTATTAAAACCAAATGTAACTAATAAAAGAGCTACATTCACACTGAAAAATAAAACAACCCCAATAAAACAACCAAATCAAAATTGAAAATCTCTTGATTTTCAATTGAAGAAATAAAAAATGCAGTCACTTGAAAAATTTCAAACCATAATTGAGGAATATCTGGCCTGTAGTAATGATGAGCATGCTTGCATATCAAAGCTGATGCTGTACTCAGGAAAACGCATTACCTCAAAAAGCTCTCATTACTAAATAAGAAAGAATAGAAGTGGATTAATCATTCAATTCAACAAGTTAGGGGGAAGGCAAAACAAACCTATGTAAAATAGAATGAAGTAAAAATAAAGACAGAAAATTGAGAATTAAGACAAAGAATAACAATAGAATTGATTAATAAATGAAAAATGTCTTTTGAGAAAAACTCACAGTAAACAGGATAAAATACTAGTTACCATAATCCAGACAAAAAAGGAAGAATGAAAACAAATGTATAGCACTAGGAATGAGAAATTTGACATAACCCTAAAGAGTAGAAAAAAGGGGTAATAATTTATTTGACTTTATCATAAACAATTGGAAACCAGGATGAAATGGAAAATGATAGGAGGGCACATGAATGATAATTGCAACATCTAGCTAAAGAAGCAATAGAAAATCTAAGTGGCCGGTAACCTGGAAGGAACTGAGAATTGCTGCAAGCTAACACTTTTGGCCTTGTCAGTATATGGGTAATTCCTTTCAAAACTCCCAATAACTGGCAATTGCTCTGTCACTTAAAATGTTTAGAACAAAGACAAAGAAGAAAAGCTTCCAGATCATTCTTATGAATCCAGCATGATTGATACCTGACAAAGATAGCTCACACACACACACAAAAATAGGGATTCTCACCTTTGAACAATAATGCAAAATTCCCGAATCAAATATTAGCAAGTAAAATTCAACAACACATAAAAGGAAATGTAGGATAATGAAGTGGAATTTATTTTAGAAAAGCAAAAATCATTCAATATTATTATTATTATTATTATTATTATTTTTTACTGAAAATTTTATTTGGAGTTTATTAAAGAATGAAATTATACACACACACACAAATACACATATACACGTATACTAATAAATATTAATTATATCATGCCAACAAAAAGTAATTCTATTGTTTCTGTTCCTACAACATCTAGCTTTACTATTTAATTTTATGTTAAATTTTGATTATTCACATTTAAACATAATGATAATGCTTTTTGGTCATTGAAAGAATGTGACAGTATCATAAATATTGTAAAATATTAAATATTACTAATAAAGAAAGCAAATAATTAAAATACTAGTAAATATAGTCTCAATCATTAAATGTAATGATAATTTTATTTTGATCTCTAGCCCAGACTGATCTTTTCATACAACGTCGTTAGAAAGCACTTTGATTTATATTCTTGTTTCAGCACCATGCTGTTAGTGCCTTCTAGGATATAAGCAACTTCCCACATTGGAACGGGCAATGGGAACAACCAGAAGCCACATGGAGATCTGGTACCGGGGCCAGCGAGAGCAGAGCGGGAGTCAGCATTGCGCTCATGGCTCTCCGAAAGGGTCTTGGTGGTAGAGCACCCTGAGCAAATGGGAGAATTAGTCATGAGGCCTGGTACATCAGCATTCAATCTACCTTTCCTATATGCCAGGGGATTTATGAAAGTTTTTTTTATAGGAACAAATAGACTATTTATATCGCCAACAATCATCTTTTTTTTCTTTTCTTTTCTTTTTTTTACAAAAGTAAAAACAAGTGAAATATAAGCCCCAATCTTTTGTTATTAGATTCAATACACATAAAAATAAATTTTAATACATACAAGCAAAACAAATAGCATGGGATAAAATAAAAGAACCCCAAAACCATATGAATGATTCATTGAAAGTGTGTTTACAGATTAATTTGGAAAATGCTTATTATACTTGCCACTTTTACTCATTGTGCAATAAAACAAAAAGTTATGAAAGAAATAGTGGTCTCTGTAGTAAGTACTGTGTAGATACTTTGTACAAACACTATACATATCAACATTTAAGGTTTTTAATGTTACAAAGGAACTCATTTCTTGCTTATTAACTAATCTAAATCAAATTGAGTTGGCAACAATATTGCTTACAGGGTATGACGGATATCTAGTTTCTATGTTGTCTTTTTTTTTAATTTTTATTTTTTTTTATTATACTTTGAGTTCTAGGGTACATGTGCATAACGTGCAGATTTGTTACATATGTATATTTGTGCCATGTTGGTGTGCTGCACCCATCAACTCGTCAGCACCCATCAATTCATCATTTATATCATGTATAACTCCCCAATGCAATCCCTCCCCCTTCCCCCCTCCCCAGGATAGGCTCCAGTGTGTGATGTTCCCCTTCCCGAGTCCAAGTGATCTCATTGTCCAGTTCCCACCTATGAGTGAGAACATGCGGTGTTTGGTTTTCTGTTCTTGTGATAGTTTGCTAAGAATGATGGTTTCCAGCTGCATCCATGTCCCTACAAAGGACGCAAACTCATCCTTTTTTATGGCTGCATAGTACTCCATGGTGTATATGTGCCACATTTTCTTAATCCAGTCTGTCACAGATGGACATTTGGGTTGATTCCAAGTCTTTGCTATTGTGAATAGTGCTGAAATAAACATACGTATGCATGTGTCTTTGTAGTAGAATAATTTATAATCCTTTGGGTATATACCCAGTAATGGGATGGCTGGGTCATATGGTACATCTAGTTCTAGATCCTTGAGGAATTGCCATACTGTTTTCCATAATGGTTGAACTAGTTTACAATCCCACCAACAGTGTAAAAGTGTTCCTATTTCTCCACATCCTCTCCAACAACTGTTGTTTCCTGATTTTTGAATGATTGCCATTCTAACTGGTGTGAGATGGTATCTCATTGTGGTTTTGATTTGCATTTCTCTGATGGCGAGTGATGATGAGCATTTTTTCATGTGTCTGTTGGCTGTATGAATGTCTTCTTTTGAAAAATGTCTGTTCATATCCTTTGCCCACTTTTTGATGGGGTTGTTTGTTTTTTTCTTGTATATTTGTTTGAGTTCTTTGTAGATTCTGGATATTAGCCCTTTGTCAGATGAGTAGATTGCAAAAATGTTCTCCCATTCTGTAGGTTGCCTGTTCACTCTGATGGTAGTTTCTTTTGCTGTGCAGAAGCTCTTTAGTTTAATTAGATCTCATTTGTCAAATTTGGCTTTTGCTGCCGTTGCTTTTGGTGTTTTAGACATGAAGTCCTTGCCCATGCCTATGTCCTGAATGGTACTACCTAGATTTTCTTCTAGGGTTTTTATGGTATTAGGTCTAACATTTAAGTCTCTAATCCATCTTGAATTAATCTTCGTATAAGGAGTAAGGACAGGATCCAGTTTCAGCTTTCTACTTATGGCTAGCCAATTTTCCCAGCACCATTTATTAAATAGGGAATCCTTTCCCCATTTCTTGTTTCTCTCAGGTTTGTCAAAGATCAGATGGCTGTAGATGTGCGGTATTATTTCTGAGGACTCTGTTCTGTTCCATTGGTCTATATCTCTGTTTTGGTACCAGTACCATGCTGTTTTGGTTACTGTAGCCTTGTAGTATAGTTTGAAGTCAGGTAGCGTGACGCCTCCAGCTTTGTCCTTTTGACTTAGGATTGTCTTGGCAATGTGGGCTCTTTTTTGGTTCCATATGAACTTTAAAGCAGTTTTTTCCAATTCTGTGAAGAAACTCATTGGTAGCTTGATGGGGATGGCATTGAATCTATAAATAACCTTGGGCAGTATGGCCATTTTCACGATATTGATTCTTCCTATCCATGAGCATGGTATGTTCTTCCATTTGTTTGTATCCTCTTTGATTTCACTGAGCAGTGGTTTGTAGTTCTCCTTGAAGAGGTCCTTGACATCCCTTGTAAGTTGGATTCCTAGGTATTTTATTCTCTTTGAAGCAATTGTGAATGGAAGTTCATTCCTGATTTGGCTCTCTGCTTGTCTGTTACTGGTGTATAAGAATGCGTGTGATTTTTGCACATTAATTTTGTATCCTGAGACTTTGCTGAAGTTGCTTATCAGCTTAAGGAGATTTTGGGCTGAGATGATGGGGTTTTCTAAATATACAATCATGTCATCTGCAAACAGGGACGATTTGACTTCTTCTTTTCCTAACTGAATACCCTTTATTTCTTTCTCTTGCCTGATTGCCCTAGCCAGAACTTCCAACACTATGTTGAATAGGAGTGATGAGAGAGGGCATCCCTGTCTTGTACCAGTTTTCAAAGGGAATTTTTCCAGTTTTTGCGCATTCTGTATGATATTGGCTGCTGGGTTTGTCATAAATAGCTCTTATTATTTTGAGATACGTTCCATCAATACCGAATTTATTGACGTTTTTAGCATGAAGGGCTGTTGAATTTTGTCAAAAGCCTTTTCTGCATCTATTGAGATAATCATGTGGTTCTTGACTTTGGTTCTGTTGTATATGTATATGCTGGATTATGTTTATTGATTTGCATATGTTGAACCAGCCTTGCATCCCAGGGATGAAGCCCACTTGATCATGGTGGATAAGCTTTTGGATGTGCTGCTGAATCCGGTTTGCCAGTATTTTATTGAGGATTTTTGCATCGATGTTCATCAGGGATATTGGTCTAAAATTCTCTTTTTTTGTTATGTCTCTGCCAGGCTTTGGTATCAGGATGATGTTGGCCTCATAAAATGAGTTAGGGAGGATTCCCTCTTTTTCTATTGATTGGAATAGTTTCAGAAGGAATGGTACCAGCTCCTCCTTGTACCTCTGGTAGAATTCAGCTGTGAATCCATCTGGTCCTGGACTTTTTTTGGTGGGTAGGCTATTAATTGTTGCCTCAATTTCAGAGCCTGCTATTGGTCTATTCAGGGATTCAACTTCTTCCTGGTTTAGTCTTGGAAGAGTGTAAGTGTCCAGGAATTTATCCATTTCTTCTAGATTTTCTAGTTGATTTGCATAGAGGTGTTTATAGTATTCTCTGATGGTAGTTTGTATTTCTGTGGGGTCCGTGGTGATATCCCCTTTATCATTTTTTATTGCATCTATTTGATTCCTCTCTCTTTTCTTCTTTATTAGTCTTGCTAGCGGTCTGTCAATTTTGTTGATCTTTTCAAAAAACCAACTCCTGGATTCATTGATTTTTTGGAGGGTTTTTTGTGTCTCTATCTCCTTCAGTTCGGCTCTGATCTTAGTTATTTCTTGCCTTCTGCTAGCTTTTGAATGTGTTTGCTCTTGCCTCTCTAGTTCTTTTAATTGTGATGTTAGAGTGTCAATTTTAGATCTTTCCAGCTTTCTCTTGTGGGCATTTAGTGCTATAAATTTCCCTCTACACACTGCTTTAAATGTGTCCCAGAGATTCTGGTATGTTGTATCTTTGTTCTCATTGGTTTCAAAGAACATCTTTATTTCTGCCTTCATTTCATTATGTACCCAGTAGTCATTCAGGAGCAGGTTGTTCAGTTTCCATGTAGTTGAGCGGTTTTGATTGAGTTTCTTAGTCCTGAGTTCTAGTTTGATTGCACTGTGGTCTGAGAGACAGTTTGTTATAATTTCTGTTCTTGTACATTTGCTGAGGAGTGCTTTACTTCCAATTATGTGGTCAATTTTGGAATAAGTGCGATGTGGTGCTGAGAAGAATGTATATTCTGTTGATTTGGGGTGGAGAGTTCTATAGATGTCTATTAGGTCCGCTTGGTGCAGAGATGAGTTCAATTCCTGGATCTCCTTGTTAACTTTCTGTCTCGTTGATCTGTCTAATGTTGACAGTGGGGTGTTGAAGTCTCCCATTATTATTGTATGGGAGTCTAAGTCTCTTTGTAAGTCTCTAAGGACTTGCTTTATGAATCTGGGTGCTCCTGTATTGGGTGCATATATATTTAGGATAGTTAGCTCTTCCTGTTGAATTGATCCCTTTACCATTATGTAATGGCCTTCTTTGTCTCTTTTGATCTTTGATGGTTTAAAGTCTATTTTATTAGAGACTAGGATTGCAACCCCTGCTTTTTTTTGTTCTCCATTTGCTTGGTAGATCTTCCTCCATCCCTTTATTTTGAGCCTATGTATGTCTCTGCATATGATATGGGTCTCCTGAATACAGCAGACTGATGGGTCTTGACTCTTTATCCAGTTTGCCAGTCTGTGTCTTTTAATTGGAGCATTTAGTCTATTTACATTTAAGGTTAATATTGTTATGTGTGAACTTGATCCTGCCATTATGAGATTAACTGGTTATTTTGCTCGTTAGTTGATGCAGTTTCTTCCTAGCCTCGATGGTCTTTACATTTTGGCATGTTTTTGCGATGGCTGGTACCGGTTGTTCCTTTCCATGTTTAGGGCTTCCTTCAGGGTCTCTTGTAAGGCAGGCCTGGTGGTGACAAAATCTCTAAGCATTTGCTTATCTGTAAAGTATTTTATTTCTCCCTCACTTATGAAACTTAGTTTGGCTGGATATGAAATTCTGGGTTGAAAATTTTTTTCTTTAAGAACGTTGAATATTGGCCCCCACTCACTTCTGGCTTGTAGAGTTTCTGCTGAGAGATCTGCTGTTAGTCTGATGGGCTTCCCTTTGTGGGTAACCCGACTTTTCTCTCTGGCTGTCCTTAAGATTTTTTCTTTCATTTCAACTTTGGTGAATCTGGCAATTATGTGTCTTGGAGTTGCTCTTCTTGAGGAGTATCTTTGTGGTGTTCTCTGTATTTCCTGAATTTGAATGTTGGCCTGCCCTACTAGGTTGGGGAAGTTCTCCTGGATGATATCCTGAAGAGTGTTTTCCCACTTGGTTCCATTCTCCCCCTCACTTTCAGGCACCCCAATCAGATGTAGATTTGGTCTTTTTACATAATCCCATACTTCTTGTAGGCTTTGTTCATTTCTTTTTCTTCTTTTTTCTTTTGGTTTCTCTTCTCGCTTCATTTCATTCATTTGATCCTCAATCGCTGATACTCTTTCTTCCAGTTGATCGAGTCGGTTACTGAAGCTTGTGCATTTGTCATGTATTTTTTGTGTCATGGTTTTCATCTCTGTCATTTCGTTTATGACCTTCTCAGCATTAATTAGTCTAGCTGTCAATTCTTCCACTCTTTTTTCAAGATTTTTAGTTTCTTTGCGCTGGGTACATAATTACTCCTTTAGCTCTGAGAAGTTTGATGGACTGAAGCCTTCTTCTCTCATCTCGTCAAAGTCATTCTCTGTCCAGCTTCGATCCGTTGCTGGTGATGGGCTGCGCTCCTTTGCAGGGGGAGATGCGCTCTTATTTTTTGAATTTCCAGCTTTTCTGCCCTGCTTTTTCCCCATCTTTGTGGTTTTATCTGTCTCTGGTCTTTGATGATGGTGACGTACTGATGGGGTTTTGGTATAGGTGTCCTTCCTGTTTGATAGTTTTCCTTCTGACAGTCAGGACCCTCAGCTATAGGTCTGTTGAAGATTGCTTGAGGTCCACTCCAGACCCTGTTTGCCTGGGTATCAGCAGCAGAGGTTGCAGAAGATAGAATATTGCTGAACAGCGAGTGTACCTGTCTGATTCTTCCTTTGGAAGCTTCCTTTCAGGGGTGTACTCCACCCTGTGAGGTGTGGGGTGTCAGACTGCCCCTAGTGGGGGATGTCTCCCAGTTAGGCTAGTCAGTGGTCAGTGACCCACTTAAGCAGGCAGTCTGTCCGTTCTCAGATCTCAACCTCTGTGTTGGGAGACCCACTGCTCTCTTCAAAGCTGTCAGACAAAGTCGTTCGCGTCTGCTCAGGCCTCTGCTGTTTCCCCTGTTGTTTTTTTAGCTGAGCCCTGCCCCCAGAGGTGGAGTCTATAGAGACAGGCCGGTTTCCTTGAGCTGCTGTGAGCTCCACCCAGTTCGAGCTTCCCAGCGGCTTTGTTTATCTACTTAAGCCTCAGCAATGGCGGGCACCCCTCCCCCAGCCTCGCTGCTGCCTTGCGGTTAGATCGCAGCAGACTGCTGTGTTAACAATGAGGGAGGCTCCGTGGGTATGGGACCCTCCCGGCCAGGTGAGGGATATATTCTTCTGGTGTGCCCGTTGCTTAAAGCGCGGTATTGGGGTGGGAGTTACCCGATTTTCCAGGTGTTGTGTGTCTCAGTTCCCCTGGCTAGGAAAAGGGATTCCCTTCCCCCTTGCACTTCCCAGGTGAGGCGATGCCTCGCCCTGCTTCAGCTCTCGCTGGTCAGGCTGCAGCAGCTGACCAGCACCGATTGTCCGGCACTCCCTAGTGAGATGACCCCAGTACCTCAGTTGAAAATGCAGAAATCACTGGTCTTCTGTGTCGCTCGCGCTGGGAGTTGGAGACTGGAGCTGTTCCTATTCAGC
The DNA here is from genome assembly GCF_007565055.1 of Rhinopithecus roxellana. Taxonomy (NCBI): domain Eukaryota; kingdom Metazoa; phylum Chordata; class Mammalia; order Primates; family Cercopithecidae; genus Rhinopithecus; species Rhinopithecus roxellana. The sequence continues at coordinate 178,503,170 of NC_044549.1, forward strand.
CATCTTGCTCCGCCCTCCAATATTATTAACTCTAATGAATTATTCACCAATATTTTGTAAGAAAGTTCAACATATGGTTATATTTGAAAAGAAAAAGCATATGTGATCATTGTAGCAGGTGCTCAAAAGGTATTGGGTAAGGTAAAGTTTAGCAGCCATTCTTGATTTTCTTAAATCTTAGGTTAAAATAAGAAATATTTTAACATAATTAGAAATATATATTATAAACCGACTGCCATGATGACATGTGTAATGAAGAAAACACTTAAAGTATTACCGTTAACTGGCCAGGCATGGTGGCTTATGCCTGTAATCTCAGCACTTTGGGAGGCCGAGGCGGGCGGATCACGAGGTCAGGAGATTGAGACCATCTTGGCTAACACAGCGAAACCCCATCTCTACTAAACAAAATACAAAAAATTAGCCGGGAGTGGTGGCGGGTGCCTGTAGTCCCAGCTATTCGGGAGGCTGAGGCAGGAGAATGGCACTGAACCCGGGAGGTGGAGCTTGCAGTGAGCCAAGATCATGCCACTGCACTCCAGCCTGGGCGACAGAGCGAGACTCCATCTCAAAACAACAACAACAACAACAACAACAAAAATTATGATTAAGTTAGGAACATTATCAACACCACTCTTTAACATTGTTGAAGTTCTGGTCAATGTAATAATATAAGATATATACATTGAGAGAGGAGAAAGCAAAATTATTATTTTTATTTAAAATGAGAATATACTGGAAAAGTCTAAGCAAGCCAACAAGAAAGTTCAGCAAAGTGGTCAATACAAATAATTTAATAACATGAGTAAGAGAAAAGGTTCAACTTACGATAGCAACAGATATAAAACATCTAGGACTGTGTATATTAATAAAAAGAGCACATAAAAATAAATACAAAGACAAGCACTCACAGGCAAAATGGTCAAAAATCTTAAGTGTACAGTTAATAGAAAAATACCTTTCCCAATCTCACTAGTAATTATAGAAATGCAAATTCAAAGAGCCATATGGTGATGTGGAATTTCTTCCCCTCAATCAGGATTCCAAAACTTCAAAAGTATGTTGTGAGAGTGTGGGGAAATAAGGACTTCCATATGTTCCTGAGGGAAAATATGATTTGGCATACCTTTTTGCTGCAGTTGCCTAATATTGATCATAATTTTAGATATACATTCCTTTTGACCCTGAATTTCCATTCCTAATAAGTGATCCTTTAGAAATATAATAGTACTTCCACTGTGCAATGCTGTTTATTGCAACATTGTTTGGAATTGTGAAAAAGTTGGAAACAACCTAAATATCTATTTATAAATAATTAGTTAAATAAACATTGATAAAAGGAACACTATGCAGCTGTTAAGATGAATGAAGTAGATCAAGAGTGATTTTTAAAAAAATTTTTAAAAAATCATTATTATACTTTAAGTTCTAGGGTACATGTGCATAACATGCAGTTTTGTTACATATGTATACTTATGCCATGTTGGTGTTCTGCACCCATCAACTCGTCATTTACATCAGGTATAACTTCCAGTGCAATCCCTCCCCCCTGCCCCCTCCCCATGATAGGCCCCAGTGTGTGATGTTCCCCTTCCCAAGTCCAGGTGATCTCATTGTTCAGTTCCCACCTATGAGTGAGAACATGTGGTGTTTGGTTTTCTGATCTTGTGATAGTTTGCTGAGAATGATGGTTTCCAGCTGCATCCATGTCCCTACAAAGGACACAAACTCATCCTTTTTTATGGCTGCATAGTATTCCATGGTGTATATGTGCCACATTTTCTTAATCCAGTCTGTCACAGATGGACATTTGGGTTGATTCCAAGTCTTTGCTATTGTGAATAGTGCCGCAATAAACATATGTGTGCATGTGTCTTTATAGCAGCATGATTTATAATCCTTTGGGTGTATACCCAGTAATGGGATGGCTGGGTCATATGGTACTTCTAGTTCTAGATCCTTGAGGAATCACCATACTGTTTTCCATAATGGTTGAACTAGTTTACAATCCCACCAACAGTGTAAAAGTGTTCCTATTTCTCCACATCCTCTCCAGCACCTGTTATTTCCTGACTTTTTAATGATTGCCATTCTAACTGGTGTGAGATGGTATCTCATTGTGGTTTTGATTTGCATTTCTCTGATGGTCAGGGATGATGAGCATTTTTTCATGTGTCTGTTGGCTGTATGCATGTCTTCTTTTGAGAAATGTTTGTTCATATACTTTGCTCACTTTTCGATGGGGTTGTTTTTTTTTTTTCTTGTAAATTTGTTTGAGGTCTTTGTAGGTTCTGGATATTAGCCCTTTGTCAGATGAGTAGATTGCAAAAATGTTCTCCCATTCTGTAGGTTGCCTGTTGACTCTGATGGTGGTTTCTTTTGCTGTGCAGAAGCTCTTTAGTTTAATTAGATCCCGTTTGTCAATTTTCGCTTTTGTTGCCGTTGCTTTTGGTGTTTTAGACATGAAGTCCTTGTCCATGCCTATGTCCTGAATGGTATTCCCTAGGTTTTCTTCTAGGGTTTTTATGGTATTAGGTCTAACATTTAAGTCTCTAATCCATCTTGAATTAATTTTCGTATAAGAAGTAAGGAAAGGATCCAGTTTCAGCTTTCTACTTATGGCTAGCCAATTTTCCCAGCACCATTTATTAAATAGGGAATCCTTTCCCCATTTCTTGTTTCTCTCAGGTTTGTCAAAGATCAGATGGCTGTAGATGTGTGGTATTATTTCTGAGGACTCTGTTCTGTTCCATTGGTCCATATCTCTGTTTTGGTACCAGTACCATGCTGTTTTGGTTACTATAGCCTTGTAGTATAGTTTGAAGTCAGGTAGCGTGATGTCTCCAGCTTTGTTCTTTTGGCTTAGGATTGTCTTGGCAATGTGGGATCTGTTTTGGTTCCATATGAACTTTAAAGCAGTTTTTTCCAATTCTGTGAAGAAACTCATTGGTAGCTTGATGGGGATGGCATTGAATCTATAAATTACCTTGGGCAGTATGGCCATTTTCATGATATTGATTCTTCCTATCCATGAGCATGATATGTTCTTCCATTTGTTTGTGTCCTCTTTTACTTCACTGAGAAGTGGTTTGTAGTTCTCCTTGAAGAGGTCCTTTACATTCCTTGTAAGTTGGATTCCTAGGTATTTTATTCTCTTTGAAGCAATTGTGAACGGAAGTGCATTCATGATTTGGCTCTCTGTTTGTCTGTTACTGGTGTATAAGAATGCTTGTGATTTTTGCACATTAATTTTGTATCCTGAGATTTTGCTGAAGTTTCTTATCAGCTTAAGGAGATTTTGGGCTGAGACAATGGGGTTTTCTAAATATACAATCATGTCATCTGCAAACAGGGACAATTTGACTTCTTCTTTTCCTAACTGAATACCCTTTATTTCTTTCTCTTGCCTGATTGCCCTAGCCAGAACTTCCAACACTATGTTGAATAGGAGTGGTGAGAGAGGGCATCCTTGTCTTGTGCAAGTTTTCAAAGGGAATTTTTCCAGTTTTTGCCCATTCTGTATGATATTGGCTGTGGGTTTGTCATAAATAGCTCTTATTATTTTGAGATATGTTCCATCAATACCGAATTTATTGAGAGTTTTTAGCATGAAGGGCTGTTGAATTTTGTCAAAGGCCTTTTCTGCGTCTATTGAGATAATCATGTGGTTTTTATCTTTGGTTCTGTTTATATGCTGGATTACATTTATTGATTTGCATATGTTGAACCAGCCTTGCATCCCAGGGATGAAGCCCACTTGATCATGGTGGATAAGCTTTTGGATGTGCGGCTGGATCCAGTTTGCCAGTATTTTATTGAGGATTTTTGCATCGATGTTCATCAGGGATATTGGTCTAAAATTCTCTTTTTTTGTTGTGTCTCTGCCAGGCTTTGGTATCAGGATGATGTTGGCCTCATAAAATGAGTTAGGGAGGATTCCCTCTTTTTCTATTGATTGGAATAGTTTCAGAAGGAATGGTACCAGCTCCTCCTTGTACCTCTGGTAGAATTCAGCTGTGAATCCATCTGGTCCTGGACTTTTTTTGGATGGTAGGCTATTAATTATTGCCTCAATTTCAGAGCCTACTATTGGTCTATTCAGGGATTCAGCTTCTTCCTGGTTTAGTCTTGGAAGAGTGTAAGTGTCCAGGAATTTATCCATTTCTTCTAGGTTTTGCAGTTTATTTGCAGTGTTTATAGTATTCTCTGATGGTAGTTTGCATTTCTGTGGGGTCGGTGGTGATATCCCCTTTATCATTTTTTATTGCGTCTATTTGATTCTTCTCTCTTTTCTTCTTTATTAGTCTTGCTAGCAGTCTATCAATTTTGTTGATCTTTTCAAAAAACCAACTCCTGGATTTATTGATTTTTTGGAGGGTTTTTTGTGTCTCTATCTCCTTCAGTTCTGCTCTGATCTTAGTTATTTCTTGCCTTCTGCTAGCTTTTGAATGTGTTTGCTCTTGCCTCTCTAGTTCTTTTAATTGTGATGTTAGAGTGTCAATTTTAGATCTTTCCAGCTTTCTCTTGTGGGCATTTAGTGCTATAAATTTCCCTTTACACCCTGCTTTAAACGTGTCCCAGAGATTCTGGTATGTTGTATCTTTGTTCTCATTGGTTTCAAAGAACATCTTTATTTCTGCCTTCATTTCGTTATGTACCCAGTAATCATTCAGGAGCAGGTTATTCAGTTTCCATGTAGTTGAGTGGTTTTGATTGAGTTTCTTAGTCCTGAGTTCTAGTTTGATTGCACTGTGGTCTGAGAGACAGTTTGTTATAATTTCTGTTCTTGTACATTTGCTGAGGAGTGCTTTACTTCCAATTATGTGGTCAATTTTGGAATAAGTGCGATGTGGTGCTGAGAAGAATGTATATTCTGTTGATTTGGGGTGGAGAGTTCTGTAGATGTCTATTAGGTCTGCTTGCTGCAGAGATGATTTCAATTCCTGGATATCCTTGTTAACTTTCTGTCTCGTTGATCTGTCTAATGTTGACAGTGGGGTGTTGAAGTCTCCCATTATTATTGTATGGGAGTCTAAGTCTCTTTGTAAGTCTCTAAGGACTTGCTTTATGAGTCCTGGTGCTCCTGTATTGGGTGCATATATATTTAGGATAGTTAGCTCTTCCTGTTGAATTGATCCCTTTACCATTATGTAATGGCCTTCTTTGTCTCTTTTGATCTTTGATGGTTTAAAGTCTGTTTTATCAGAGACTAGGATTGCAACCCCTGCTTTTTTTTGTTCTCCATTTGCTTGGTAGATCTTCCTCCATCCCTTTATTTTGAGCCTATGTATGTCTCTGCATGTGAGATGGGTCTCCTGAATATAGCAGACTGATGGGTCTTGACTCTTTATCCAGTTTGCCAGTCTGTGTCTTTTAATTGGAGCATTTAGTCTATTTACATTTAAGGTTAATATTGTTATGTGTGAACTTGTTCCTGCCATTATGATATTAACTGGTTATTTTGCTCGTTAGTTGATGCAGTTTCTTCCTAGCCTCCCTGGTCTTTACATTTTGGCATGTGTTTGCAATGGCTGGTACCGGTTGTTCCTTTCCATGTTTAGGGCTTCCTTCAGGGTCTCTTGTAAGGCAGGCCTGGTGGTGACAAAATCTCTAAGCATTTGCTTATCTGTAAAGGATTTTATTTGTCCTTCACTTATGAAACTTAGTTTGGCCGGATATGGAATTCTGGGTTTAAAATTCTTTTCTTTAAGAATGTTGAATATTGGCCCCCACTCTCTTCTGGCTTGTAGGGTTTCTGCCGAGAGATCTGCTGTTAGTCTGATGGGCTTCCCTTTGTGGGTAACCCGACTTTTCTCTCTGGCTGTCCTTGAGATTTTTTCCTTCATTTCAACTTTGGTGAATCTGGCAATTATGTGTCTTGGAGTTGCTCTTCTTGAGGAGTATCTTTGTGGTGTTCTCTGTATTTCCTGAATTTGAATGTTGGCCTGCCCTACTAGGTTGGGGAAGTTCTCCTGGATGATATCCTGAAGAGTGTTTTCCTACTTGGTTCCATTCTCCCCCTCACTTTCAGGCACCCCAATCAGATGTAGATTTGGTCTTTTTACATAATCCCATACTTTTTGCAGGCTTTGTTCATTTCTTTTTCTTCTTTTTTCTTTAGATTTCTCTTCTCGCTTCATTTCATTCATTTGATCCTCAATCACTGATACTCTTTCCTCCAGTTGATTGAGTCTGTTACTGAAGCTTGTGGATTTGTCACGTATTTCTCGTGTCATGGTTTTCATCTCTGTCATTTCGTTCATGGCCTTCTCTGCATTAATTATTCTAGTTATCAATTCTTCCACTCTTTTTTTCAAGATTTTTAGTTTCTTTGTGCTGGGTACGTAATTCCTCCTTTAGCTCTGAGAAGTTTGTTGGACTGAAGTCTTCTTCTCTCATCTCGTCAAAGTCATTCTCCATCCAGCTTTGATCCATTGCTGGCGATGAGCTGCATTCCTTTGGAGGGGGAGATGCGCTCTTATTTTTTGAATTTCCAGCTTTTCTGCCCTGCTTCTTCCCCATCTTTGTGGTTTTATCTGCCTCTGGTCTTTGATGATGGTGATGTACTGATGGAGTTTTGGTGTGGGTGCCCTTCCTGTTTGTTAGTTTTCCTTCTAACAGTCAGGACTCTCAGCTGTAGGTCTGTTGGAGATTGCTTGAGGTCCACTCCAGACCCTGTTTGCCTGGGTATCAGCAGCAGAGGCTGCAGAAGATAGAATATTGCTGAACAGCGAGTGTACCTGATTCTTGCTTTGGAAGCTTCCTTTCAGGGGTGTACTCCACCGTGTGAGGTGTTGGGTGTCGGTCTGCCGCTAGTGGGGGATGTCTCCCAGTTAGGCTACTCAGGGGTCAGGGACCCACTTGAGCAGGCATTCTGTCCCTTCTCAGATCTCAACCTCCGTGTTGGGAGATCCACTGCTCTCTTCAAAGCTGTCAGATACAGTCATTTGCATCTGCAGAGGTTTCTGCTGCTTTTTTTGTTGTTGTTGTTGTTTAGCTGTGCCCTGTCCCCAGAGGTGGAGTCTACAGAGACAGGCAGGCCTCCTTGAGCTGCTGTGAGCTCCACCCAGTTCGAGCTTCCCAGCGGCTTTGTTTACCTACTTAAGCCTCAGCAATGGCGAGTGCCCCTCCCCCAGCCTGGCTGCTGCCTTGCTGTTAGATCACGGATTGCTGTGCTAGCAATGAGGGAGGCTCCGTGGGCATGGGACCCTCCTGGCCAGGTGTGGGATATAATCTCCTGGTGTGCCTGTTTGCTAAGACCCTTGGTAAAGTGCAGTATTGGGGTGGGAGTTACCCGATTTTCCAGGTGTTGTGTGTCTCAGTACCCCTGGCTAGGAAAAGGGATTCCCTTCCCCCTTGCACTTCCCAGGTGAGGCGATGCCTCGCCCTGCTTCAGCTCTCACTGGTTGGGCTGCAGCAGCTGGCCGGCACTCCCTAGTGAGATGAACCCAGTACCTCAGTTGAAAATGCAGAAATCACCTATCTTCTGTGTTGCTCGCTCTGGAAGCTGGAGACTGGAGCTGTTCCTAAGAGTGGTATTAAAAATAGTTAACAATGACTACGCATTGACCAATCAGAATGGATGATTTCAACTAGTATGGTCAATCCAGTCTGACAATTTTTAAGGACTTTCAAATGGTTAAATAAGTATGGATAAGATTGAC